>NW_019392688.1:3002810-3714580 GCF_000648675.2 Cimex lectularius | reverse complement strand
CAAGTAGCGGAATGCTACAGAGGTAAACAAACAATATCATTTGGAAGAGGATTAATAAGTGTTGACATTCATACAAATGAGTAATCCTGTAAACGTAAACAGAATATTTTATATAGATTTTTTTTAATGAAAACTTAAAATCCTGCATTATTTTCCGGACAACCCAATACTTTCCTCTTTCGTTTGGTTCTTCGCAAATACACTCTCTCCTTTTCTTACAATCGCCTTTTCCTCTTTCTGTCTGTCTACTTATTTTTATTTATCTCTGTCTTAATATGTATCGCTCTTTTTTTTATATCTCTCTTTCTTTCTCCTCTTTCTCTCTCGCTCACTCTGTGGATTTATCTACGTATCTATCACTAGCAATTGATTTAAATGTATCTATATCTATATAATTTCCCCTCTTTGTTGGTTCGTTTCACACACAAACACCTTTTCTTCCTGTTACCTCTGCCTACTTTGCTTTGTCTATTAAGCACTAAAATGTATGTAGATGTGTATTGGTACTACCCCTATTGCAGTTGAGCTTTTACTTTTAATTGTGGGTTAGAAGTACCCTTATCAATTCTTTAACGACACGTTGCGTAAACTTTTTTATTGTATCCTAATCAATTAAATTGGAAAATAATTCCATGTGCTTTGTTGTATTAATTTTGGTTTGGTAATCGATCACTTCTTTTTCTCAGATGGGTGCAGTCGGACAAGGCAATGTTTATTACATGTGCCAAAAGAACGAAGACGGTTTGTTGGGGCCCAGCATGTACAGGTGCCCTTATGGAAAGAAGTTCGACAAGGACAGCTACAGCTGTTTGTAGTCTTGTACTTACAAGTTAATTTTACTTTAATACAGTCATAACAATAAAGGAATTGTTGGTTTAAAATGACGCATTTTTAATAATCCCAAGATGTTTCATCATAGTGAGAACGTTTGAACGGTTGTTGGCAGAGTCAACACGAAACAAGTGGAGGAATGTGTAAGGAATTGCATAATTTATTATCGCGGGGGGAGGGCTCATATATTCTAAAAGGAATAGGATCATCAGAACAGCGTTATCTGATATGCATCCCCCTTCCTCGGATCTGGAAAAAGTTTTAAAACTAGTTAGAACTAATTAGAAAAACAACAGTCGTTCCGGCATTTTCCGCGATAAGGACACGGCAAACTTTTTTATCTCGGCAAATAAAAAGGACAGGGTAGTCTCTCAGTACATAGATACACGGAGGATCGAATATGCTCCTCGCCACATTAACTCTCCTGGTGAGTTCTTCATTGAATTATATTTCAAACATATTGTACAATTTAAAATAATTTCCTTTCGTGTTTATTTTACTTTCAGGTCGCAGGCGTTACAGTTTCAACATGGTTGGTATCAAGGTTTTACTACTTTAAACAGTATGAAACTGCTTAAGATTTCGGCCTGGCGGATCGGACCATTGTGTCAGTCTAGCCGAGGTCTACGATGAACCTGCAGTTTGACCTGATCATCCTGGTCCGCCTATCCTCGCTTGTTTTTTGACGATTCTGATCGTGTTTTTGTTGCAACGGCAAGCCAAACCAGACAGGCAGACCAGGTTGACCATAAACTGGCCCAGACAGTTCAATTCGAGTACCTTTTCGACAAAAATCATTGCTGTTTAGTAAGTCATCGATTTTTTGATTTTTTTAAGCTTTTCCTGCGAAGGACCGGGCGTTGTACCAGCTCCCCATCCGAATAAATTCGTCTTCTGCACGTACAACGAGGATGGAGACCTAGTCGCCCGTCTTCTCCCCTGTTCCGATGGAACCACCTTCACTGGCAACGACAAATGGGAAATGTTGTCCAAACAGGTAATTCATATTTAGCATATTTTGGAAGAAAAATGAAGAAAAAACATCAACACTCAAAAATATTCAGCATTAGTTGAAACCCCAATGGAGGTGAAGCGTTTTTCTTCTTCCCTAACGATCCCTAACCAGCCACATAAATTCACAAAATATGGCGGTGTTTTATGAATTAATTTCTTGAATTTCTCTATTTGAAAGAATCTAGATAAAAACGACAGGAAAAAATACTATGATAGCTTGAAACTACTTTGTCCTATCATCAATAAAATAAAATAAAATAAAATAAAATAAAACACACTGATGCTGTGCATCTGGTAAACTATGATTTGACAAATCTATCGATTCATAGATCTTTCTCACCACTTGACGAATTAAAATAGATAAAAATGCCTCCAAAATACTAAGTAATGTTTAAGCAATTGCAAGAACAACGACTCAATTAAATTAAAACAGGATAAAAACCCAGCAGGTTGATTCACTTCGAACTTTGCTTGTGTCTATAATCAGATTTGTCAAATATTAATGGTTACCATCATCTTGGTCCGCCCGTTCTCGCTTCTTTTGTCAGTTACACGTTTCATTTTCATTGGTTAGACCGTCTGAGATGGACAAATGGGGAATGCAGCGAGACCAGTCGGACCAAGATGGTATGATATCGAGCTAAAGGTCATCGGGTCAATTGTTAATTTGTTACATATACTGTTATTAACAAGTACTTTTCATCTCTTTTGAAGGATTGCGTTGTCAGAAGAAGGAGAGATGTGGACGGCTTGGAAACTTCGCAAACAGAAAACAAAACTGAATCCGTTTTGAAAGAACTTTCGACAGAAACAAATCTTCAGACTGAAGGAGAGGATTCAACAGGTGTTAAGGAAAACAAAACTGAATCCGTTTTGAAAGAACTTTCGACGGAAACAAATCTTCAGACTGAAGGAGAAGATTCAACAGGTGCTGCGGAAAAAGTGACCAGTACCGCCGAAGAAACCGAAGCGCAGACGGATAAGCTTTCGACTGGAACACAGGCTTCACAGACGGACGACCAGACCGAGAAAGAAGCAGCTACGACCGAGAATGCCGAAGAGTCGTCCGACTCTCCGACGACCGGGTCCGCTTCTGCAGAACCATCTTCAGAGTCAACCACGATGACGCCTAACTCAAACGAAACGAAACACGTCGAATGTTGGTACCCGGGCGTGACTTGCGCTAGCTGTACCGAAGCAGCTTTCTGTGTCGGTACGGGTACGCTCAAAAACGGTCAACGCGTCGTCACACCGGTCACGACGATCACGTGCAGACCTGGCGAAGTGTGCGTCGAAATGCTCGGCTGCGTTTCCGACAAAAACAGATTCTGTACCAAAGGCGAGTTTACATGCACTGACCAAGGACTCTTTCCCGATCCGTACGACTGCAGGGTAAATATGAAGAAATAATACATAAACAGTATTGACTTTTAATTGTTTTCCTTAGATGTTCCACAGCTGTGCATTCCTGAACGGCGCTTTCCTCCAAGACGACGTTCGATGCCTTGCAGGAGCCTATAGTTCAAAAACGGGTACTTGCGGCTATCCTCTTAACTCTGCGACCTGCTTAAACAAACCTGTTCCTCATTGCAAGCAAGAATTCGAGGTATGCCGACCTCTTAACACTTAACAGAGTTTAAAAAATTTTGTTTTAACTTAATTGAAAAATCAATTTGTAGGTTGGAGCAGTGCCGAGCAACCCGAATCTGTACTATGTCTGCGTGAAAAAGGGGAAAACTCTATCACCCAGCTTGTTCAGATGCCCAGGAGGAAGGAAGTTCACAACTGCGCTTTTCAGATGCGTGCCCTAGAAATATACAAACGGCAAATGTTTTGTTTCTTTTATAGATTGCTCCTGTAATCTTTCGGGGAAAATGCTAACCGTGCCAAATTGGTACGTTTTTGCAGGAAATTAAAATAAATAAATAAAAAAAAACTGTTGGAATTTTTATTTTCCAGTGTTTATCTCATATCAAAAGATGTGTAAATACACATACGGTGACGGCAGTTTAATTGCCTTCTTTTTTGATCTGTGGAAAATGAAAACAAGATAAAACTAAAAGTTATAAATGGGCCCTACCATTGACTCATCCTTGTTTTCCACCGTGGTATGTAAAATTGGCCAAAATATATTCCCATAAAAGAAAGTCACGTTCAAAACGTTTTCTAAGACCACCCCGGCCGAAAAGGAAATCCTAACATAAAAATATCCTAAATTTTTCAAAGATAATTTAGTAATGTGCAAAAAAAATACAAGATTGTTTAGAAGTGCATTGTGCCCACATAAAATATGAAACAAACTATCAATAAACTGAAAACAAACAAAAAATTAATGAGCAATTAAAAAAATTACTCATACCCCATAATACTAATATTGTACTAAAACGTTGTTCATCTGACTGATTCATACGTAAATGTTTGACATAGATGGTGAAAGAGAGAGAGAGAGAGAGAGAGAGAGAGAGAGAGAGAGAGAGAGAGAGGGAGAGAGAGGGAGGGAGAGCTAGCAAGAAAGAAAGAGATAGATAGTTAATGATTGAATAAATAAATGAGAGAAAGGAGAGAGAAAATAGAATATGAAAAAGAAAAGACCGCGGGAAAGAAAGAGAGTTAGGGAGTTAGAGAGAGATTAAGAGGAGATGAGAGAGATAAGAGGAGAAAAAGTGAGAGAGAGAACAGGAGAGAGAGAGAGAGAGAGAGAGAGAGAGTGAGTGAGAGAGAAAGAGAGAGAACAGGAGGTAGAGAGTGAGTGAAGGAGAGTTAGCAAGAAAGAAAGAGATGGATGATTAATGATGGACAGAATAAATGAGAGAAAGGAGAGAGAAAATAGAATATGAAAAAAAAGACTGCGGGAAAGAAAGAGAGTTATGGAGTTAAAGAGAGAGATGAGAAGAGAGAGAGAGGTTGAGTGAGAGAAAAAGAGAGAGAACTGGAGATAGATAGTGAGTGAGAGAGAGTCAAGGAGAGTTAACAAGAAAGAAAGAGATAGATAATTAATGAATGAGTGAATAAATGAGAGAGAAAATAGAAGTTGAAAAAGAAGATACAGAGGAAAAGAGATAGAGCGAGTAGAAGAGAGAGTGAAAGGAGATGAGAGTAGAGAGGAGAGAGAGAGAGAGAGAGAATGAGTGAGAGGGGGAGAGAGAACATAGAACTAGATATATATATATAAGAAGAGACAGAGTTTAGCAGGCTAAGAAAATATAAATAGTAGGTATTAAAGTTGGAAAGCCAGAGCAATGCAGAGGAATAAATAAATAGAAATCACTGCGAGAGATAGCAGGAAAGCAAGAGATAGATACAATGACGTAGTGAAAGAAATTACTTAATAAAGTAATGAATTAATTAAAGTTAATGATTTGGTGAGAGTATAAGAAAAGGAGAGACGAAGTGCGAATGTGCTTGTTTATGCGTTCAGAACAAAAGATAATCCGAAAGTATGCTGATCTAAAGTTCTAGAAATTTTATATCTAGCACTTGCTTAATGTTTGTAAAGTGATATAACACATTTAATTTACATATTTCAACATCTTTCTCGAAGATTCTCCAGCCGAGATCTTGATCCTTTTTCTCAATAAATTCAGTTGAACTTAAGGGAATTAAGCAGGTGTATTGAACTAGAATTTTTTTTTAGATTAATAGAGGAAAAAATACAACAACTTTAAATGCCGGCCTCGGTGCGCCGGTGTTTTTGAAACAAAGCCTATTTGTAAGTATGTCGGGTTCGTAGTAGGGCAGCTGGATTCGAACCTGGGACCTTTACCTTACAATGATGAGCACCGTTTCAATGCCTAAACCGTTGCGGCCACTGACGCCCCTAAAATGTTACCATCCTTTAAATGGCATGATGAAATCATAACAAACTGAGTCTGTGCATTTAGTTATCACCAGGGCAATTAATTTTCAAATGACTATTGTTCTTGTGTGCTATTTTTTTTTTAAATTTGTCCAGGATGTTTCATTGGTTCAAATCATCTTTTAGTATAACAATAATAATCGTGTTTTATTTTCGAACTTAAAAAAAATTTCTTGCCATGAACTAATTGTTCGTTTGGTGGCTTTTAGCATAATCTATTAATTTTATTAGAAGTTAATATTTATTACGTCACAAGTGGAGCTGCTGATGTGGGTGGGTTTTGTTCTTATCTACACGAGAATTCGTCTTGTGCAACGACAGCTACATTTGATTCTTTTTTCTTAGCTTTAACCTTAATAATTTTATAATAAACAAATAAAGAAAACAACCATACAGAATTTCTAAAATTTACTTTGATATAGTATTTTTACTATATCAACTACTATATCTTTTGAAGATGAATTGCAGATTTCAGGGTTTATTCAATACCCAGAGGGAAATTGCCATAACTGTATGATGGTTAAATATTTTTCTGTAAAGTATTTTTTTAAAATTAAAGTCACGATATTTGATCAAATTTTAAAAAGTAGGAGGGAGTTTTGTTCAGATTTCCTACTGTGGTCCAAATTAAATAATTGATCCATAATTGGTGATCATTACTGCCCTTTTCTTTAGAAAAAAAAGAGAACAAAATCGACTAGTAAACCTATAGCAGTAGTGGTTTTCATTAATTTCCAAAGATACAAAATTTACATTATTTTTAGGTAATTTTAGTTCAGTTCTTATTTTCTGAATAGAAAGCGTACAATCGTTAGTTTTATTGCTTCCACAGGTTAAACATTTTATAATTTACCGAGTTCTACGATTTTCTATACTGACAATGTAGATTAAGCCACATCTAAAGCTCAACCAGTGAGGCCTTGTGAGAAAATAGAAAGGGAGAGAGAGAGAGAGAGAGAGAGAGAGAGAGAGAGAGAGAGAGAGGGTGAGGGATGGAAAGACAAAGTTGTATGAAAGAAAGAAAGAGAGGGATACATATAGAGAAGGAAAGAAATAAGAATAAGTAAACGGACAGAAAGAGGAAAAAGGAATTTTAAGAGAAAGAGAACGTATGTGGGAAGAACAAAAAAGAAGATGAAAATAAATACATAGGTAGATATAGACTTATGAATAGACAAATACAAATAGGTAGGCAGACAGAAAGAGGAAAAAGCGATTGTAAGAGAAAGAGAGAGTGTATGTGAAAAGATCAAAAAGAAGAGGGAAATAGATAAATAGATAGGCAGATAGATAGATAGAGTATCGGTAGAGATGTAGAGATAGAGATACATACACTGGCAAAAAACTCTACCCAATTGATTTTTGTTCATTTTTTCAATAAAAGAAAATTCTGTACTTAATTTTTCTGTTTTTGTCAATAAATATTTGTTTATGGTATGTTTTAATGTGTGAATGAATTAATAATACATATCAATCTTAAATATTTTTCAATGTACAGATGTATTTTTAATTGGTTTGTCCTCCTTTTTTTTCGTAAGTATTCAACTACATAATTAACGATTAATATTACCAATTATAAAATATTCATATAGATGAAATCACGTAATATTCAATAAGGGAGATAAAGGAAAAAGTTTGAAGTTTGAATTAATCTTTACGTGGAATAACGCATTTGCGGGTATGAGTAAGGAAATAAATCCTTGTTACGTAAGTTACATAAGAAGAAAAATCTGTTAGTATATCGTAAAAGACCTGATGTACACATTATGTTTTACATGTCTTAGGTGAAACGGTGATATAACTTATTTGTCATTCAAGATAACAATTTCGCATAAAAGAATCGTTACAGCTATTCAAGTACCATTCGCTTACGGACAGGAATCAGGAATAGACAATGGCATTGACAACCCTGATTTTCGCTTGTATACTTGCCGTAAGTAGAAAATTTATTTATTGTGTTTTTTAAATATTAAAATCGGTTTTTCGTTTTAGCTGGGCATTGCTCAGGATGATGCAAAGGCGGTCGCGACCACTGATGCACCTGCACCCGCAGAGGAGGAAGCCGAGATGCCGACGTTACCCTGCGTCACCCCAGGTTTCGTCTGCAGCGACTGCAAGCACCAAGCCGTTTGCATCGGAGACGGCGAAGGCGGCTTCAAGCAGATCCAAAACGCCTGCCCCGATGGAACCCACTGCGTCGGAAACGTATGCGTCGCTGGGGCCAAATGCAACTACAGGCCTTTCTCTTGCTCGGACGAAGGATTCTTCCCGGATCCTTTCGACTGCACGGTACGTACAAAAACAAATCTCCCTAGAAACTCAATCTCAAAGAATTTCTTTCTCGCAGAAATATCACGTCTGCGTTAGGAAGCCCGACGGCACCTTCCAGCAGATGCCTTTAGACTGTGACGGCAAAGGTTCTTACGATGCAACTTCAGGTTCCTGCGGTTTCCCGCTCAACTCGACCGCCTGCCTAGAAGGCCCGGTGCCGAGGTGCGTCGAACCTCTCCAGGTCGGAGTGCTTAAGGCCGATCCCTCACTTTACTATCTCTGCACCGAAGACGACGACACCACCGGACCCGAGCTCTTCAAATGCGCCGGAGGCAAATTGTTTGATGCTAAGAAACTTTCCTGCGTTGCTGGCAAGAAGTAATACTATTTCTTCCTATCCTATCTATCCGGCCTGTATTAATATTCTTTAATTTTTGTAGGTCCAAAAAGTAAACTTGGCCGAAATAGCATGAGGAACTTTGATTTTGTACAATGACTAACACCACTGTAAATTATTATAAATAAAGCAATGCACCTTGAATAAAGTTTGTTTTCTATATGCATTATACATTTACCTCTTACTTAATAAACCATCTCACAACCAAGATTTGCCAATGAAGTCTACCCAAATCCAACCATAATTTGTAATATATGTACAAAACATATATTACATACAACATATATACTGGTCTGAAATGAAACTCACATAAATTTCCATAGAATTTTCGATTTTTTAAAATAATGTTCCCTAAAATAACAATAATTTCATTTTTAACACAAATTTTCATTCTTTGTAAAAACATTTTTCTCAGATTAAAACTAAAATCACAAAATTAAAACCGAGCGAAACCTGGCAAAATATCTAATTTGAATCTTCATACACTCGGCAATTCTTTCTATTAAAACGATCAATTAAACCATATTTACATACAAAATCATTATTATCAAATAAGTAATAAACATATTGTATTGAAATTTCCTTCCAAGCCCATATAGACGTGCTGTTCTCATCCAGGGTCAAATTAATCAAATTTAAATCACCAACAGATCAGTCAGATCATCATCAGAATTGACAACAAAACCCTTCGAAAAATAGTTAATTTAATTTTTAAGTCTAAAATTTTGGAAAGATGTTTTGGTGGGAAACGAATTCAACTGGCCTCTAAACTCAACTTGTCTGTAAGCTCACGGGCCTCTAAGCTCCAATGGCCTGTAAGTTCAAATGCTTTCTAAGCTCAACTCGCATCTAAGCTCAACTGTCTTCTAAGATCCTATGCTGTCCTCTAAGCTCAGTTTTTCATTAAAGCCAGTTGGCGAGGGTTTAATTTTCTATTCAACTCAATTGTTCTAAGGTGAACTGTTTTCTAGATTCAATTGTCCAATAAGCTCAGTTTTCCATTAATGTCTACTGCCCAGGCTTTAATTTTCCATTGTGTAATGGAAACTGACCTTAGAGAACACCTGAGCTTAGAGGCCAGTTGAGCTTAAAAGCCAGGTGAACTGAAAGGAAGGTTAAACTTAGATCAGTTGACTTTAATTGAAAACTAAGCGTCGAGAACATTTGGGCTTAGAGGCCAGTTCAGCTTAGAAGCCATTTGAGCAGAAAGGAAAGATAAACTTAGAGCAGTTGACTTTAATTAAAAACTGGGTTTAAAGGCCCGTTGAGCTTAGAGGCCAGTGGAGCTTAGGGGACCGTCGAGTTGAGTGGAAACTTAAACACAGGGCAGTTGACTAATAGAAAACTGAGCTTAGAGATAATTTTCTAAACAGTCAACAGTCCTGGGTTTAATTTTCCACTTAAATGGATTCTAAGCTCAACTCTCCTTTAATCTCAGTTTTCCATTAAAGTTAACTCTTTAGGTTAACTCTCAGATCAACTGACTCTCAGCCTAGGCACTTAACTGTGGGATTGGGGGCGAGTAGGTTGACTTGGATGATTCTGGGGATGGAATTTAGTAGAATCCCAGTAGGCTTTAATGGAAGTAGTAGAGTGGACGATTTGTTAGAGTGGAACTTCAGGAAGCCCGAAGTAATACGACTTCATTCTAAGATGAAGTATTTCTGAAATGAAATTGTTGATTTTACCTTATTATATAAAAAGGTAACGCCGCTCGTTAAATCTGCATTAATAGTTTCGAAAATGTTAGTATTGAAGCAGGCCTAAAAAGATCAATGAATAACTTTCCTCTTGGTTGGGCCCTACTTTATTACAAGAAAATAATTTTTTTATTGTTTATTATTATTCAATATTTTTTCGCTTATATTCTAAGATTGTTACATAGCTAATAATGAAGTCGTCTAGCTACCTGGCTGATTTATCGTAACGATGGTCTGTTCTCTGTTTTAAGTCAACAAAGTGCCACAAATTATGCTCAAGGTTCGCGTGATTGTTTTCTACCAGACTCACGGGTCGATAAAAGACGTGGAAATTAAAACTTATACTTCATATTCACATATTAAATTTGTACTTTAAAATTGGATTTTGTGTAAGTGACTACGACAAATTTAAAGGTTAAAATACATCTATGGTTTTTTTTTCTCTACAAACTAGCTAATATAGCGTGTAAAATACCGAATGATTTATAAGTGAGCTTATTTTCTAAGTAAAACTGGTATAATAATTTATAAAAAAAAACTACATTCTTAATGTTCTTCACCACCCTCAACCTATTATTAAACATAAACCATAAAATAGACAAAACATAAATAATTCATTTCACATACGGGGTTCCTACATTTTTCAATACTGAACAACTATAATTTTAAAAAAAATAAGGTAGTTAGAAATTCACTATTTTTCGTGGTCCGCCTGACCAATTAATATCATTCAATTAATTAAGGTTTTTAGTTAAGATAAAAAAGTTAGTGTCACGAGCGGGATTCGAACCCACGGCCTTCGGCTTAATACGCCGCTGCTCTACCACTTGAGCTATCGTGACCTCGATCCACTCGCACACTAACATCCCATCTCAACCCCACCTTTTGAATTTTCTCTCCTCTTTGCCATTTTTTAACTAAAAACCTTAATTATTTGATAGCGGTCAAGCGTCAATTGGTCAAGCGGACTACGAAAACTAGTGAATTTAATAAGTTGGAATGAATTATAATTTCTCTAAAGCTCTCCGTGGCCATTTCATTTGTCGCCGAGAATCAAACAGATGACACGACATTTGAAAAATGGCAAAAATGAGGGAAAATTCAAAAGGTGGGGTTGAGATGTTAGTATCCGAGTGGATCGAAGTCACGGTAGCTCAAGTGGTAGAGCAGCGGCGTATCTAGCAGATGGTCGTGGGTTCGAATCCCGCTCCTAACACTGACTTTTTTATCTCAACTAAACACCTTAATTAATTTGTTTTTTAAATTTTAAACTTAAAAGTTCTACTTAGTGTTGAGGATGTCGCGCGTGGTATGCCACTAGATGATGATGGGCGTCCGATCAGGTAGGGGGCTATTGCCATCGGAGTTCCGTACGAAACACTGCGAGACGTTTAAGAGAAATTGGGTACTACCATAGAAGGCTCGGTTTTGGACGCCCTGGGGGATCAGAACCACAGACTGTTTTTTGACTTTGAGAATTTTGCGAAACCACCACCTTACTGTTCGAGCGATTCATCAGCTACAGGAAGTTCGAGGTGTCCAAATTTCTGAACGCACTGCTTGAAATCAGTATGACTGTTAGTTCGCCCCGTAAGAATTGACCAGAACGCACAGAAGAAGAAAGAAGAAAATAAATTGTATTCTGGAGCTTGTCACGATAACTCAAGTGGTAGAGTAGCGCCGTATCAAGCCGAAGGTCGTGGGTTCGAATACCGCTCGTGACACTGACTTTTTATCTCAATTAAATACCTTAATTAATTGAGTAATTTATACATTTAAAAAACTTGTATATCAGATAATTAGGGAAATATTATTGAGAGGTTTCTCCCATGAAGTGAATCTCGCCATTGGGAAGAACTTGTCAACGAATAATTTTCTATGCTTTACTTTTTAATTTTTTATTTTACAGTTTGCTCACTTAAACATTACAGTTTTTTACATTTATTTGCTATAATAAAATAAACATGTTCTTTCATAGTTGTAGAGATTTGTATGTTAGATAATTAAGGAATAATTCGTTCCCAGCAAGAGAATCTCTTCATTGGAAAAACTTGCCAATGAATACATTTCCTAAAAAAATAAGTTCTTTCGTAGATTTATGGATTTTTATGTTAGATTAACTACTAATTCGTCCAGATTGGAAAGTTTCTCCCATCTATAGAATCACTGTGTTGTACTAAGTATAAAAATTGGATGAATCAATGGTGAGTTTCTATTGATGGGATGAATTTCCTAACGCATACTTTTCTGTCTACAGAATCTCGTAATTGGGATGAACCTGCGAACGACAATTTTCTGTGCTTTATTATAATTAAAAAATAAGTTCTATCATAGATTAGGATTTGTATTTTAGGTAATTAAGGAACAATTCGTACTCATTGCTCCTTCTCGTCATTCTCAACAGTCTCAGGTCAGGCTATCAACGAATACCTTTCTATTATATAGAATATTACAGTCAATTCATTAATGTATTGATTTATATGTTAGATAATTATTTATTAATTCGTTCTCGTTCGTACTTGTCTACCATCTAGAGAATATCGTCATCGCGATGAATTTGCATACAAATACTTTTCTATTCTGCACCATTAAAACTGAAAAATAAAAACGTCAATTCGTTAATTTATGGATTTTAGAAAATTAAATATCTATTCGTTCTTATTGGAAAGTTCAACCCAAAGAGAATTATATCATTGGGATGAACCTCTCGACAAACCATTTTCTATGTTTTATTACAAGTAAAAAATAAGTTCTTCCATAGATGTAAGAGCTTTGTATGTTAGATAATTAATTAAGGAATAACGTTCTCATTGTGAAGCACCGCCAATCAAGAGATCTCGTCATTGGGATGAACTTTCCGACAAATATTTTTCTATGAAGTACAATTATAATTAAAAAATAAGTCAATTCTTTAATTTATAGTTATGTAATTAGTTTAATTAGAAAATGAGTTTAAAATTTACTATTATTAAACAATAGGTTAATATAAATATTTTATAATTAGATATTCACTTGATGGGAGAAACTTCAATAATACCATATTTGCTTAATTCTCTGACTTAATAGTTCCTAATTTTATTAAAAGACTTACTTTTTTAAATTATAATTATCGGCATAAAAAAATCATTGGGACTTTCACACTTCACAATAATTGATCAAAAATTAACTACCATTTCTCTAGATGGAAGAAACTTCCCCATAATTGATCAAAAATTATCTATCAATCGATTAATTACTTATTAATTATATTGTAAAGCGTATAAAAATATTTGTTTGTGATTTCATCCCATCCCGACAACTTTACCATAGACGCAATGTAATATTTATATTTTGTATAACTAAGAGATTCTCTACATGGAAGAAACTTCGCAATAATTGATCAAAAATTATCTACCAATCGATTAATTACTTATTAATTATATTGTAAAGCGTATAAAAATATTTTGTGATTTCACCACATCCAGAACCTTTACCATCGACGCAAAGTAAAATATATATTTTTAATGTTTTTTATTTCTACGAATATAATATTTTAAAATATTTTTTTGCATTGTATTGCATATATTTTTGCAATATAAATTCACTTTTTTCCATGTCCTACATGTTTTTGTTAATTTAAACAATGTTTGTAAATCCCAGGCCCTGAAGATGATCTCAATAAAGATGGAAACGTTGGCACGATAAAAAAAATGTTTTTCTGAAATCTACATCACACCAGACCGCATCTCACGATTTCTGAATAATGATCGACTAACGGTCACTAATCTCCACACATATGATTCGAATATTTTAATATTATTTGTAGCCCATGCGCGGCATCTTACAACAGACAATATCGTCTGAATAAAGTGATATTTTTATGCTAACGTTGCCTATTCGGACTCCACATTCGAGAGTCGAGGGGAGATCATCAAGAAAGAGAGCGAACAGAACTGGACTGAGTAGACAACCCTGCCTAACCTAACCTCAACAAAATTGGATAAACCTTTACGCCCTCGGACCTCTGTTGCTGTTTGTGAGAAAAGGGATTTTAGGATATTCACAATTTTGGAAGAGATGCCTTAGTTACTAATTTTGAACAAAAGTCTAAGATCTACACTATCAAATGCGGCTTTTAAAGTCCACGAAAAAAAAAACAAGAAACTTTTTGTTTAGGCCTGGCCAGTTTGATATTAATGATGTTTAACAGTACAAGTAGATTATCACTTGTAGAGGAACCTTTACGGAAACCCATTTGACATTCATTCAATAAACTCTTTCTTACTACGAAGGCATCAATGCGGGATAGGACGAGAGCAGAGAAAATTTTGGCGATCGATGGCAGGAAATACCTCTATAATTATTTACATCATTGACATCGCCACTTTTGAATAGGGGGAAAATGATTAATTTCGAAAAGGATGGAGGAGTGAGACCCGAGGAAAATACAGAATTAAAAAATTGGAGAAGGTATTCACGAAAGACAGGCGGGGAATTTTTATAGAATTCGTAAGGAATTCTGCAGGGACCTGGGGATTTATTGTTTTGAAGCCTGGCAAGGATAGATTCCAGCTCTAAAGAGATAAATATTTATATTTTGTACAACTAGGAGGCTCTCAAGATGGAAGAAACTTCCCAATGATTAATCAAAAATCGTCTACAAATCGATCAATTATTTATTTATTAAATTTGTAATGCGTAGAAAAATATTCGTTTGTGATTTCACCCCATCCAGAACCTTTACCATCGACGCAAAGTAATATTTATATTTTGTACAACTAGGAGATTCTCTAGATAGAAGAAACTTCCCAATAATTGATTAAAAATCATCTACAAATCGATCAATTTTTTATTTATTAAATTTGCAAAGCGTATAAAAATATTCGTTTGTGATTTCATCCCATCCAGACAACTTTACCATCGACGCAATGTAATATTTATAACTAGAGCATACATAACAACTCAGAGATTTTCTAGATGGAAGAAACTTCTCAATAATTAATCATAAATTATGTGCTAATAAAATGTTTAATTTTAATCGATGAATATTTCGAAAGCATAGAAATGTATTCGTTTGGTAGTTGATCCTATCAAGAGAACTTCGTAAAATTAATATTTTGTCCAATTGCGATATTCTCTAGATGGGAACATCCCAATAATTAATCCATATTTATCATGACCTACAATTTTCCGGTATAACAGCATTTTTATTAAATTTCTATGTTCTTGTTGGCTTTATTTCAGGGTAAATTATCCATTTGTGTAATCCAAGCTTAGATCATTCCCTGCTCGCGAAATTACGGTCGATCTCACTCAACAAAAGCTATGACCTCAGCGAGGGAACTTCAAGTTTGAACAGCTTAGCGACGTTCACATAACATTATTTGTGATGAGATAACAACCCAGTATAAAAAGCTGTACAAAAAACACATCTCTCATTTCCCTGAGCTAATCAAGATGTACAAAACCCTGACATTCGTTGCCCTATTTTTA
Source organism: Cimex lectularius (assembly GCF_000648675.2). Taxonomy (NCBI): domain Eukaryota; kingdom Metazoa; phylum Arthropoda; class Insecta; order Hemiptera; family Cimicidae; genus Cimex; species Cimex lectularius. The sequence goes on along the minus strand of NW_019392688.1, from coordinate 3,699,039 downwards.
CTGGTGAGTAAGACGATTATTTTTTGGTAAAACTTAAGTTTTATCGGGCTTTGTTACAGGTGGGCTCAGCCCTGGCCGATAAAGCCGAATGCCTTAAAGGAGGTCCCATGTGCAGCGACTGCGATCACGAAGCGGTCTGCGTCGATTTGGGTTTCGGTCTGATGTTCAACCGAGTCGAAAACACGTGTGCCGAAGGATCGAAGTGCGTCAATGGTTCCTGCCAAGTCGGTGCCAAGTGCAACTACAAGCCATTCACCTGCTCGGACGTCGGCAGCTTCCCGGATCCTTACGACTGCAGGGTAAAGATTTCATAACTACATTAAACCCACGAGCTTTGACGAATTTTTATTAAATTTCTGTTCTTGGCCAAGTTTTAGCAATAAAACATCAGAATTAATTGCTAAAAGTCATCCTAGCTATCAAAACAGTTATTTTCCACAGAAAAGTGTATTTTCTGATAATTATTTTTGAAAGGTTTACCACGTGTGCTCGGTGAAAGGCCCTGGCCAATATGTCGGCCTGAGGCTTCGCTGCTTCAGCGGCAGCTACGATTCTTCATCTGCCACCTGCGGCTTCCCCTTAACCACAGATGCCTGCCTTAACGAACCCGTGCCCAGGTGTTTGGCTCCTCTTCAAGTAAGTACCGAGTAAAGTCCCGAAAGTGTACAAGGCCTTTATTTATTAATATTTACAGCTTGGAGCATTGCAATCCGACCCGTCTGTCTACTACCTCTGCGTCGACGACGGTAAGACCCTCGCTCCAGAGATGTACAAATGCACCGGCGGAAGAGTCTTCGACGAGTCTAAGATGGCTTGTACTGCCACCAAAAAGTAAGTTATTTCATTAAACTATCGGTTTATTTAAAATATTTAACAACTTGTTTGTTGTTTGACATTTAAAAGTTGTTATCTCAATCAACTAAATTACCAATAATTTCCTCTTTTTCGTTTTTAGATCAAAGAAAGTGAAATAATCTGAGGATCTTCTACACTTGCGACGTTTTATATGTTGTTTTTGTAGTTTTATTGAAACTGTCTAAATAAATTAAGAAATATACTCGCTAAGATTTTTCTTTTTTTTCCTTTACAGTTCTTTAAAGTTGGATCATCATTTAAAACATGTTGAGTTCAAGTTTTAAAACGAATGAATCATTTCATCGTTGGTCAAAGTGATTTATTAAGTTAACATAAGTTTTATTAGAACAAGAGTTGTCAATAATTATTATCGACTGTTCTTGTTTTAACATTCCTCTAATAATAAATTCAACCTTCTTCTAACCTCTGTTATCCTCTAATCCCCTAAGCTTAGTTGTCTACTAGAGTCGACTGTCGGGATTTAACTTTGCTTTCAGTTCAACTGGCTAAAAGCTCAACTGCCCTATGAGCTTAACAGTAATCTAAGCTCAACTGCCCTATAAGCTCAACACTACTATAAGCTCAACTGTCCTATGAGCTCAGCAGTCCTCTAAGCTCAACTGTACTATGGGCTCAACAGCCCTCTAAGCTCAAGTGTACTACGAGCTCAACAATCCTCTAAGCTCAACTGTACTATGAGCACAACAGTCCTCTATGCTCAACTGTACTATGGGCTAAATAGTCCTCTAAGCTCAAATGTCCTATGGAATCAACAGTCCTCTAAGCTCAGCTGTACTATGGACTAAACAGTCCTTTAAGCTCAACAGTCCTCTAAGCTCAACTGTTCTATGGACTCAACAATCCTCTAACTCAACAGTACTATGAGCTCAACAGTCCTCTAAGCTCAACTGTACTATGGGCTAAACAGTCCTATAAGCTCATCGGTACTATGAGCACAACAGTCCTCTAAGCTCAACTGTGCTATGGGCTAAACAGTCTTTCAAGCTCAATTGTCCTATTAGCTCAACATTCCTCTAAGCTCAACTGTACTATGGGCTCAACAGTCCTCTAAGCTCAACTGTCCTATGAGCTCAACAGTCCTCTAAGCTCAACTGTACTATGAGCTCAACAGCCCTCTAAGCTCAAGTGTACTACGAGCTCAACAATCCTCTAAGCTCAACGCTCAACAGTCCTCTAAGCTCAACTGTCCTATGAGCTCAACAGTCCTCTAAGCTCAACTGTACTATGAGCTCAACATTCCTCTATGCTCAACTGTACTATGAGCTCAACATTCCTCTAAGCTCAACTGTACTATGAGCTCAACAGTCCTCTAAGCTCAACTGTTGTATGTGCTGAACAGTCCTCTATGTCCAGTTGTCCATTAAATTCAACTGATTTAAGTTTAACTTTCCTCTAATCACAACTGTCCTCTAAGCAAAGTTGTTCTCTAAGCTCAGAGATCCTCAGTTCAGGTTTCATTATTCAACTGCACTGGGTTTTACTTTACTATCACCTCAATTGGCTTTTTCCCTCTAACCTGGGGCTTCCCAAACTGTGGTCCGCGGGGCTGCGACCCCGACTTAAAATTAATAATTACAAAAATAAACTTAGAATGAATAAATAAAATAAAAACTAATAATAATGAGTACTGAAACTAAAGTTTTTATTTTTATTTATTCATTTTACGTTCATTTTTGCACATGTTAGAAAAATAGGTATGATAAGTGATAAATGATTCGACGGGACTTCGATCGGACGATAGGATTCCCAGGGATTTCATTTTTGGTACTGGGGTCCTTCATTATCGGGAACTGGTGCTTCTGGAACACCCTGGATTTTTCCCATGTTGTATATCAAAAGCCATTGTTTATCGAAAACGTGATTGAAGCCAAATATCTCTCGGGAGTGCACTACATATCTGTGTCATTCTCATTGATCTACTCCAATATGGATCGGTGGTCGAAGTCAGGATCCTTCACCTACACAGCCAGGAAAGCGCCGGATTGCAATAGATGAAGCGGAAAAACAACCTTCCGATTAGAACATTACTGACAACAAGCAAAATGAAGAACAGCCTTCAGATGAAGCACCTCAGCAGGATCCAGTATGGTCAAATTTTACAAACAGCCAGTGGAAGTAGTGTATCTAAAAAGCGTAAGTACAACAGCTACTTCGATTTGGGATTTATAAAGGCTGACGAGGGTAAAGCTCAGAGTGTGATTTGCGCGAAAGTCCTTCCATATAGTTATTTGTTCGGTGCCACTATCAAACACTACTGTCAAAACACGGATACTTTTTTATCAAATGTGTGATGAATCGCTGGTTTCTCGCATCCAACACAATTCATTTTCTAACCAGATCTACGAATCAACTGATGTCGCGGGGTTGGCTATTTTATTGACCTTTGTTCTTTATACTCGGGATGTTTTGAGGAGGATCTTCTCTTGCGAACCACTTCCTGCCAATGCAACAGTTGCCAAAATATTCCGTTTGTTGTTTGAGTTTTTCACGACTAACGAAATTCCACGGCGCTTTTCGGAGCAGTCTCTCGTTCAGCCTTTATGCAGATGCAGGAGAAATGCCTTTAAGTTTCAGACGTGAATTTCTTGATTTGAAGTTTTTTGCTAAAATCACTTCCTCTAAGTCACATCCACTAAATCGTCTATTTCCAGGGACTAGTCTGATATTTGACAGCTCATCCCGTGATTCTATACGAAAAACCTTCCCGTTCCGTATAGAAGAACATTATTGCACAAATTACAAATACCCATACCTCCAGTACAAAAAGAATCAGTGGCTCCCATCCCTCCTTGGACATTTCCTAAACCGAAAATTTTGTATTCACTTGGAAAATTTCGCATTTTTATACCTTTTCATGTATACCAGCAGGAGTTTTTGAAAATAAAAAACGCACTCCCACAAGCGGCATTTATCTACACGGACGGATCAAGGAGCTCCAGGGGCGTGGGAGCTGCGTCTATATGTGGCCCTAACAAATTTCTTTTCTCTATACATCATTTCTGTAGGAACTATAGCGCTGAGCTACTAGCAATACGGAAATCTCTAAATTTTATATGTTCTGATAACAATAGTAGCTATAGTGATTTGCTCTATCGGCCTTACATGCCTTGGAACACCCCTATTCAGATGATCCTGGTGTGCAGGAGGTGCTGGCGTCACTGAAGAGCCTCCAACTGCAGGGAAAGAGCGTTTACTTCGCCTGAGTTCCTGGACATGTAAATATTAAAGGAAACCATTTGGCAGATGAAGCTGCAAAAGAAGCAGCCATTACAGGCCTTCAAATCAGGAACTTCCAAAGGGTGATATGACTGTAGTTTACAAGTCAAAAGTTAAGGGTCAATGGGAACAGGCCTGGACTAACATATCTGAAAACAAACTACGGGAAATAAAGAACTCTGCAGATGCATGGCCTACTTCATTCAGAAATAGTAGAAGGGAAGAAGTGGTTCTTGCACGGTTGAGGATTGGACACTGTAGAGCCACTAAGGGTCATTTGATGGGGCGAGAGGCAATTTGCGGAATGTGCATTTAAATCGTCACAATCAAACATATACTTACGTCATGCTCATTATATTCAGCCCATAGACGTCTACACTCCTTGCCTATAAGCATCCAAGAAATGCTAGGCGACAACAATGATAATATACGTAATTTGTTTGATTTTCTCAAATCAGCAAATCTACCCGACAAAATATGAGCTCACACTGTTTGTCCTTCTCTATATATACAAGATCAGATGTATAAAGATAAATTAAATAAGATAAATAAAGATAATAAGATAATAATAATTAGATATGACAATAATAAAGGTAATAAATAATAATAATTGATATAGAATAAAGATAAATAAATATAAATAGACAAATATACTAGGTCGACCGTCCACGTGGGTAGCTTTAATCTGTATGCCTCTTTCTACCTATTAGATAATGAGTTAGTCATTGGGACAATCATGACCCTTGGTGGTTGCGTTCCCCCCCCTTTAAAAAATAAATAATTTAAGTAGGTTTTTCAATTTTTCAACATAAAATACTCTACTTCTTTAATGTTTAATAAAGAATTTATTTAAAAATAGAGAAAAACGTTTAGAACGATCAGTCAATGACCCAAAGCGGTTGATCGCCTTTTATAATTTAAATAAATAACGAAATTCCACGGCCTAATTGCATAGACGTTGCACAGAAAGTAGAAAATCGATGACTGGGCGAACGATCGGAGTGATTACTAAAATAAAAAAATAAAACGGAAGGTTGCAACAGCAGTCATTGTGTATATTTTAGTTATAAAACAAATGCCAGCCTCTTTTAAAAACGTTTTGGATGAGTTTATTCAGGTCATATCAAATCGCGGCCATTGAAGTCAAAACTGTCCTGCTTCTTCATACAAAAGTGAGAGATAGCTTTCGGTGGGAAACTGAAATTACGTTCTGAAGAATCTCTGTTGATGGACCACATGTCAAATTGGCCAACGTTTTCAGTAATGTGCGGCATTGTATACTATCGTATTTATCAAATATATTCATGAAAACGAATCCGATTTCTTTGCATGGGACCAACTTTCGATGCTGAACAAAGTTCGCGCCATCAAAAGAAAAATCCACTTTTAGGATGAATCTGTTGAGAAGGAAGAGATTATTAAATTGCCAGTCTTGGTGAGAGTTGTTTTAGCATAAGTTTACTGTATCTAGCGCCCCTAAAGTTTATCCACTTTTGCTTTATTTGGATCCATTCTGTGATAGAGGATCTGCATTTTTTTAGAAGGAAGAGGTGGAGTGTTTTCCTGTGTTATTTTTTTTTTCTTAATAGAAAAACTGGAGCTTGCGAACGGCACGTTGATCGATGAAATATTTGAACACCTTCGAAGTTTGGAGATGTCCTTTGAAATGTCTTCTAAGTTTTTATTAGTCGACTGACCTTGAATTAAATTTATTATCGGTTCAATTGGCTTCTAGGCGTAGTTGTCTATTAAAGTCAACTGCCTTGGGCTTAATTTTCCTCTCGGCTCAACTGGCTTCTAAGCTCAACTGTCCGTTAAGCTCAGCTGCCCATTATTAGCTAGCAGCCCTGGATTTTACTAATTTGTTTTTGTATTCCCGCTACTAAGGGATTAAGAGACTATTAGGCCTCCTGGATGACTCGTTTAATATTCTGGGAAGGGATTTAGTTGAGAGGACGTAAACGTGACGTAAATCTTGAACGAAAGTAATGTTGAGGTCATTGTCAATGGTACGGTTAGAGAAGTATAGTTTGGATAATTCTCCTGAGGACTGTTGTTAGGAATGCTTGAATGAGATGGATATTGGATGGCTTCGTGGTACCCCACGTTCCTGCTCCGCATGCCCAAATAGGTTGAATTTTTGATTTTTTCGAGTGTTAGTGATGTTTGATTTTGGTTAGTTGTCATCTTAGTTGTCCAAGTAAATCAATTCTTGTCGCTCCGGGCTAGTGTGGGGATTCACTTCGGTCCGCTGTCTAGTTATTATAGTGCTAGTATTTCACTCGTGTTAATGACTGGAATTCCTTGTGTTGACGTATAGTATTTTTGGAGGTTTTGAGAGAATTTCTTGCTTGAGGATTTGTACAAACGAAATTTGACTTCTGTTTTGAGGTGGTGACATTCCAAGGTTTTGTTGTATATACTGTACTTAAGGTGCGTGATGTATATCAGGCTGAGGAATGAAGGTTGTTCAAGGTGACGTTGCCCCTGACCCAAGTTAGACGGCTAGGGGAACGGACTAAATGACATTTTAAATATTTTTGGTATTATTTTCTTCGTATGCCTAACATTTTGTCTTATTCCAAAGTTGACGTCCATTCGTTTGACCGTCGAAATGAGGTTACCAGTGGTAGCTTGGCAACAATCGATTGTTTTTGTCGTCTGTTGTCGATAATCGACAAACTGTCAGCACGTTCAGCAGAACTGATAAAAAATTGGAAAGTCGTGACAGAAGTCAGAACCGGCTTCCCCCACTCGTTAAACCAGTCATCTGTCTAATAGTTGTTTTTCAAAGGCGATTTTCTATTTTCAATCCCAGGCTTTTCCAGTTATCCTTGAGACAGACAATCAACAAGTGCAACCTTAACAATCAAGGTAACATGAATCATGTGGTCAAATCTCTAATGTCGAATTTACTTCTGCCAAAATGTACCTTGGCCGCTTGTTTGAGGTTCGTCATTACGCCCTGAGTAATGATAACATCCTGACAGCACTTGATATCTCGATATATCATAGATATAGATAGGATTTTTTTTGACCTCGTTCTTTTTGTTATTTGATTTCAATTTAATTTTCAGGCAGTGCTTACAGACCGGCAGTTGCTACCTGACGAACATGGCTATGAAGTCGCTAAAGGCCAGGTATATCTACGACTCCAGGGGGAATCCGACTGTAGAGGTATATTCCATTAAAAGCCCACTTAACAGAATTTTTTCATTATTGCTTTAATTGCTACACTTTTCCAACTTATTCAGCTGCAAACATGACATTCACAACATCGATAAATTAATTTAAAAAATATATTTTTTGAGTGATATATGTATGGCTATGCACAATAGGCTCACAGAACATGGAAAAACCCTGAAATGTGTCTGACCATGAGTTTGAAAACAAGGATTATGAGAAATCGTCTAAATTTTATAAAATCCATTCAGTCCACCCTGCAAAGTTTATCCACCCTTGTCCATCTTTAGAGGTTCTTTCTTTTTATCATTTTCTACCTTTAAAACCAACGGGAGATGGAAAAAACCCTGAAATATGTCTGGCCACGATAATGAGAATGGTATACCAGAATAATCAGAAATGGCTTAACTTTTTTATAAAGTCCCTCTGATTTTCTCAACCGCTTTTCATCTTCATTGGTTCGTCTGAGTTTAATTTCGTCATTTGTGTCTTCAAAATCTTTAAACCCACCGGAAGATGGAAAAAACCTGAAATATGTCTGGCCACGATAGTGATTATGGTATACCAGAATAATCAGAAATGGCCTAACTTTATTATAAAGTCCAATCAGTCCAAACCTCTGATTTTCTCAACCGCTCTTCATCTTCATTGGTTCGTCTGAGTTTAATTTCGTCATTTGTGTCTTCAATATCTCTAAACCCACCAGAAGATGGAAAAATTTTTAAATGTGTCTTTGGTGGTTGATTTTTGCGTTATAGTGCCTTTTTAGGTACATACATTTTTAAACTGACCACTGAAGGTGAAAAAACCCGCAATTCAGATTAAACAAATCAGAAAAGGGGAATCAGGATTATCAGAAATGGCCTAACTATAAATAAATTCTAATCAATCCACCCCTCAAAGTTTATCAACCCTTGTCCAAATTCAGTGGTTGGCCTGTTTTATTTCATCCATTCTGTCTTTTTTATAAGATATCAACACCTTTAAACCCACCACTGATTTAAAAAAACATACATTTGACAGACTGAAAAAATGAGTATATGCTAATGAGGAGTATCAGAAATGGCCTTACTATAAATAAATTCCAATCACGCCACCCCTCAAAGTTTATCAACCTTTATCAAAATTCATTAGATGACTGGGTTTTATTTTGTCAATTGCATCTTTTTTTAATAATGTATTGATACCTTTAAACCCACCACTAAAGATGAAAAAACCCTGAAGTATATCTGACCATGAGAGTGAGAACAGGTAGAGAATGATCAGGCTAATAAGGGTCAGAAATGACCTAACTACAAATAAATTTCAATTTATTAACCCTTGTCCAACTTCAATGATTATTTTTTATTGGTGAGTGGCCTTTTACTTGTTGGCTAGATCATTTTCTTCAGAGATAGTCATATCATCCTGTAAGTGTATGAACGACATTGCAGTGCACTATGAATGCTGTGGTCTTTTTTGTTTTAAATTATTTATTTATTTTTAATTCAGTTATAAATGCTGAAATCTATTCTTTCAATATTCAAAAATGTATAAATGGAAAGTTTTAAAAATTGTTATCAACAATTGACTATCTTCTTGTATTAAATAATAACGATTGGTTGACAGGAATAACATATTGTATAACTAAGAGATAAAAGATACTATTTTTTTTTCTTTCTACCTTTAGAGTTTTAAATATCTTTGATCTTGATGATCCCTTATCAGTGTTTAAAAAGTTATTAAAAAAAGTTTAAGATTAACATTCAGCAAGCTCTTATGTTTTAATTGGATTTAATTTTAAAGTTTTATAGCTCAAGTTTGAATTTATTTATAATTTAAAGTTAATGACCGTTATTCTCGGCAGTTCTTTACTTAAATAGCCTAGAATGGACAAATTTGTGAAAGCCATGTGAAATTTCAACAGATAAAAAAACTCATAAAGAAAAACCCATATTATAATTTTCATATATTAAACTCAGTAACACTACAGAACTTTAGGGTAGATTCTAAAGCTTTTACTCTTATCTTAGATGGGGATGAATCATTAAAGTGCCCAATTCTTGTATTATCCATGTTTGCAATACTATATTCTAATCCCATTATTTTCCTTGGATTTTTATATAAAAATTATTGGAATAAATATTGGAAAGTGGTGTGATCTGTCACTGACAACACCCAGTGGGTTGTCGGATGGTAAACTCTTCTTTATGACTGACATGAATTACTTTATAGAACTTGTAAGATAAAACTAGCCTGCATTAGTCTCATATCAGTGGTTTGTTCTTTTCTTTCAAATTTCTTCAGCTACACTGTCACTTGGTGTGGACATTGGGCATAGTTTATCAAGTTGACTTTTATGTAGTGATGTTCTATAAACCTTCCCTTGTTGGTAGAAAATCAAAATCATTAAATACACCCTTGACAGTAATGACTTTCAGTTTTAGTCTTGTAAATACTTTACGTTGAAAACTTTCAGGTTGATCTTGTGACTGAACACGGCCTTTTTCGTGCTGCCGTTCCTTCAGGTGCTAGCACCGGCGTCCACGAAGCTCTAGAACTTAGGGACAAGGTCAAGGACCAATGGCTTGGAAAAGGTGTGACGAAAGCTGTCGATAATGTCAACAAGGTCATCGCACCTGCCTTGCTGGCGAAGGTAAAACAATTTTTGAAGTGAAAACTTCTTTAGGCGTGCTCAGAACTTTTTTTGTGAGTATTGAATGAGACTGAGCCGTCACGCTCGAAGATGTAACGCTCATTCAGGTAGAATCGGCTCGAGTCGACTAAGCGTGAGAAAGACAGTCAGTAGAGCGAGAGAGAGAGAGAGAGAGAGAGAGAGAGAGAGAGAGAAATAGAGTCAAAGCGTCACCGCTGTATACGCGCCTGGCCGAATTCGGCACTGAATCCGGACTAACACGAATGAGCATTACATGAGGGAGCATGATGAAGCAGTCGCATTCAGTATCGATGCTAACTACAGTGCGCTTTACCAATACATTTCTGAAGCGAAAAGTTTTTCAAAATAATTATTGTGAATATAATTATTGAGAATAATTAATTATTCTTTGATTGTAATTCATCGTAATAATGCAATTGTGTAATTATCTGCAATATAATTCAATTGAATTCAATCTTATTTGAATTCAAAAGGCTATCACTTAACAAGCTTCAAACAATCACTGATGTTTTAATAAACTTCATTTCCAATAGAAAGGGCATATCAATATATTCATTAAATTGTCAAAGTTTACGGGCACATGCTTTGGATCTCGATGATACTGTTACACAACTTTCGACTATACTGATTTTATCTGAAACTTGGGTGGACAATGAAGAAAACGTCGATGTCCCGAATTTTGATTGTGTTGTGAAATTCAAAAGATCTGATCGCCGATCTGCAGGTGTAGCTATATTCAAAAATAAGAGAGACACGTCGACTCTTAGTTCGCTGATGGATGTCACACTTCAACATTCAGAAACATTTGGATTCAATATATCACCAATTGGCGAAATTTGTGTATCGAAATATATAATAGAAAATAGACAAGAAATTGTAATAGTAGCTATTTATATTTCACCTAATCAAAGTGTAAAAGACATCATCAAATTCATCCACGCAAACTTAATTATCTACACCAAAGAAGGATCTGCTCTTCTCGAAGAACATTTCCATACATTACCAATGATTATGAGTAGAGATTTCAATGTTGACTTCTCCAAAGATACATCAAAGCCTCTAGTGGATTTTTTAAAAACAAAATTAGATCTTAATATGTCCAATGATCCAAGTGAAAGTACAATGGAATATGGAACAACGATTGACGGGTTTTTGTGAGATATTTAGGAAATTCATTTCAATCAAAAGTATTTGTCTCATATTTCAGTTACCATAAACCAATAGTTTCGTTTCTAGAGTCTGATACCAACGACAATCAGTCAGAGCACAATCAAATTCCTATTACATTGTGATTATACAAAATAAAGAACAAAAATTGTATTTCGTATTGTTAATTTACCCTAATTTAAGTTTTCACTTCCACCATGTGCTCTAGACCTCACACCCAACTTATTTTTTTTTTTTTAATTGACTTTGAACTTTAAGCTTTTTCATGCTTGAATAGTTTTTTTAACCTGCCAGGGATTCGACGTGACTGAGCAGAACGCCATTGACAAATTCATGCTCGACCTGGATGGCAGTGAGAACAAGAAGAACCTCGGTGCTAACGCAATTTTAGGTGTTTCGCTTGCAGTTTGCAAAGCAGGCGCTGCCAAAAAGGGAGTACCTTTGTACAAGTAAGTACCAAAAATATTGAAATGTTAAAAAATAAATAAATAATTCTTTATATTTTTTCTAAGGCATATTGCGGACTTAGCAGGGAATGAACATTTGGTTTTGCCCGTCCCAGCATTCAATGTGATCAATGGTGGGGATCACGCTGGAAATCAACTTGCCATGCAGGAATTTATGATATTGCCAACGGGTCAGTTTGAGGTTTTAATATTGTAAATGTGTATGGCAAGTTTTTTTTTTTCTATGTTTAGGTGCAAAATCTTTCAGTGAGGCGATGAGAATGGGCTGTGAAGTCTACCACCATTTGAAAGCAGTGATCAAAGCAAAATTTGGCCTTGATGCCACTGCAGTAGGCGATGAAGGAGGATTCGCCCCGAATATTCTTGACAACAAAGAAGGACTCGTTTTAATTTCGACTGCAATTGAAAAAGCCGGTTACACAGGAAAAATAAGCATTGGAATGGACTGCGCTGCTTCTGAATTTTACAAGTAGGTCATATTAAGAGTAACAAAAAATTTATATATTTAATATTTAATAATGAAACAGGGATGGCAAATATGATCTGGCTTTTAAAAATCCCAAAGCCGATCCGAAATCGTACCTCTCGCCTAAACAGCTTACTGATCTATACAAGAGTTTCATCAATGAATACCCTATCGTGTCAATCGAGGATCCGTTCGACCAAGACCACTGGGACGCTTGGTCCGGACTGACCAACTCCACTTCGATTCAGATCGTCGGGGATGATCTGACTGTCACCAATCCTAAGAGGATTAATACGGCCGTGGAAAAGAAGGCTTGCAACTGCCTCCTTCTCAAAGTGAACCAGATCGGCACGGTTTCCGAGTCGATCGAGGCTCACTTGCTCGCGAAGAAAAACGGCTGGGGTACGATGGTCTCCCACAGGTCTGGTGAAACGGAGGATACATTTATTGCCGATTTAGTCGTTGGCCTCAGCACTGGACAGGTTTTTAATTATAATAAGATATAACCATTTAAATTAATATTTCATACAATCATTCTATATATTTTTTAGATCAAAACTGGAGCACCATGCAGATCAGAACGCTGTGCCAAATACAACCAGATTTTGAGAATTGAGGAGGAATTGGGGGCCAGTGCTAAATACGCTGGAGAAAATTTTAGAAACCCATCCTGCTGAATATAATACAACATTCATAGAAATCAAGTTGTATATTTTAATACTTTGTCATACCTACACAGGAAATAAAGACTTATTCTCTGCATTTTGCTATTTTTTTTTTTTTTTTTTTTTTTTTTTTTTTTTTTTTTTTGTTATTCTTATCTAAAAGGACTCGATGGCAGGAATGTTTAGAAAATTGACTTGGTGATTTGACCTTTGAGGATCTCAGGTACAAATCTTAGTGGACCTGAATTTAAAAATGGACTTTTTTAAGCACAGACACCCTGGCAGTTAATAAATATAGGAATTGAACCCACAACCGCAGGTTCTACTAGCCAAGAGGCTGTCACCACTCATCTACTGTGGTCCCCCCCCCAGCATTGACGACCCTGGAAATCTGAAGGGTCATAAATAAGCATAGAATGTGCAAATACTGCAAAGATGAGGCCTCCCAATACATTAATTATCAGATTAAAGGTAAGTAATCCAAATGGGAAATATACAACAAAAAGAGAAAAAAAATAAGTAAGCTAAGTTGAGTTGGCTTGAAGACAGTTAAGAAGAGGGTTTGGTTGAGTTTAGGCCATGTGAGCCAAAGAAATTAAGTTTAATCAAAGAAGTCAAGCTTTAAGATAAAGTTGAGCTTAGAATATAAGCTTGTCAGGTCTGTTCAGAAAACATTTAAGTTGAGAGGAAGATAAGCTTTTTCCATATGACCTAAAGGTGGTTCCAGACATGCGGTATTCACTAAAGTCTTGGATGCTCGTCTTGGCATTTGCCATGTGTGCCTATTATTTTTATGTTGGGTTTATACAACCAGCGTTAGTGAGGAAACAGCTAATATATATTTGACAAGTGTCATGCAGGTCTTCAAACTACCAATTGTGTTGAACAACAGTGAAACTGTCATTGCTGCACCTGCGGTTACTGTTTTTTATAGTGGCTACAAACTCAGTGACGTAGTTGCCCTATCTTACTTTCGAACCATTTACATGCATCGAAAACCTCATTCTGATTTTTTTGATTTGGAAGAGAAGCGTTCCAAATTATAGGTTCAGATTGGTACAGATCAAGGAACCCAAGTCTGTTATGTTGGGCCAATCCGTTCCTACCGATAGAAACAACGTTATGATGTTCTTTCATTAATACATCTATACTAGTTAGGAAATGTTTATTATTGAAAAATAAATAGCAGTATTGATGTAGAGTACAGTTGATTACCAAATGTGTAGGTTCTTTGTGTTTGGCTACTTCATGAACATTTGTGCAGTTTGAAGCAGACAAGGGGACATGAAATCGACAATTAGCCGAGCAAGGCAAGCACAGAATATTATTGCTCGGTGAATAGCCAAGCACCTGTCCCCACTAGTTGAAATTTTGCAAACCATCACTCAAACCAATTTGAAACTTAAAAATGGTACATATTTAGAAACCACCGGAATGTTAGAAAGAAGCTTTACCAACAAAAAAGAGATTGATTATTTATTTACAAAATTCAATTGTAAACAGAAATGAGAGATTTTATCTGTGATTTATTTTCCTATAATCCTTTAAAACGGACCAAATATTGTTGTAACATAATCAATGGAGGATTGTCTAATTGTAATAAGAATATTAAAGATAATTAAAAATATTGAGGCTGACCACTTTTTTGCCTATCAGTGTGTTTTATTTTTTATTATTATTATTTTTTTTTTCTTTAACGAGGGTTCAAAGATAGAAAAGTTTTATTGTGTTAAGTAAGTTTTGTCATTACATTCGTCAAGAATAGTGTAAATTCATTATTATCCTACTAATTAATACATGAAAAAAACTGCTTAAAGTCATAAAGGGCATTAACTGTGAGGAATTTTGTTATTTTAAGTTTAAAATTTTTCAGGTAATAGTTGACATCATTTGGTAGATTATTAAAAAATTTATAGCCCAATATTTACAAGATTTGTCACATCTTTTACGGTTCAGCCACTCAGGAATTATTTTATTACAGTTTACCGTATAGTGATTATGATTATAGTGATTAAATTTTTTTTAAGTCTCACTTTGTTTAACAATACATTGTAAGATATATAAACTGGGCAAAGGCAAAATGTTTAATTTAGTAAATGTTTCTCTGCAACATTCCCTATACTTTAAATTCCCTAAAATTTTCATAGCTTTACGTTGTTTTTTGAAGATTAGTTTGGCATGATTAGTGTGACCCCAGATCAATAAGGCATAAATAATATACGATTGTAAATAAGAAAAATAAACATTAATCGAAACTCTTTGACATTACGTTTGAGACTTCTCGGTTCGCAATAGCAGAGGTCATATCAACCATCGGGATGCCAGTACTTTTGAAAAAAACCCATTTGTAACTTTTAAAATTGTTACCTTGCAGTGATGAGCGCCGTGTTGACGTATTATCCGTTGTGACCACTGATGCACCTGTATTATTATTTTTGCTATTGTAATTAGTGTCTGAATGGATCGAAGTCACGGTAGCTCAAGTGGTAGGAGCGTTGGTGTATTGACCTGAAGGTTGTGGGTTCGAATCCTGTTTGTGGCACTAGCTTTTCCATTGCAAAGAAGACCTTACATAAAAAGAATAATTGAAAGAAGTAATTTGGTATATATATAATTTATTATTATTATTTTACTATGTTTATGAATTGTAAATTGTACCTTTAAAATAAATAAATAAAATGTGATGTTCATAAGCTTGGTATGAAAATTGACAACATGCCGCCCATCTCGGGGCTGGTGTAAAATTTGTGTAGCGACTTGATCGAATCTGTCCGGTTGTAAATAGTTTTAAATTGTTGCGAAAATTTGAAATAAAATTTTAAAAAGGACGTGGGAAAGCGGAATATTGTCACGTGGGGACATCTTCCAGGGATGTCGGTTTATTTTTCACAGCGACGGCAGCCCGCTCTGCACGGGCACCGGGCAGACTCGGCCACCAGTCGACCAGTCGAAATCCTAACCCAAAGGCCAGCGTCGTAAGGCGAAAAAACGCACAATTTCCCAGGATCGCGGAGTGTTTTTCCAATTTTCCAGGATCGGAGGGGCCCCGAGTGGAAACCGGCCGGATTTCCCCCGTTGGCGAAAAGCGTACCCGGACCGCGGACAAAGCCCGAGCCCGTTGTTTCCCCAGGTGAAAAAAATGGCTGGAAAGCCATAGTTTTTTCCCCCCTTGACTCTGCTTGCGTTTTCCCGACCCGATTTGACCGTATGAGTTAGCCCCGGTTTCCCTCGAATTTTCCCCCCTTTGTTTTTTTCATTTATTTCCTTTCCACCCCTCGTCTCACGGTTTTCCTCCCCCGGCCGGGGAGTGGGAAAATCCTCGGGTCGAAGGAAACAAGGACACTTTCCATCTGAACTGGAGGTGAGTCGTGCACGGTTGTTAATTTCCTTTCTTATTCACCGTGGCCGCTTTAAACTCTCGAAATGAAAAGTTCTAAGGAAAAAGCGAGACTTCACAGCCCCCTAAAATGGGCCGTTCAAAAACGATTGTTTGTGTTTGTTCTCTTGTAGGACGCCCCTCCCGAACAGACCCCGTTCACACTCGACGTTAACACAAACATTCGACAAACTCTTACAAAAACAAAACACAAACGATTATACAGTTTATATTTTCATTTTTTTAAAACAAATTCTGCCTCTTCATTTTCATTTTACCATAAAATTAATTTAAATCTGCATGGCGTGTTACTAAACAAACCCCTTTATTATTGTCTTTTGGTACTTCCAGCTTGAACGACCTTTGTACATAACTGACAAAAAAAAAGATCAAAACATAACTCAATTCTCGTGATATTTTTAATATTGAGATCACCAAAACATTTTGTTTTCATAGAATTTGACTAAATAAGCCAAACAATTTCATAATTTACCATATCATCTGCCATTTAAATCCTCAAAATACACAAAATAAAAACACTACCAATTGTAATTTGTACATATTACTCTCAGAAATGCAATCCTTGTTCGTTTTTATATCTCATTTTGTTTATAAACTGGACAATAATAATGCCAATGAAGGGAAAGATCATGGCAAACGAAAGTTTATTCCATGACTTCATAAATCCTCTAATATGTTTAGGTAAACAGATTTAACAATCTAGGTCACCGGTTACTATTACTGATAACTGATTTATATGAGAGTTGATGCTGGGTGTTGGTGTGCGAGTCGGTGAACCGGCATTGGGTCCGTCTTCACTCGCTGGTTTGTTGAACTGCTCATCAAGGTACAGTTCCTCATTGAAACGCGTTTGAGCAATTCAGCAAACCCACAAGTGAAGACGGACCCAATACTGGTTCAGCATGTGTACATGCACAAATCTGTGCATAAAAGGACAAACACGAGTGTACAGAGTTGAGCCTATCACTTCTCTCAGTTCAATTTACAATAAATTACCAGCCGGTCTTGATAATTGCCCAATATGGATGTTGGCAGTTGGGTATAAACTGCTAGGTCAGTTCAGCCCCCAACGCAATCAGTACCTAAATCAAAACACTCATATTCTCACCTTATTATTTACACACTATTCACTCAGTTACTTTACTATTACTGCAAAGAAATGCACTTTTTATTTGCTTTATATCAGTTTGTTTATAAACTCGACTACGATAATGCAAATGAAAGGAAAGACAAACAAAAGTATACTCCATGATTTTTTTAATTCTCTAGTAAGTTTAGATAAATATATTTAAAAATCAAATTTAACAATCTTGGTCACCAGTTTCTGTTGCTGATTACTGATCTATATGACAGTTGATGCTGGATTTTGGGCTGCAAGTCGGTGAGCATATGCTGAACTGGCATTGGTTCACTTATTGGGTCCGTCTTCACTTGTGCATTTGTTGAACTGCTTAAATCTTTCAGTGAAGACCTGTCCCTTGATATGCAGTTCAGCCAACCAGCAAGTAAAGATGGACCCAACAAGTGACCCAATGCCGGTTCAGCATGATTTATACATGCACAAATCTATGCATAAATGTACGTAAATACACTAGTGTACAGAGTTAGGTCAATCACTTATCTCAGTTCAACGGTAATCCCAGCTTTTGTTCAATTTAGAAAAAATTACCAGCAGGTTTTGATAATCGCCCACAACGGATGTTGGCCGTCCAGTGGGTATAAACAGCTAGGTCAGTTCTGCCCCCAACGCAATCAGTTCCTAAATCAAAACGTATTCTCACTCACTTTCTTATTTACGCACCATTCACTCAGTTTGGATGTTGGAGTACTCAGTTGCAGTTACTATTACTTTAACAAATAATTTACATAGTGCAAAAAAATGCATTTCTTATTTGCTTTATATTTCATTTTACTCCATGACTTCTTTAATTCTCTAGTATGTTTTGATATAAGATTTAACAATCTCAGTCAACTATTTCTGGTTATTGATTTATATGACAGTTGATGCTGAGGTTTGGTCTGCGAGTCAGTGAACTCATGCTGAACGAGCATTAAGTCACTTATTGGGCCCGCCTTCGCTTGTGGGTTGAACTACTCAAAAATGTTTCTTCGCACCATCTTCAGTGAGGAACTGTCCTAACTATATGCTAAATATGTAGTTCAGCCAACCACCAAGTAAAGGTGGACCCAACAAGTGACCCAATGCCAGTTCAGCATGATTTATACATGCTCAAATCTACATATGTTTACATACATATTTGTGGGTACAGAGTTCAACCTATCACTTCACTCAACAGTTCAGTAGGAATCCAAGCTTTTGGGTAATTTACAAAAAATTACCAGCAGGTTTTGATAATCGTCCACCGGGGATGTTGGCAGCCCAGGGGCTATAAACAGCTAGGTCATATCAGCCCCCAACACAATCAGTTCCTAAATCAAAACACACTCCTATTCTCATTAACTTTCTTAATTACACACCATTCGTTCAGTTGGAGTACTCAATTGCAGTTACTATTATTTTAACAAACAAAAATTATGTATTAGTGCAAAGAAATGCAATTCTTATTCACTTTATATGCCTTTTTTTTATGAAGTAGACTATGATACTGCCAACGAAGGAAAAGATATATTGGCAAATGAAAAGTATACTCCACGACTTCTTAAATTTTCTAGTAGGTTTAGATAAACAGATTTAAATATCAGATTGAACAATTTTAGTCACTGCAGTTTGCATTGGTGATTTATATAAGCTCAAACCTGCGCATACCCGCATATACAGAGTTGAGCGAATCACTTTTGCAATTTTAGTTTTTGTAATTTACAATAAATGGCCGGCAGGCCTCGAGAATCACCCACCTCGGGTGTTGGCAGTCTGGGGTCAAAGCTAGGTCTTATTCGTCCAGCCGCTGAGGTTGGGCTCCAGGGGTTTCAACAGCTAGGTTATAAACCAGCTTAAAATAAATTATTTTTTGTGCAATAAATGTTGTATGAAACTCTTTTTTTAATGTTTATTATGCGATTATTCAATCACACATTCAATATGGCATTGTGTGCCCAGGGAGTGCTTAAAAGTATATTACCCAACCAATTGTTCACACAAAAAAGAAATATTTGAACTAGGTTCTTCAAGGAGAAATGCAACAAACTTCGGGTTTTTTTTTTTTTTTTTTTTTTTTTTTTTAAATAAAGAGAAGGAAATTACACAGACAAATTTTAAAAAATTAGTTACATTTTTCAAAATCCTGCTTGGTGTTATTATTTTTTGTATTGTATTAAAATTTTGTATTTAATAAAGCTGGTAGAAAAAATCCAGTAATGCTTATACATTTTTTTTTTATTTGACAAAATCTTCATTATAGAGAAAATGGTCTGGCTTCTCATATGCAGCAAAAAATGAGTCTTTTACGTTATTTATCCAGTTTTACAACCAGTTTCTTTTTATATTTCCCCAATTTTTTTTTTTTAATGGTTTTATGTTCTGTGCATATTAGCCAATGACAAGTATTATGCGTATTTGTTTTGGACAGGGGAAGGGTAGTGTGAAAAAAAGGCCAGAGGCAACGGTGGGAATTGAACCCACGACTGCGGGGTCTTCGAGCTGAGAGTCTCTCACGCTCACTCGGCTACCTCGGCCCCCTTATTTCCACAATATAATTTATTTTATTTTATTGTCAACAATTAGGGAAGATCGATGAAGATTTATTCAAACTCGGAAGATACGACGATGGTTCGAATTATTATAATATAATTTTGTGTTTTTTAAATTGAGTAATTAAGAACAAATAGCAAAATATAAAAGCTTCGTTGAGTTTATGTGACAATTTTTAGGCATCATGTAAAAAAAGCTAAAATAAATCTTTTTAAATATATTGGAAGATTTTTTAATTTGATGAATTTAATGAAGCAGTGTATTTACCATTTATGCTAGCTTGGATTAAAAACATTAAATGGATTTCTTTACAACACTAAACTTGTAGACTAGAGAAAAATAATAATAAAAAAAAAAAAAATAAGTTTTCCAAAAACAAGAAATGACCAATTACATCAGCCCATAATAAAAATTAGTCAGTAAAACTTTTTTTCCAAAGTGCAAAATATGCATCAAGTAAGTTTCAGCATTTGGCTTATCTTTTGTAGTAACTTGCCAATCTACCATTCTATCGCTACAAACGACCGAATCAGTAGGAATTTCTGCATATCTAGGCATTATCTCATTTATAATTGTGTTTCCGTACGAACATTGATTGAATGGTCTGGTTTTTAGTCATCAGTTGTCAATACTGGACCAAATATTTAGACTGTATCTGCTAAATGCCTTGAAGTATTTCAAGCCCGGCATGCAATTATACACCCTTCAAAATTTTATAATCTATTTTAGGCTAAATTTCAAATTTTATTTATTGTTTAAACTTTCTTCATTGTTTTTAAGCGTTATCTTAAAGGTTTAGAATACTTAAATGCGCACTTTATTGATAGTATGACCTTCAAGTTTTTTAACTTAATCCTTTTTGTGTTTGTCCAACCTGCTTAGAATATAAATACATCATGTTATAAAATGACATGTGATGAAATGCCAAAAATCAGATTGTGTACATTATAATGGTTTTCAGGTGTTTTAAATGCTATTACGATGCCTCATGACATCGTATATCCACAAGGGTGCCGCCCTGTTTCTGAGGACCTCGGTGCCGACGAGCTTATACGGCGGCTTAAGGTATATTGTTAAGATTTTTATTTATTTAATTTTTTTGAAATGTATTTTTGTTATTTTAGACGTTGGCACACACCTTGCAGGCAATGGGGCAGGACGAGGGCATGTACCAGCAGTACATCCCCCTTGCCCTGCATCTTGTCGATGATTATTTCCTCTCCCATGAAAGTCGAGACGTGCAGCTTCTCATCGCGTGCTGCATAGCGGATGTATTGAGGGTCTACGCACCTCAGGCGCCGTACAAGGAGCAGGAGAAAGTCAAAGTAAAACGCTTTTACATCACCAAACGACAAATGTCTAATTTTTAAACATTTTTGCCTTCCAGACAATTTTTTTGTTTTTGATCAAGCAGCTTTCAGGGCTGAAAGATCCGCGGGATCCCGCATTCAAGCGCTACTTCTACCTACTTGAGAACCTTGCATATGTCAAGTCTTTCAATATGTGCTTCGAGCTGGAAGATTGTCAGGAGATTTTCTGCAATCTGTTCAGCCTTATGTTTAAGATAGTAAAGTATGTTTTATGTTATATTTTATTTTCTTAATTAAAACTAATAATTTTTTTTTATTATGTAAAGTGATGAACACTCGGGAAAAGTGAAAAGCTTTATGCTCGATGTCCTCTGCCCTCTGATCACTGAATCAGATATCGTATCAAGTGAACTGCTTGACATCATACTCATCAATATCGTTGAGCCACAAAAGAGCCAAAGGAAAAACGCATACCTCCTCGCGAAAGAGCTGGTCGTAAAAACCTGCGACACTCTCGAGCCTTATATCCAAATGGTTACAAAAATTCAATTGTACCAACGCATTTTTAATTCTAATTAAATTTTATTTTTATAGTTTTTCAACAATGTCCTGATAATTGGCAAGGTCGAAAAGGGGCTGCGCATATCGTCAAAGATATACGACTTGATTTACGAGCTGAATAAAATATGTCCGGCTGTACTCTTGGCCGTTTTGCCTCAACTCGAGGTGAAGCTGAAGTCGTCCGACGAGGAACAACGGCTCGGCGCGGTGAGCCTTCTCGCGCGTATGTTCTCAGAGAAGGACTCGACCCTGGCCAAGACCCATCAGCAGCTCTGGACGGCGTTCCTCGGCCGTTTCAACGACATAAACGTTTTTATCCGTATCAAGTGTGTACAGTATTCCATGCATTTTCTCCTAAATCATCCTGAACTGAGAAGGGACATAACCGAGACCCTTAAATTGAGACAGCACGACTCAGAGGAGAATGTGCGATACGAGGTACGATGCATAATTATTTTTTATGTTTTAATTATGTTTATTTCTACAACTTTTTCTTTAAGGTGGTAATGGCTATCGTCTCGACGGCAAAAAGAGATTTTGAAGTCGTCTCGGAAAGCGAAGATCTTTTAGAATTTGTCAAAGAAAGGATGCTCGATAAAAAAGTAACCTTTATTTTAATACTTTATTGTAATAAATCAATATAATTTTCATTATTATTTTTATTTATTTTGTTGACAGTTCAAAATTAGAAAAGAGGCGATGACAGGGCTTGCGATGATATACAGGAAGCATCTGAGCGATTCAGACGTCCCGCAGGCGACAAAGAAAGCGGTGACCTGGATTAAAGATAAAATTTTACATGGTTACTACATGACTAGCATGGAAGACCGCCTGCTTGTTGAAAGACTGCTGAACACTTCGCTAGTCCCGTTTCAGCTTTATCCAGAAGAAAGGATGAAAAAATTGTATTACCTGCTCGGCACGATCGACGATCACGCTACCAAAGCCTTCCTCGAAATACACAAACATCAACTTGTGTACGTATAATTTTTTTTTTTTTAATATAAATTTGTCTTATTTTGATCGGTTGTTTTGGTTTTTAGGGCTAGACGTAGTGTGGCCGAATGGCTCGAAATGCACCGTAAACCTCCGTCAGAAGAGCGAGACAAGGAGATGGTGACGAAAGTACAGCAGCTCTCCAAGTTCTTCCCCGACACGGTGAAAGCGGCAGAGTTCCTCAATAAGTTTTCACAGAACATGCTCAAAGACAGTACGCTCCTCCTCGGCATGGAGACGGTAGTCAAGCCTGACATCTCTTGCAAAGAGTGTGCAGAGACGACAAGCCTTTTATTAAAAAAGCTCGGCCAGCCTGTCATGTCCAACCTGTATTATAATACGATAAAAATCCTTCTCGAAAGGGTCTCTTCGGTAATGGTCGATCACCAAGCAATTAAAGTACGGTTCTTTTTAATTATAATAAATAATTTTATTAAGGATTGATTTTAAAAAGAAATGTTTTGTAGATACTCATTGGATACGTAGAAGATTGCTTGCGCGGTGGCAATCTGACAGAAGAAATCGGCCTCCATCCTGACACGGCTGGTCAGAGGGGTCTCAAAATCCTCGTGATGATGGCGTACGTTTTCCCGACTCATTTTCTTTACCCGGACATCATCGCTCATCTCATCTCCCTCCTCCAAATGGAGGTGGACAACGTCGGGCCGCTAGTCATGGAAGTACTGACCTTTCTCGGAAAGTTCCGTCCACTTTGTGAGTATTTAATTTAAATTTGTGCGTTTGAGTTGTTAATTTTTTTTTTTTTTATTATCGGTCATTCATAGCTGAACAGTTTCCTGACGAGATGAACCAATTGCTTCCTATTTGTGAAGAGTTCGCAGTCAACGGAACGCCGAAGCAGGCCAAACAGGCGATCCGTTGCCTGTACGTCAATCTCGGTGAGCACAACTCGCTCTTCAACGACATACTAACCGTAAGTTTAAAAAAAAAATTAAATTTGAAAAAAATTATATTTAATTTTTTTTATTTTAAATATTTAGAAAGTTAAGGCAAACCTGGTGCCAGAGTCAGGCAACTACCTCACTGCCATAGTGGCGCTAGGCCACATAGCACAGAACTTACCTGACAAATTTCCAGTCCACATCAAAGTCGTAATTTCACGGAAAGTAAGTCACAGTACTTTTTATTTTTTATTCATAAAAATTTATAATCATACACTTCATGAAAATAATGTCTGTTTGGTAACTTTTTTTTTTTTTTAATTAGAAAGTTGTGTAAACTTCAACCGTGTAAGTTTGAAATTTTAACAGTAAAACATATAAATAACTTAATTTTATTTGCCTGGAATATTATGAACTTGTGTCAGCAGTTTTAAGTTTTAACTTATGATTTTTGGTCTATTTACTGGAAACTTATTGAAGATGGTATAAATCAAAACTGAATGACTGACGGGGAATAAAGAAGGTAAAATTGAGCTAGAAATTTTTACAAATTGCTGATAAATGAAAAAAAAAGAGCACAAAATTTTCATGATTTTGAGTTAGTGATGACTTAAGATATGATTTATAGGAAATAAAATGTTTTGTGTAAATTGTGTCTGTATTGATTTTTTTAAAATTTTTTATTTATTATTTTTATTATATTTTTTTATTTTTGCAGATTGTAAAAGAGCTGCTGGTGAAAAGTTCCGAAACAGAGACCACTGTACCGCTTGATGCGTGTTGGTGCGAAGAGGACCAACTCCCTTTTGAGAGCAAATGCAAAGTTGAAGCACTCAAGGCGATGGCGAGGTGGCTCCTCGGCCTCAAGACGGACACTCTCTCGGCGCAGAAGACTTTCCGAATGCTCACGGCTTTCATCGCGAACAAAGGCGACCTTCTCCAATGCGGTAAACTGAGTAAAGCAGAGATGGCCTGGCTCCGTCTCACGGCCGGCTGTGCTATGCTTAAAATCTGCGAGCAGAAGGGCGTCGGCGATCAGTACTTCGCCGATCAGTTTTACACGCTATCCACATTAGCAAATGTAATTTTTTATCTTTTAGAATAAATTTTCGACGTTTTTATTTATTTATTTTTATTTCAGGACGAGGTTCCGCAAGTTCGGGAGAAATTCCTTTTCAAACTGCACAAAGGCTTGGCAAGGGGGTTGCCGAGTAAGTGCCTACCGCTCGATTTCATGGGCTTCTATTCGCTGTACGGTATGGAGAAAGACAAGAAGCTCAAGGCGAAATCGAAACAGTTCATGGTGGCCGACATCGCCAAAAGGCGAGAATACGCCAAGGGTATCACAATGGGCTGTATAGGTAAATAGACAACAATTAATAACGTTTTGTCTATTATTTTACATAAATTTCAATAAAAACTAACTTTATGAAGATTTGTGTGGTGGTTAGTGACCGTTAATCGATAATTATTCAGAAATCGTGAGATGCGGTCTGGTGTGATGTAGGTTTCAGAAAAACATTTTCTTTATCGTGCCAACGTTTCAATCTTTATTGAGATCATCTTCATGGCCTGGAATTTACAAACATTGTTTAAATTTAACAAATACATGTAGGATGTGGAAAAAAGTGAATTTATGCAATGCAAAAAAAATAATTTTTTTTTTCAATCAAAGTATTTCCACTCAATCAAAGTGTTTGTTTTCTGTGTAATTGTGCCATTCTTGCGTCGGGAGTGCCAGTGAGATTTTGCTATTTTGTGTTTATATACGTTGGGTTTCGAATGGGTGGGGAAGGATGTCGGTATAGAAAAGACATTTTTGTATAAGGCGTCGGTTTCTTTGAGGTGAAAGGAG
Source organism: Cimex lectularius (assembly GCF_000648675.2). Taxonomy (NCBI): domain Eukaryota; kingdom Metazoa; phylum Arthropoda; class Insecta; order Hemiptera; family Cimicidae; genus Cimex; species Cimex lectularius. The sequence continues at coordinate 3,673,673 of NW_019392688.1, read as the reverse complement.
CCGACGAAGGGAAAAAATGTGTTGGTAATGGTTCGGCCAGATTATCCTTTCAGGATTATATAGAAGGGGATAAATAAGAAAAGGAAAGTTAAATTGTTGAAAAATTAGACTATGTGAAAAATTTTTAATGATGTAAGGTTATATACGCATGTTATCTATACTGAATTTGATTAATGATATTGACGTAGCTGCGACTGAGTTTACATATATCTGTTCTGTAATTGATGCTGTGTTTATCTCTGTTGATGTTAACCATTTCTAAAAACTTACGTTTATGTTTGTTTTGTTCTGAGTGTAATATTTTTGGATTGTTGAAGTCGAACTTGTGTTTGTGTTCAAAATGGTGGGTAGCGAGTGCTGTAGGATTTTGTTTGGGTTTTTTGCAATCGTAGATATGTTGCTTTACTCTCTTGTCCAGATATTAGGATGTAAGACCGATGTAAGTTGTCGGACAGTTTAAACAGTTGATTTTGTAGATTACGTCAGATTTGTTTGTTATTGGTGTGGGATCTTTAATTTTAGAAAAAAGAGTTTGAATTGTTTTATAATTTTTGAAAGCTATTTTGAAGTTATCGGACGAGAGAAATGTGTTTAATTTATGTGATCAGTGTAGTTGATTATTCTGTTAATTATGTGTTTAGGGTAGAGATTGTTATGGAGGATCTGTTTGTATATCTTTATGTTCTTGTGGTGAAATGATTCATGGCTTAGGGTAATCATTCTGTGAAGTAACCCTTTGGCCGTGTTTATTATTGTATGAAGAGGATGGTGAGATGTAAAGTTGAGCGATCTGTGTTTCTTGGTTTTTGATACCAATCTGTGATTAATGTGCCATCTGGTTGTTTTATTACGAGTGTATCTAAAAATGGTATTGTTTTGTTGTTTTCGATTTCATGTGTAAATTGTAGGCGTGGTTGAAAGCTATTAAATGTATCTAATGTAGTTTGACTTTGATCTGTGGGAACAGCTGTCAATATATCATCTATGTATTTAGTGAGGATGGGTAATGTGAAAGGAAGTTGTGGTATGACTGTAGTTAATAGATGTATCATGATTATGTCTGCAAGTATCGGGCCTAGGTTGTTACCCATGGCTATACCAAATAGTTGTTCATAAAATTGATTGTCGTATGTAAAATATCCGTTAACACAGCAGTGTCGGATCATTGTTAACGGATATTTTACATACGATTTCTGAATAATTAATTTATGAAGATTATATTTTAATTTTATATTATTTAACTCGATCCATTTAGTTGTCAATATTTCATTCTGTATTTAGATGACTGGTCCTGTTTTCATATCTTCTTCTATCAACTAAAGTGCTTACTTTAGAGAAAATATGCCATGGTAAGCATGAAAAAAACAAACAATAAAAGTAGGAGGCAAAATCTGGGCTTTAATAATTATTAATGTAATATTAGAATTTTCCTTGTCGGGTTTTCGTTTGACAATAACAAAGCAAAAACTAATTAAATTGTCTGAGTGCATGTATTTATTAGCGTGAATGGCGAGGGGTGAGGGTGAAACAACGTCATCATCGCCCCTCGAACGTTGAGAGCGTATGAGTGTGTGTTCGGGGTCGATGGCGGAATATTTATAAAAGTACTCCATCGACCCCAATCTAGATTAGTTTGAGTATAGGTCGGTGGAGGAATGTCAAGTACTCCACCGACCAAACGGAATGAGTGTACTGTATGGATGTATTTGTGTGTATGAATGTAGTATTTGAAAGGGTAAATAGAATGTAAACTTAGTTAGGGGCTGAAATGACGTAGGTGTCGGAGGCCCCAGCCAAAAAAAAAAAATTACATTTGGCTTCTGAAATAAATTATGCCACTAAATTTTGACACAAATTAGGTAGGAATAATAACAAAACATTTGATGTTTTTGTTTTATTAATTTAAAATTTACTTTCAATATGCTCGAGCGTGATATAAAAACGATATTTTGTTACATTACTATCTAAATATAAGTATAAATCAATATATTAAAAAAAATAATAAAAAACACTAAACCTTTTACTCTCTTTAGATAAAAAAATAAATAAAATCAGTGCAATTTGTGAGACCAAACGAGGTACATAATACACATTACTAAGAGCAAAACTATGTAATTAATTGTTAGTTAATTTTTAAACTATCACTAAATGATATTCCGGTCTTTTGGGAAATTTTCTATCAAGCCATCATAATTAAATCATTTTTATTAAAACTTCATGAATTTCTGATTTCGTTTAATTTAGTTTACATTAATATGTTGTAATTAATATAACGATAAAAATATATTTTATTTGAAGTAAACTAGATAGATTGAAGGCCAAAAGAACAATAAATGACGGCTTATATAAATCCCTGATCATCATGATCTGCCTATACTGGTTTTGCCTCTAGGCCTGTCTTAGTAAAGCACAGACGATGTTGAAACACACCTGACAGACAGGAACTGATGACAGCAGGTAGATCAGCGCGGGGTTGATCAATTTGTAGGCTTATGGAACAATCCACATTTGCCTAGTGGTCATAATCGACTTTACTAATTCCAATTGATTATTCTATCAAAGATTTTTGGTTGAGATGAAAAATTAGCCGAAGGTCATGGGAATCCTGCTCATGATATTAATTTTTCATCTAAACCAAAAACCTTATATAAAAAGAATAATCATCTGAACTGATTTTTTTTTCTTATGTTGGTTTATTGTTAATCTAATTTAAAATTTAATTATGTTCTTTGATCCACTGCGATCAATGTTAAAAGAAGTCGGCATCTTTACAACCTTGCGCACCATGACCAATACTGATTTATCGTGCAATCTGTATTACTATCTAGAGCTCTTCGTTAACCGTTTTTTTTTTTTTTTTTTAATTAAATCCCAAAATTCTGCTTATTACCCTCCGTGTACCCTTCAGGCGTTGGCTTTTCCTCTCCTTGGAATGCACATCTCAGACTGAATAGGAGGATGGAGGACATCTTTCTTCTTCTTTCTGGTAATGCACAGGATTGTTTTTGCTGCTCTGAGCCGATAAATAAGTCTACAGTGTCTAGTCAGCACTCATACTATCATTCAAATCCTAGGTTTAGTAAATCTGTTGTTAGTTTCTACAAAATTCTTTGAAAAAAAATTTCCCATCCCTGAGATACAATCTCTTTGTGCTATGGATTTATTTTTAATTATCTGTTGGATCTACATTTTAGACAATTTGGTATATGGAAAAAAAAAGTTCATGGCTATTATGTGTCTTGATTGAAGTCATTAGCCAAATTTTCATCCTCCTCGTTGCTCCTCTGCCCTGTTATCAAATTTACAGTAATTTTGTTGTTTTCCCCAATGTCAGACAGGGTCTTGATGCAATTTCAAGCTTCTGGACTTTACCGATGAGGACCCTGTAGTGCCGCCTGTCTGTCCAAGTTAATGGCTATTCTTTTGCTGATTATCCAACCCTTTGATCTCGCTGGTAGTGTTCACTAGCAACATAAATCGAAAAAAGGCAAACAAAAATACATAATCATGGAATATATTTAAATTTTAAAAATTTTTAATATGTTTAACTTTATAAGATTATTATTATATTATACTTTTTATTTATTTTTTTTCAGGCGGAACTGACACAGCACTTGAGAAGCTAGGTTACATCCTTCCAGATTACATGGTTTTGTTTTCAATCGCTGTACTTTCTCATTGTCCACAGTTCTCTTCAATAACCGACACCGAATCTTTACAGGTATTTTTTTTTTTTTTTTTAATTTTTAATGTGACTGGTATTCACTAATTCATTTTTTTACCCTAAAAGTTGATGAAGTCCTGTCTCTGGCATGTATTAGAGCCTCTCCTGTCAAAGAACGATTTCTACTCGTTCTCATTCTACAAGGACATAATAGACAAGACGAAACTCTCAAAGGACGCTCTCAACGTCGACAACGAAGTCGCGAACCAGAAAATCTGGGCTCTGTGCGATTTGGCCATGGCGCTCCTGCTTCAGAAGACGACTAACTTCGATTTCAAGGAGATCCCGCCTGTCACAAGGATACCTCGTCTATACTTCAAGAGAGTCGACGACCCTCTCTTTGTAAATAACCACATGTACATTCCCGCGGAATTCCAATATAAGGTGTGTATTGATTTCTAGTTTGTACGTATACATTTTTTTTCCCCTGAGAATAAATTAATTTAAAATTTAAAGGGGCCACTTTCGTCGAAGAGTTCATCCACCTCGTCTGCACCGTCTGCACAGGACCAGCACCAGCAAGGGAAAAGGACAAGGAAAAGACCCGTGAAGGGCATCGGCCCTAACGAAACGGACGCAGAGGTGACAATCGCTCTTATAACACACTATAAATTATATTTTATTTTTAATATTACAAATTTAAATTTGAGTTATTTATTACAAGCAGTCCAAAGGATCGACAGAAATTGATACAATGGTAATATATAGCTTTAAATTTAATGACATTAATAACAAGAGAGAAATTTTTGTGCTAAACAAAATTAAAAATTTGACTTATTTATAAGGTTTCTCTTGAGGTATCGAAAATTTATGTTTATTGTCAAGGAAATCTTATGTAAAAAAAAATTACATAAATTATGTATAATTTATATTTAATTGAATATTATTAATTCCAGCCTGCATCTGCATCCGATACACAAATAGTGCTTTTAGCTATGGATGAAGGGGTATGTTTTCATCAACTAAATATCATCCTTTGTGTTAATTAATTAATTAATTTTTTAAAATAATTTTTTAGTCTGATGATAATGAACCGACATCGAGGCCGAAAAGAAAAAAAGCAGAAAAGAAGTGAAGCTTTTGTCTGGGATATAAATGGGGAGGGGGGGATCTTCAATATTTATTTTTGTATAAAAGGAGAGAGATAGGGGGGATTGGGAAAGGACTGATAAGCATCTTATTTCCCTTCTGTTTTTATTTTAATTTTAATTGTTAATGAATTTAGTTAATTTTAAGGGTTTTTTTGTTTGTAATTTTTATTTTAATTTTTTAAATTTTGAGAACATGCTGCAAAACTAAAATTGGGTGATAATCAGTCCAATGAGTACAATCGGATTTGTATATAATGTCGCACCGCAAATTGAATGGAACACGTTCAAAATCAATTAAACAAAAATAGAACATGTAATAAAATTATCAAGGAGAAAAAAAATCACCTACGGTTTTTAATTATTATTTGTATGAATAATTAGCATTAAAAACTTGAACTTTATAATTGTACATTTTGGACAAAATATAATAATAAAATTTACATAATCATACATATTATTGTGACCCTTGCTCTTTACCTAATCTGCCGATTCTTATATTTATAACATAATAGACAATTTTTATTTTGAAAAAATCGATTTTATTCATTCAAATAGTAAATAATCACCTACAGGAACAAACTTGATACCTTTTGTAAAAATATATATATCAAACCTTTTAAAATTTGATATTTTAAATAAAAATGAAATAAACATGATGAATTTAATATTGTATTTTATTTAACACGTGTCTTATAGCAATGATTTGACATAGAACTCTTAAAATATGTGACTTTGAAAGGCATTGCAAGGGGTAGGGGGGTGATGAACCTATAATTTGGTCATTATTGATAATTTTGCTCACTAATCTTTTGTGTTTTTAGTCAGCTCTGTCCATTTATAAGGCTTACCTCAAGGGATCAAAAAACCCGGTTTTGGGCAGTATATGCTGGCTATTTTAATCTGCCCTGGCGCTTTTAGGCTTTTCATCATCTTCATTGGTCGACGTGTGTGTTATTCTGTCAGCTGTGTCTTTTATGAGGTGTCAAAACCTCAGGGGATCAAAAAACCACACTGGTTTTAGTCAGTTATGCTGGCTATTTTAATCTGTCCGGCGCTTTCGACTTCTCGCCATCTTCATTGGCTGACCTGTGTGTTATTCTGTTAGCTGCGTCTTTTATGAGGTGTCAAAAAACCATCCTGGTTTGGTCAGCCTATCCTAGCTATTTTAATCTGTCTGGCGCTTTCAGCTTCTCGCCATCATCATTAATTGACCTGTGCAGTATTCTGTCAGCTGTCCTTTCCTTCTTCTATAAGGTGTCAAAACCTCAGGGGATCATGAAACCATCATGGCTTTGGTCAGACCATCTGTGCTCTTTTAGTCTATCAGGCGCATTTAGGCTTCTCGCCATCTTCATTGATGTAATAACAAAAGAGGTAGGTAAGATGTACTGGCGCCATGTATTTTGCGTATTGTATTGGCCCTGAGTGCCAATAGACTACTGATATGCAGGGAAATAAAGCCAGATCTAAAGAGGAGACAATGAAAAATTCTGGAAAGAATTAAATGAGATGGCTGACAATACCTGACAAAATAGAGAAAAGCTCAACTTTCACACTCTTTCAAGTGGTCATAAGGTAAAGACCTTTGGAAGAAAAGTAGTCCCAAGTTTCAGGAAAGGGCCCTAATACGGTACAAGGATGGATCGTGGATGAAACAGGGAGAAGATTTAGGGGTAAAAGGGCCAAACTATACCCTAGCAAAACCCTTGGACTAACCCGACTATTTTCCAAGCTGAGGTCCATCAATTCATCTCTGTGTACGAGGAGGTAAGGTCAAGAAAAAGTCACTCAATCATTAGGCAGCATACAAAGACAAGCAAACCTATGTACCACAGAGGCAACTTGAACAAACTCTACAAGTGCACTAGAAACTGCTAAACCTACCTCCACTGATAACATTTATATAAGAAGAGGCTAGGAAAAGCTCATTTAGGCTCCAAAAATAATCAAATTGGATAGAAACTAAACAATTTGGTCATACAACAATGATTAATAAAATCAGACACCCATTCTTAGAAATCCCGGAAACATTATAACATCCTATAAAGTCGCAATGGACTATAAAGGAGAGGAAGAACACAGGAGAGCATCAGATACGATGGTACAGTATACAGATGATTCCAAAACAAACGAAGGAACCAGATCGGGCATTTTCTGTCCCAAGCCAACATGAGCAATCAAACTCATTAGGGAAGTACACTTTGGTCTTTCAAGCAGAGATACATGCAATCAACCCTTGTGCCCTAAAACATCTTAAAAGAGGTTACACTGGCAAAATCATCCTCATAAGATCTGATAGCCAAGCAGCCATTAAAGCATTAGCATGTAAAAAAAATCACATCAAAATTAGTCAGTGAATGCATCCCAAATCTCCAAAACCTGGGGAAACTACCTGATGATATCTCGGGTGCCAGAGTAATTTTGGGTTATGAGAAAGAAGACAGTCTGGCCAGAGGATCTGTAAGACCATGTATATGCCCCAAACCTATAATTGGGATTACAAAAACAAATATAGAATCCTCCATCGCAAAATGGATCCAAACAAAACATAAGTAGAAGTGGATAAACTCTAGCGGCACTAAACACAGTAAACGTATGATGAAACAACCCTCACCAAAACTGGCAAACTCACTGCTGCAATTGGAGAGGGCTAAACTCCGAGGAATGGTAGGACTACTAACCGGTGTCTGGCATCTGAGAAAACATCTACACATGGGCATATAAAAAGATGATCCCATCTGCAGGTTATACAGTGAGGAGGAGGAAACAGCCACCCATATCATCTTTGGATGAAGCAAAAGTTAAATGGAGATTTAACCTAACATACGAAAAAAAAAAAATCTAGGGAATGAAATGGTAGCAGCGACAGTCAATGACCTATTACTTCTAAGAAGGTTTGAGTCTGTTGCACTGAACTAAGGAACTAGGAAGGTACACTAAGCCAGAAGGCTGCAGTGCCTGTGGAGCACAAACCTCGCTTCCTAGTATCCTTATTACCATACCATAACAGGAGGTAATAAAGAAATGAAAGGTATATATTACATTCTCCCAGACTGCCAGATACTATAAGAGTTCTAAATGTGTATGTTCTAAACTCCAAACTTATCTGCCTAACTTCATCCATATGATCAGAATCACAACTAGTTGTACTGGAGTGTGTGCTTACATTGGAATTGGAAAAATGTCTTGAGAAAGAAAACCTCATTCACTGGTCAAAATGGTATACTGCACTGGTATAAGGCAAGCAATGAGATTAATAAATCTCTCAAAAAGGAAGGCGAAGGGTTTGAGGAAAATTAAAGGCTGGCCTCTGTACCAGCCACCGCTCTCTTAACTACCAACTAAAGAAGATGGGAAAACAGAGACATACCAACAATGTCAGGAGGAAAAAGAGACATCGGCGTATATCCTTTGTGAATGTGAAGCAGCATTAGCCAGGGTACGGTACAGCCATTTTGGTAAGGCAATGCTCACACCAAAATCAGTGTACATAGAAGCACTGAAAAAAGTGCACTTTTCAAGGTATGGTTATATTTTATAAAGGTTCCACAATAGATAAGTCGCAGTGAAGGAAAGGATTTTTAAAATTCTTATTCTACCAAAAAAAATTCATACCGCAGGGATTGTAAGGGGTGTGAAGAGTGTTTATATCTAAGAATTTTCTTTCAAAGTGCAGGTTTGGGAAAGTATTGTAAAGAAATGGTCAAAAGATGATGCCTTGTGGTACACCTGCATTAAGTTCTTTAGGCAAAGATAGACCATCTATTTTTACCAAGAAACATTTTCTTTTTTTCCAAATAATTTTGTATCTGTGTCAACTCGTAAGGACTTCTTAATTTTGTTTGCCTTGAAGCTTCGTCCAGCTCAGAACACTTTGTCCACTTTTGCAGCATTTCCTGCCTATTGCATTCCATCAATGATGCTTCTTCAATTCTTTACTTTTAAAACCCTATTATTATCTTCTGAGAAAATAATAAGCATTATTATTTCTCTGCTAGTGTTCAGAGCCCCATGCTGACATTACCTTTTGTATGTAGATCCTCAGTTTTAAAGGATTTTCATCTTTTAACTGTGAGAACCAGAAAAATCTGAAACTAGTAGCAATTATCCAACATCCCATAATAGGGATGTGCAGGGTGTCAAGAAGAAAAAGGATGTGGTACAATGATCTGATTAAACAATTTTACATGGTGGAGTATTCTATATTCCTCCATCACCTTTTACATATATTGTTTGTACTATATTATAACAAATCTAATGGGTTGATGATGTACTCAATATCCCACCATCTACCCTCTCACACCACACATTCACTCTTATAAATACATTCACTCTCAATATACACAAAATGAATATCCATAAGTACTGCATACAATAAAACAGCCATTTTTCATCTAATAATCGGAAGTTGACCTAGACTTGCTCCTGTGCTTAAGCACCGGGTCGCATTCCTGTACTCGATATTCCTCCATCACCTTTTTCATATATTGTTTGTACTATAAAACTAATCTAATGGGTCGATGGGGTACTCAATATTCCACCATCTGCCCTCTCACAATACACATTCACTCTTATAAATACATTCATTCTCAAAACAAACAAAAGGGAACACAAATTGAAATATCCATAAGTGCTATATATAATAAAACAGCTATTTTCCTCTAAAAATCGGAACTGTTGACCCAGACTTGTTCCTGTGCTTAAGCATCAATTAACTGGGATACATAGAGAAACTAGGACGTATACGCGAGGTTTGGCCCAAAAATAAGTGCCCTTGTGTCAACCTAGTATGGTTTATCCTTAGTCGGGTGAATATGATACTATTTCTTTGATTCAGATCCTTCAAGGGCCACCTATCGATCGTAATATTGATACGCGAAAGCTTTTCTGCCGATCCGACCCACCGACGCTGCTATTTCCTTTTAATCGTGTTTGGATTGTATTTTTTAGCGTACGGAGGTTGGGCCTTTTCTTTATTCTTTCCAAAAGAGGGAAATTGGGCTGAAGCACCCTCATGTTTACATCTTGTATGTAGACACAACATTTTCTCCATTAGCTTTAAGAATATACTTATACCTTAGACCAAGAAGTCATCTGATTGGTAAAGACATGTATCTTTTTGCCTTTTATTTTTCTAATGACAAATTTTTCAAAGGTTCCTTCATCTTTTAGGGCATTTTTATGGATCTGTAATAATTTATTTAATACATATTACGACATAGAAACCTAAAGTACTCGAACCGCGACGTTATTCTTCCTCAAACTGCAAACGCGCCCAAGAAAATCTTGCGTTTTCTACCTGGTACTTTGCACGAGGAAAAAATTGGAAATAGAGCATTTCCCCGGCGTCCCATGACGTGTATCAACAGAACGTCGAGGAAAAGGGGGAAAGATGATAAAAAGTAATTTATACCAAGAACGCTAATAAATTCAAGCTCGTTATTGTCTTTAAATAGGTTTTATCTATTCACCGGTTGCTATGTGTCCATTAGAAAACGAGGAAGGACTCGGCGATAAACCGTTCACTTTTTATCTTCTCCCTTTTTAACAAATGCCGAAGTACAAAAACGAATGAATAGTCAAAAAGAAAATGTGCACAAAGCCTAATAATCTCAGGCAGCAAAGAAAAAAAATCCGGACACCAAATTTTTATTGATTTGGGCATCAATGATTTATATTCAGTAGAGGAAATGTTCGTACATTTTGCGGTTCTTACACATTGAAGCGTCTCGCATCCTGGAACATCAACTACAGTATGCAGCGAATTAAAAAATAAAGTTTTGTTTTGCTTGTAAGGTGTTTAGGTCAAAAGTTTGAATGTTGCCTGTAGGCGCATTTTTCCAATTCAAAACAGCGACAGCTGCTTAACTGCTTGTTTCCAAATACTACAATTTAAAAAATTGTGGCTAGAGTATCTTTCAACGTTGGCTAAAAAATAAAAAAATATAGTAAATAAATGACGGAGAGAGAGACAACGATTGATTTTTTTTCAGGTTTACTTTCAATGTACTAATTTTTTTACAGTTGTTTATCCTTTTGTTCATTTGTTAAACGCTACATAAAATAAAAGAGAAAAGGAGAGAGGGAGAGAGAGAGAGAGAGAGAGAGAGAGAGAGAGAGAGAGAGAGAGAGAGTGAGAGAGAGAGAGGAGACGGACAGACAGAGACGAAAGAGAGAGGGTAAAATATGAAGATAAATATATTGATTAATTGAATATAGATTAATGATAGATAAAGAGATAGATAGATAGATAGATAGATAGATAGATAGATAGAGAGAGAGAGAGAGAGAGAGAGAGAGAGAGAGAGAGAGATGAAAGAGAGAAGGTAAAATATGTAAAATATATAGATTGATCGAATGATTGATAGATAAAGAGATAGATGAGAGAGAGAGAGAGAGGGAGAGAGAGAGAGAGAAAGAGAGCAATACCTTGCTTGAATTCGCAGGTTGCCAAAAATGATGACAAACATCCCGAGCATTCTTTTATCAAATTTAAGTACGGCAGGGGAGAGACATTAGGTATGCCAAATTTAATTACTTGTAGTTAAATTTAATTGATCACAGAAGATCTATTGATGAACAGTGAATATTGCAAAGCACATATGAAATAGGCGTAAATTCTAAATGACAAAAGTAATTAACGTAATTAACAATAATGTAAATTAATCGAAACTTTTTTTTAACTTGTGTTTGATAATTATTGTTAGGTAGTATGTGAAAAAATGTTAAAATTTGAGTTAATATGGAAGCTGGATTGGTTTGTGGAGGGCTGATATTAAAAATTCTTTGCACACCTGGGTAATTCTAGGTAAATAGGGAATTGTGAAACTATAATTTTCATGTTTGTTTTTAAAAATTTAAAAGAAAAATTCAAGGCTGCTAAATCATTGAGTGGAAAAAATCGTCCAGTCTAGGAGCCTTCTAGAAATTCCGCGCATAGTTGACAGTAGCAGCCGTGAAAAGTCCGTTGGGAGGTCAATTAAGGATTAAAAACGGAGATGAACTCGGATGAAAATACGTTGGAGGGCTAGGCAGGAGGGAAGGAGGGCGTCAATTACCCAGAAGGAGAGGAGGACGGAGGATCGAAAATTGGACGGAATCCACTCCCCCTCCAACGGACGAGGATGTGGATGATAGTGGAAGTTAAAAGTTAAGTAAGTAGAGGAGAGCGAGGGACAGGTGAGAGGATGTGAACACTTCCTTCCGGTCAAAAGACGTTGCAACGCAACGGCAAGGCGGACCAAGGACTCTTGCCCTGGATCAAAATCGAGGGAAGAAGCCCTGACACGAGGTTTTTTTCTGAATATTCGGCATCCTGCCGTTCAAGCAAATTTGTAAATTTCGCCACCCCTGGAACGATATAGAATTAAGTACCCAATGAATCTTTATTATGTAAAAAACGTCTAAATTAAGAACCATTATTCAAATATCACTTTAATTATCCCATGTTAATATTTAAATATGTTAACAAACATGTTAATATTTAAAAAAATATTTTCCAACCAATATTCTACAATTTATCTCCATCCTTTTTTACTTTTTCTTTTTGCCCAGGCCTGTTTGGCTTCGGACCAGGTGTAAGACAGGACCTGAACGACATTTATGAGACGCTGACATGCATAAAACATGTTATGTACTGAGTTGGGCCTTCGAATGAAACGAGATAATTAAGAGATACCGACATATAGAACAGGCTGACCTGGATACTGTGTAAATAATAATAATATTAACAAAACGTTTAAATTTCACAATCTGATTCGTTGAACTTGGTCTTTACTGGGTGACGATTTAGGTACAGACGTACGTGTGTGTGGGAGAGGCAGAGAGAGAGAGAGAGAGAGAGAGAGAGAGAGAGAGAGAGAGAGAGAGAGAGAATGAGAGAGAGAGAAACGAAGAGAGACTGACATACAGTCACAGAGATAGACAGAGAGGCGAAAGAGAGATGGGGAGAGAGAAAAAGAAAGTAAAACTGACATACACAAAGACAAAGATAGACAGAGAGGCGAAAGAGGGATGGAGAGAGAGACAAAGTCGAAAGAGAGTGGGTAAAATATGTAGATAGATACATTGATTGATAGATAGAAAGATAGAGAGAGAAAAAGAAAGAAAGACTGACATTCACAAAGACAAAGATAGACAGAGAGATGAAAGAGGGATGGAGTGGGACAAAGTCGAAAGAGGGAAGGTAAAATATGTAGATAGATAAATTAATTGATATATAGAAAGATAGAGAGAGAAAAACAAAAGAGACTGATATGAGAGAAAATTTTCTTGCTTGAATTCACAGATTGCCAAAAGTGAGGAAAAACAACCCTAGCATTATATTTTTCGCTTCAATATCACAATCTGAATCGTTGAAGTTGATCTTTATTGATATGAGATGTAGGTACAGACGGGAGAGGCAGAGAGAGAGAGAGAGAGAGAGAGAGAGAGAGAGTGAGAAAGAAAGAAGAGAGAGAATTTGTAATTTCTCTATTTTTTATTTAAATAAAAGCGATAGACCCATAAAAACATTCCAAACGATGGTAGATTCGAGTGGTATGTTCATCATAAAATTATCAGAATATCTAGTTTTCTATTTGAAATTGGATCAGTCTGACAAACACCAAAACACACGTATATATAGACAAACTAACAATACACGCTCACATAAACTAGAAACACACAATTTTAAAAAAAATTAAAACTTTTTCAACTTAAAACTTGCACGAACATGGAAAAAAGAAAAACATACACACAGCAAAACACACATTCAAGAAAACAAAAATTTACTTTTTATCAGCAATACTCCCTCTCCTTCTCTCCCACATACACACCTACATTGTACCTCACCTTGTCTTGAACAAGAAAAAAAAATAGCAAAGAAACAAACGCACAAATAGTAAAATACACGTACATACATGCTCTCTCACACATATCAAACAATACAATCACAATGTGCGAACACATATCCTGTCTCTCAAAAGAGGAACAAAAACAAATAAACAGCTAAGAAGCACACTAGCAATCTGCAAACATATACGCTCTCTCTCACAAACGGAAAACAATTATAAAATAATATTTAAAGAGGAACAAAAAGCAAACAAGCGGTAAAGACTCGCAGATAGTAGATAATAAAACAAACACGTATACTCGCAAAATAAAACCACATACTTACAGTCAGCAAAAATATACAATCTCCATTACAAACAGGAAAACAATTAAAAAGTACAGAACAAAAACACACTGGAACACAGGAATACTCGAGTGCATATATGCACACTAAAAACAGTAAAACTTACACTTACAATCTCCAAACACATACACACTCCCAAAAATAAAAAATAAAAAAAACAAGCAGGAAAGACATACGATCACAAAAAGCAAAATCACTCAAGCAAATACACACACTTTCCCCACAAAACATGGAAAAACATGAAATCAGAGAGAGAGAGAGAGAGAGAGAGAGAGAGAGAGAGAGACGCACGTGCGCGCGCGCGCACACACACACATACACACACACAAACTAGGAAAAAGTGTAAAGGAAAAACCAGCAAAGACACTCACAAACAGCTAAAAACCCTTTCATATTTTGCAAATACACACATATACTTTCACCCATAAACAGAAAAAAACAAAATAAAAAATAAACGATTAAAACAGAAAAAGGCACACACTCACAAACTGAAAACGCACACTTCACAATCTCATAAAACAAAATTACACACCTAGCAAAATGAAAAACACACACACAAATCTCTCTCTCTCTCTCTCTCTCTCTCTCTCTCTCTCTCTCTCTCTCTCTCTCTCTCTCTCGCTCCCCCTTCACCATTTTTCTTTCTCTCTCTATCTTTCTCTATCTACTTATCTATTTATTTACCTATCCATTCATCTATCTAACTATCTATCCATCCCTTCTCTCTCACTTCTCTCTTACTTTGTATATACTTATATTTCATTTTCGCCATCTTTCTCGGTATTTTTTTTATCTGTGTTTCTCTTTCCCTCTCTAGCTCTGAAAGTCCCTATTTCGAAAGATGCCGATATATTTAGATAATATTTCTTTTAACGGTCATTTCTACTTATCGATCAAGCTGCTGTATGGTATGAGTAACGGTGGTCAGCAACGAACAAACACGTTACCAATCGATAATACAACTTCTGATCGAGAACAAGATAAAAAAAGTACAACAATTTTATTGCCAAAAATTTTGAAAATTTAAACAGTCCAAAACGGAAATTTTAATTACACTATGAAGCCGAGTATTGTGCAACGCTGGGATGATGTCACACGAAACTGTGTCAACGGGCCTCTCGAGTTGTTTCTTATATTTTTATGAGGAAGGATTAAGAATTTATTTACAACGGCTTGTCCTGTTTTAGTAGTTTTGTAATTATTGATAGGTGGGAAAATATAGAAAATTCAGTTGACCTTTCTAAAGACAGAAGAGGACAGAGGATAAAAATCGATGAGTGTACCTTCTTAAAAACAGAAAAGTGGCATACTTGTAGAAATACACACTCACACGTAGAAACATTTATAAACGTAAAAAGAAACAGAGAAAAAAGATAGAAACTTCGCTTTATTGGATGGATTATAAAAGGTGGTAGTTAAGTGGGTGAAAGATTTTTGGGTCCGCCTGTTTTCGTCGTTGAACATGAAAGAAATTCAATATTTAAACACGTTAAAGTCTTCAGAAGAGGGAATACCGCCAAAATACGTTTCATTTTGTGCGAATCGAAATTCAAATAAATTGTTTTTCATATTGAAATTATTTCGAAGACCGTGTCCGTTGCAAGGTCGGTCGTTTCTGTCCCAACGGTCCGATCCTGGATAAAAATCGGCCCAATTTTTATCTGTTGGCCCCCTTTTAATTTTAAAAGGGTTGCTCCAGTTCCTAAGAAAAGGAGGGGTTGGGTTTTTTGCCGGGTCACGACCTGGGAAGCGGAAAGGGCCTTTTTGACCCCGGCAGCTTAGGGGGTTATGCTAATTTCGAAGCGGTTGAAGCATCGTGGACTTCGTCCCCGGGAAAGCGTCGTCTTTTTATCTTCTACGACAACCCGACAAAACTCAGAAGCTCCGAAGCTTGACGTCCTCTTTAATGACTCTTTATCAGCGGGAGTCTACGATTTTGAGAAATATGGAGGAAGACTTTTTTTTAAGTCGATAAATTTCGTCTAGTTTGACTTTTAAACATAAAGTTTAAAAGATTACTCTTGTGCTATCAGCAAAAGACGTAAATAAGGTCAACTAGCAGCTATTCAATATTGAAGAAGAGGGGCAAGAAAAGTGACGCTTATGTTGCAATTCTAGCAAAGAAGGTTTCTAAATAGAAACAATATTTAGTTTTGTCGTTAAATGATTTATTATTAATAAATATATTTATGCGAGACTGTCTGGTTAATTAAAAACAGTAAGGATCTGGGAGAAAATCATGTGCTTCCATAATGGTGTTTGCCAATAACAGTCAGAGTCATTAGCTATGCGTTAAACTATAAATTAACTTATTTCATGTGTGTTTGTTTGTATTTTGAGATAAGATTGGCTCGGAAAAAGTTGTTTTTCTTGAATGACGTGTTTGGTTGTTTGTGTTTGTCGAGTGTAATTGGACAGAAAGTGAGATTTCGCCGATGAGGATTGATGCCCCGGGAGTGAGGCTCGTTAGCAAAACGGTCAAAGCCGCGTGGTTTGTGTTTGTTGTTGAGCAAAGAATGTTGCGGATGTGAAACTAGAATCTAGAATCCCGAATTTGTATTCAGATCGGTTCCGTTTAGAAACCGTTCTGTACGACTGGAGCTGATTTTCTATCGATTTACTATTCAATCCATGCACCGGCCGGATCCCGAATTGAGAAACGCAACCGTTTTCGATTGAGCCCTAGCTATGAAAATGATGCTCTCGAAGAGATTAACGGAATTCAAAACAAAAGTCAATTTGATAAAGATTAATACTAAATATCGAAGTACGGAATACCTGTAGATGACTTCGAACGGACTTTAAATTAAGTAGTTGTGAAATTTATCTAATAGTTTCAACATAGACTTATGTGGAATTAATATTATATGGACAGGGTTTTGTTGTCATTTCAATTTTTTGTTGAAATTAATAATAAAGTGCTATCTTTCATGATTTCTTTCTTTACCTTTCTTTCTTCCCTCACTCACTCTCTCTCTCTCAGACTCTCTCTCTCTCTCTCTTTCTCTTCCTTCCTAACTATTTACTTACCACTACCTACATATCTTTTTATTTCTTTCTCCCCCCTCTCTCTCTTCCTTTCTAACTATTTACTTACCCCCACATTTCTATCCCTTCATTTTATTCTCTTCTTACATTCTCTCTCTCTCTCTCTCTTTCTCTCTCTCTCTCTCTCTCTCTCTCTCTCTCTCTCTCTCTCTCTCACGTATGTACCCGAAATATAATTAGTAAGACATGTCGCACTTTATAAAACATTACATTTTATAAACTCGATGCAGAAACAATTATCTCGCTTTTTGATGAATAAAACGTTAATTATATATTATCACTATTTTTGTTGAAAAAGTTACTATGGATGCTTGCAATTCAGTTTTTTTTCTTCGTACTATATATGTTTTCATGATGCAATTGTAAGTGTAGTTCATGGTTCTCTGTTTCAATATGTAAAGAATTGTATGTTTGTAAGATCGAGTTTAATTTAATTTGATAACTGAAGAAGACTTAATTATGCAAAGAATTTTACTTTTGATTTGAACATATTATTTGTGAAGATGATGTACACCATAAAATGATATAATTACAATGTATCTCGTTAAATGTAAGATAGGTCCTTGTCGCCTAATTTTGTGAGTAAAAATAAAATGATAAAATCGAAATCAAATCTTTCTTTCTCACTATTTACTGACCTCTCCCTATGTATTGTATTTCTTAATTTCTTTTTTCCTCTCTTTCACTCTATTTCTCTTTCTCTTTTCTCACTCTCTCGCACACTCTTTCATTTATTTAACTTTATCTATCAATCTCTTTATTTATTTCTCTCAATTTCTTTCTTTCTCATTATTTCATACCTCTGCCTATTTATAGCTTTATTTATTTCTAACCCTCTCTTTCTCCATCTCTCTCTCGCTCTCTCTAACTCTCTTCTCTTCTCTCAATCTATCTTTCTATATATCTCTTTTTTTCTTTTCTGACTCCTTTACGTTTTTGTCTATTTAATTATTTCTTGATATTACATCTGGCTGCCCCCTCAAACATTTCCTTTACATTTTGATAGTCTTTTCACATTCTTTTTCCTCTTCTCTCTATATCCCTTATTTTCACATTCTGTTTATTTCTCATTTAATTATTAACCCATGCATTATTTTTCTTTCTCACTCAGTCTAGCTCCCATCACTCCCTCTCTATCTCTTTCCACTATTTCTCTTGTTTTCCTCATTATTTCCCTTTGTATTCTACTGATTTCTCTTCTTTTTTCTTCTCTCCATCTTTCGCTCTTACCCTTTATCTCTCAATTGGTATTTGTATATATCTCCCGATTTAATTTTAGCCATCTCCATCTCTCTCTCTCTCTCTCTCTCTCTCCCTCTCTCTCTCTCTCTCTCTCTCTCTTTCTCTCCCTCCCCTTTCTCTCTCTCTCTCTCTCTCTCTCTCTCTCTCTCTCTCTCTCTCTCTCTCTCTCTCAGAAAAGATAAAAATATAAAAAATTTCAAAGATAAAAAATAAAAAGGTAAAAATATTAAAGATTTCTAGAATAGTTTTAAAAATCATCTCTTGTCTTAAATTTAACTTCTTTTCTTGTTTTGTCTTTTGTTTTAGTTTTTATATTACTATTTAATGAGTAAAGTTTTATTCGTAGATTTATATTGGTAATTTATAATTCGTGTTTTTGTACTGCATTGTATTGAAAAGTATTTTTGTTCACTTATTTTATTTTATTAATAATTTGCTTTTTAATTGCTCATTTATTATGAAAATATTTATTTCAATAAGCAATTTTAAGTAAAAGTTCAATGTAAAACGAATAGATGGAACTTATTGACCACAAAAATAAGGATACTCGATGTAATTAATGTTTAATCAATTAGAAGGAGGTTAAACTTAGTAACTATTGTATTTCACATTAGATGTATGAATGATCCTTGAGACCAAATCTTGTGTGATTGATACATAAAGCGTTCATCATCTCTCTCTCTCTCTCTCTCTCTCTCTCTCTCTCTCCCTCTCTCTGCCTGTCTCTTTCTCTCTCGTTTTTCTCACCCTTTCAATATCTTTTTATTTCTCAATTCTGTTCATATAATCAATGGTCGACAAGCGACAACCGTCAGCCAGAAGACTCTCACATGTTAACGACAGATGTACATCCGCGAGGAGAGAAGGAGCTAAAATATGCAATAGCAGCAACTAAGAAATTTCGTTTTTGATTAAAAATATTTTCTTTTCCGAGTGATTTTCGTAGCTACCGTAAAGTGAATAAACTAACGTTGTACGCCGCTGTACTATTTTAGTTCTCATTTTCTGATTGATAATTGTCTAGTAACAATGATTGATAGATTTTTTCCTATGATCGATGAATAGGTTGAGTAATTTTCCACTTTTTTCCCGCATGTTACTTGTTTGCCGAATGAAAATCCGTCTCATTTCGACGAGGTGCTGATAGAGAGAACGCGCGTACGTTATGCCGCTGGCCCAAATCGGTCAAAAGGGTCCGTAACGGGTCGAGTAATTATTTAAATATTACTCGAGGAGGGTTGAATTTCTTCCCCACCTTCTGACCCTTCCCTGCGTCGGAAGGGCTTGACCCGGGGGAAGGACAAGTGTTGACCTCGGTAGATCTAGTTTTTTCATTTTTTACCACTTCCTCGTTCAAGACTTTGCGGTCTTTCAACGAGCCGGATGACCGTTAACGGACGATGGTCCGAACTAATGTGCACGTATGATGTAGGGATGGCTGGGGAAGGAGGAATTCAGAAAAGGGCTTTCAATCCGACATATACGGACTTGAAAGCCATTTGATTGGTGCAAAGCCAAAAAACCTGTTTTTAATGAGAAGACTGAGACGTTTTCTGGTTGTTTTCAATATTTAGCTTAAATATTTTTTA
Organism: Cimex lectularius; assembly: GCF_000648675.2. Lineage (NCBI taxonomy): Eukaryota > Metazoa > Arthropoda > Insecta > Hemiptera > Cimicidae > Cimex > Cimex lectularius. The sequence continues at coordinate 3,653,804 of NW_019392688.1, read as the reverse complement.
AAAATAAATTTCAAGATTCGTGGGATGAATGATGGTACGAGCACCTTATCGGACAAGTTTATTTCTGAACTGAAGGGTTATCACTTTTTCAGGCAAGAGACCACTTAACATGCACTGACACAACTTTCAAAACACAGATCAATAGTATCTGGTGAAATGCCGAAATTCGTCTGAGAGTGAAAAACTTATTTTGAGACCTGTAATGTGTTGGACCTGAAGTTTGGTCTCTGATCATCCTGGTCCATCAATTTTCACTGTTTCAGGGAAGAGACCACTTTACTTGCATGGACACAATATGCAAAACCCAGATCAACTGTACAATCTGGTTGAGACGGTGAGAAACTTACGTTGAGATCTGTGAGGTGTTGGACCTGAAGTTTGGTCTGATCATCCTGGACTACCAATTTCACTGTTTCAAGCGAGAGACCACATCACATAAAGGCACACGACTTGTAAAACAGCGAAATCTGGTGAAATAACTAAATGCGTCTGACTGACAAAAGCTTGTGTTGGGCTTTGATCCTGGTCCACCTATTCCCTCTGTTTCAGACAAGAGTGAGTCCATTTCTGAGATATCGACAACTAATGAATAAATGGGCTGATTTTCTTGGTCTGCCCATTCTCGCTTGTTTGACACGCGGTTTGAGATTGCCACTTCCCATATGATCACATATATATGGTTCATATATTACAAACCTGTTAAAAGTCATTGAACAAGAAATAATACGCAGACTAACCAACGAAGGTGGTGTAATGCTGGAATAGACGGACCTGGAGGGTCTAGGATCGTCGTAAGTATCGTGTGACAAACGCATTCTGTCTCTGTCTGTCTGTCTCCCTCTCTCTCCCTCTTTCTTTCTTTCTTTCTCTCTCTCTCTCTCTCTCTCTCCCTCTCCCTGGCTCTCTTTCTCACCCTCTCTCTCTCCCACACCCATGTCTACCTACATCGTCATCTCAATAAAGATCAAGTTCAACGATTCAGATTGTGAAATTGAAGCGAAAAAAATAAGTCTATCTTTGTCTATGTGTATGTCTGTCTGTATATCAGTCTCTCTTTCTCTCTCCCCCTCTCTCTGTCTGTCTATCTCTCTCTCTCTCACTCTCTCTCTCTCTCTCTCTGTCTCTCTTTATTTCTCTCTCCCTCTTTCTGTCTCTCTAACTTCCTCTCTTTCCATCCCACTTTCGCCTCTCAGTCTATCTTTGTCTTTGTGTATGTCTGTCCGTATGTCAGTCTCTCTTTGTCCCTCTCTCTCTCTCTCTCTCTCTCTCTCTCTCTCCCCCTCTCTCTGTCTTTGTCTGTATGTCTGTCTCTCTGTTTCTCTCTCTCTCTCTCTCCCTCTGTCTGTCTGTCTGTCTGTCTCTTGCTCTATTTCTTTTTCAATGCGACTTTTCCCTTTTTCTCTTTTTCCCGCCATAGTTCTCCCTTTTAATTTAGCTGATTTTCTGCATCGTCAGAAAGAATTTGCTGCTACTGCACTAAAACTTCGTTTCTCATTGTAAAAAACAAACTTGCTGATCCTCCCTCATCCGCCTCCCTCTTCCCGAAAGTTAGATCTCCCTCGATGAATTTAAAAGCCTTGCGACATTTCGGATGGCGGGTTGTAGTAATTCCAAAGAGGAAAATTGCCCACAGAGCACCCATCCCCTGTAACCCAGATTTCCACTGTCCGTGAGTATCGATTTCCATTTCTCCGACACTGCGGCGGCTCCTGGGGGGTGAGATCTGACATTTGGCTGGCATTTTGGTCCATGGCATTTAGACTGAAAGGGGTCCCCGGAGCCGGGGAAACCGTAGAAAGATCGAATCTGACAGAATCCACGGTGAGGGACCTCTTAAAAACACCGTGATTCACGATTGACAAAAACATGGAAATTGCTTTGTTTCAACTGGCGATATACAACGATTCAATCGGAAAATTAATGCAGATACCTAATTTTGTACTTTTGTATAAATCAAGCTGTGTATATCGTGCCCATATTTAATGCAACGACGCAGATCCACTTTCAAACATTGTAATGCCTTTTCGATGTCTTCAGTGGTTGGTCTGTGTGCCGTTTCGTCAATTGGGTCCTTTTATAACGTTCAAACACTTAAGAACTTCACATTACTGTCATTAATCATTTCTCAAGGCCATAATTAGCGAGACGTATAAGGTTTTTTGTCAGAAGTATTTCACTATCTTGGCCAACGACTTGTGTGCTTTTAGACCGGTAGCCCCCCCCCCCCTATATTATTCGTAAATTGGGAAGTGATGAAAAATGCTCCTGACAAGAAAAAAAAAGCGAGATTGGCGGACCAGGATGATTAGAGAGGGTTAAGCTACTTTGGGTTGATTATTATAATAATCAAATTAATTATAATAAATTAATCTTTATTTTGCTAAGTAATGCTTATCGCGTTCGCCCCTGAAGTGCCTGCACGTTGTAAAAGGACACAATTTACGAAATGGAACCGGCCAACTACCGAAAAATTGGAAAACGTTCCTGGCTGATAAAACCAGCGAGGAAAGGCGGGCCAGAGGGAAATTGTTATGTTTTTAATACGAGGCTAAATTATGGGTCATTTCGCTTCATCATCAAGGGTTGGTCTACGTGTTGTTTTGTACGTTATGTCCTTTTATAGTGTACGAGTACTTCAAAACCAGACATTACCGTCATTACTCACGTTTCGAGGGCATAATAAGTGAAACTAAACGGTCCAGGAGCAAATTTTTATATTTTAAGAGAAGATTGAGGTAAGTGGTTGGAAAGTTGGTTCAATCCAACATTAGAGGTTGGTCTGTGTGTTATTTCTTAAGTTGTGTCCTTTTATCATGTGCAAGCACTTATGTCTAGGGCATAATTAACGATACTGGGCAGACCAGGATAAAGGATGCAAGATAAAACTGAAGATAAAGCAATGCCTAAATGCATCTGATGAACAAAACCAGCGATCATAGGCGGACCAGGATGACAAGTGTTCAAACTTGTGAAATGTGTGAAACGTCGCAGCTGTGTTCATTTTTAAGTTGTCGACTGTCTTTGTTTCGTGATGTTCAGCAGTTGGTCTGTGTGTTATTTAGTCAATTGCGTTTGTATGTACGTATACATCAAGCAGATCGTAAATGGACCACTACTTGAAGATTGTGTAACAACCAACGAGAAATAACGGACCATGATGACCTGAGTCGATCAATATCCCAGATATAGCAGAGTCAAACCACCGAGGTTGGTAAAAATATGTCTCCAGCTATCGTTACTCCAACCAAAACCATCCAGAATGCGCAATGATGTTCAATAGTATCAAGCCCGAACCAACAAACAATAATGTACATAGTTCAAATATTCGGGTTGTTTTGTTGAGCAATTAAATAGTAATTTGTGACTTAGTTATCCCAGATCGTTCTGGACCGCCGTCCCGCTGGTTGATCTGTTAGCTTTGTCCTAACTTCACTGGTCGGTCTTATTTCATCGATAGTGTCCTTTCACATGCAACACAGAATTTTTATCTTACTTCATGTTTTTTACCTGAGCAATAAAATAGTAAATTATTTGGAGCATGATGGTGTCAGGTCGTCCTGGACCGCATTATCTAACTAGTGGTCTGGTGAAAAAGTGTTAAAAGCTTTTATCGATTTTCAGTGATCGGTCTGTGCGTTATGTGGTTAATCGTGTCCTTTTGTAAGTTTGAAAGGTAGCGTTTTTTCTAAGCCCTGCCGAATCAGTTACACAGATTTAGCAGAGGTCGTTAAGGTGACTCCAACTATCGTTACTCAGCAAAACCATCGAACGCAGATCAAAATGGTCATTTGACTATTTTGAGTTTTTTTTTTAAATATGGGAATTGTACAAGAACCAACAAGTAAGAATGGACAAACGATGGATCGATAAACATTTTATTTTATTGTCCCAAGCAGGTTTGACAATGTACACATCTTGATAGTCCGGTTGCGATAGGTTTAAATAAAGTTTTAAAAGGGGTGCAATTAGTTCGCCCCTGGTCTCTTGCACTTTGATCTCTCTCCATCCCCCTTCGCGCCGCATACCCTCGTGGATCCGCCCCGTTTCCCTCGACCCCGTTGAACCTGGAAGTCGGAAGAGACAGGCCGGGAAAGGAAAACCGGTCCCCTCTGTACTTCCGCCTAGCCAATCCAGAAATCCATCGGACGCTTTTCTCAAACTGCCAAATCGAATATATCCCAACGGTTTTGGATGCCCCCAAACTGATGGACGCATTACCGAGGGTTGTAAAACCTAAAACCTAGAACCACCCATTCACGTTCCTTATGAAACGTCCATGGGGTCCGAACAGAATTTAAAGAATTGGTATTCATAAAAATCATAAGAAAACAAATTTTACATTAAAAACAAAATAAGCATCAACGTCTTGGTATTTATCGCACGAAAAAACATGGAAGATCAAGACCTATTATTATTTATTCAACTGTACTTATCAATTTTATTCAATAAAAATATGAATATACATAAAATGTTATTTTGTATATTTGATCATAAGTTTGAATTTTCTAAGAAGCATATTTTACTGTACCACCATTAATTGTTTCTCTGAAAAACTCCTTGTTTTATTTTTTATTTTTTTAAATTTTGATCGAGGACAATTTCCTTTGTTTCGCTAGTTTCCCATCCGACAATCCACGATAATAGTTTCATTATCAATGCTATTTGCGTTGAGAATTGCCCCATTTAAAAGTGCAAATGTTTCCAATTCATTCTTACGAAAAAAAACCAAGCGAATCCTGAGCAGATTCGGTTTTGGCATGCGACTAAAAGCTAAGATGGGCTTAAAAGACAAATAGTGAAAGAATTTATTGGTAGCTTAAATTTGTCAATCGTTTATGATGATTAAACTGAATCATCACATTTTAACGATCAAATCTGTAGTTTTTTTGGGGTGTCGATACAATATAAATGGACACAGTCGAGATAATTAAGCACAAACCAACGATACTCCATCTCATCTCACCTGATCCGCCTATCCTCGATTGTTTCCTTTATCAAAATTGTTTCGAATGATACCATATTCAGGACAATCAGCTACTTAGAGAAATGATAGAACCAAGATATTTCACAATCAAGTGATCAGGCAGTAACTACCCATCCATCAGTGTTATTTTGACAATTAGCGTAACTACCATCTGATAGACAAAACTAGCATGAATAATTTAAACAAGTCTCACATGTAGGACTTATTGTGTATAGTACCTCCAGTGGTTTGATTCTGCTGGTGTATATTTCAAGGAAATAGAAAAAAACGTTAGCATTCAAACCTATAAAAGGAAAGGACATAATTAACCATATAAAATTCAGACCAATCACTGAAGAGGGAGAAATGCTTGTATAAAAACTATCTAGCTAGAAAAGACGATCCTGAATTATCTAAGACCAAGCAACAAATAATTTACTGTTTGATTGCACAGCTAAACAACCGAAAATAAGATATCAATTCAACAACAACGATAAAATAACACATAGACCAACGAGTGAAGATAGAGCAAAGATAACAGACAAACCATCGGGATGTGGTCTCCAGGACGATCTGAGATAACCAAACTACAATTTACTGTATGATACAAAATAACACAATTTGAACATTGTCCATTCTAGCTCGTCCGTGCTTGTGCGATTTACATATTTAAAAAAAATTCCAAAAGAACTTGAATCTGCTGATCATCTTGGACTGCGTATATTCGATGGCTTTGCTGAGTAGAGGTGGCCATTCACGATCGCTTCTAGCAGTCTAAACGGAGCGACGCCGTTCCAAAAAACACGTCAATGGCAAAACTGAACTGGCGTGCCCGGCTGTGCCGAATATTCGACCGGTCCAAACTCCATCGCGCCACTCCAAATATCTACGGCGCGACGACGGCATGGCGCGTTCGTGAATGGGAAAACCTGGCGTGAACGGTGGAATATTGGAGCGCTGGCTTGGTCTTGAATGAGAAAACCCGCGTTTTTTTGGCGCAGTCTCCGTCTTTCTGTCACTGAGCAAACATCTTCGTCGTACTTCTCAAAAAGTCAAAAACATTTATTCTTTATTGGTAATGACATCCAATCGAGATTTTATTGTTGAGGTGATTGAATTGTATTACCATGTTTATGGAAAGTGGTGTTCAATGATTACTACGATATTATTAAAAGAAATTCGGTCCGCAACCAGTTGGTCGACGTTTCCAAAACAAAGGATATAAATGCAACGAGAGATGCAGTATTGATAACCCCTAAGCGTTGAGTAGCTAATCGTAGTAGAGAACTTAAGTGAACTTAGAGAACGTAATGTGGCTGCTAATCTTTCATTTCTCTCATGACTGTCTTTTGTTTTCTAATCAAGGGGGTAACAAGCTGGAGTAAATATTAATAAGACGTTAATCTTTATTTTATAAGGTTTTGGTAGAAATGAAAAAATAGTGTCACGAGGGGATTCGAATCCTCGACATTCGGCTAAATACGCCGCTGCTCTACCACTTGAGCTATCGTGACTTCGATAGTTCGATCCACTCGGACACCAACTTCTCATCTCAATCTATCTTTTGAATTTTCCCTCTTTTTGCCATTTTTTGGTGTCCGAGAGGATTGAAGTCACGATAGCTCAAATGGTAGAGCAGCGACGTGTTTATCCGAAGGTTATGGATTCGAATCCCGCTCGTGGCACTAGCTTTTCATTTCATCCAAAACCTTACAAAAAAAGATTAATTGAAAGAATACTTGGTCTACCAAGTAATTTGGTCAATAGAACACTAAAGATGAACAGAATAAGACGTTCCATCCATCCTTAAATAGTTCCTCCAATCAGCGGGTTCTTTCATGAAACTTCATGAACTGAAAGGGAAAGATCTTGCTTCAAATTGATGTGTGAATTACGGCTTCTGTTCAGGAGCCACTTCTCACACCATTTCGGTTTTTTGCTTTTAATATATAAACAAACACACCGTAGTACAAGATATCATCATCCATTTTGAGAAGGTAATTCACTAGATGACGTTCGGAGCGACTACCGTAGAGCGGTCGTGAATGCCCCCTCAAGTTTCAGGCACTCCAAATGGAGCTGTACGGCTTGGCGCTGTTCCATTTGGAGCGATCGTGAATGGCCACCTTAACGATAATTGGTGCACCTTTTACTACCTCCTATGGCTTGACTCTGTTATATCTGCGTTTTACTGATTTACGTACTGACAGGAGAAACATATATAAAACAGCAGTTTAAAAGTCTATGAAAGGGCACAACTGACCAAATAGTGCGCAACACGGAAGACAGAGAGCCAGAACCGGGTGGCAGAGTAAATAACACATAGACCAAACAGTGAAGACAGAGCAATGCTTGAACAGACCAACTAGCAGGACAAGTGTATGATAATGGGAGATAATGAAATTACAAATTATTTAATGTTTGATTGTTCAGCTAAATAACATGAAATATGATACAAATTTTGTGTAACTTGCAAAAGAACACTATTGACACCTCCAGACCATTAACCTGATCTAATCCAGACTTATCAAAATGACACAACTGGCCAAATAACCCAATAACTATCGAAGGATTTGGACCATTATTGCTTGTTGGTGCTTGTGCAATTCACATATAAAAAAATCCAAAAGTGGTTGAATCTGGATCATCCTAGACTGCGTATATTCAATGATTTTGCTGAGTAACGATAGTATGAGACACCATATACCTCCTCCAGCGGTTTGACTTAGCTATATCTGTGTATCCAATTAGAGAGGAAATCGAATAAACGCTACGATAGTTTTCAAAAACTCTATTACTTTTGGCACAGATTAACCATTTTTACTACACATCTTCATTTTCTTCATCCTGGTCCGTCTGTTCTCGTTACTTTATAAGTTATAAATTCTCTGTTACTTGTAAAAAGAAACAACTGACCAAATAACACAGGCCAACTGAACCAAGGTAAATAATGTAAATTGTGACCCTTAATAATGTGCAGGCACTTCAGCAGCGTACACGATAATCATTACTAAGCAAAATAATGATCGGTATTGATTTATTGACCATTGATCATCATGGTCCGCCTAATCTCGCTGTTTTGGTCAGTCAGAAGCACCTTGGCATTTTCCCATCCACACTGGTTGATATTTCATCCCGTCAAAATTTACAAACTAATACAAAAGTAGGACATCTAAAAACGACAGACCAACCAATGATGATGGTGAAATGCTCCAAGGATTCTGATATTTAAAACTAGCGAGAGTAGTCATATAATTAATATAAATAATTATAGGCATATAAATAATTTTTTGATTGTATCGTCATATTTTTTATGTAGCTTGATAAAACCTGACACTCTGGTCCACTAATCTCCCTGATTTTGTATAACAAACCTGTCCGGGCATTTTGCACACCCCACCAAAGTTAACAACTTTTAATGGGACACGACTTGCAAATAACACACAAACAAATCACTGAATATGGCGCCCCGAAACGCTTCAGTGTGTTGAGAACACATAGTAGTATAATTAAGATATTAATATTTTATCCTGGTCCGCTTGTTCTCGCTGTTTTCCAGTCTTGTTTCGACATTTCACATCCATCCTCTTCGGTAGCATCAAACTTTACTTTTTTGGTTTATATAAATGAAAGCTATTTTGTCTTGAAACACTCAAAAATATACAAAAAAATATTCTGGTATTTCAGCTACTTGCCTCTCCCTGCTTATATCCCTAGATACATATCGTTCTTTAGTTTTAGTATTTTAGTCCCGATTGAACCGGCGACTAGGAGCCGGAATGTCCTCAGGGCCTTTTACCATTCTAATGGATACAATTATTGCATTTCCCCTCTTTTATTACGCTTTGACCTTTTCTTGCCCTAATTCAAATCAGGGTGGCAAGGTCGGGCTCGTTCCTCCGACCCGGCGAACCTGGAAGTTTTACAAAACCGGTCGGCGCTCAACTTGCTCATCTGAATTTAAACTAAACTAAAAAAATATATTTGAAAAAAAATACGTGGACATAAAGGAGGTCTCGAACGGCCGAAAGTTCGTTACATGACAAAGAAAAAGTCCGTGCCTGTAAAACTGCCGGTGGACATAAAAATCCAGTTGAAATTTCAACGGACAAATAGTTTTAAAAATTGTATGAAGTTACTCGCTAGTGGTCGTCGTTTAAACGGTTTTCGATTGGGTGTCCAGTTTTGTCCCTTTTTAGATGGAGGGGAAATGAATATGAGAACGCAAAGATAAAATCCATTCAGACAATGAAAGATCGGCAAAATCAGGCGATCATCTGCTTGGAGAGTAGATAAAATTGATTCTGACCGAGGCAAATTGGCCAAAATTGGCGTACAATTCCTTATCACAAGGATAAAACTGATTCTTGCCTAGGAAAAATGGAGACTAAATGCAGATAACAAAGATAAATTTGACATTTGACTCTCTGTTAGGAAAAATGACTATCTATCAAGTGCTCATAACAAAGATAATAATTTATGGGCAAGAAAAATCGGCGAACATTCATTTAACACAGATTTAAAATGATTTTTGCCATCTTAATTGCATTAATTGCAGAAAACAGATTGATACTAGTGTATAAAAATTTTAGTGATATAAAATAAGCAACCAATTTCTGATCAAAAAAATAAAACCGACTCTTGACAAAAAACTGGATGGTCCATTGAGCACATATGAAAACAAACAAATAAAAATTATTCTAAATAAAATTATAGATTTAGAGAAATAGCTATTCTGTTAAAGATAAATTAGTGACCAATACGTGACAGCAAAAATAAAATTTATTCTGATCAAGGGAAAAATGTTACAAAAGCTGTCGTCCGGTTGCTGTCGACCTAATAGAAATAAAATATAAGATAATATTTTTATCTTCGAAAAGTGGAGAAAATCAGCTCATGCTTTGACCACGAAGGTAAACTTGATAATTCAAGAAATTCTTCCCGAAAAAGTGACAACCCATTGGAGACGACCAGAAAAAAATGGATTCTGACTTACGAAAAGTGGTGACCCATTGGAGATGACACGACAAAAATTGATTTTTACGTAAAAAAAGATTATATTTATTCTGACTTAGGAAATGTGCCGGCTCATTGGAAACAAAAAAGAATTATTCTGACTTCCGATAAGTGGCGACCAATTGCATACAAGAGTATAAAATTGAGTCTGACTTAGGAAAAATTGTGATCCATTGGAGACACAAAGATAATATTTATTCTGACTTAGAAAAAGTGGCGACCAATTGCAGACAAAAGGATAAAATTTAGTCAGACTTAGGAAAAGTGACGACCAATTGCAGACAATAGGATAGACTTAGTCTGACTTAGGAAAACATGTGAATCCATTGCACACAAAAAGATAATATTTAATCTAATTTAATATATAAATTTAGTCTGACTCAGGAAAAGTGGCGACCAATTGCACACAAAAGGATAGAATTTAGTCTGACTTAGGAAAAGTGGCAGCCCATTGGAGACACAAAGATAATACTTATTCTGACTTAGGAAAAGTGGCGACCAATTGCAGACAATAGGATAGACTTAGTCTGACTTAGGAAAACATGCTGAATCCATTGCACACAAAAAGATAATATTTAATCTAATTTAATATATACATTTAGTCTGACTTAGGAAAAGTGGTGACCCATTGGAGACGACCAGATGAAACTTGATTTTTACGTAAAAAAAAGATTATATTTATTCTGACTTAGGAAATGTGTCGGCTCATTGAAGACACAAAGACAAAATTTATTTTCACTTAGGAAAAGTACTGGATCCATTGATAATTCAAGAAATTCTTCCAGAAAAATTGACAGCCCATTGGAGACGACCAGAAAAAAATTGATTCTGACTTACGAAAAGTGGTGACCCATTGGAGATGACACGACAAAAATTGATTTTCACTTAAAAAAAGATTATATTTATTCTGACTTAGGAAATGTGCCGGCTCATTGGAGACAAAAAAGAATTATTCTGACTTCGGATAAGTAGCGACCAATTGCAGATAAGAGTATAAAATTTAGTCTGACTTAGGAAAAATTGTGACCCATTGGAGACTCAAAGATAATATTTATTCTGACATAGGAAATGTGCCGGCTCATTGGAGATATAATGATAACATCTATTCTGACTAAGGAAAAATGCTGGATCCATTACAGACCAAAAGATACAATTGGTTCTAGATACGTAAGGAGGTGAAAATTAGCGAACAATTGCGGATAGCAAAGATAACATTAATTCTTTTTAAATAACAGCAAAAATCAAACACATCGCAACCAAGGAAAAATTGGTATGTATTTGCTCAGAAGAAGCATAAATTCGATGTTCTTTTCAGAAACACTGCTACCAATTGGTGTTTACCAAAATAAAATAGTTTCTTGCTAAAGAAAATTGGCAAAATTGGCTACCGGATTCTGAATTTAAAAACAATATAGATTTTTTCACACAAATCCACGCCATCTTTGTTTTAAAACAATGTCATGATTTATTGAACATTTCAAGGATGGTTAGCGGAAAAACATTGAGTTTGTTTCGGTGCAAATACGCAACCCCGTGACAAACCGTCGACCGACAAAACAATTTGAAGCAGGAACGCCCGCATTCAGCCTAATCTAAACGGAGAAACAAGCTCCCGGTCTCGCATATGGGAAAAAAGACATACACACAAACGGGCGCACGCGCACGCACACACAGGCACGCTAATATAGATTAGTGAGCCCGGCTCCTGGGGGGAGATAAAGACAGGTGTTATAGAAACGAACGGAGCGTGAAATTATCTCTCTGTCGTTTTTCCCTCTGGTTCTCGTTCCCCGACGACGAACGGATACAGACAAAAAAAAGCCAAATCGATTATTCTATTATCATAACAAAACGCTCGGTAAACAAATTGAATATACTTGCAACACGAATTAGTGGACAGTCCGGGTCATTGTGGTCGATGTGCATGTAAATATTGGACGCACGATAAAAATAAATTTAAATATTGCACTGTGCATATTTATATCGGCCGTTTGTTCAGACGTTGTTTTATTTTCCTGTGCATGATAAGAATTCATTAGTAGGTCGACGTTGAGTGTTTTTTTAAAATATACTACCAAGATTTCGAGTGGGTACGTCATGACATCCTATGTTGAGCTGGAGACGGATAATTGAATTGTCCTACTGACTGATGATTTTCAGCATATCTTACGTTATCGTTGACTTTGTTTGATATTTAATTAAATTTCTGTGTTTGTATAAGAGTGCGGTGACTTAACAAGTTTGTTTATGGCTTTGTAGTCGATCTCTTGACGTTTGATGTGTTTATTTTTTCAGGTTTGCACTGTTGTTTACATCCAGCTCGATTGATAAACGTATAAACGTTCGATTGACTGTAAGTCAATGAAACAACAAGGAATATTTAACGAATTCCAGATGAAACAGGTGTTTTAGAACTGATGAATTACATCTCGACTATATTTGTCAATATGGCTAATTAAAACTGAATTTACCTGTTCACGGCTCGAGCTGTACCACTTTCGACGTGAATTAGTAACGACTCAATTTACGGTATGATCATCAAAGAAACGAAATTCCCTTTTAGGAGCTGACAATTGAAGCAGATTCATGCAAAATGTTCAGATCATGCACGGTAAAATAACATGAAAATACCATCAAATCTACAGACTCTCTTATTATCATTACGAGAATTTAAAAAAAGCACTTGATATTAGAAGATAATTTTGTAGATAAAAGCTATTTGAAAACAGACTCTCACCGGCACTTTTGGCTTGTTGCAGTCATTGTTTTCCCTTCATCTTCACTTTTTACTTTGTCCCGTTGTTTATAACCGATTGTGACAGATAAGGGTTTCATTGTCGGTATCGCATTTGTCAAAATATTTCCAGTACGAGTTAAAATTGTTTGGTTTTTCTGAACTCATGCTGACAGTAGATAATATGAAAGGATGGTTTGTTTTATAATTTATTGAAAGATTATACTTTATTAATCCATACATGTTTAGCCGTCATAATTGACCATATTAATTATTGCAATAATAATTATTTTTATCCTTAGGTCTTGGTTGAGATGAACAAATTAGTATCACGAGCGGAATTCGAACCCACGACCTTCGGACTCAATACGCCGCTGCTCTAAACCGCTTGAAGGTCGTGGGTTCGAATCCCGCTCGTCACAACAACTTTTTCATCTCAAACAAGACCTTAGTGAAAAAGAATAATTAATTAATTGGAATTATACTTTATGTATTTTCCTCGCGTTTTTTTCTCGATACCAAGCCGGTTTTTTTATGAGGGCAATTTGGATCATAGTAGAAAAGGCTGCATGGTGATTTTATTACACTATATTTTATAACATAACAGTTCAGAAGATGGCTAAATGATGAAACACGTCTGTGGGTGATCGTCGTCTGTGCATTAACCTTTCGGCGGTGTTCATCTTTGTAAGGTAACGATTCCCAAAAACTTATTTGGCCTATCAGTCGCTTTTCAGCAATTCGCCAATCGTCAATATTCGGCCTGTGCGTTATTCTGTCAGTTGTCTTTTAAAAGGTATCGACATTTCTGAACCAGGCGTTGAGAATCACAGACTGCGTTATCATGAACCTGCATCTCTGACCCCGATTGGTTTTCATCCTCAGTTGATGGATTGGAACGTTAACAGAGATTCTTCAGTACTTGGACCGTGCGTTATTCTGTCAGATGTGCCCTTTAAAAGGTTTCGACACCTCTCAAGCAAGCGTTAAGGAGCACAGACTGAAAACAGCTCAACATGCAAAAACAAGGAAAAACAGAACAGACACGGACGTACAAATCTGACTGACAGAGCCACCGAGAATTGGATGATGGTGATCGAAAACGATCAAACTAACCTGAATTTTAGCGTTGATCTGAGCGTTATTCCCTAAACTGTGTCCATTTATCATGTACCTACAACCCAAACCACTCTAGCATGACCTTTCAGTCGCTTTTTGGTCATACGTTAATACATTAACTTCTTTATTTGGACCGTGTTCTATGCTGTCAGTTATGCCAATTGGTAACTATCAACATCATTGACAGTGGTTGATTTATATTATTCCGATAATTGTGCAGATAAATGCTGAAACGAACAAATGAGACTAGGCGGACCAAGCCGGTCGTTAGCGACCAAAAGTCTGTCCTTTTATAAGTTGGCAACAGAAGCTAACATTAAATGATGATGAAATGTATTTCGTCGAAGAACCAGCGAGAATGTGCGGACCAAAATGATCGGAAATCGAACCACACGAACAGTATGGAGAAATAAGTCTGCGAAGAGACAAACAGTAACTTTGACGTCACTTTTCGTCACATTTCGCACTCTTCGGTGGCTTTTTCAATGTGTTTTTTTCAACTTCAGAAGTAAATAGTACTTGGACCTCATGCTGAAGGTTACGAAAATCCAGAAATGTGACTGGTTATTATCGAGAATAGGCGGAACTGGGTGACCTGAGACGATCATACTAACAGAGTTGTGAAATTTTGTGTTAAAGTTGACATCTTTGACGACCTTTTTCGCCACATTTTACGCGAATTAAGTTTATTTCAAATTTAACACCTCAGAAGTAGGAATTAAAGGAACGCAGAGATGGATAGACAAAGCGAGGATTGACGGACCAGGATGTTCGAAAACGATGAATATCTCTCTCTCTCTCTCTCTCTCTCTCTCTCTCTCTCTCTCTCTCTCAGTCTGTTATCTCTGAGTCATCTGCGGTCGCGTATAAAGAAACGCCTTAGAAGCAAAGTGCTGTCTGAAAGTGAATTGCCGTGGTGTAACAACCAGCGAGAAGAGACGGACCATGATGACCCGAGACGATCAACCGACGCAAATAGCAGTGGACAAATAGGCAGTAAGCTCATGATGCCCAGGGCAAAAAAGAAAGTTCGTTGTCCTTTTTGACATCTGGACTCTCAAAGAGGGTTTATTTAATATTCCGATCGAGCCGGCTAAGAATCCACGGTGAATATCAATCCTCCGATTGTTTGGCCGGCAGGGCAGAGATTTCTCGTTTACAGTTAGGTATTGCTTCCTCCAAGAGAGGACCCGTTTTGCACTTTGGAAGAGTAAAAAAAAAATTGTCAACTTATGATGCTTAGCCGTTTCAAGTACGAGCTTTTGGCAAAATTTTGTTACAATGTATATTGGTTCCGAATCACCCTGGTTGGACCAGAGAACATTTTTTTAAAATAAAAAAATGTTTATCGACTTTCAGACCATCTGGCCTGATTTCACAAATTACAGCTGATCCAGCGATGTCTCACGAGTAAACGTCTCCTTCTTTCAGAATCAACTTTTAAATAAAATAAGATAGAAAAAAGTTCACAATAGTTTGCAGAATGTTTATCGTGTGATACGCCTTTTCAGTTTGGAAAAACTGATAAACGTAGGGCAATGCCGGGGGTCCGTCGATTGTTTATTTGTATTATTTTTATCTTTTATCTCTTGTTTGTTCCAGCATCAACAGGCGAAGTATAATGAATCTTTGTTGTATCATGACCGGTTTCTAAGAATAATCTTATCTCTAAGTTGAAGATTTTATACTAGAATTCCAATTTCTTAACTGCAGGAGAGACAATATTAAAACAATAACCCTAGTATCTTTGCCAAATAAACAAATACAAATAATTACAACATTATTTTATGGCAACATAGATAATCGTCATAATACAGTAAAATATACAGATGTGTATACAGAATTTATGGGAATCTACATTTAAAATAAATGAAATAGCCAAGCCGAGATCTTGCGGACAAATGAATGCTAGTTGAAGATTTTGCACTGTAAATCCAATTTTAAAAAACTGCATGAGCGCCAAAATGAAAGGAATAAACCTTGTATCTTTGCCAAATAAATAATGACAATAATTACAACATTCTTTTATGGCAAAAGAGATAATCGTCATATACAATAAAATAGACAGGTGTATATATAGAAATTACGTGAATCTAATTGTAAAATAAATGAAATAGCCAAGCGAGATCTTGCGGACCAGGTAAAATGATCGCGTTCTAGTTGAAGATTTTGCACTGGAAATTCAGTTCAAAAAAACTGCATGAGAGCTAAAATTAAAGGAATAACACTAGTATCTTTGCAAAATAAATAATCAATGAAAATAAGTACAACATTCTTTTATGACAACAGAGATAATCGTCATAATACAATAAAATAGACAGGTGTATATACAGAAATTACGGGAATCTAATTGTAAAATAAATGAAATAGCCAAGCGAGATCTTGCGGACCAGGTAAAATGATCGCGTTCTGGTTGGAGATTTTGCACTGGAAATCCAGTTTAAAAAAACTGCATGAGGGCCAAAATTAAAGGAATAACCCTAGTAACATGCCAAATAAATAAACACTGAAAAGAATTACAACATAATTTTATGGCAACATGATAATCGTCGTAATACAATACAATAGACGGTATATTACACAGAAATTATGAGAATCTAATTGTAAAATAAATGAAATAGCCAAGCGAGATCTTGCGGACCAGATAAAATGATCGCGTTCTAGTTGAAGATTTTGCACTGGAAAAACTGCATGAGGTCCAAAATTAATGGAATAACCCTAATATCTTCGCCAAATAAATAAACAATGAAAATAATTACAACATTCTTTTATAGCAGCAAAGATAATCGTCATAATACAGTAAAATAGACAGGTGTTGTACATAATTTATGGGAATCTACTTGTTACAATAAAAGAAATAAATCCATTATATTTCGAGGTCCGACTGACCAAATAACTTCTTTCAATTAATTAATCTTTATGTAAGGTATTGGTTGAAATGAAATCGAATCCTAATTAAACGAAATTTGAAAAATGGCAAAAAGGAGGGAAAAGTCGAAAGGTAGGTTGAGATGGAAAGTTGGTGTCCGAGTGGATCCAAGTCACGATAGCTCAAGTGGTAGAGCAGCTGGGTTCGAATCCCGCTCGTGACAATAACTTTTTCATTTCAACCAATACCTTACATAAAGATTAATTGAGTGAAATGAATGAAATAGTTATAGAACTGTAAGTCGTTTTAACCTCAGTTACAGGCTGCACAAGCCCAGTCTTCATCTATGATCTTTTTCATGATTACAAAAAAATATGTTCATATGATATCGGCATTAAGCATAAGTGTGAAACCACTTGCTGAACATAGCGACTCTCTTATGACTGACATGTAGACCGTAGATACAAGACAAATTGAAAAATCAAAAACATTTAAGCTCAGACTTTTTTCTAGGCTATTAAAATGTATAAATACGCTAACTTGTACTATGATTATAATTATTATGCAACTAGTCAGGATTTGATCAAACGGCGTGTAGCATGATTGAGAAAATATACGAATTAGCCAAGAAGGATCTTACGGGCCAAACAACGGTCAGACAACCTCAGAAACAGGACCAATTAAAATATATAAAAATGCATAAGCCCAGACTTTTTCATGATTACGAAAATATGTGTACCTATGTAACTACGCTGTGAAATGTAGCATGACTGTGAAAACAGAAGAATTTTGTTCAAGCGAGATCTTGCGTAACTGATCATTGTCGTCTGAGGTGTTAACCGCAGATACATCGCTAATTGAAAAATCTCAATTATATTATCTTTCCTTGATTACAAAAATGTATGATATATAATTATGCTAACGAAATGTGCCAAGATTATGCAACTAGAAACGATGTGATTAAACGAAATCTTTCGGACCATAGAAACTCACTTCTGTCTGAAGTTAATCAGGTTATAATTGGTAATCAAGTTGGATCAAGTTTTAAAAAATTAAAAACAATCTAACCCAGACTTTTTTTAAATGATTAAAATGTATATTTTTATGTTATGACACTAACAGTCATAGTATGGATATCAAACTAAACTGTGAGATTAAGGATATCTTACGGCCGTAGCTCCTCACTTCTGTTACACATGATGACAGCAGAACCAACGCAAATTGAAAAATCACAAACATGCGTTTTTCTTTCCCATTTTCTGGACTATCGAACCGGGTGAAAATCAATGCGGGAAAACGAGATCTTGTGAAGCCATCCGGGGAAGGTAATCCAATATCGGATACTGGGGCCGCATTTCCCGGGCTTCGTGGAGAACTCCTTCAAACGTCATCCTCTGAAACCCGGTCGGTACAGCTTCTTTTATGTATCGCGTACGTGCGTTTTATGAACACGGGACTCGGTGGCCCGGGTCGTCCTGTACGACCGTGGAACGAGAGGAAGCGGAGAGCCGGCTCGACGACATGGAAATTCACTTAGGACCGTTTCCTCCGTTCCTGATGAAAGGTGTTTACAGGGGTCAAAACCGAGGTCGAAATTCGTCGATTCCTCGGAGTCCAATTTAAAAATTGGTTAAACACTCTTCAAAGAACTTTTGATTTATGAGTCCTTACAATTTGAAAACTTCGACAAGTTAAAATTTCCACTAACCATATGACTTGGCGTGGATTATTTCTACTACAATTTCTATGTTAATGTGGAAATATTAAACCACAAAGCACAGTTGGTAACGGAAATCGCTTAAATTATCTAAATTTTCTTATTGAAATCCAAAATCTATGGAAAATTTTTAAAGCAAACAAAAAATTTGAAAAAGTGTATAACGTCAAAGGTCGTAGACTCAAAATTTCTCCTCGACCGGACAATGGGTCAAAATAAAATCGATGCGGATCCCAGTCCTTCCGTTTTGGACCCGGTTGCCAGAGAGACGTCGATAGGCAAACGAAAGATCAAAACATTCGTTACCAAGGAGACAAAACAGATCGAATCCTCAACCGATTTCTCGGGCCTTTTATTAAAATACCAACACGATCGCACAGAAACTGCGAAAGAATGAATTGTATTTTTAAAAACGGTCTTTTAGGTCGTCGAGGGTTGAAAAGAAATTTAATTTTAAGGAATTATAAAAATATTTATGTCCTACAAGAAACTCCGGGGAAACATTGCCGGGTTGCGAGAGAACTGAATCAATCCCACACCAACCAGCATACATTAACTGTTATTTGTGAACCAAAATTCTCCAAAAATGAGAGAGAGATAAAAAAATAATAAAAGATCCCGTAAAATTTCCGTAAGGAGAGAGAGAGAGATAGGGAATAAGAGAGAAGGAGAGTGAGAAAACTTTAAAAAATTTGATATAATGAGGGAGAGAGAGTGAGAGAGGGAAAGAGAGAGGGAGAGTGAGAGAAAGAGAGAAAGAAAGAGGGTATAATAAGGGAGAGAAAAAATATAAAAAAAATAGAGACGATACGAGCGAAAAAAAGGGAGAGAATGAAAATGAGGGATATGGACGGATAAGATAAGAAAGGGAGAGTGAGATATTGGTTAAGTAATACTGAAGAGAGAGAGAGAGAGAGAGAGAGAGAGAGAGAGAGAGAGAGAGAGAGAGAATGAAAAAATAGTTTAGGATGAGAAGAGCGAGACAAAGTGTGAAAATTTAAAATGAGAGATTGGAGGGAGAGAGATACTGGTTAAGTAACACTGAAGAGAGTGAGAGAGAGAAAGAGAAAGAGAGAGAGAGAGAGAGAGAGCGAGAGAGAGAGAGAGAGAGAGGGAGAGAGAGAGAGAGAGAGAATGAGAGAATGAGAGAAAATGATTGAATATTTGAGAGAGAGAGAGAGCGAGAGAGAGAGAGAAATAGGGAATAAGAGGGAATAATAAGGGAGAGAAAAAAAGAAAAAAATATTTACAGACGAGACGAGCAAGAAAAAATGGAGAGAATAGAAATGAGGGATAAGGACGGATAATAAGAAAGGAAGAGTGAGATATTGGTTAAATAATACTAAAGAGAGCGAGAAAGAGAGAGAGAGAGAAAATGAATAAATATTTATAGGATGAGAGGAGAGAGACAAAGTGTGAACATTTAAAATGAGAGATTGGAGGGAGAGAGAGATACTGGTTAAGTAACACTGAAGAGAGTGAGAGAGAGAAAGAGAAAGAGAGAGAGAGAGAAAGAAATAGAGAATAAGAGGGAATAATAAGGGAGAGAAAAAAAGAAAAAAATATTTACCGACGAGACGAGCAAGAAAAAGTGGGGAGAATAGAAATGAGGGATAAGGACGGATAAATAAGAAAGGAAGAGTGAGATATTGGTTAATAATACTAAAGAGAGCGATAAAGAGAGAGAGAAAATGAATAAATATTTACAGGATGAGAAGAGAGAGGCAAAGTGTGAAAATTTAAAATGAAAAATTGGAGAGAAAGAGAGAGAGAGAGAGAGAGAGAAAGAGAAGAAGAGTTAGATAGTGAGTGAAGTGTGTGTGCGAGAGAGAGAGAGAGAGAGCGAGAGAGAGAGAGAGAGAGAGAGAGCGAGAGAGAGAGAGAAAGAGAGAATGAGAGAAAATGATTGAATATTTGAGAGAGAGAGAGAGCGAGAGAGAGAGAGAGAGAGAGAGAATGAGAGAGAGAGAGAGAGAGAGACAATGAGAGAAAATGACTGAAAATTACTAAGATATTGAGAAGAGCGAGAAAATGAGTGAATATTTGAGAGAGAGAGAGAGAGAGAGAGAGAGAGAGAGAGAGAGAGAGAGAGAGAGAGAGAGAGAGAGAGAATGAGAGAAAATGACTGAAAATTACTAAGATATTGAGCAGAGCGAGAAAATGAGTGGAGATAAGAGAGAGAGAAAGAGAGAGAGAGAGAGAGAGAGAGAGAGAGATAGAGAGAGAGAATGAGAGAAAATGACTGAAAACTAGTAAGATATTGAGAAGAGCGAGAAAATGATTGAAAATGCGAGAGAGGGAGAGAGTGAGAGAGAGAGAGAGAGTGAGAGAAAAAGAAAGAGAGAGAGAGCGTGAGTGGGAACTAATTAGAAATTAGACAGTAAAAAAGAAAGAGGAGTCATAAAGAGTGAGTGAAGACAGTTGTTAAAATGAATGAGTTTGAATGGGAGACATAGGGAAGGAATTGCAAAGAGTGATAAATTCAATGAGGTGGATTGAGAAAAATGTGAGAGCAATTTTTTTCGATATATGCCAATTTACTCCTAACTTGCGATCATTTTCTTACTTTTAATTCGCACTATTTGCTTAGAACGATCCTAGCCCAGTGGCCAAAACGAACTGATATACACGTATTAATGAACAGAAACATGAATAACAAATAATAAATAATATAATATAACGTTGAATAAACATAGCATGTACTTTGCCTTTTATCGATCTTATTGCTTGATGGTTTTACCGTTGTTTATATTTTTGAATTTTTGGATTTTCGTCGTTTTGGGCCTATCGTGTGTAACCGGGGCAAAAGTCCAAAGATCCCGTGTCCGCCGGAATCCGCAGAGTGTTACGGACGTCTTTTCCCTTCTTCCGCACCGCCATTGCGCGTCCAAACGGCTCTTTATGTTCAGCCGCACGGTAAGATTATATACTCCCGGGAGCAGGTCCAAACCAATAATTTTTAAGGCTTTTCTCTTTTTTTCAGAGCCCGTTCCTCTGCCTCCTGTCACGCTTTTTTGACCCCGTGCCGCTCATTAGATGCGGACATCGGAGGCCCGGGGAAACGGCTTAGATGAGCCGTTTTACGGGGACATGGCATGGACCTGGTACCGCCCGAGCTCGGAAATCTGGAAAAGTCCCATTTCATTCAGGAATCTTACTCTTTCCCTTTTTTATTTTAAAAAATAAAGATGAGAGATTTATTGCCTTGTGCTGATTGCACAGCTAGAGTTCAATAACTCCTGGGAGAAAAGTCCTAAAATTTGGGCCAGGCGGATTATTGCTCCAGGTACTGAAAGATAAGATAGGGAGTTCATTTTTGCCATTTCCCTGGGTTCAGGTCGACAAAAGGATTTCTTTTGAAAGGCACCTAGATAATTACTCGGAGAATGCGACTGCCGGCTTTCTATCAGGATCCGTTCAGAATAATTATGACTCATGACTTAAAATATCGAATGCAAATCACTTTTATAACAAGCTATGATGACATTCCATTTTTTCGAGGCATTAATTTTTCATAATAAACTATTTGTAAACATTAGATTGAAGTTTAAAATACAGAAAAATATTTCAATTTGACTTTAATTATCTTTTTCCCAGATCAAGTGAAGTCTCAATCCTTTCAGGTCCATTATATATTTACATTGACTATAACCCATTTTATTTCGATTTATTCTCTGTTTTTGACCAGTTTTATTTCCAATTTTTTGCAATATGCTAATCGGGTCATATTTTTCGACTTTTTCGCCACCGGGCTCTGAGATAAAAGGTAGGCCCAGCTCGGTGCCGACCCGAACAATGGCCATTTCCCACCATCCCAGTCACAGGGGGTCAATTTATGACGGAATTGGATCCTTTCAATGCAGAAACGATTCACTTTGACATCTTTAAAGACGACAAACAGATCTTTATTCATGATCCACGAGATGGAATTATAGCGTTGTCATTTCCCGGGGATCCTTCCTGGGGCCCAGAGACCGTGAGAATTGATTGTAAAACTATGAATGTCTAATAAAAGAGCAGGTTATGAGTTACAAAATGAAAAATTTTGTTATCTGCCTTGCTGTAGCTCTAAGCAGCGAGAATAGGCGGACCAGATTAAATAGAACAGTTAGATAAGGTTAGGTAACTAACTATAAGGTTAGATTCGTCTTCAGTAGTCAGAGGGTTATTTTAAATTTGTGTCCTTTTATACTGTGTCGACACTCACGAACGAGTATGCTCCTGACGAGCAGAATCAGCGAGAACAAACGGACCAAAATGATACAACAAAGAAACAATAAGACATCAACAACAAAATTGAATTTTAACGTCCAAAACCTTGCAACCCCCCCCCCTGCTCGGTTTTATTTGTTAGCTTATGAACTTATGATGAGTTTGGGGGGTTGTTCCTTAAGCACTGCAGCTTTCTGGCTTATTGTACTTTCCTAATTCCTTATTTGAGTGCAATCGATTCGATCCTTTTTCTAAGAAGTACTAGGTCATTGTAGTTGCTACAATTCCTTTCCCTGGGTTTTCTTTGTATCCCAGGTTATGTTCTGGGTGGACGGGTGGATGTTTCTTTCCTCATCAATTCATAACTTGCAAACAGGGTCATCATTGATTATACTACTGTTTTTTTAGATGTTTTGACAATACGACGGAAGAGTTAATAGTCCTATTACTCCTCTGAGTTTAGCCGCCCTCTAATTTATTGTAGAGATTGCCAGTCTTGGTGAGGGTTGCCTTGCACCCACACACACTCTTCTCCTTTTCTCTTTTTTGGTTCTGTTCTATGATGGAGGATTCTGTGTTTGCTTTTGTTATCCCAAAATAGGTTTAGGACCTATATACGGTCTTGCAGATAGTCTTGCAGATGGCCAGTGTGTCTGCTTTTTCGTTACCCAAAATTCCTTTGTGTCCAGGCACCCAAAATTATTATGTTTCCCCAGGGTTTGGAGATTTTGGATGCACTCGCTGACTAGTTTTGGCTAGTTTTTTAAATGCTAATGCTTTAACAGCTGCGCGGCTATCCGATCTTATGAGATCTTTTTGCCATTCTAACGGCTTTTAAAATTTTCTAAGGCTTTGTCAGCTTAACAAAGTCCTGCCAATTTCTTTTAGCTATTTGTACGATTTTGTCAAATATGAAGGTCCAAGTCTAGAGTTTAAACGTTTTTCTTTTTTACCTAGTAAATTAAAGCAACAACATTATCTCTCTAGATATTCTGTCTGGTTCTTCTGTTTTCAAGGGCTTTGATAATAATTTCACTCGGAGATAACGCGACAGCTAAGAAAAACTGCACGAATCTTTAAAAAGAAAACGAATTTTCCAAACAATTAAATTTTTTTATGGTAGACACATTGTTACAAACAGCAAATGCATGCCACACAAATACATTTTTCATATCATCAGTAAGACCTTTGTCAGACTTCATCTGAAACATTTCTCTTTACAGGACCCCTTGAGAAAATCTATCACAGTAAACTTGAAAGTGATCATTTGATTCACTTCCCAAATTGTAATATCGATTTGCTACTTAAGTTCGTTAGGCCCCAATAGCCTCAACATGTGGCCACGAACAACAATTTTATTTAAAACGACACTCGCTAAGGCTACATTTATTCTGAAATAAATGGCAGTTGTTGAAGTAAGGTGAAATAAAAATTACGAAATATAATTTCATAAAGGGATCAGTTTTATTCGTAATCCGAAAGGAATGCGGTTAAATTTCGTTAAAGTCAAATTGGAAATCTCGTATCCTGCAATTTTGTGACTATTTGGAAAAATGATCTTAGGATTCATTTTTTTAACAATTATTAAAAGGCCTTTTAGAAAAAGTTACGAGTGGGAGGCAAAAAGGGTCTTTGGGTCCGCCGATACTAACTTTCAAGTTGTTCAAATTCAATAACAGCTTAAGTTTGCATTAAGAAGGAACTTCCTTGTTAAGGTGTTGCTGGGTTAGTGACTGAAATCTTTAGAAAAAGTCACGAGTTGAGGGTGAGATTTCTTTGGGTGCGTCATTTATGGCTTTTCGTCAGTGTTCATCTTCACTCAATTATCGGATTACAAACATGAATGAAAACGAGCAACGCTTTTTAGGTGTTGAAGGGTATGAGTTGATTGAGTATGATGGGCCCAAGGAAATTCATAATTTACGCATGATTGCGATAATTGAAAACTAAAAGAAACTTGAATATTTGCCTTTTTGGGCTTGATAAGATACAAACTTGAGCATAATTGTTGATCTTTGTGAAAAAAGTCAAGAATCGGACAGAGAAACTATCTTTCGATCTGCCATTGGTTGTTTTTCATCAAATGCGCATTATTATATCAATATTACTATATAATTTTTATGATTTAATTTTAGTACCTGATTATTTCACACGATTATTGATAATTTTTTTCGGACGAATGTCACTAGTTGGAGTCGAAAAGGATCTTTGGGTCCGCCTTGTCTCGCTTTTCGTCAAATTGTAAAATTTCTCTCAATTATGGGATTATAAATGCAATATGAATGAAAACGAGAAACGTTGTTTCGGTGTTGGAGGGTTTATAAATTTCAGCAGAGATTCAATATTTTGGCCCCAATGAAATTCATAATTTAAGCATGATTGCGATAAGTGACCACTAAATGAACCATGAATATTTGCCTTTTTGGCTTGATAGAATACAAAATTTGAACACACAAGAATTGGAAAAAAAAGATCTTTCAATCCACCATTGCACCCTTTTCCTCAAATTTACATTATTCTATAAATATTGCTAACTAATTTTGATGATCTAATTTTAGTTCCTGATTATTTACACGATTACTGTCAATTTTTTTCAAACAAATGTTACTAGTTGGAGTCGAAAAGGATCTTTGGGTCCGCCTTGTCTCGCTTTTCATGAAATTGTAAAATTTCTCTCAATTTGGGATTTCAAATGCAGTACAAATGAAGAGAAGGAACGCTGTTTCGGTGTTGCAACGTTTATAAATTTCAACAGCGATTGAGACTTTTGGGCCCAGCGAAATCGAAAATTCAAAACAAATTTTGATTTGGATAATTTGAATGTAAGTAATATTGTAGAAAAAGAAAAGTATAAAATTAATAAGTTGCAAGAAGTTGAAATTATGTACCTTTTGAGCTTTTGGACCAATCTAAAATGTAAGCTTTTTTTGTAAAGAGAAGATTTTATAGATGAATACACTAAAAGAACTTCGAATGACACCTTTTGGATTTTATAAAATCCAAAATATAAGCACAATTAATCTTTGTAAAAAGTCAAGAATTGAACAGACCAATGATCCTTGGGTCCGCTATTCCTCCCTTTTCCTCAAATAAATTATTATAAGTATAAATATTAACATGCTATCGTTTTGGTTCTTCAATATTTCACACAATTATTGATAGACTTTCAAAAAAGTCGCGACTTTGAGGCGTTAGAGATATTTGGGTCGGCCTTGTCTCGCTTTTCGTCAAATAGAACAAATTTTGCTGATTTTACCAATTTTAATACATAGTTATTTTGGGCTCAATAGAAAGCGCCTGATGGATTTGTTCTATTTGAAGAAAAACTAGAAAAAAAAACGGACTCAAAAATCTCTCACGCATCCAAGTCGTGACTATTTCAAAAATTTCCTACAATATTTGAGCAAAATAATGAAGACCAAAAATGAAAAAGCTCTAGTTCATTCTATAATAATATTTTACGTCCAATAATTATGTACAACAGATCGAAAAAGGCAAAAACATTTTTTTGGGTCCGTTGATTTTCGCGAACCAAAAGATCATTTTTCTGTCCAATTCGTAACTTTTTTTTCAAAAATCAATATTTCTACTCAAATTATCAATATTATCAAGCCCAAAAGATAAATCTTTCAAAGTTCTTTTAGCATATTCATCTATACAATCTTCTCTTTCCAAAAAAAGCACACATTCCAACTTATTAATTTTATAGCTGTCTTTTTCTACAATATTACTTATGTGTGGTGATTAGTGACCATTAGTCGATGATTATTCAGAAATCGTGAGATGCGGTCTGGTGTGATGTAGGTTTCAGAAAAACCTTTTCTTTATCGTGCCAATGTTTTGATCTTTATTGAGATCATCTTCAGGGCCTGGGATTTACAAACATTGTTTAAATTTAACAAATACATGTAGGATGTGGAAAAAAGTGAATTTATACAACGCAAAAAATATTTTTTATATTCAATCAAAATATGTCTACTCACTCAAAGTGTTTGTTTTCTGTGTAATTGTGTCATTCTTGCATGTCGTGTTGAGTGCCAGTGGAAAACTTTTTCTGAAACCTACATCACACCAGACCGCATCTCACGATTTCTGAATAATATTACTTATATTCAAATTATCCAAATCACGAAATTTATAAACTCTGAAACACTGAAACAGCTTTGCACTCATATTGCATTTGTAATCTGATATTTCAGTCAAATTGTACAATTTAACGAAAAGCGAGAAATGACGGACCCAAAGAATTCTTTTGCCCTTAACTCATGACTTTTTCTAAAGATTTGCAAAAAAACCTCGGCTGTTATTAAAATCTGTCAGTCACTAACCCAGAAACATCTAAGCAAGGAAGTTCATGTTCTTTCTTATTGCAAACATTAGAGGTCATTTCGGTGCACAATTTGAAGCGAGAATCGGCGGACCCAAAGATCTTTGGTTTGTTCGAAAAAATAATGTTTATTTATCTGATATTTATCTTTTCTTCCATCTTATTTTTTCCTTTCCTATGATTATGTTAAATTTTATTTTTCATCTGCAAAACTATTCATTCATATATCGTCACACTAGGTGGACAATTTGAACAAAAGTGAGATAAAACCTGTGAACCCCTGTATAATAAAGACCTCAAATAAGCAAATAATTAAGTACGTTTTCTAACTAATTCATCTGGCATTTGTTTTTTTTATGTTTTCCATTTTCCGTTTCATTATCCAAATTATGCTTCAATTTTAGTTATCATTTGGCACTAAACCTCAATGACTACTAACAAAATAAGGAAACTGTTATTATTGGATGGCTGTTATTTAAGTGGGCGTGCAGAAATAACGAAAAACTAGAACTGAGCGTCCCCAAATTTTTGCCACAAACTCGTAAATTTATTTATAATAAGGTATTATAACAAGGTCTATCTATATACAATGTGTGTTACATATTATGGTGTGAAACACGTGCAATCGAGGCGAGAAGTTAAGTGTTCAAATTTCAAGTTAATTCATTTGATATTTCTCTTTTCAATCAAATTCCCCTTCCCTTCAAATTTTGGGTTTTATTCGACCCAAAAGCCCCAATCACTAGTAAAATTTTGAGTCAGCAAGAGCGAATCAAGAAAATACTGCATCTATTGTATAAGCGGATATTTGTACAGACGTGAACAAATGAGGAAAAGAGAAGAATGGCGGTCCCAAAGGTCCTTTTCGCCTCTCTCTCACGACCATTTTTGTAATAATTGTGTGGTACCAGTATGTTCGAGACCTAATGAAAGTGGAGCAGAAAAATAAAATTCAAGCATCAACGAGTTTATTCATAGATTTATCTGGTGGACAATTGGATGAACAGCGAGTAAAGGCAGACCAAAGATTCTTTTAACCTCCTATTTGTGACTTTTTCTTTCATGTCATCCAAATAGTAAAAAAAATTATAGAAAAGAAAGTAATCACTACTAAAATTTGGTGAATAAGACAAAGACAGGATTCAATCATATAGCATCTTATGGCATACAGTATTAGATGAACTTGGACAATTATACTCTTCAATTTTATTTTTCCCTTCCAATGATTATGTTAAATTTTGGATTTCATCAGCAAATTTGAGATGGTTCGTTCATATAGCATAGCAAGCAAAATTTGACCAAAAGCGAGGTATGGCGAACTCAAAAATCTTTTTGCTCCAACTCATAAAATTTTAAGAAAAGGTCTGTTATATATATTATATGGCTCAAAAGGCTCAATCGCTAGTAAAATTTGATAAGTCAGCAAGAGCGAGACAAGGAAGCTCGAGTTTGTTCTTTCATATTGCTTATGTAAACAAATCATGATTGTGCGGGTTTTCATAATAATTATTAACAGACGTTTTCTTAAAATTTTAGGAGTTTGGGGTAAAAATTGTCTTTGGGTCCGCCATACTACGCTTTTTGTCTAACACTACCAGCCCACCAAATGCTCACAGATGCAATATGAATGACCGAACCTAACCTTTCTTGTTTGCACTTGCTGAGATTAAATTTAAATAGTCATTGAGGCATTAGGATAATGAAATTGAAGAGAAAAGTAATGTAATAGAAAAGAGAAATGGATTAGCTAGATGTCTGAATCGTTTCCTTTTGCTCTTAGTTACAAATTAATTATTCCGAAATCGTGAGATGCGGTCTGGTGTGATGTAGGTTTCAGAAAAACATTTTCTTTATCGTGCCAACGTTTCGATCTTTATTGAGATCATCTTCAGGGCCTGGGATTATTACAAATGTTTATCAGGATTATTAATAGACCTTTTCTGGCAAAAACGAAATGTTTGGGTCCGTGCTTTTTCCCTTTTCGCCATATTGTGCGCGTTTTGTTCGACAAAAATCTCCTTTTACGGATGAAGTATGAACGAACGGACCAGATCTTCCTTGTTTCGGTGTTGCTGATGAATCAGACCTCAGCAGTGATTGAGGCTTTAGGGCCAAATAAAATTCAAAATTGGACGGATAAAAAAGAATATAGAAAAAAAATGCCACCATGAAATAGAAGACATTCTTAATTATTTGCTTATTTGTGGTCTTGAGTATACATCTATTTTACATAATGGCCAATAAATTTCTGATTTATATCAAAAATCTTTTTTTAATTGCTATATGAATGAACCCTCCTTTGGCTTTTCTTATTCCACAAATTTTAGCAGTGACTTTTGAGCCTCATTTTTTGGATGATTGGAAGGAAAAGACACGAATGGGAGATTAAAAGAACGTATGGGTCCGTCATTACTCGCTCTTCGTCTTACTGTGCAATCCCATCCAAATGCAAGTCTTTATTACTACGGTTTTCACATAGTTATTAACAGACCTTTTCTTAAAATTGTAGGAGTTTGAGGTAAAAATTACCTTTGGGTCCGCGATACTACGCTTTTTGTCTATCGCTGCCAGCCTACCAAATGCTCAGAGATTCAATATGAATGACCGAATCCGACCTTTCTTCTTTCCACTTGCTGAGATTAAATTTAAATAGTCACTAATTGAACGAACCCAAGCTTCCTTGTTTCATTGAAGTTATCAAATTTTTGTAGACAGTTTTAATTTGGAAAATTGGTCGGAAAAAGACGATTATATTGAACAAAAGTCACATGAATTAGCTAGTAGACTAGATTATTTGCTTATTTCTTCAAGACCAAAAGCAAATGTTGGATTCCCTCGGGCCCAAAAGTCAAATATCTATTATAATACATTAGATTTAGTGGTCTATTGACCAAATTACTTCTTTCAATTAATTAATCTTTTTACGTAAGGTTTTGGTTGAAATGAAAAAGTTAGTGTCACGAGCGGGATTCGAACCCAAGGTCGTGGGTTCGAATACCACTCGTGCCAATTATAATTTTTTGAGACAGTAAAATCAGTTGTGCTTGCACAATTTGACACAATGCAAGGTCTGGCAGATCGAGTATGATCTCGCTGATTTTTTCGAAAAGATATGTTAATAATTCAGTACAATAATAAAAACCAAAAGTTAAAAATATATGCTTCAATTTTGGATTTTATCGAAGCTGAAAGTTAAGCTATTAAAATTAAGAAGGAAAAACTTTGGTTCTTTCATATTGTATCGGGTGTATAGGATCTGTACGAAGAAAGGCGAGAAATGGCGGACCCAAAGGTTCATTTCTCCTTCCAATCGTAAAAGAGCGTTAGGTCAATGGTACTCAGGTACTTTTCTAATCCCCGTACCACGTATAGTAAGCGAGTCTTTCGCCCCGACTGACTCCGAGATGGTAGAAGAGAGCGAACCCCCTCCCGGCGGCTGCTCCGGCGCTCCCTCCGCCCCGGGGTAGGCGTGTTCATCGTCCCCCGACCACATCTGCGCAGATCCCGGGTCCGGGAAGAAGAGGCATCCCTCCCCGCCCCGACGGCCCTCTTCTCGCCAACATCCCTCACTCGGACGAGGATTCAGTGAGGCTCCGAGGCTCGCCGGTGGTACAGCTGTCCCTCATCCGCCAGGACATCAGGGCAAGGACACTTCTCACAGGATTCAACGTCTCATAGACCCTACATCTTAGGTAAGTTGGCTATTTTTCAATCAACCTCAAATAACCAACAAGCAGTGTTTATGCCATCCAAATTAATTTTTTTTAAAGCTTTTTTTATACTGGAAAAACCCTCAAAATCATAACAAAATAATTTATCTAAATATTGAAGTTTTCTTACAAATTGGCACTTTAGTACACCTGTTTCTACAACTTTTCCTCATTATTCTTTTTAGATAAAGAGAAATTCAGGCAAAATAACAGTCTATATAAAAAAGTATACAAATCTGAAATTGATCAATTTTTGGTCCCTTTCTTCAATATTCTATTTGTTTTACTTCTTTATAAAAAATGCAGGGAAATATGGACCAAAAGAAAGGCTGTATAAAATTTGATCCAGGTTTGATTATAAATTAACGTTTTTTGTCTCCTATTCTCTCATTCATTTTATTTTATTTTTTTAAATATATAAAGAGAAATTCAGCAAAATAACAGTCCATATAAAAAAGTGATTCAAGCCCGAAATTGATCAATTCTGGTCCCATTCTCCTCTCTATTCTTCAATATTCTTATTATATGTGATTATTTGTAAAGAAATATAGCGAAATCTGGACCAAAAGAAAGGCTGAATAAAATTTGATCCAGGTTTGATTAGAAACTATAATTTTTTGTCTCGTCCTTTTTCTTCATTTTTCAATTTGGTAAAGATATACCTAGAAAGAACAGTCTGTCTCAAATTTGATCCAGTCGAAAAGTGATCTTCATTTTTTGGTCCCGTTTCGTCATTATTCTGATTTTTTCATAAAGAAATAATGGAAAATCTGGAGCGAAAGAATTATCTATTTAAAATTTGATCTGTGTTTGATTAGAATTTGATCAATTTTTGGTCCATTCTCCTTCCTTTTCCTCATTATTCCAATTTTTTGTTTGCACACTTATAAAGATACACTGTGAAATCCAGACCAAAAGAACAGTCTGTCTAAAATTTGATCTATATTCGAAAAATGATTATCATTTTTAGTCCCTTTTCATCATTATTCTGATTGTTCATTATTTTGTCATAAAGAAATAATGAGAAATCTAGACCAAAAGAACGATCTGTTTAAAATTTGATCTGTGTTCGATTAGAATTTGATCAATATTTGGTCCCCTTCTCCTTCCTTTTCCTCATTAATCTAATTTTTTGTTTGCCATTTTATAAATATTATTTTAATAATCATCAATTGTTGGTCCCAATTTCCTCCCCTTTCTTCAATATTTTAATTTTTTTTGCTTCTTTATATAGAAATACAGCGAAATCTGAACCAAAATAAATCCTATCTAAAATTTGATCCATGCTTGATTAAAAATGATCATTTTCGTCTTACTTTTCTATTTTTTAAATAATATATACCGCCAAATCCAGACCGAAAGAACAGCCTGTCTAAAATTTAATCCGTGTTTCAAAATTCATCAAGTTTTGGTCCCCCTTCTCTCTGTTAATAATTTCTTAAAATTGATACCGATTCAATTAGAAGTCGATCCATTTTTGATTTTCTTCTTGTTCTGAATTTTTCAAAAAAATCCAATGAATAAATGGTAATTTTCTTAATTTTTTAAAGGTCGTGGCCCGATCAGGGTGCTTCCATTTTGATAAAAAGCTTTTTGACGTCGTTCCTTTTTTTAAGTAATTTTCTGTTAAAAAATTATGTTTTTTTCGATCCAAAATCGATATTGTGGGGGGGGAGAAAATGTTACATGGACAAAATCATTGTTAAATTTTTCTGAGGTTGTTTTTTTTTTGTCAATAACCTAACCAAATACGAAGTGGTGGATCAGGAAATCAGGAAAATTGATTTTTTTTTTGTGGGGGATCAGTTTGGAAAAAACCTTAAAATCAACCAGCTAGGGTGGAAATTTTGCTGTACGATTTTTCATTTCGCTAAATACAGTGTTCGTCAATGTGTTGTAATAACCTTCAAAAAGTAATAAAAGCCCTAGGTCGAAAGATCCAGGGCTCAGGCGAAGCAATTTTCTCCACTGGAAGGCTCAAAATTTGAAAACAATAAGACCCCCTCCTCAAGAAAACCCCTATAAGAAATTAATATAATAAAGGTACTATTTTTTAATGCTTAGAAAGGTTTAACAATAGTCCTAATATAATATTTCTGAATTTTGGGTTTTATTGCAACTGCATGTTTTTTTGATTGCATGATTTTTTTAAAGTTGAAAATTAAATAGTAATAAGTGAAAGGATTTAATATTTGAATTTTTGGCAGATGTTAACATAAAAAAATAAAAGGATAAACAAAAATATTATAAGGCTTAAGTACTTAAGACTAAAAGGCTTATAACTTGGATAATTTTCAATATTTATAAACAATGTTTCTCTATTTTTCTTTAAAAAATAAATAAATTCATGATTAAGGTTAAACAAAAATTTGCGTTTTTATATTTTAAAATTCAAAATTTTGACCATAAGGCTATTTTTCAGGACTAGAAAATTTTTTACTAGTTTAAATTTTGA
Organism: Cimex lectularius; assembly: GCF_000648675.2. Classification (NCBI taxonomy): domain Eukaryota; kingdom Metazoa; phylum Arthropoda; class Insecta; order Hemiptera; family Cimicidae; genus Cimex; species Cimex lectularius. The sequence continues at coordinate 3,620,682 of NW_019392688.1, read as the reverse complement.
AACCCAGATGAGATTGATAAAGAAAACATAATATTTACCTATGTTTAAGGCGATTTAATTTATTGCTTTCTTAATAGCTGGAAAATATTTATTCCTAACCATTAAAAATGATTTACTTCGTGTTTATCTAAATTAATTTTTGGTCCAACGTTTTGTCCGTTTTTATGTTAAACTATTTATGCAACATATTATTTAGATGTGTATTGTTGAGTTTGTAGTGTAATTTTGTATTGTTATCTAAGCATTTTTCTGGTCGGTTTGCAACCTGATGATATGCAAGTTAATTGTTCATCCGGTCCTGTTTGTGTCCGACGCGCGAAAAGGCTTACCAGGATAATTTCCTGGATTGTTTCTATCTACTTAGGCTTTTTCTAATTTTACCATTTATCCATTCTGAAGATGTTCTAATTTGTCAATTTCCAAACAGGCACAAGTGCAAAAATATACCCGCCTTTTTCTACCTCGAGGGCTGGGAGCAGCTAAGAGCGTTTCACATTCTAAGAGGGGAAAAGTCCTTTCTAATTTTTACCCTTAATCCTCTTTATAAAATGGGGGCCCAATTACCTCAGGATGAATGGCCCTCCCCCGTCTCGAAAATCCCTTTCACCTGCGGTATGTCCTAATCAGTTTTACTATTCTAATAAGAAACCGAAAATATTAATATAAGAAAGACATTTTTCAACCCTATAAAATAAATATACATCAAAATAAATAATAATTAGCGCAAAAATCATTCTTGATTTGCAAGAAAGTTTGATTATTTTACATCAAATTAGATTTAAGATAAAAATGTGGTAATGAACTTTGTTGACATTGTTGTTTCTTGGGTCAATTATCTATCGGCAGATCAGATTGTTTAACAAAAATGGCCGGAAAAGAATTTTACAACTTGTTTAAGGGCAATTTTATACGCCTTGTTTTGTAATCTGGCCATATCCCCCCTCCCCAATTTGCATCTCCTTGTCTCCTGTGAAAACAGATCCTTACAATCCTGGGAAATTTTCCTGCAATTTTCCCCGGTCTTTTAAAAACAGAATGTCACGTAGAGGAAACAGCCACCCTTTTATTATCTGGCAGGCTTTTTTTTCCTTTCTGCATGGAGTTACCTGGATTAGCAAGGCGACTACTTGATTTCATGTCAGAAAGCCCGGACCGGGATTGGCCAGGTATTAGGAACAAAACAGAGCAAAAGCCAACCGTGAGACGCCTATTGCTATCTTAGTAGTTAGCCTGTGTGTTATTCAGTCATAACATTTCTAAAATGACTACACTGTCATTACTGTGGTGCACAGGATCAGGGGCGGATCAGGATCTTTGTAGACTGTCAAAATACACGTCATCACTCTACAGGTCTCGATAAAAAATCGCATAATTATTTTGAAAACCGACCAGCAGGACCAGGCCAAGCTTATCTGACAGACTTTTGGACATTTATCTATAGTCGGTGGTTGGTATGTGCATTATTACGTCACATGGATTCTTTTTTAAAATAGGACACTAATATTAACTACGAAAATCCACTGAGAATAGGCGGACGCAGAGTATCTGAAACGATCAAAATCACCTCGCAGATTACGACTCGATTACATAAACGCACTTATTTTAAATTACTGTCGTTTTATCTAACGGTCATCACTTGTTGGTCAGGGAGTTTACATTTTTTGGTCCTTTTGTAGTGTGCTGTCGCTTCAGAGGCAGGCGTTACTATCCTATCTTTGGGCAGAACCGCGAGAATAGGTGGACCAAGAGGATCTTAGATCAAACTCACTTCGCAGTTTATGAAACTATCACACAAATTTATTTCTGTTGGTTTTACCATTTACCCATCTTCAGTGGTTCGCCTGCGCGTTATTCTGTCAAATAAGTCAATAAAGTACTAACGAATGTCCTATCTGTATCCAAAATTGTAATTATACTAACATTAATATTCAATTGGTACTCGTAACGATCCGCGTGCTGAAGGTCCCTTTGCGAGGGTTTTTATCAATATTGACTACCTCTTATCCCTCTAATTGATTAAGAAAGCGAAATATTTTGAATGTGTTTGAGGAAAACAGCCTGGAAATTAGCATTGTTGAAATTTTTAGTGTTTATTTTCGACCAGAGGAGACATTTGTTGTTGACTTTATGTTTTGTTTTTTGCTGTATTGCGCAGCTGCAGCATTCACGTTGCATTTTGTCTTTTTATTTATTAAAGGGAATTATCGTGACGGAATTAATTAATGCTCCCATAAATTTAAAAAAGTGTCAGAATTAACCGGACAGAACAAGAAAATTCGGATTTCGTTATATCCCCCTCCCCCGACACCCACCACATTGGCTTGTTTATCCACCCTTTCAAAATATTTGGCAAACATCCCCCTTCCGGCCAGGGTTGCGGGGTAAAAATTGCTAAACGACACGGACGAAAATAGAGGGTTGACTGGGATTAGAAAGGCAGCTTTAATTAAGGGAATGGTAATCCGCTTTTCAGTGGCGCCTATCCATCTCCAAATTGAGAAACTTTCCAAAAATAACGGTTTTCTGGATTTCATCTAGGGGTGGTTCTCGGAATGATGGGACGTTTCACTTTGACAGATCTCGCCCAAGAATGAAAATTGCGAAAAATACAGTGGGAAGGTAAATGCCGAGAATATTTCCAAAAAACACTAACACATTTTCCTTCACAAATTAAATTAAAATTTGTTTAATACCATCAGTCTACTAATAAAAGACATGTTTTTATCTTTTGAGGCAAATATTGATCAAGTTTTTTGCATTTTTTCAGCTTTTTGTGGATTCTGTATGCTTGTATCATTTTTTTACATTTTTGTGGCTTTTCCTCCCCTTTTTATCATGATGAAAAAGCAGCAACTGCATCATTACCCGTTCTGGGTGCGCGGTCTGGCTCCAAATCCTACCGGGCCAGTCTATTTTTGGTGAGTCAGGCAAAGATTTTCCAGGCTGGAAATTGGGAACAGCCCGCTCGTTTGCCTGGCTTTCCCAGAATCCGGTTGGATGGTTGTAAAAATTCTTTTCCCTTTTCGTCGCTTTGCTGGCTTCAAGATGACTTCCCGAGCCCCCATCCTCGTGGAAAGATGAGGAATTATTTTGAGAGATTTACGACCTCGGCTTTTCCCCTCCGAGGCAATAAACCGACGGGGTAGACAGGTAGTGAGTTTCCACCCCAGAGAAAAAGACGGTTTTCCGATCGGAAATGCGCATTTAACACTTTGTAGGAAAATAACGTTTAATAGTTTTTTTCCTTCATTAGTGACATTTAAGGTGTCAACAATCGGAAACATGTTGGACCGAAGATCGACCAAAACAAAGCAAGATGGTCCGCCTGTTCTCGTTGATTCGGCACGTCAGTCATGAATCATGACAGTAAAGTTACTTCTCACGTGTCGACACCTTAATTATTTAAATTAACAACGTGTACTGTTTTAAACTGTCATAGCCAATTCGGCAACAATTGTATAACCAAATTAAGAATCTTCAAAATTTCCTAGAATATTTGGAAATAAAGATTGGCCTAACTTCATTTCAAATTTATTTAGAAATCGTGAGATGCGGTCTGGTGTGATGTAGGTTTCAGAAAAACATTTTCTTTATCGTGCCAACGTTTCGATCTTTATTGAGNTTGGCACGATAAAGAAAATGTTTTTCTGAAACCTACATCACACCAGACCGCATCTCACGATTTCTAAATAAATATCGATTAACGGTCACTAATCACCACACAGGCATTTCAAATAATGAAGTATAATTAACAAGGTACAATTTGGGCCATAAAAAGAGGCATTAAATTGTAACAAAAAAAAAATTTTTTTTGGTCATTCCCGTTCATTTTGGTCCGCCTATCCTCGCTGGTTTGGTCTTTCAGACGCGTTTCGGCTTTTCGCCTTTACAACTGTCTGTGTGTTTTCCTGTCAATTGTAGCCTTGTGCCAGGTGTGGTTTATCATCTTTCAGTGGTTAGTTGTGAGTTATTTTGTTATGTGTATTCTTCTGAAATGTGTCGACAGCTCGCAAGCATATTCAAACATTGTCGTTGTCGCTAATTCTGCCCGTTAGACAGTAAAAGCGTGCATCTGAGGTGTTGACACCTTACGAAAGGACACAGACGACAGGATAATGCATAGACCAACCACTGAAGACGAAAAACCGTTCCTGGCAAACTGAGAGAACAGACAAAACCGAAAACATATACGTGGTCTTTTATAAGGTTTCGACGAAAAGAAAACAGGCCTTTTGTCCCTGTTTCTTCGCGTCGATCATGAATCGTGACTTTGAAGTCTACTTCAGTCGTATCGACACTTGTCAGAATAGCACACGGACCCAAGGGAGATGATAAAACGTGTTTGAAAAACTGCGAGAACATACAAGACAGATAGCATATTATGGTCCGCCTGGTCTCGCTCTTTTCACAGGCTTGTTTCGGACAATATTCGGCGGTTGAGCTATATTAAAAATTCGTCTCAAATTCACATCCGACAAATTTATCGCGACAGAAAATTCCTGACGGTGTAAAAACGGGTTGCGTTATTCCTTTACATAATGTTCAATTGAACAAAAAAAAAACCTCTTGCAATATAAACAATAACAGGCCGGTGTGAAGAAAAACCCGGTAGGAAAACGGTACTGTACTATGAAAATCACATTTCAAGAATGGGAAAATTTTGGAAAAAATCCTTGGCTGATGTATTCTAATAAAATTTAACTTGATCCGATTTTTGAAAATCGTTGGCTTTTATTGTACATTGATAATTGTATTGTAGATTTTGAAGGAAAAAAAAATACTGCCCGCGAAGTATCGCTTGTTCTTGACGCCAGTTTACTTTATTTCTTGCACTTTATTGCCAACGGAGATAAAACAAATTAATGAGGACAAGTTTCGTCCGAATCGAAAACAGTTCATCATAAATTTTAGTTTTTATTATAGCAAGCTCTAATTAAGAAGAAACTTAGGCCATTTGGAGTAATCTAAATTTAAAAAGACAGCCCAGCCCCCTTTCTTATGTAAAACAGGGTCATAGTTGACTCGTCCACATAGGCGGCGTCGGCACACACATACATATACACACAAAAAAGAGGGGGCCAAACAGGTTCCTTTTCAAATATTTTGACCCCTCCTCAAAATATTTGCCGAACAGGGCCTTCGGACAATGGAAGCCCGGGTTGTAAATCATCCCCGACCCCTTGGCCACCGGACAATTTACACCTGACGGATTTAAAGCCCCGGAAGTTCCGTTAGCCGGACAAAAACACCCTTCCATACGAGAAAAAAAGACATATTTTATAACGATATTGATACAAGTGTTTTTCACTGGATGAAATTAACATAATGAAAAAGATCCTTGTTTACCGTTTACAACAGGAATCTGGCCATTCTGAAAATATATTACGAACAGATAATTCTTTTTTTTAACGTCCCTCGTCGCGATATCTGGCTCCCAAATCAAAAAAATTACACCAAGTTATACGTCAATACTAATTAACAAAAAATAAAAAATAGTGAATATCTTTTTTGGAAAGCGAGTAAAGATAATTGTTTACAAAAATTAATTTATAGGGGGAAAAAGATCTCTTGACATTCCAATCTTTCGTATTGATTCAGACGTAATAGAATCAAACGTGGTTATCCTTCTTATCTCTAAAGCATTAAGGGATAAAAAAAATCGACGGATCGTTTTGAAATCGGCATAAATACCTTGACCGACGGTTGATTCGAAAAATATTTTATTGGTCTGACTTCCCGTTAGTATATCTTACCTCGGAAGCTATGGTCACTAAGACATAAAATTATTTCGTGGTGAGATTGAATCAACCGGAAAGAAACTGGGAAAAACCTTGAAAAACACTCAAGATTCTTAATTTTTCTATTATTTAAGAAAGAATTGGATTCAGTATTCTTTGATATCATATTACATAAGGATCTGTGATCAGGATCGATTTTCAAGGTATCATTCAGCTAGACATACAATATTGTGACCTAGCAATGAATCAACCGGAAGGAAACTGCGAAAATCCCTCGGAAAAATCTCTAGATACATAATGTTTCAATTTTCTAAGACGAATCTGTTAAATATGTATTTTTTCTGCGGCTTGTCCTGTCACATACCCTGTATATTTCTGTAAAGAAGTGAAACATAATTACGATATTGTGACCTGGCAAAGAATCAACCGGAAAGGACCTGAGAAAATCCCTTAGAGAACTCGTTCGATACTTGTTTTTCTTTTTTCTAAGAAAGAATTAGTCTTAACCTATTAAGAACCTCATCATTCAGCAACAAATACAATATGATGACATTCCACTGGACCAATACCAGGAAAGCTCGAAAAATCTCTTGGAAAATTTCCTCGACTCTTAATTTTTCTCTTTTATAAAAAAGAATTGGCTTTATTTGTATTCTTAAGAGCTGCACCACCAAAGGATTTGTGATTATGATCAATTTTTCAGGAGAAAAACAATCGCATTTGTTTTGAAATATTAATATTGTAATTTGATATTTATTTATTGAAGTCACTTTAGCTCAAGTGGTAGAGTAGCGGCGTATCAAGCCGAAGGTCGTGGGTTCGAATCCCGCTCGTGACACTGACTTTTTTTATCTCAACTTAAAACCTTAATTAATTGAATTTTATAAATTGGTCAAGCGGATCACGAAAAATTGTGAATTTAATTTGATATTTAAAGAACACGAAGGAAATTTGGGTGGCCCTTCGGAAAAGCCCTGAGAAAACTTGGAAGAGACTTGGTGGGAACTCATAGAAAAACTAGAACCATTGAACAACCAGCTAAAAAACTTTGAAGGAAAATTAGAAAATTGTAACCCTTTGGAAAAGCCCAAGAAAACTTGGAAGGCGACTTTGGAATCCTTTGGAAAAGCCTAAGAAAACGTGGATGGAACCCTTTGGAAAAGGGGGGAAAACTCATAAGGTAGGGTTGAGATGGGGAGTTGATGTCCGAGTGGATCGAGGTCACGATAGCTCAGGTGGTAGAGCAGCGGCGTATCTAGCCGAAGGTCGTGGGTTCGAATCCCTCTCGTGCCATTAACTTTTTTTCATCTCAACTAAAAACCTTAATTAATTGTCATGTATTAATTGGTCAAGCGGACCACGAAAGTAGTGAATTAATGATTTAAAAATGAAGTACACTTCACTAAAGCTCTCCGTCGCCATTTCAATTGTCGTCGAGAATCCAAACCGATTACACGACATTTGAAAAATGGCAAAAGGAGGGAAAACTCATAAGGTGGGGTTGAGATGGGGAGTTGATGTCCGAGCGGATCGAGGTCACGATAGCTCAGGTGGTAGAGCAGCGGCGTATCTAGCCGAAGGTCGTGGGTTCGAATCCCTCTCGTGCCATTAACTTTTTATCATCTCAACTAAAAACCTTAATTAATTGCCTTTGGAAAAGTGTAAGAAAACTTGGAAGGCGACGTGAAATCCTTTGAAAAATCACTTTAAAAAAAACTTTGAAGGAGAATTGAAATCCTAAGAAAACTTAGAACCCTTTGGAAACCCCTAAGAAAACTTGAAATCCTTTGGAAAACCCTAAGAAAATTTGGATGGGGAATCGGAACCCTTTGGACTAGTCTATAGTTGAATTTTTAAATTTCACACCGACATTGGTTAAATCGGTAATTGGGTTACCTCATAACAGAATTTATGCTCTGCGTCCATTTTCATTAAGAGAAAACCATTTAGTTTGATATATAATAGCGACCTGACGTGTTCAACCAACCTGAATGAAAATTGCAAGCCCTATTGGAATTTTCCAGTTTTAAACAAAAATTGACTAAATCAGTTTTTTTAATGTTATTTCATCACAGAATCTGCAATCGGGATCGATTTCCACGGAAAATAATAGCACATTTACCCCACGTGCCTATCTTTGCGATTCGGCATTGAATCAATGCAAAGCAATTTTTTTAAGTGATCGATCTCACACACACACAAACCTTTACATTGTACAGTTTTGTAATTATTTGTCAACCGTTCTCGAATTTTAATCTTGTTAGTTTTGATTTTCCGGGACGAGTCGCTTTTATATTGAATCGTTCCATGTTTGTTTACTTCGCCTCGTCCGCGATCCTATCGTTTTTGATTAGCTATAAGCTCTTCTCGTGTTTACTTGATTCATCCAAAGTGGTTTAAATCAAAGGGGACATTATATTAGATTGTTATGTATTAAAATAGAGTTGGGTTTTTTTTCATAAAAAGTTTATTAGAAAATGTCTCAAATTCACGCAACACCTGCACCTTGATCGAGAGTGTTTATCACTCGTTACAGCTTTCCATCTCAATCCCACTCGAGAGATATCTCTGAGATAGCTCAGTTTCTCCCGATACCATGATAAAAATAACTCTTCAATTCTGTTTGATTTGAAGGTGTGTTGGCGGTTTGGCACTGTCCTCAGAAGAACTGCGGCGTGATGCAATTTTTTCCTCAAAAATCCGACGTCTGACTCACTCGGTAAACACAAATGGGATTTTCTTATCTCTCGTCCTGCCCACTGAATCGATCCAACTACACGCGTTTCGAGGATGGGTTTTTATCTCAATTCGCACGGGGAAACACGCCCGATTTGGACGTTTGATCATAACCAGTCACTAAAAATTGAACCGAACAATAAAAAGTCCGTAGTCTTTTGGAACGTCTGGAAGAATGAGATATAAAGCCAAAACAGAGCCGGTGTTACACGTGTATGATCTATCATAGTTCAAAATTGCATTTTGACTTCTCGCCATCTTCAGTGATTGGTCTGTAAGTGATTTTCTCAGCTATGCCTTTTTCAAGTTTTCGAAACATCAGGAGCTCGAGAAACCATCCCTGTCTGCCTATTTTCGCTGGTTTGGTTGATTCAGCCAGCTTTTCACTCATAAATACCCCTATATAACGCCAAAAGTTACTTAAAACCCACTCGTCGACTCGTCAACACCTAATATTCTGCCACAACTGACAGAAAACCTCAAAGACCAGCCACTTAAGAAAGCGAAATGCTCTTAAGAGAACGGCAGACAAAAAGCGAGAATGTTGGAGAGACGAGCCACAGGTAAATCGCATTCGGAAAAGCCTATTATCAACCTAACCTGGTTGGTCCTTTTCCCGTGGTCGATTCAGTTCAACTTGCTTCTGAAGTTGTCAACAACTTGTAAATGGTCTCCATTGACTGAAAAGTGCACTGACCAGCCACTTAAGAAGGTAAAAAGCTAAACGTGTCTGAGATGGAACCACGCGAGGCTAGGCGGACCAAATTGATTAGAAACTACCCAATTGCGCCTTTTAAACCGATTGCTGATAATCAGTAAATAGTATTGTGCGACATAAACGAAAGAAATATCCATGGATTCTAAAAGCAGCGTTCAAAGTCAATTCGCACTATCTGAATTTTCCAAGATTATTGAATAATCGAGTTTCGTCAAATCCCATCCCGTGGCCGAATCCCGGTGTCACATTTTCATTTGTCGTTTACATCGCGTTTCCATCCGTCAAGTCAGCAGATGCGGGGATTCGGCGGATTCCGCTGAATTCAGCTCAAAAACGCCGCCCGTCGGCGAATCCGGCCGAAAAAGAACAGTGGACAATGATCATCCACCGATTCCGCTGATCTTGCTAACCCAATTCTGATCTCGAAACAGATTCATCATCCTTTTTTTCTCTCTCGCTTTTCTTTTTGTTTTATATTTCATTTTTAACAATCCGTTGCATGCTATTTATAATTTCCCCCTATTTCACAATCGCCACGGCAGTTTTGAACATTGATTGCGTACCATGTCCCCATTGACATCTTTACGAAATACCAAACGTATAAAATTCTCTTAAGACCCGGGCTGTACTTTTACTTATGATAGTTGTTTAAACTGATAAAATAATAATAAAAACAAATATTGAGCTAAGGTGGTAGAATTGGTTATGGTCATTTGGTTCCCTGCATAGCCCTTGGGATTGAGCAAATTCTGCCAGTTCCAGTTCCACAAGATGTTCCAAAGGATTTCGAAAAAAACAGGGGATAAAAATAAGATGTAGTGTCTAAAGGTGCTACTTAGTGTGTTATTCCTCGAAAAGTCCATGAAATTTTGGAACTCCTTAAGCGGTTCGATAATCGAGATAGCAGGTTAGATGGGTGTAAAACCGTAAAATATATGTTATATTTTAAAAACTGAACAAATACTAATTAAAAATACTATCGAGAGCCTGAGTAAGTAGTGCTGAGTTCTTCGATAGTGCTAATTAATCAAGTACAGTACAATGCTTTGACTTTTCGTGACATCCCAGGGAACTTAAAGATGTTAAGTCATCTCCAGTCCTTTAATACACATATTATTTAGGGAGCAAGGAATCAAAAATAAATTTATAACAATAAGTCTGTAAACGCAACTGGGTTCCAGCAAGGACCTTAGAATTGGACAAGTATTGCAGAATGCTATGACTTATTTGTGCCATCTCAGCGATTAGACAAACTTTTAAGACGTTAAGAGTCATTTCTTTTAAACATATTATTTTTGGAACAAGAAATAAAACAGAAGTTTAAAATAATACGTCTATAAGTGAAACTAGGCGCCAGAACGGATTTTGGAATTGAGCAAATACTGCAGAAGAGTATCCGTGACATTCTAGGGTAGTCGAATTTTAAAGACGTTAAGGACATTTCTAAACCCTTATACATATTATTTTGGAAACAACGAATACGTCTGTAAATGGAACTGAGTTCCAACAAGAACCTTGGAATTGAATAAGAACTAGAGAATGCTATGAGACATTGCCTAAATGTGACATCTCATGAGTAGACGTACTTAGGGGCGTTAAGGGGCATTTTCAGATCTTTAATAAACATTATTTTTGGAACAAAGAAGATAAAAGATATTTAAACCAGTACGTCTGTAAGTGGAACATGGTTCTTGTACAATTTTTGCATTGAGCATGATATAACTATTCCTGACATCCACTGAGGAGGTCGTATTTTCAGACGTTAAGAACGTTTCTAGACCTTTTTACACATTATATTTGAAACGAGGAATACATCTGTAAGTGGAACTAGGTTCCAGCACAGGTTACTACTACACGTAAGTCATAAACGAATTTAAGCTTTTTATGTACATTATTTCAAAATAAATCGAGCGTGATTGCAAATTTGATATGTTACAAACGGAAGTTGATTTTATGAAAGGAAATATATTTTAATTATGCCATGTCTAGATGATTACCTCTTTCTTTTAATTTAAATATTGTAATAGTCATATGCTTCATCAGAGGCGTAGTAAAAATACGCAGTTGAATTTCCACGAGTAGAACCTGATTAGAACAATCAGAGGACCATCGGGATCAAAAACAGATCGATAACGCGGGAAACGCTTCCCCAGAGCATCAATGACCTTTAACCAGACGAAATATTCTACCAGGGGGTTTAACTACCCCTTGACACACTGACTTTTGGCTCTTGCGTTACAATACAAAACAATTTCATTATAAGAACGATTTTGTCACCAGGAGGTTATCTATTTAGGCTAGAGTATCAGTTTGGACTTGAAAGGGGTAAGATTGTATTCAATCGAATGTAAGCCCTCCCCACAGCTTCGAGGGGTGGCGAAATACACCCTCCGCAAATTGAAATCTCCGCCCCCAGCATCAAAAGGACCATGCGCAAAAAGGAAGGGGAGAAACATCAACTCCATTTGTACTATATTTCTATCCGAATACAATTGGACATGAAGGGCGAAGTGGTTTGAAAATCACAAGATGGAAGCAACCGGGATTTAAAGTTAGAATTGATTTTTAATTTGATCTTGGTCGTTTTAAAATTATGTTCGTTTCTTGTTGAGGTCTGCTAGGTTATGAACTGCTGTTAGGCCGTTTCCGATCATACTGGTGTTTCTCCCAGTCTCGTTAGATTTGTTTGGCAGACACTTATGCATTTCACGTGATCTGCTCGTTATTCTGCCAGTTTTGCCCAATCGACACCCCAAAACGCCAATTTTGTATGTCAGATTTGTATCCTCTTTCAGAGGTTGGCTTTTGCGAAATTCGGTCAACTTTGTCCATTTTCAAGCTTTGAACTCTAAAATCTGCGAGTTTGCTTCTTTAGACTTGCTCAGATGATTCGCCTACTTCAATAGTTGGCCAGTGCGTTTTTTTTGTCAGGTGTGTTTATTTTTAAGGTATCGACACACAAAACCTTTCAGTTTGCTCCTTCAATCCAGATGTTTCGCCAAATTCAGTGGTTGGTCTGTGCGGTTTTTTTGTGTGTCAGGTGTTTCTATTTTTAAGGTATCGACACCCCAAAACTTTCCTGTTTGCTTCTTCATACTCGTTGAGTCCTTTCGCCATCTTCAATAATTGGTTTGTCATTTTCCTTCTCTTTCCTATTCTCTTAATTTCTCAGAAAATAGGACAAACCCGCGAGAAAACGTTCAGACCCACCCATTTGAACCGAGCTAGTACCGTAACGTGATGACATCTCTTTCGAGGTTACACTCGTGTTTGTCAGGGTTTACGTTTTTATCAGCCTCCCTAGACAATATACTAATTTCACCTATGTGCCAATACATTTTTTAAAGTACCACAAATGTCATCACGGTTATGCAGAGATTTCAGATGTATTTATTGGATTTTGGGAAATTAGCACGGATGGGAAGGCTATTGTCTTACAATCAATTACAAACATTAGCAGAAGACTTGAACAGGCAACTTTTAACCACTAGAAGAACAAAAAAATATCAAAATAATAACTGGTTTCTTTTGTCACTGGCGTGTTTTCTTTCGTAGCTGTGCGGTCGGTCAAGCTGTCCTCGATTATAAAAATCTCCTCCTCCAATTCATCTCCTGTTTTATTAGTTCCCACATGGCCCCAGGTTCGCGGGCGTGTGCGTGGCCCGGCGTGTGTCCGCCTGTCTTTTTCAACGTGTGTGTGCGCCCGTCTTCCGCTCTTTTCCCGCCTCGGAGAAAAGACAATGCTTGCGTGTTTCACAGTCCGGTGATCACCGCGTGGGAATTTGATGGTCTTCTTCTTCTTGTGTTTTTTTTCTTTCATTTTTCGTTTGACGATTTTATTCCAGAGCGGTAGCTTCTGGTCCATTTTCACAAAGCTTGATTTGTTTTCCTTTCTTTCGGGTCCAAGGAAAACCCCTGGATTGTAAACCGTCGGACTAAGACAGAATATAAACGTCTACGATTATTAAACCGTTAAATAAATGGGCAAGTTGGAATGATCCCTCGTCAAAGGTTTTCGATCAATAATGATCATCTCGAAAACGGGACAAAGATCATAGAGGAAAAATGGCCAGGATCAGTGACGACAGATAAGACAAAGCGATGTATATTTTCTCTTGATGACTCATCGAATCAATAAAGATCGACAAGTCTTTGTAAAATTAATTGAATTCAAATTCCAGGACAAATATTGTTACAAAAATCGAAGATAAACAGTTCTGACTCGGCATGTCATCATTTAAGTCAATCAAATAGAGCTAGTGTTAGAGAATTTGTGAATATTTATCTGCATTTTGGTTAACTTTTGCGGATAAATACGATTTAATTTGGTTTTTGACCTACACGTTTTGGTCCTTACAAAGGATACTCTCCCGTGCTACTGTTGATAGTGCTTCGCTTTTAAATTTCTAGCTAAGACCCAAAAAACCTGTCGATAGTGCGGATATTGTCCGTTTTCCGGATCCTTATCTGAGAAATTCCGTCCTCCGGAGCCGCTCCTATGTTTAATCTTCTATCTCATCGGTTTTTTTCCCAGTCGGTCCCTCTCTTTTCCACCCGGTGCCTCGAGTGGCGCGACCGAGAGAGAGGGAGGAGGAGCGAGATAAGAGCGAGAACGGTCCGGGGGAGAGTAAAAAAACAACACCCGGGGACGATAACTCAGGTGGACTTTATTGATCTGGGGCGCTCCCAAAGGTGAGCCGTGGGGCGGGAGGAGAAAAAACTGGCGTGCGTCACACAGACTCCATTTCCCACCCTCGGAACCCTCCCTCAGGAAGTGCAATGCAATTAACTTATTGCCCCTTTGACTCATACCACCTGGATATGATGATGATGTGGTCCTTAATCGATTTGGACGAAAAGTGAGAATGTTATTATAGGCGTACAATTGATATCAGACTCGTTATTTATTGATTTTTGATAGTGCTTCATTATACTGGAACCACTATATTTTGGCAAGTTTAAAAAATACACCCAACATAAATAACCAATACTTTTCTCCGAAACGCGTAGACGAAACAACGGGGAGGCTAAACGGACCAAAATAAAGTACATCATCCCGCCGACCTCAGGAGGAGGTTACAGTTCGGTCAATTAAAATTTATTTTTTTAATTATTTACAATGCTGTCAATATTGAGAATCGTAAACAACGTTGAACATTACTGATAGTCTTGGATTTGGGCCATGTTAGTGTACTTACATACATTAACTAAGGACCTATTAACTATTTTGGCTCTGCACTGTGCCCAGTTGGTTCATCAGTATTTTTTTATTACAGTAAATGATCAGTATTTTTATTGTGCTATATATTTTTGGGGTCTGCTGGGAGAATATGTTGTATTTAATGTTCCGAGGTTATCGAGGATCAGAGAAAAGTAGAACGACTAACACAATATTGAAGTTGGCGAACATTCTGGACGAGTCTAAAGGACCAAACTAGCAGGTATTGATACATTAAAAATGGACATAGCTGACTGAATAAGGCGCAAAATAAAATGACGTGTTTTTGGGTGCTAATAGCAGATGAACGGATACAACTGGTATAATAAGGCACAGGCAACATCTGATGCTAACGATACAAGTCCGTAGATCAAATTAGCGTTTTGTCGGGCGTTGATTCCAAGCAAACGGACACAACTGACTGAGTAACGCTCATGCCAATCACTGAGTACGACGAAATGGCGATACCTGCCTGATAGTCCAAATTAGCGAGTTTTAGTTACAAACGGACAGAATACAGACCTATTTGTGACGTCGAAAGGCTCCTGACAGATCAAACTGGCTATCTTTTGGGAGTTGATATTTTACAAATAGGTGGCTTGATAAATTCAGACTAACCGCTGTGATGCCCAATCGCGCCTGACAGACCAAATTAGTAAGTTTTTTTATACCGATAACCTTGTAAATAGACACACTTGACATTATAACCCACTGGCGAACCACTGATAAATGGAAAAAGCCGAAACGCGACTGACAGACCTTAGGATTAGCGGACATTTGATCGAAACGATACTTGTTGCTAGGAATAGTGCGTCAGTTACCAACTAAAGTGCCAGTTGTGTCGGAGCCAAAGACAAACGAAGAGGACGTCACAGCACCCGACTTGTCAATCCTTCCTTAAATTTTTTTAATCTTGGATGTTTCTCATGTCCGGCGATTTTTAGTTTTATGTCTGTTACGTCTTGAAAACGTGCACCTATTTACATCTGTACACGGGACCTCTCTTGAAATATAAATACGGGCGTGGATTTCGAGGAAGGGAGACTTATTACGGCTTATCGGACTTATCAACTTTTCAGAAGGAAAATTACGGATTGTTGAATCAAACTATCTATTTTCCGTATTGCTTTTTTTCGATAATCAGGTTGATTAAATCCAGTCAGAAATTCTGGTAAAACCGAACGTATCGACTCAAGGGGTTTATTTTTTGATGTTGAGAGCGAGCATTTTTATGGTCAAAAAATCGTAATGGTTTTATTTACCAATAAATTGGGTAGAGAAGAGATTTAGATACCGATTTGATTTTATCTCTAATAAAAACGTTTGTCGTGTCTGATATGTTATTTATTTTTTTAAAAGTCTATTCTCGAGGACACTTATCATATCCTCGGATAACCGCCTCACGTCCTTGAGTCATCAGGATCGTCTTGGAATTTTAAAAACTGACTTTTCCCCCCTTGGAGAATATGACAAGTTAGACGTCCAACAATAAATTATCATTAGATAATTAAGCTGCAATATATTTTTCAAGTTTTCGAAGCCAAAACGGAAAGCATACAGGGACCCCCATACCGATTTAGGGAACGTGTCAGTAATTGTAAAAACGAGATACAGACGCTTCCGTGTGCCATCTTAATAATAGTAGTAATAAAACTAAGTTGTGTCAAGAATTATCAAAATAATATCATCAATAGGAATGACTATTCTTTGATTACATTACGCGCCCCTCCACTTGTTGTAGAAGATTTTATGTATAGATAAAGGCGTAGGTTGGTCGTTTAGGATCATTCCGGTCCTCCTAGTCGCGCTGATTTCTGTTCTGAAAGATTAGTTTTGTCATTTCGCCATAATTATGTATATTGAAATGGAAAATGAGGTAACATTGAGCAAAATGATTGAACGAAAATTTAGTTAATATTTTCCTCTCTTTCATTCTCTCTCACTCACTTTACTCTCTCTCCATCTGTTCCTCGCTATTTTATTCTCGCGTTCTCTCTATTTTACTCTCTCTTTTTCCTCTCTCTTTATTACTTTCATCCCTAGTTCGGCTATCCCTCTCTATTTTTCACACTCTCTCTCTCTCTCACACACACACACACTCTCTCTCTCTCTCTCTCTCTCTCTCTCACTCTCTCTCACTCTCTCTCTCTCTCACTCACTCACTCAATCTTTCCTCTCTTTCTGTAACTGTCTATCTCTATCTGGTTCTTTCTTTCTCTCTCGCTCTCACACTTTCTTTACCACTCTTTGACTTTTTTCGATATCATTCGTTACATCCTCCTCATACTATTTTCAATTTCTCTGTCTGAATTACTTTCTCCTCCCTCACACACATAAAATGGCGGCTAAACAACGGGTGTGTTAATCTGATTTACGGAGGAATACTACACATAGCTCTTACACGCCCGCAAATGTAGAATGTCTAGCAATCGCCCTTTAAGTGGGCGAAATGTGACTGAAAAAAGAGATCGAAAACTGAGCCGATGTGTCGTATTAAGTTGTAAGGCTGAAGGAGCGTGGTGGAGAATGTATTTTGTAGAAGTTGGGATTTGTTTTTCTCTTTTTTCATCAGAATTTCATGATGTCTACTTAAAATGTATCCTCTGTGTATGTATGTTCTTATGCGCTGCTTTAACCATATTCGCTACGAACAACAAATCTCTTGAATATTGGGATTAGCCCAACAAAGGCGACCTAGCCAAATCGGCACGACAGGATTTTGTGGTATTCCACTCATCATTTTCCCAAGCGACAGTTTCTCGCGATATCGTCACAGGTTTTCCGTGAGGGTCGCCGTGGTGATTGTGGTCTTTGTTATCACCAACAGTGGACGTGGTCGCCGTGGAGACGAGGCCGCAGATCGAAGAAGGCAGCGGTTATTCCGTATCCCCGTTACCCACCCGCTTTTCAGGGAAATGAGCCGTCACCCTTGAACTGAATCATCGGGGGATAAATTTCCCACGAGAATTAACTATATAAATAAATTCATCTATAAAAATCAACTTTTTCCTTGATTTGACTTTCTTCTGAGCTTAACTGGCAAACAAAGTAGAATGCTTGAACCTTTTTTGTTAATAAATAAATTAAATAAAGTTACATTATTATTAACTGCCTTTGGTAGAAGGGAATATAAGTACTATTTTATATTTTGCATTTTGGGCTCATTGCCTATCTGGTGTTTGATAAGAATTGACAGATTACCCAATGGAACAATATTACTACTCATACTCCTTCCGTATTGAACACAATAAAAAAAAGAAAAAATGGAAAAGGAATCCCTTTCCTAAAATTTCTGAGAACTAACTGCCTCCTACAAGATCGTTACTATTATTGTACAACATTATTTACGATTATTTTTTTAATAACAGCATAAACTTTTGTTCATACTTATTTTTCTAATTTCGGCGTATTTTTTTTTTGTCTGTTTTAGATGTGAAATACCATTCTACTGTTTTATCATACTTTTGATCCGTCAGGACAGAGTTGAGTTAACATCTTAAGAATGGAGCATAGCTACGACAATATACCTTCACCCCAAGAGGAGCCACAAGGTAAGTTTTCTCCACAAATTCAGTAATATATATGTGTAAGCTAATAAGCTTGTATGGATTGGTGATATTTTTAAATCGTGAAAATAGTTTAATGGTTATGTTGGAAGATCGTAATTTATTTAAAACTAGCTAATTTTAATATTGAGAAATCATAGTTTTTTGAAGACCACCTAATTTTGATGATAGGTCAGTTTTTTTAATACTACCAACTTTAGATATTGGTAGATCATAGTTTATTGTAGACCACCTAATTTTGTAGTTGGCAGATCATAGTCACCAACTTTTGATGTTGGTACATCATATTTTCTTGGTCTACCTAATTTTGACGTTGAAAGACCATAGTTTATCAAGACGATCTAATTTTGATGTTGGAAGATTATAGTTCATTTAAAACAACCTAATTTTGATGCTGTAAAATCATAGTTTTTTGAAGACCACCTAATTTTGATGATACGTCAGTTTTTTGTAGACTATCAACTCTCGATGTTGGTAGAAAATGGTTAATTGAAGACCACCAACTTCTGATGTTGGTAGATCATAGTTTATCGAAGACCATCCACTTTTGATGTTGGTAAATCCTATTTATCGAACTTTGAAGTCCAAGTATGAACTGTCTACTGGAATTTTTTCCTTCTAATTTTTTTTTCTAAAGTGAGGAAAACCCGGCTTGACTCAATGAAATATCACACGCTGTAGATGGATGACACTTAATAAAGCACATACCAAGTAATGCTCGAAGAAAAGTAATGAATGAAGAAGAAATATCAAGCGAGACCAAAATGATCGGATCAAACTACATAATTAAAATAACATATGAAATATTCTCTTATTTTTTTTATTTTTTTGCATTTGTTAATCTGCGGAAAAGATCGTATTTTTGTCTCCCCCACGAAATCTATTTGGGAAAAAGGGTTCGGATTGATCCAAGGCTGTTGCTAGCAACGGATGTAACCCGGGGGTGAGTCAGGGGGAGGATTATGTATTTCGATCTTTCCACCCCCTTTTTTTTCTTCCATCCGGGGGCGTTAAATTGAGTGCAGGATGCCGTGGCAGGTTGCTAAGGAGACACCCTCTGTTTTGACCACACCTACCAACCTTTTATCCCAGAGGGACTGTATGAAACATCGATATTTTATCTTTTTTTATTAACTTTACATTAATTACTAATCCACTAATAATTCGAATAGACAATTTGTCATAGCTTACTGTTAAAAATAAATAAATACAAGTTTAATTAAGGGGGTTGAAACAGGCAGAAAAGATGCGCTTAACATTGAGATCTATAATCTATTAAAAGCTTTGTATTATCTAAGAGTTGTTTGGCCACCTGGTCTCGCTGTTTTGTACTCTTCAGTTAGTTGTTGAGTGTGTCTTTCCCGAATACTATGATAGAAAGCATCAATCAATTTTTTCCTTTTTTTATTATAACATTTTAAAAATTTACTTGATTATCCATTTAAATTTATCTTAAATTTTAAATCTTGATTTTCGATTTTTTTTCAAACTTGTCAAAAGACAAAAAAAATAGCAGAAATATGAGCTATTTATTTAAATTGAATTTTAATTTGTACCTTTTTTAATATAATAATTTTTTTTCAGACCTCTCTGCATCAAGGATGCGTTCGAGGTCCAGCTCAATATCCGATGTAGATCCCACCACATCCGATTCGGACTCCATGGGATCATCGGTTCCTATGAAAAGGCCGAGATTTTATGAGGACAACAACAACATCGAGGGCTATGATCTCTCTTCGAAGAGAGAATTCCTTGCATCGCTCGAGCTGGCTACATCCCCTGAAACCGAAGAGGAGCAAGACCCGTTTCTCGAAGACTTCAAGAAGATGAAATCAAAAGGCGAGTTCACATGCAGACTCTGCACAATGTTATTTCCGAACCTGCGAGCCCTGAAGAGCCACAACAGGGTTCACTTGGAAGGTCCCAACTTCGAGTGCAACCTTTGCCCTTACAGATCTTTCGAAAGATCACTCGTGCTCAGACACATGCGGACGCACAATGGCGAAAGGCCGTATGAATGTCCTGTATGCAAATATGCTTTTACGACTAAAGCCAACTGTGAACGACATATGAGGAATCGGCATACCAAAGAAGCTTCTACTCAGATGGATCTCCCGATAGACCTTAGCGTCAAAAAACCGGTCTACCCATTTCTCACTATACCGTATTTCATTCATCCTCCAATCCTTTACCAAAATCTTCAAAAGGATCTGTTTAGAGGTCTTCAACTCACAGGTGGTAGGATCCTAGAGAAAAAAGAAGAAGTGAAGATGGTCGTAAAAAATGGCCTGCTTGTTCCTAAACAAAAGCAAAGGCGGTACAGAACCGAAAGGCCATTTGGGTGTGATCATTGTGCAGCCAGATTTACTTTAAGGTAGTGTTGCAGAATTTTTTTATAAATTTAATAAATCATGGATTATAATTTAAGTTACCTTTAGTAACAAGCATGTTACAATTTTTTTTTTTCTCTAGAAGATTTTATTTTTCATCAAATCGTGTTAACTAACATATATTGTTTAAATCATTTGCAGATCAAATATGGAACGACATGTAAAGCAACAGCATCCTGAATTCTGGTCTCAGAGACAACGCAGTGGTGGCAGAAAATCTCGAGAACCAAAAACAGAGAGCAGAGAAATTCCTAAAGGTGTGAAAGAGGCAATTGTTGAGCAGATAAAACTAAAGAATGAAGAAAAGAAGGAAGCCGGAGGTAATTAGATTAATATTCCTTAGATCAACTAATAGATCAATTGTGCTGGATTAATAATGATTTCTTTTTTTAAGATCTTGCTTCAGTGTCAAAGATGCTTGATAACGCCTCATCTCAAGATTTCAGGGAGTACTTTGATAGAACAGAAGACGACCCAGGTGAAGATAGCGAGGAAGGCCTTGTAGCTGCTACATCAGAGGATGCTAGTTCTGAGGAGCGCGGTTCTCCTGAGGCGAGGGATGGGAAAGAAAAGAAGCGAAGTGCTTATTCCCTTGCACCGAATCGAGTATCCTGCCCATATTGCTCGAGGGAATTCCCCTGGACTTCTTCTTTGCGCCGTCATGTCCTGACCCACACAGGGCAGAAACCATACAAGTGCCCGGCTTGCCCCCTGCTTTTTACTACCAAGTCAAACTGTGACCGACATCTAGGAAGAAAGCATGGGGCAAAGCAGGAAGAAAGATCGAGGAAAAGAGAAGAGAAAGAAGAACCTGTCGCTCAAGACACATCAGTCACTGAGATGCCATTCAAGTGCCATCTCTGTGAATCGGCATTCCGAGAGAGGCAAGACGCTCTCGAGCATCTTAAAGCTATACATCGGAAAGAGTATGATGCTCTTGTGGCTAAAGGTGCTCTAGATAGTTGTTCTGAGACTGAAGAGAATGAGTCTATTTCAAAAGACCACAGCAATAGAAAGGTAAATAAATTTATAAAAAGATCTCATAGAATAACTAAAACTGCAAGATCAGAACTTTAATTTTCTATTATGTTAGGTGATTTGCGCTTTCTGCCTTCGACGCTTTTGGTCAGCAGAAGATCTCCGTCGTCACATGCGAACACATACAGGTGAGCGCCCTTTTTCTTGCGATCTCTGTTCCCGGCGGTTCACCCTCAAGCACTCAATGCTAAGACACAAGAAGAAACACGGTTCACCAGGGATTATCGTTCCTCCTGCTGAAACCGAAGAGTTCCAAGGCTCTCCAAAGTCTGATCTTATATCTAACTTGCTTGGCATCAAGGATGCATCTTTGGTAGAAACAATGCTCGCCTCTACAGCCACAGATGCAGCCAAAATACTAGGCATCGACAAAAACAATCTTAAAAACTAAACTTCAATAATCTGAATTTTTTCTTTATGGAACTGATTGTATATCAGCAACCATTAAAAAAGTTTAAATACTGAGTTTAATTTTGAAAAAAGTATTTTGAAGTGAGTCGGGATTTTTTTTTTTAATTGCTGTTTTAACACTACCAGCTGTTAAAGCTTTAATGGCTTAAAAATGCACTATTTTAAGGACTTGCAATTGCAAGACTTTAAAAAACTGTATTTTTCTGTTAAAGTGCCTTCGGGGAGATTTTTAAAATTGTCCGTCCTTTAAATCAAATCATAATGCCATATGCTACGGGGTTAAATATGGTACCCCGGGATTTAGAGGAAAAGTGGTTTTTGAACATAAAAATTCTAATGTGCCTTTGACCTTAATATTTTTACCAAATAGATTGTAAATTAAATTTGTAATGTTATATGAAATATACATAACGCATGTTATATAATCAGTCGATGGAAGATATAGATGTATATTTGATGTTGAAATATTTAAAATATAATGGAGGATGAGATGATTTTTGTAATTTGTAATGGGGTCAAGTGAAATCTCTATGTACTACGTGTATTTTAAATCTAAGGGATGGATACATGCCCCACGTGAAATATGTTACCTTTTTGTAGAGGCAAAAAAATTATTATGACTCAAATCTAAAGACCAAAAGTTATCTTTGTAAAAAAAAAAAAATTAAAAAAAAACTGCACTGATTTTATCTTATTTTATAAATAAAATTATTTAAATTGTAATTATTGTACAAAAAGAATTATGCTCGAATATTGTTTAATTATGTAAATTACATTAATTGTGAAGTAGGTTTTTAGTGACTAAGCATGTGTGTTGTGTAAAATTGGGGATCCTTCGAGATCCAGGGTGAGTGGTAATTCAATTTCTTCTGAGGTCAATAAAAGAGTCTGTTGAACTAGTCAAGACAGAAGAATGAGAAAATTGACTGAAACAATTGGGTGCATGTGGGAAAACTTTGAATACAAAAACATATTAAAATATTTAAAAAAAATGGGTTTACAAAAAAGTTTTAAAAAATTATAATGTAAATTTGTATTTCACATATTTTTAGTTTGGGATTTGTATTGTTCTGCAATTTTGTCAGTTTCCCCTTGTTTTTTGTGGATGAATAAAGAGATTTTAAAAAAATTATACAATTTCTTTCCACCATCTGATCCGAGAAAAATACCTATCAATAAATTATATTTAAAACGACACTGGGCACTCTCGACACGACACGCAAGAATGGCGCAATTACACAGAAGACAAACACTTTGAGCCCTGAAGATGATCTCAATAAAGATCGAAATGTTGGCACGATAAAGAAAATGTTTTTCTGAAACCTACATAAACCTACACCAGACCGCATCTCACCGGTGTTTAAATAAATATATTTAAAACAATTACAATTTTACAAAAATAATACAAATTATTGTAAAAAAAATTTGTTTGTTTGTTCTCAGTTTTGCCCATTTCTTTTTCTCCTATTGGACAAAACTTTTTAACAAAAACTTTCCACCTTCATTCAAAACAAATGTCATTTGAAAATATATTGGAAATTTTTATATTCTATTCTAAACTTATTTTATTATTCTAAATAAACGTCTGAATCACTTTTCTTTTTCTTTTTCATCATGCATGATTCATTGTTCAGAATAACAAAGGTTTTATGTTGCTTGACATGGATTTGTATTATTCAGCAATTTTGATGGTTTACTTTTTTTCAATGATAGCTTTAAATTTTCTGGCATAAAGTATTTTTTAAACTAATCAATTTCAAGTCATCAATTTACAATAAGGATAAAAGAAATGAACAACAAGCAAAACAAGTGGCAGCATTCTCACCCATGGGACCAGAACCAATACTAGGTGCACCAGAATGTGTAAGTTAGATTTGGAAAAATGGCTTGAGAGAGTAAAAAACACTGGACAAAAACACCAGGTATGAGGAAAGCAAAGGGAATTATAAATCTCTCAAAAAGGAATGTGAAGGAACTCTCAGCAGGCAGGATTTAAGAAAAATTCTTAATATTCTATTCCTGGCACTGCCCTCAGAACTTTCACCTAAAGAAGATAGGCAAAGTAGAAACAGAAACATGTTGACTGTCAGGAGAAACCAAAGACATCGACACATATCCTTTGTGAATGTTGCCACTTCGGTTTGGAAATTCTCACACCAAAAAAGACGTGCAGGAAAAGGCTTAGTCTTGTACGAAAAAGAGCACTACAAAGTATAGCTATAATTTATATATTCTTTGGAGTGAAAATGTTTCAGGGATATATCACTCTCCTGTTCTTTGACATACCCTGACCCGGCTGTCACAAGACATCAAACAAAACCTTAACTCATCCAAAAACAAGATTTTAGCCCAATCTTGCTCAGACCAAATGATGTGATTTCTTGTGAAACTTAACCAAGCTGTTCTGTGTCTTGCCAGTTTTGGACCAGTGGCAGGCCTTCTCACACATAATCCAGCTTCTGAAAGTCATTGCTTGATCTCAACAGTGGTGGAATGTCGATTATGGAGTATTCACAATTAAACGATCATCTCTCTTGAAATGTGACACGTTATAAGTCGTTTTTCCTAATGTACTGGACTTTAGAAAACAAATGAAAAGTACCAATAGATGCAACATGAATACTTCGCACCTTCTCACACGATGTAACACACACCTGATCCATGCTTTCTTGAGTATACAAATTTGAAACCTAAAAATGGTACAGCTTAAAAAAAATCAAACCACCAGAATGTTAGAAAGAAGTCTTGTGGATTAGGGTTGCGATGAGACTATTATAGAGTAAAGGCTGGTTGATTGCATAGAAGATACTGTTAGAAATAAGTTCCATTAATTATTCTTTTTATTTAAGGTCTTGGTTGAGATGAAAAAGTTAGTGTCACGAGCGGGATTCACACCCATAACTTTCAGCTCAACACGCTGTCCATTGAAGTCATAAGTCAAGTGGTAAGAGCATATCTCGCTCATGACACTAACTTTTTCATCTCAACCAAGACCTTAGATAAAAAGAATAATTACTTGAAATAATTAATATGGTCAATTATGACCACTAAACATATATAGGTTAGAAGTAAGCTTTACAGAAAAACCAACAAAGAAAAGATTGACTGTTTTGTTCTTTTAAAGAGGGTTCGCAACAGCAGAGGTCATATCAACCCTCATAGAGTCAATGTTTCTGCAGGGCTGCTGGATTCCAACCCAGGACCTTTACCTTACTGTGGCAATTTATTGTGTATACATATATATATTTATGATTATACATAATCCAATTGTACACAAGTGGGTATTTTATCCGTGTTTTATTTAGCTCTAATCGTTTAAAATGCACTAAATATTGGAGATAATTAAAAATACTGAGGGTGGCCACTTTTTTGTCTCTCATTAAATCAGTAATGCCCAAATATATATTTCATTTGCTTACAGCTCTTTCTCTAACTCATTATGATTCCTTTCTACATCTCGTCAAAATCATTGAGGATTGATTGTTAGACTGAAATGATCAGTAATGACAAAATTTACACCAATCTTTCTTTAATTTATCATTATCTTTTTCCAACTACTCTTGCTTTCTAATATGCAAGAATTGTAAATAAATGTGCTCAAACTTTGATTAAAATTTGAGAACGCTAAGATCAGCACCGTTGGTCTATGAAGTGCCTAACTTCAATAGAGAAGGATACTTTATTTCAAATGTTCAAAATGGTGGTCAATAAGAATTAATTATAGTAATGAAACAATATTTAATTTTCTAATGATAAAATTTGCTTAAATTTACTTAAACTGATGTTAAATATTTCTATATTTTCTAATGATTTCAATGAATTTGTTTTTCTTGGTTTACAACTGAATTGAGGAATGTAGAATGTTATTTCACTTCAAGAATGATAAGATGGAACATGAAAATTAATTCGATTAAGCAGTAATGGGAAATCAGTTACGGAATGTAATAGTTTATATAATAATATGCAATCAAAGAATTTCCTTCTGTACAGAACAGTCGTCATTTTCAGATCTGACATAATCGATGATGAATATCTCTGTATTCTCCGGTTGTTCAGGCGTAAAAATCTTTTTTTGGATGCGAGTGATACGGGTGGATTGAAAGGGAGTTCAAAGAGGCGAACAATAATAATATTGGTCTTACAGTGTTATAAAATTTTACGAGTATCTAGATCATGGTAATTACAGTTTAGTATGATGTGTAATAAATCCTAAAGTTTTATTTGCTTTAGCAATAGTTTTATTAATGTGTGTGAATGTTAATCTAACTGCCAATAAGTCTGATGACGTAGTTAAATTTGATAGGATGTTTTATTTGATGGAAGGTCATAACTGAACATTTGTCAGTATTTAAAAGAATATTATTAGTTGAACCACCTTTTATTAATTATATATTTTATCTAAGGTCTTGGTCGAGATGAAAAAACTAGTGTCCCGCTCGTGACACTAGCTTTTTCATCTCGACCAAGACCTTAGATAAAAGTATAATTAATTGAAATAATTAATACGGTCAATTATGACTCATACACGCATATGAACCATTTATTAAGTTTGATTTTTTTTAAAGATAGTTCCTACTTACAGTTTGTTGTTTTCAACTACCGGAATTAAAGCTTAAAGCTCATCAGATTGAAAGATTACAACCACGTCTCTCGACAAGAATTGTAAGACTGAACCGGCCGGATCAACCGCCAATGTGACGCTCCAATGAGAAGCCAGTTTTTACTGCCGCTCAATTTTGAACGTGCGAAAAGCGGGAATTATAAAAACAACTAAATATTATCTTAATAAATAATTTTAAATTAGTAATTAATTTGGATATTTTAATTAATTGATGAAATTAAAAATAATAATAAAATAAATAATTACATTAAATAAATTAATTCGTCAACTACCATAAGCCAAACAACATTCTCCACTTCATCCTTTCTATTTATTAAGTTTAACACATGTTGAAGATGTAAGAAGTCAGAAAGAGTACATTTTTAAGAATATTTTTAAAACATCTGTGAAAAGTAGTACCATAACGGACGGAAGAGAATCAGAGATATCGTTTATATAGATTTTAAAAAGAATAGGCCCTAAGTGCAACCCTTGAGGAACTCCAAAAGTTGCTAGAAAACTATTGGACAATATCGATTTTAATTTTACTTTAACATTCGACCTTCTAAACAGGACGCAAACCAACATAATGTTACCATGTATGCTTTTTATAATTCCCATGTATGCTTTTTATAATTCCCATGTATGCTTTTTGTAATTAACATAGTAGAATCGTTTGATCGACACTATCAAAAGCTTATGAAAATCAGTGCAAATTGCCATTTTTAAAAATCGGAAATATATAACTGCTTTCAAGTATTTATTATTAGGAAAAATTCTTGTAGATAGGCATTTATTGAAAAGAGAAACTAAAATGGCAGCAACAGCAAATTTTTTTAAAATGTTTTATTATGTATTCTGTCTGGTCCTGCACCTTTATTTAACGTTAGAGGCAAAAGCATCCTTAGTACTTGAAGAGTAAGAAAAAGTTTAGATTACAAGTGTAAGAGGGTTTATATTCATGTAATATAAGTAATAAGGTGTTGATTACTTTAAATAATAAACACTAGATTAATGAGTGAAAGCATTTCATACATTTGTAAATTATTTAAAAACATTTTACCATAACAAAAATTGGACTTTTTTAAGAAGTTGAAATATTTCCTGTTTTTTAATTTTAATTTTAGTCTAGGTGTATTTATAATCGATTTTTCTTTATTATTGGTATGGACAGAATGCATTTGTTTTTTTAATAAGCATTACACTTCTTAGATGTGAAAACTTCTTATGGTCCCTACAATGTAGTGTAGATTTATACTGTCTATAAGCTGCACTTTGCAGTATCATCTTGTTGACCATATCTTTAATATTCCTTAATAAAGTTCAGGCTTACCTTTTAAACTTGCTGTAAGAAGTCTAACCAACGTAAAATTTTATTTAAAAATAAAAACAAATGACTTACCTTAGAAATGTACTAGCAAGTTAAATTAGTTTTGTCTCATTTTAGTATGTCTTTAGTTTATGTGTTCTTCCCCTATAAATTAATGGAATCAGTTCAGGCCATGCACATTTTCAAATCATTATAACTTGAATTATAGCGGGTATCTATTACGTGGATTTTGAACAGGTGTCCAGTATGCCAATAGGACTCAGATCCCTTAAATAATAAGTAATTCCTATCATACTACCCATTGGGATATCACACTTGTTCAACAAACTATCTCAAAATTCCAAAATTAAAACTTCTGTCTCTTAGTCTTCCATTGGAAATATAGGGTTTTTCAAACCAAGAACCGCAACGTTCCAAATACGAGAAATGGAATTTCAACAATCATCAAGTTGGTTCCTAGATTTAGTCAATAGTTATTATTGACTACCATATATGGCTTAGTTAAAATAATAATAAGACTTACCTTTGTCTTAGATGTTTATGATCCTCCAGCAATTTATCTATACTACAAGAAACCACTTTAAACTATTGCAAAATGCCTTTTTTTTTGTTTGTCTGTGCCAAATATATATTTTATTTGAAAAAATAAAAATAAAAAAGAACTTTATATATATAAATTAATTGAGAGGCATAGAAAATTGTGTTCGACTTAGAAATTTAAATTTATATCCACTGCGTTTTTTGTTTGTTAAAAAAAATTTATTAATGATTCCTATTTGGTGTGTAGTTTTATTTTAAAATTTACGATATTTATTCAATGTACAACGGTTTTTTTCCCTAAACATTATTTCTTAATGGTTGATATATTTTTAATATGTATATTTATTTCAGAAAAATAAAACGCCCACATTAACAAAAAAACTCGTATAATTTAGTATAAAATATATACAAACATGTAAAATCAAGAATAAAGATTATATCTATGTAGAATATATAGAAAGAAAACGGCGAACACGTGTTCCGTTCCGTTCATTTAATTGTTTATTTTTGAACAATTTAAGTTCCCAAGACATCCTGAAACTTATATAAAAACAAGCAAAAATCAAGGAGGCCCAGCTTTTTTTCTGGAACCCCTGAATCAGTCTCACTCTCTCTCTCTCTCTCTCTCCCGCGGTTAATCCTGAAAACGCATTCAATAAAAGCGGAAAATGCATATTTAAAAAAACACATTTACAAGTGAATACATTGTTAAAACAATTATCTTATAAGTAAAATTCTGCATCAAATAAAACAAAATAGGACCCACAAAAACAAAAATTGCACTTAAAATCAATAAACGACAATAAGAAACAACAAACAGTTAACTTTCTTATTTCTGTCTGAAGTTTTTCTATTTATATCTTTTAAAGATAATGACAATCGACCTGAAAAAATCTTGTTTTTATGTAATTCTAATTTCTGTTGCCGTCAAATTGAAAAAGAATTAGCATTTTTATAAAGCAATAAAAAAGTACTCTATCTTGTGGATCTCATTTAAAATTTACTGTGGGTCAATACCCAACTTTATGGATGCTAGCAATAAAAGTGTACATTCAATAAATATTCAGCACCCAAATTGCAAAAGAATGATTTTCACCCAATCACATTGAAGAATATTTAAAAAAAAAAAGCCTTATTATCACTTAGAAATATGTATCTGAACAAATGTGATTTTTCAAAACTCGCTGAAGAGTTCAGGGCATAGAAGAACAAGACCCAAATTTGCAAGGATGATGATGATCGAGTTTGTGGACTAAACAAAAATGCTAAAAAAAAAAATCTTAAGCATTTTTCAATAAACAATTTATCAAGGGACCTATTTAAAAAAAAAAAACCAAAACCAAATAGAAAATTATCCAATATCAAAGTCATGAATAAAGTACAAGGAATATCACAATTGGGCCGGCCCAGGCGGACTTACTGTTGAGAACGCCTCTGGATTTCCTTCCTTCCCCTTTGGATGGAACTGGAAAAAAGTTAATACAAACAAGAAAACAAAACAAACAAAAAAGTCCTAAAATTGGCACCCAAATATAAATAAACACATATTTTAAAATACATATTCAAACAATTAAATCATACACAAGATATTTTGAGAGAGAGAGAATTAGCAGTTTTCAAAAAATAAAAGACTTCAGGGCCTCCGAAACCGTTTTATACACAAAAGCAGTAAAAAAATAAAAACAAGACAAACACGTAATGTATTCTATAAATATATCAATTAGTAAAGAAATGCACGGACATATATTCAAAACATAAAAATATATATATAATATAAGAAGAACACAATTTCATCAATATAACATTCAAAGAAAAAAATTCAAGATATCATCAATAAGATAAGACAATCATATATGTATAAATCATATATATATATAAATCAAAACATGAATACAAAAGACATAAAATGGAAAATGTCATGAAACTGGCACATTATGGCATATATATAATCATTCATAAATTATATAGACATTTGGCATTATCAGTAATTTTGATTTTTTGTTTAAAAAAATATAGTATGATAAAAAATAACTTACCTTGAGTCATTTGATCAATGAATAAAAACTATGGGGTTCATAGGAAGGCGTCCCCCCCTTTTTTAAACATTACCCATGAAATTTGATCCATTATTTAACATGTTATGCATAGTTAAGTATAAGAAATGTGAGGGACATGTGAGAAATATGACTAGAAATCAATCTTTTTCTCTCTTAAAAGTATAAATGAAAGAGAGGAAGGAAGATAAAGAATTTTACCATAAAAGACTTCCTGGATGCAAAAGTACACACTGAAGACTTTGTGACGCATAATTCTCCGAATATTGCCTGTACAACTTACCTCGGTTTAATTTAACTTTATTACGTACTTAAAATAAGGAGAAATTGAATGTAAAATGCAAGAGGGAGACGCCATGAAATATATGAAAAAGAAAATAAAGTAAATAAAAATAAAAATGGGTTAAAAATAAGAAGTACCAAATAATACACATACACACAGTTTCACAATTATATTCATAATAATTATACGTATTGTTATTACTCTAAGCAAATATTTAAGTTATTTGGTTTCTTTCAAATATTAAAGATTCCAAAAATTTACTTATTATAGATTTTTAAACATCCTATAAAAACAGGCTATTTATTACTATTAGTATGACGTATATAAAAAAAGAGAAAGTATAAAAAAAAGAAAACTTGGCTTTTTCTCCAGCTCGGGAAAAACCCTTTTTTTTTTTGTACTATGTATGTTTTTATTCGTTATCCGCAATCCTTCGGTTTATTTTGCGAATAACAACCTGGATGCTCGCCCATCTTCTCCTTATTTTTCGGGTTTCCCGATCCGCTTATAATAATATAAAAAAATTAAAAATAGCAAGAGCTCGACAAATAAAATAAAAACGTCCGACACATCCAGTAATCTCTCTTTTTTTATATTATTATATATCAGACGAATAAGGACATTAATGAGCTTTATGTCTGTGTTTTTAGATTTTATGGGTTTTTTAGGTTATTATAGTTTGTTTGTTTTGAAACAAAGACACCTGAAATCAGACACAAGAAAGACAAAAATTGCATATGAAAAAAAAGAAAACCTTTGAAAAATCATTTTAAAAAATTTTAAAATTACAATACAAACCTTAGTATTGCCATATTCAATTTTGGAAATCACAATGCATTTTCAGCAATGAGAGTCAGGAAAGATTGTATATATTAAAATTGCATTTAAATATAAAAATTTGAACTTCCAAAATTGAAAAAGTTGGCCCTAAAAGGGAGAAAAATACAATTAGAGATATTTACCTTTATTTGTGTGCTTTTTTTCATTGATCCTGGTTTTGTTGAGGCTGTGCAACTCCCGTGTACTGGTAGCCACCAGTCGGTTGGTAAGGGTATGCGACCGGTTGGTATGGATACCCTCCAGGCTGCTGGTATGAGAAAGAAGGCGGATTTGGGTTTGACTGAGCACCAACTGGCATCTGCGTAACTCCTGTTGCCTGCTGCTGTTAAAATAATAATCCATGTTATACCTGATTGAAACAGTTTCATTTTAATATAAATCACCTTGTTTTTCATCTGTTGTTCTATCAGTTCTGCCTCCTTTATCTTCCCTAAACTGCGATAGTATTGCGCCCACTGTGCAGAATAATCGGGTTGCCCATTCTGTAGTGGCTGAGCTGCGTTGTTCTGCTGTGCGGGAATCGGGTTATTCGGTGCAACGGGTGCAGACCCTCCGGTTCCCTGCATTGAATTGTTCTGCGGCCCTTGAGCGGATTGCTAAATTTTTTTTCACAACAGTTTTTTGTTCCAAAAAATGAATTATGGACAAACAGAGGAAAAAAAAGAAAGAAAGAAAAAAAGGAAAACAAATTAGTAACCCTAGATGATAATGATGGGAACCTTGGTGGTTTAGTTTTTGTATGATGAATTTTTGATACCTTCACTTTTGTTTGAAGTTCGATCTCATCAGCTTCTTGATGCATTCCCATGCTGCGGTAATACTCAATCCATTGTTGTGAGTAGTCAGGCTGCTGTGCTTGCCCTTGCCCTCCCATTGCCCCCATTCCTGCTGCTGAATAAAAATGACATTATTAGTCTTTTATTAAACAAAAAACAAAAAAATTATTTGTACACACAAGGGTCCATATGCTGTTGATGGTAAGGTTGTGCATAAGCAGGGCCTGGAGGAGCCCACGATTGTGGGTATCCTCCTTGAGGATTTCCAGGGCCTCCTGGGCCACCATATGCAGGACCTCCATTAGCCCCAGGACCACCCTGAAAACAATCACTCACTCGTGTATCCTCAAGAGACTAAAAAAATAATTATCATAATATTTGATAATTTTCTGTTTATAAGCTGTGTTCTATCTCACCTGACCAAGTTTCTCCCCAATCATTTGTTTGGCAGCCTCAATCTGCTCAGGAGTACCACGTATGACAAAAACCTTCTCATTTGGATTATTGTTAGGACGGCGATCGAGCTCGCAATGAGCACCTGTTGCTTGGTTGATTTGCTTAATCGTTTCACCTCCTCGTCCTATTATTACACCGCATTTTGAGGCAGGTACCACAAATTGTGACTCATCTGAACCACGATTTTGGAAACGCTGTTGACCACCTCGCTCGTTGTAGCCACCTCTGTTGGCACCACCTCTCCCTGGCCCCCCGCCTCCTCTCTGTTGTTGCTGAATAATAGACATAAATGATAAATCCACCCCTTAATAAATATTTAAATATATTACCTGGTTTTCTTTTTCCGCTAACAGATCATAGACAAGAGTGCGAGCGTGTTCTACCTTCAGAGGGTCACCAGTTATGCGGAGGGGTTTCTCAACCTCCTGGTTTGGCCCTTCTTGTATGACTACCATTTTGGCACCCGACTTCTCTTGTAGCATCTTAATAGTTTCACCACCTTTTCCGATGACAAGTCCAACTTTAGGTCCTGGTATCATCACTTCAACAAAAGAAGGACCACCGGCACCTCCTCCAGGATGTCGCTGTGGTGCCATTTCATCCATAGGCGGTCCACGTTGTGCACCTGAGCCACCACCAGGTCCTTCCGTCTTGTACCTCTGATTCACAATCGCATTTACAAGTTCCTTTGCTCTCCTTTAAAAATGAAACATACTTATAAACATCAAACCAATGTTCAATATTCACAAAATATTTTGATTTTATGGTTAACATTTATCAATTATAAAATAATATTTTAAAATCTTGTGAAGTATCAGATTGATATAACAAATATAATTTCAACCCCTTCAGATCCCTATTTTCCTCGGGAAAATAGAGAGGCCTGTTGTCATGTCACTTCCGCCGTGGCAGATCTACGAGCAAGGATGATATTCGGAAATCATCATAAGGGGTTTTATCTTAAAAATATCATGGCAATGTATTTTAAATGGTATTTCATACCCAATGGCAGCAGCATTTCCTGTAAGTGTGCAAAGTCTATCTGGCATTCCACCAGAATCTGGTGCCATCTGAATCTTGCATCCAGATTCACTTTGAAGCCTTGTGATCTGTTCACCTCCACGGCCAATAACTGAAACAAACCAACAATTAACACAAAAGCCATACTTTATATAGCAATGGCTGCTACTTACTAAGTCCGACCATTTTATCTGGGACTTTGATGTCTTCGGAGGTAACAGGACCTCCTAAGCCAGGTGGTGCCAATGCAGGGGGTGCCATCTGAGGGAGGAGAGGCCCAGAGGAACGGTTACCCTGAGGAGGGCTTGAGTCAAGTCTTGACGCCAACTTCTTTGATTCTGGCTCTGGAAAATTACAATTTGCAAAGTTTCTGAAAGATGTTCTCTCAACGGATTTGCGGTCCTTAGAACTGACCTGGGCCACAATCTTCCAACGGTCTCTTGGTGCCGCCGTCACCACCACCCGGGTTAATTTTAGCAGCTATCTGTAAACAGAAGTACACTATTACTCTCTAGTAGCTTCGAATCAAAATTATATAATTTCAAGACCCAATACTGAAGATGTTAAAATGCCTAAACACGTCTGACAAACTGACCCAACAAGGAAGGGTAGACAAATTACAAGCCAATTTATAATTATTTAAAAAAAAGTTCCTTTCAATTAATTGTATGAGAAAATTAATATTTTTTTACTGGTAGTTTTTCCTCAAAAACCCAATTAATAAGTTTTAACTAAACAAAGCCATAACTATGTACTGTTTGGTTTCTATTTCTAATTTTCAATCGCACAACTAAATGCATACCCTAAGGATGACAAACCAGGGTGCTGAAAATATTGCGCTCGTCAATTGTGTTGAAGGACAAATTACGACTATATTGCATTAAAACCTGACAGGCCAAAACAGCGAGACCAGGACAACTAAAATGGTCGAAAGTGACCAAGCTACAAAATCATCCCAGACCTCAAAATATCTTACAATGTTACTGTAATTTGAATTATAACTGGTTGTGTCTGCCAGACACTCTTTGGCCGTTCGTCATCTTCAGGCAGTGGGGCCAATTTAATAAATGCACCGCGGGACTGAGAGCTTTGACGCCATTGTGGCATCAACTACCTTATGAAACTGTGGTGTCATTTGCAGTGAATGCATTAAGATTCTGAGGTGTGGATATTTTATAAAAGGATGCAACTAACAAAGTTACTGCCGGAAAGAGACACCAATAGTCCTTCACTCGTACCCTCGACCCATATTTAATCTTTCCACCAAAACAGCCCATCTGGATGTACAAAAGCCTCTGAGATTTGAATGTTGGGCCTCCTAATGATGAATCACTGTGTTAATGTTGACTGTAATTGTCAATTATATGCCAACATCCCTCCCTTCTTTACTAGCATGGGCGTCGACAATGTCAACTTGGCCACTCATTCAAGACTGTCAGCACATCACGCTTTATTCCCCAAGACATTGGGAGCAGGTAGGACCTTGGTACCTACCTTTATGCAGGTACTAGAGTGTGACATCATGGTCAATCATACCTCTATGGAGGTATCAAGAGTGATATCCAGCTTACCCCTACCTCTATGCAGTGTGGTATCATGGGTCTACTCTCTTTTCTTTTAGATTTAAGTTCATAGAAGCAGTATACTGTTTAAGTTTTTATTGCTTATTTTTGTTGGTTGTATATATTGGGCTGGTGCAAAAATAATGCAGGTTTTGAAATGGCAATCAAAACTATTTTTAATTTTTATAAAATAAAGAAAATTTATTTGAAATATTTTCCATCACTATCTATACATCTTTATCAATGTGTAATAAGCAGTTTTATTCTGCAGGCATAAAAATCTTTATTTCAGCTCACAAGTCTTGGATCAACTTCACTGCGTTCTGTAAAAAAATTTTCCCTCGCGAAGTGATCAAAATGCCTAAAACGTGGAAGTCTGACGGCGAGAGGTCAGGTTTGGCAAGGTTTCATATTCTTCTCAGGGTTGGCATTGTGACATGTGGCCTGGTGTCATTGTGAAAAGAATCGGCCCCTTACAGTTTACCAATGCTAGGCAGTCTATTGCAGTTTCCCGTGCATTTTGTCAATTTCTTGGCAATATTTCTGTGCTGTGATAGTGCCACCATAATTCAGGAAATTATAGTTAACAACCCAGGAGTACACCACCAAACAATTGTATTTTTTAACATAACAATTATACCTTTTTCGGGTGCAGATTTGATTTCAGGTGGCACAGCAGAAGACATGCAAATTTTACAGAATTGGTTTCTTTGGGCTTCGATTAGTCTGTGCAGCACCGGCTTGTCGAGCTTCTTTACTTTACCAATTTGCTCCGGATGGCTAACAACAGTTGAGTGGTCAACACTAAGCTCTTCCGAAACTCCCCCTGTTGTCTTATGTGAATTTTCTTCTATCAACATTTTGAGTTGGCCGCCATCCACAATGAAACACCTACCACAGCGATCTTCTCTTTCTTTGAAATTGAAATGGCCTTCTTTGAAACCATCGCTGCACCGTGCATTTTAGTGCAACCCCCAAACTGTATTCATGTTAAGCAAGGTTTTGGCCTACTAAATTTGATTAATACCAAGTTTGGACATATTTAATTTTGGAGGTCCTCACTCTTATAAAATTCAATATACTAAAATGTTTTGTAAAAAAACTAACAGTTAAAAGTATTTATTACAATCCATAAATATGATTTGGCTTTGTTTAAATGACAAGCACTTGTGAAAATAAAACAATTTTCAAAACCTGCATTAATTTTGCACCAACCATTTAGCACCTACGTCGTTTTGGCCATCTTC
The DNA here is from genome assembly GCF_000648675.2 of Cimex lectularius. NCBI lineage: Eukaryota > Metazoa > Arthropoda > Insecta > Hemiptera > Cimicidae > Cimex > Cimex lectularius. The sequence continues at coordinate 3,584,159 of NW_019392688.1, read as the reverse complement.
AATGCTGGTATGTCTCAGATTTATCATGATGTATCATAAAATTCTACAAATATTTTTTCCTAGTTTGATCATTTCTGGTCATCCTGATCCTCCTAGAAGAAACACCGGATTTGCCTGTCAGACATGGAGGGCTTAAGTGTATCAATGTACGCGGAACAGGATGATCAGATATGTGAAACAGTTATATTAAACCAGGTATAACAAAATATTTTGTATAAAAAAAACTAAGCTAATGTAAATCGCAAGTTTAGAAACCTCAATTTTTACCTGTTTTGCACGTTGTAAAGCGGCAGCAAATGCCTGACTCTTGTTGAAATTCTGCGGAGGTGCTACGGAGGAATAGTCGCTCATTATCCGAACACAAATTGAAGGCGGGATCTGTCTTCACCCTGGGGAAAACAAAAAATTGGTTTGGTATATTCTTAAATATTTAAACACAGGCTGTATGAACATTTTTGATCTAAAGTATCGGTTAGGGTAGGATTACTTCTAAAATTAGAAAACTCAAGAATTTTACCGCTTCCATTAAAATGTACGGGAATGTGGAAATGGATCTTTTTATTTCCAAAGACTATTTGAAATTTGAAATTCTCGCCCTTTCGAGAGATGAGCAAGGCACGCCACGGGAGTGGAGTAAAACGTGGAGTATTTAAATGGCGTAGGCCGCCCTCTTAAAAGAAAATAACCCTTAAAGTTACAAGCTTTTTCTTACCTCCTTTTTCAGGCTGAGGGATACACTGGAAGGTGCGAATAACTATTTCGACTTTATTTCACTGAACGGCACTTTTCCCTTGAATAACAGGTTAAAAAAAGTTCATCGCATCTTACGTTACTGTTTTTTTTTCCAGATCTTGGCTTTTATCGGAGTTTTAAAAGAACACACGAGTCGTTGTTACTAAAAACTCGCGACACCCTGTATAAAGGGTATTGCGTACGAGTATCGGCAGAACGGGGACTCCCGGCGGAAAACGCGGCGGGCTTCGGGTTGAGAAAGTACCGGAGACGCTTCGCACTTCGTTTCGGCCGAACAAGATGGCGACTGGGCTCGAAAGCTCGCAAACAAAACCACCGCCTTTTCAATCTCACTAATGCCATTTAACGTAGAAAAAAAAAGTATCAATTTACACTAAAAAACTCGATATAAAAATATATTAGGATATAATAAAACAATTTCAAAATGTATTATAAATTAAATTAAACAAGAAACTGGTTACATAACAATCGAGTCATAATTTCTGTGAGTTGGACCATCACGTGAATCTACATACTCACCCCCACCGTCATCATTTATATAATTATAATGGGTCTGCCTATTCTCGCGTTGTCTTAATTTCTCCGTTTTTAAATAAAAACACAACTAGCTCACTACTAACACCGAACGGTAAAAACTAACAATTATCTAATAATATAGACAGAAAAAAAACATTAAACAAATATATAAAAAAACTCGACGAATAATCGTACAGATAAGAACGGGCGGTCTATCAATCCAAAAGGTAATGTGGACAATCATATTTTTTATATACACGTCATAAAAAAAAAATCCTACATACTTATGTAAATGTTATGCTGCAAAAATATCAGAAATTACAAAAAAAAAAAAAAGTAATAATCATAAATTAACGTTCACTAAATGCCACAATAGTAATAATATAGATTAAACAAAAAAAAAAGGGTTAATCTGCCTATTTTGGATTTGCTAATATATATTTTTTTTAATTATTGTAAATATTCCAAGCCAGTTGATTATTATATACATTTTTTCCTTTATTATTCTTATAATGGAATAACAGTAAAAATTAACAAAAAAAAGGGTTAATCTGCCTATTTTAGATTTTTGATATATTTTTGTTTAATTATTGTAAATTTCAAGCCAGTTGATTATTATATACATTTTTCTTTTTTTATTCTTATAATAGAATAATAATAAAAATTAAACAAAAAAGGGTTAATCTGCCTATTTTGGATTTTTTGATAAATATGTTTTTTTAATTATTGTAAATTCCAAGCCAGTTGATTATTATATACATTTTTCCCTGTTTTCTTCTTATAATAGCATAATAATAACAATAAAAATTAAACAAAAAAGGGTTAATCTGCTTATTTTGGATTTTTTAATTATTTTAAAGTCCACGCTAGTTGATTATTATATACATTTTTCCGTTTTTCTTCTTATAATAGAATAATAATAACAGTAAAAATTAAACAAAAAAGGGTTAATCTGCCTATTTTGGATTTTTTGATATATTTTTGTTTAATTATTGTAAATTCCAAGCCAGTTGATTATTATATACATTTTTCCTTTATTATTCTGATAATAGAATAATAATAAAAATAAATAAGAAAGGGTTAATCTGCCTATTTTGGATTTTTTTTTTTAATAATGTAAATTTCAAGCTAGTTGATTATTATATACATTTTTCCTTTTTTTTTCTTTCTTCCGAAATGGATTTTTTTTTTCATGGGGTTTATTTGAAGTAGTACGTGGCTTTTGACTCTTTTACAAAAGGTTAATTCATTTCAAAAACATATATCCTTTTTGTGTAACAATACAGGCTATTTCTCGCCCTTCATCAGAATCCCTTCAAATTTACCTTAGCTCACGTTTTCGAACATTCAATTGTTATTTTTCAACTACTAGAACGTTATCTAAAAACCTGGATATATCAACGTAAAGCATATTAGATGAAGAAGTTTTTGTAAAATTTGACAAGTTGTAGGTATGTTTTTGTAACCTTAGTAGAGCGTGCAATCATGACCAAAATTTTAAATTTTGACATGTTCCAACTGATATTGGCTAACATTTTATGTCATCCAGATTATTGCAAAGAAGTATCATACAGCAAATTTAGCGTTCTTTCAAATGGTGTAATTGAAATTTGTTGTAGTCTCAACATTTTGGAAGTTGTAAGCGTTTTTATGTGGTAAGATAGTGAAAAGTTGAAAAAACCTAAATTGACGAATATCTTCAAAATAGAGAACTTTCCGAAAATTTTCTCCTGAGCATTTTTTGCTCCAAACGAAGAGTAGAATCGATTCCCTGAGTTTTGTCAGAAGGAACTGGGACACCCTGTATATGAACAATATGTGAGTCTGGGTTTGACTGTTAGGCAAGGGGTTGTAAAGTCTTATGGCAATGCTGGAATCTGTGGAATGCATGTGACATATTGATAAACTGAATCCTCACCCAATAAGTTTTATTTCAACCACTGCAAAGTAAGGAAAATATATGTAATAATTATTTTTATTTTTATAAATGGTATGAATAGCTATTGTTTAATCAGGATTAAGAAAATATCCATCAAAATATTTTTTAATATTTTAGATCTAACTGGCTTAAATGCAAGGTCTTACATACTAACTTATCATACAAGGATGGTCTTGAAAGAAGTTACTATACAAACCCAATGTCGAATATGCTTTTATAGTTTATATACAAAATTATATTAATTTGTTTTTAAATATAACATTTTCTAGACAGTTTGCAGTGTGATATGTTTACATTAGACTTGGTCACAGTTCATTGCACAGTAAATTTTTTTTACATTAGTTTTGAGCAAATAATTATTTGAAATACACTGAAAAACCTTTGAATAAAGCATCACAACTATCCCTTTATAGTAGTAATAAAATAAAGATATATCATGTGACATTTAGTAAGTTTCAGTTGACTGAAAAATACAAAATACATCAACTACTACTAGACTAGAATTTGTTTCAAATTTTTCAATATCAACTCGTCTAGTTTCATAGTTTCACAACATTATTCAGGATATCCTCATAAACTTTTTCATCAAGAGGTATAAATTTCTTTGATCGTACGTCAAGGAAGAATATCGGATCTTTTACTTTTGAAGGGTCATATCCTTCTTTCTGTATTTGATTCTTCTGGATTTTAAAAGTACCTGAAATTTTTTTAAATTATTATAAAACTGTTTAATTTCCAAGTGTCTGATAATTACAATTAAAATTAATAATACCTGTAAAGGGTAATTTTTCCATTACTCGTACAAAAATTGGCCTTGCATACGAGGGGAGATTTTTCTCCAGTCCTTTGTAGAGGTTATCTAGGTCAAGTTGTTTTTCTGTATCAACAATCGCTAACATTCCAGCTTTTCCTTCAGTACTGGGTACATTGACACCATATACTGTGATATCCTTCTGGCCTATAATATTTGTAACGACACCCTCAACCTCAGTAGTAGCGATGTTCTCTCCTTTCCACCTTAAAATAAAAAGATTAAAATTGCATTTGTGTAAAAAACAAAATTGATCTTACATACCTGAAAGTGTCCCCAGTTCTGTCTTTGAAGTACATGTAGCCGTATTCGTCCTTACTGAGTACATCGCCTGAGTTAAACCATTTATCACCCTTTTCAAAGACATTCTCAAGAATCTTCTTTTTTGTGGCTTCCTTATCGACATAGCCGTTAAAATGGCTTGTCACCTTGGATTTGGAAATTTTTGCGATGAAGATTCCCGGTTGGCCCGGCTTGCACTTCTGGCAGAAGCCTTGAGAGTTCCGCAAAGGCTCTTTTGTTTCCTCATTAACCAAGACAAGTTCCGCTGAATGGAATCGGCGGGCAAACCAAGGAACGTAGCCCACCGCACCAATCTTATTCCATGCATTTACTACAAAGAAGATAAATGTGAATTTCATAAGTACAATTAATATAAAAGAAAAGAAAAACTTACTGATGTTTGCATTCCCCTCAGTTGATCCGTAGAATTCGCCTATTTGTTTCACACCGAACCTTTTCACAAATTGCTCCCAAACCTGCCATATCCAGTATAAAAAATAAAAAGCAATGATGCGTAAACAAAAAACATTCTCACCTCAGCCCTAAGACCATTGCCAAACATCAACCTCACTGAATGGGCACAGTCTACTTCAGATTCTGGCGTACAAAGAATGTACCTGCAGATTTCACCAATGTACTGAGCTACCTAAATATTAAAAAAAAATAAAATAAATATCTAACATTTATAGTTGAAAAATTACACTCACAGTGCATTTGTATTTGATGCAATCAGAAAAAAAATTTGTTGCTGAAAACTTGGACCTGATGACAACAGTCGAGCCACCAAGAAGTGCCTGACCAACTCCAAGAATAACTCCTGCAGTGTGGTAGAGTGGCAAGGAAGTGTAAACTACATCCTCCTTCTTAATCCCTTAAAAGTAAAATCAATGAAATAGAACAGGTAGAATGTCAAAATTATGAACCATATTTTGGTTTGTTGTTATAAAAATAATTAAAATCTTGAAACGTTTACTGATGTGAAGTTTGAAAATTATCATTAAACATTTAAGCAGACTGCCAAACAGGGCATCACCTTTCGGTTTGTCATAGATGGTCATGGGGTGGATTCTCTTGACATATTTTGTTATCTCTCATTCATGTCATCTCAAAATTATTTCAAATGTTTAATTAAATTTAAATATCTACTACAAATGCTCATCTTACCAAAAGAGTGTTTGACACCGAGGGTCATCATAAAGTATCTAGCGTGAGTGATGATAGCCGCTTTTGGTAATCCAGTTGTCCCAGATGTGAAGATGTACAGTAACGGCTCTGTGTGCTTCCTTGCCTTTATCTTCTGCACCATAGGTGTTGATGGGAAATTTTCAGAAATACTCTTCAGATCATTGGAGCCAGGAACAGCCATGCCTTCTCCAACATGGTAGAAATCCACTTTCAAACTCGAAGCAATCTCAGAAATCACTGTGATAAATTTAAAAGATTGATCTTATTGATAAATTTGACTTAAAACAATTGAATACTACTCAACCAGATATAAATTAAAAACCATTAAAATGTGCAAATTTTTATTATTATTTTTGAATCACCTTCGGTATAGTTGGTACCATAGATAAGTGCCTTAGCGTTGGTCGTCTCAATGCTCCTCCTCAAAACTTCTCTGTTCTGATTTATGTTTACAAGAGCAGTGATCCCACCATTTTTTACAACACCCAGTATGCAGGCAACATAGTCTGGGCATCCATCCATCATAAGGGCAATACAGTCGCCTTTGCTGTAGTTCATCGAGTCAAAAACCCTGTAAAATGTCTAACATTGTAAATACACTACCATATTATTATTATTATTGTATTAGAGGAATTTTTATGAAGGCTTTATGTAAAATTCACAATTTAACATAATTGAGAATATAAAGAAAAATTGAAAATAAAAAGCGCTTTCATCAAAGTGCACGTTCTTATCAAATATGCACAAATTTACTTAATACATAAGGCATCACACAATACAACTGGCACCTGTTGATAAACACACAATAGGAAAACAAAATTCCATTTTACCTTGAAATCCTGTTGCTCAGTTCTTCAAGTTTCCAAAAGGTCCAGCTTTCATCAAGATGCCGCAATGCGACCTTTTCCGGATCCTTGGCCACAACTCTCTGAAAAACGTCGATTATCGTCTCGTTCTTGTACTCGTACCATTTCTGGGAGATAATCACATAGCCTACGTTCAAAACTAGACTGTAACAAATTCAAAGTAAGAGTATAAGAAAACGTAAAGTTGTGTATAAACGTGTCTTATTGTGGTCTCAAGGAAGGTGAACCAAGAATTAGCGATGGTTAAGAATTAAGTCATTTATGGCTCTTTTAGTCTACTTATCCTAGCTATTCTGGTATTTGACAGTTAGCCTTCTTCAGTGATTTGGCTTTGTTATTTTATCATTATTAACCCAAAACATCAAACAAACCCTCATTGGTGGTTTGTTTTAACATTTCCAAGCATCCTGGTTTACACTTTCATGCTTCATGGGTTCACCTTCTTTAGTGATTTAACCTGAGTTTTATTCTGTTAGATGTGTTCTGTAAAGTATCAGACCCCCCCCCCAAAAAANTATATTTGTTCACATCTTGTGCTCATGACCAATCAAATACCCTGCCATCAGCAAATAATCGAACAAAACTAAATTGTCCAAATCCAAAATATTTTTCTTCACTTCTGAATGTGTATCTCATAAAAAGAATGACACATTTTCAATATAACGCTTAAGACAAAAAAATTCAGGGGTGAATGTAAATCATATATACCATAAACAAATGCAATGCTGGCTTAAAAAAAATTAATACCAAGTTAATATCCTTAAACAACAAATAAAATGTATATAAAGTACATGGAAGAAAACAATTCGGCCTAATATACAAGGAGTAAATTTGCAAAAAATTATTTTACACTTTACTACAAAATTACACTCGTACAATTAAATTGCTTGTTAAAACATTCCTTTTCAGTTGTATGAATATTTGGGGTATTTTGTATATAAAGAAGTTTTGAATTAAGAACCTTTTCAACTTTATCATAGATGAAAACATCAGCTATTGCTCAAAACAATAATTTTTTTTCTTACAGTTTTTATAATAAAGACATGAGAATAACAAAAGCACAAATTAAAACATCAAACAAAAAAATGAAGGCTTAAAATAATTGGAATGTATTGTTTACTTAATTAATTAATAAAAAGTGTGAGAGACATCACATTTTTCCCATCCAAACGGAAAATAATCCCTATTACAATAGTACTAATTAAGACAAAAAGTAGTAATTATAATAATAGGAAAACAAATATTCTGTTGATATTATAATCAAATTCAAAGATCTAAATTAAGCAAACTGAATAATTTTACATAGCCTATTAAACCATAATAATTATGATTCAAAGTGTGGTATAAACAACTAAGGAGAAAAAATGAAAAGCATACTGTAATAAAATGTACTAGAAATGAGGTTGAGTTAAAACAGTTATACTTTGCTGTTCATTGTTTTCCCATTTTCAACTTCAGATAATGAGTATCTTTTAGACCAGATACATAAACATACAATACCATTTCATCCCACCTGGCAACTTATATTTCAATACTTTAAATAATTTTTCAACGAATATAACTTATTATAGCATATATTTTCATACAGAAAATGTGGAATGTGTCAAGACGATAGAATTTGTAAAAACATATTTTGTTATGCTATATAAATTATGAGTTGATAAGATTTTATTACCTGCAAAATGATGTTATGGTATGAAGATAAAAAATTAAACCTCAAGAATAAGCTATAAACACATAAATACTGTGACTTTACTTCACATAATTTAAGAAAATTAACTTTTTACACAGTCCACTTTATTTTCCAAGGTTTATTCCTATTCACACAGTTTATTTCACAATTATTCCTCTAAGAGCCCAATTATTTTATCTATATAAAAAAAAAAACACACAAAAAAACAGGAATTTTATTTTACATGTTTAAATTTCATACTACCTTCTAGGTTTTTGATATTGTAAAGACAGGGTTAATTTGAAATTTAAAAAAGTTTAATTTGGAGTTAGAGTTAGAGATATTTAATTTGAATTTAAAAATGGTTAATTTCAATTTAAAAAGAGTTAATTTGACTGAGAAAAGCTATACACATATTCACGTTGAAAAATAGGCTGAAAGTATTGAAAAAACAGAACAAGGATGATAGTGGAGTTAAGTTGTTTTTGGGTACGTTTTGGCTTCTCGACATCTTCAGTTTTTTTATAATAATTTTAGTTACAACCCTCCACTGAAGACAATTCGGAACGTGTCTGACCAACCTAAATGTTCAGAGAGGACCAAATTATTCATCACCTGGCAACCTTCACAATTTTTTGGATAAAATTGGCAGTGCAAATTTGTAAAGCCAAAATAAGTGGCTATTAATATTGCAAAAAAAACTATATTTTCAAATTAATTGAAATAAGTAACTAGGTCAATTGACCACTATAGTATAAATGGATTTATATTTTCAAACTTGAATTTGTGCTTTCACAGATTTCTATTCCCAGTGGCCAATAGTATGGGTATGTTAGGCATGTGTACTGCGTACTCCCACCAAATATATTGAGTTGTTTAGTTAGTAATGCCAACAACTCTACGAGAATGTTGGGTATATACTAGCAACTCTCCAAACCAATTGTATAGGAATTTTGGGTTTATAATTTCAATAATTGTACAAGAAAGTTGAATGTATAGTTTTCAACTAGCAATAATCGCATCTCAGTAGAACTTCATTGATTACGATATTGCCACTGCGCAAGGTTAAGTTGAATGTATAGCAGCAACTTGTCAACTAATTTTATAAGAATGTTGGGTTTAGAACCTCCCACTGATACCAATAAACTGTATATGAAATTATGTTTTATAATACTATCGCAGCCTCCAATTGTATGGGGTTGTTGGTTTTGCAATACAAACAATGGTGTAAGGTTGTTGGCTGTATACATGTATATTGAACTGTAGGGTTTGCAATCCAAACAATTGTATGTATTGTGTTTGTAATATGTAGCAACATGTAACGGTCGAATGATTTCCTTCCGAGGCTTGCGGGTGATGAGCTTTAGTTTGACATTTACCTATTATCTTGATCTGCTCATCTTCGCTGATTTTGTCTGTCAGATGCATTTCCGCATTTTTCCATCTTCAGAATTGAGTTTAGATGAGTTCTTTGGAGTCAAATTTTAGTTACGATGTCTTGGATGGTGGGGGTCTTCATCATTATTACCTTTTTTTTTGTCAATGCATTTGATGGATTAAGTCGGGATTTTCAAATCAGTGAGGATAGGCAGACCAAGATGATACGTACTATCGAACCATAAATTGTAAGGGTGTTTAGTATATAATCAAACCTCTTTCATCAAATATATTGGGATATTGGGTTTGAAATTGCCCCTCTGCCAACAAATGTATGTATTTTGTATTTGTAATGGCGTGGAATCGTATGGAAATCGCACTTCATATCAATTGCATAGAGATGTTAGGCTTGTCAGGACAATTGTATGAGGCTGTGGGTATATAAAAACACTTCTCCCACCAAGTGAATTGGGATGGTGGACATGTAAATCCAACAATTGAATGAGGCTGTTGGGTCTTTATGACTACTAGTAACAGAGGACGTTATATACGGTATTAATTGTTTAAAAAAAATTATTTTGCAAAATACCTTAACTAAATTTTCCTTCAGTAAAAAAACAATAATTTCTAATGAATTTTAATGCAATTTGTAATGAAAATAAAATAAAAATGCTAGGAAAAGTAAATACTATAAAATTGGCAATATCCCTATTTATTTTTGAGCAGTTTATGGTGTTTTTAATTTTCGCAAAGGCATGGAAGGCATAAGGTATTGTACAAAACTATTATACTTTGTGTAATTAATTTATTAAACTAATTTTGTTTTCAATTGAATAATTATTTTAATTAGTACAATTGTTCTGTTCATTTCTATGAAGAAATTTTATTAACATGTATTTATGTAAAGTAGAAGTGTTTCCTCTGTCGTAAAACACTAGCAATTTTGTACTTTCAAATAATGCAGGAAAGTCTAGCATAATAAAAAATATGTGTTCATCATTTCACAATGGTGATTAATTTTAATATAATTAACTCATTTTTTCATTGTTTAAATTTTCCTCACGTTATCTATGCACTACACTACCTATGCACAGAATAGGATCACGTCAGAATTACGTTTCTTTATCTAATGCTGCTTTTCATGTTTATCTATATTTTTTAAATTTGTTTTACAACCTGAATGATTTTAGGTTTAATTTCTGTCCGGTTCAGCATAAATATCAACATGAGGGGTAGGTCAAAAGAAGTATTCTTTGAAAATTTACAAAGGTACATTTATGGTACAATTTATTTGCCACTTTCAAATTGGCCAGCAAATTAGAAAATTCCAGTTTTGATATGTATGAAAAAACAAAACTGAAATACCTTTGATTATAACAGAAATAAATTATATTTACCGTGAGAATTAGAGGCCATTGAAAACATGACACAACATCAATGATTGACCCCTTGGGCTACTTGATTAAGTAATAAGTAAGGTAATTGTTCTCTCAAAAATATTTTCTTCAATAGTGATTTTTTTAACTTTTTCTCATATATGAGATAGATCTGAGAAGAGATAGCTTAATAATAACTTACTTTGCATTTTTCCCTTCCAATTTTACACAATCTTGAAATACACTGTACTGTAAAATATATTTTTTTCCCCAAATATATAAAGAAAAAATGAAAAAAAAGATAAGTCAGTCCTGTAATTAATGTTATTTTCTAACAATTGTTTTTGTTGAAATAGTGGATTTTTTACCGTTGTTACCAATTAATTAAGCAAATAATTAAATAACGTATTCAGTTTTTTTTTTATTAAAGAAATACCAAATCAGATAGATTGATCACAGGAAAAGAAAATACAGACAACATACGATTTCTGTATTAAAAATAAATGCAATAAAACAACATGAACATTAAACATAGACTACACACTTGAACAATATATTTTTGATATAGTATATCAGTCATAAAAAAGACAGAAAAAAAGTGTTTTTCTATTAATTTAGGTTTAGTTGTATTTATCTTTAAGAGATAAGTTTCTAAAAAAATATTACTGATTACAATAATTAACGCTTAGTAAATTGCCAGAATGAAATTGCGTTTTCTGCATTATTCAGCATAAATATTGTGTTTTTGAAGTGAAACAAAGCAGTTTGATTTGTCAACAATCATGAAACAAAATCATATCAAATGATGATCAAAATCACACAATAATATATTCATATTTGAATAAACTTATCTAAAATAAATTCAAGATGGTCCAAGTCTCCAAGTCTCGTTTGAACAGGTATTATCATTGCTTGAATAAAACTAAATGGAGTTGAAAAATAAACATTTTTTCCAAGAAAACATATAATATCTGTTTGGACCAATTAGTGATGTATTATTTATTTATTAATACCTTTAATATGTAACTAAAAAAAATTGCCTTTGTTTTAGCTATATGTAAATTCTCTTTTATACCCTATTACCCCTCACCCTTTTACTAATACTACCTGCTCCCATGGGGAGAGAGAGAGGGAGGGAGGGAGGGAGAGGGAGAGAGAGAGTGAGAGAGAGAGAGAGAGAGAGCAAAAAGAAAGAGATAATGAGAAAGAGTGAGGGAGACAAATAGAGAGAAATAGATAAACAGAGAGTTAGATAGGGGAGAAGAGAGGGAGAGAGGAATTGACAGAGAGGTGAGGGAGAGGGGGAGAGAGAGGTGGTGAGAGAGAGAGTGTGAGGAGGAGAGGGAGAGAGAGAGGAGGAAAGGGAGAGAGAGGTGGAGAGAGAGAGCAAAAAGAAAGAGACAATGAGAAAGACTGAGGGAGACAAATAGAGAGAAATAGATAAACAGAGAGTTAGATAGGGGAGAAGAGAGGGAGAGAGGAATTGATGGAGAGGTGGTGAGAGAGAGAGAGAGAGAGAGAGAGAGAGAGAGAGAGAGAGAGAGAGAGAGAGAGAGAGAGAGAGAGAGCGAGAGCGAGAGGGGGGAGTGGGAGGGGGAGAGAGAGGGAGGGAGAAAAAATGTTTACGTGTTATATGTATATTTTTTTATTTACATATATTGTAAATATTTTATGTATTTATCTACAAACGTATATTTTTAACAATGTGCCATTATTTGCATTAAACCATAAGTCAGTCTGCGATTTGGTTTATACAAACTATCGTTATTTCTATAACTGATTAAAGGCACTTGCAGCAAATTGTACATTTCGACGACTTCGGACCTCATATGAGTGGGTGAGTGTGTTTTATTGGCTTTTTTGGTGTGCGCCTTGTTATATTTTTGCGTACGTTACATTATCTTAGGTATTTATGAAATATGCATCTAAAAAAACAAAATTCACTTTAATGCACGCACGTACTCAAGAAACGTCCAATGCTTCAGGTTGAATTGTGTCTATTTAGTTTGAGGTTTGAATAATGTATTGAACAAAATTTGATATGAAATTTTTTATGATAAAAACTAAAGTTGAATTGTCTTGGTATTGTGTACTCAGCTCAAATTTGACAGGCAATGTGAAGTACGTCTTTTGTACTAGGTACAGGAGTAAAGATATCTTGTTTTGTTTTTTTGTCAAATCGACGTTAATTATAATTAAACAAAAGGACGAATGAAAAAAAGTATGCAAATGTATTTTTCCGTATTTGTACTTGTTTTCAGAATATCAAGCGCTGTCATTCATTCTTTTTCGACGACAGTCGTGTCATTGGGTACGGTCAAGACTCGGCGTCTAATGACATGACATTTTATTGCAGGTGTCAAAACTCGTGGCGGGACAGATAAGACAGACTTTTTTTAAATATTTATTTTGTCGTGAGACAAGATAGCAAAAGCGGACTTTCGTTTCTAGCCCATGAGTCTATATTTTTCAAGGGACTAGAAACGTTCTAGAAAAAAAAAAACAAAAAAAAAACTAATCTAGGCAAATCTAGCCATTTAAGATTTGTTTTATTGGTTATCATGCGTAGTAATATTTAACCATGAATGGGTAATTAAAAACTGTGTTATTTTATATAGTTAAGAAGTTATAATGTGCAAAAGAAAAAGTTAGTGAATTATTAGAGAAAGTTTCCCGGCGTTTTTCAGAGATGTCGGTTCTCTCTGCTAAATTTTATTTTCAAAATTGTTATTGACTCACTGCATGTCTCTGAAGAACGTGGCCAGTTTCTTTTTCTGGAGGAGTCCGATGGCTGAGAGGAGGAGGAAGACGCAGAGGAAAATCGTGCTGCATTCCATTCTGAAGCGAACGTTAGAAACGTTAAGACGTACCCAAAACCCGTTCTTTGACTGTTACTGGAACGATAGTCGGTGAGAAATAATTTTCCTCCGAGTAGGGGGTTCCCTCTTTCCTGGTGGGGGCAACGGGAAAAGGGATCTACCGAAGAACGCAAATATCTGTTGAAAAAGAAACAAAAAACTATAAGACGATAAATAAATCTACTTGCCTTATCTCGACGATTGACGAGACAATTGATGAGATCTGGTTGATATTCGTGTTAAGTCATTACGATCCTCTCCTCGTAACTCTCAGGGTCGAGACCCTTATCGAAGGAACATAGGTCAATTATTTTAAAAACATGAAAAAAAGGTACAAAGTTTATCCGATTTTATATTGAATCAGGAACATAAATCCAAATGGGAAAATGCCCATTTGAAGTTATACAACTGTCAGTTAACAGTTTATACACGTGTCAATTGAATATGCTAATCATTGTGAAGATAAGTTGACTTGACAAAAAACAAAACTTATCTGCCTGTATTTCATTGTAGACACGCAGACTCGTTCCTGTCGTTGCTCTCATGAATTTGCTCCATGAACTGAAATGCACGTTTATGCATACATTAAAGTTTTCCTTTTAATTCATGAAAGCTGAAGAATTAAAAAAAAATCCTAATTTGACAACACTCCAGTATGGACCATATATGGCCCACACTATACAAACTTAAACACATTATAGTATATACGTTGTATGTAATCAATGTAAAATGTACAAATTAAATTTTCTCATAATTTAAAACAAAACATTTTTTTTTGTACGCGTATAAAATATATAAAATATGTATGAGTCTATAAACACAAAAATTTATTCAAATTTGTTCGAAATTATGGTAGTGCTTAATACAATCCGTATTAACTATTATTTTTATATATTATTTAACACTTATTTTCATTCCTGAACTCAGTGTGCCTCACTGAACGTCTTGGCTCTTTATATGGAGCGTGTGGGAGGATGTTTGTGGGACAGTGAAATTTACAGTGGGATTTCAAGTTTACTAACCACAACTTACTTTCAGTCTTGAACCCGAGTTGCTTTGGTTTCTTAGAGGGAGCGTGTAGGCATCCAGATGGGAGTTTTTGAAGCACAGCAGCGAATCGAACTTCAATTCTTCTATTATATAGAAATACTTCTTTGTATTTGGTACAATATGCATTAAATATTATTTTTAAACAGGGTGGCCCACCAGATACGAGACACCTCCTAACGGTCTTGCCCATCCGTGAAAAATTTATAGAGATCTGAAAGCAAAACGAAAATTCATTTAAAAAATCGTAGTTTTTAAATTACATAAGGAAAAATAGGTACTCCAATTTAAAATAAAGAAGTTGAGTTCGATATCTTCGTTATCTGGATAATTAAAAAAAAATAATAATATAGAAAAATACCAAGTTGAATGGAATTTTTTCTACGAAAAAAAACAAAGTAGTTAAGGGGGTGTCTCGTATCTTGTGGGACACCTTGCATATCATTTAACACTATCATTCCTGAACTCGATGTGCCTCCTTGGCTCTTTATAGAAAGCATGTAGGTATGGCGATAGGAGAACTGGTTAAGAAACCGGGCAGCAAATTTCACAGTGAAAATAGAAGTCTACCACTTACTTTAGGTTTTGAACTTGAAGTGCTTCGGATCAAACCTTCGTCTCTTATAGAGAGTGTGTAGCAATTACGGTTGGAGGACAGTTTTAGAAGCACAGCATTTTATTTCGCATTGGAAAGTAAAGTGTACCACTTATTTTCAGCTCTGAACTCGATGTACATCGCAAACCGGTTTCATTTAGAGTCGCACAATTGGATCAAATATTTACCTGTCTTACATTCAGAGTGTTGTTTTGTTTTTTCACAATTTTTTGACGACGAAATATTTTGGGTTCTATAGAGGTGCTAAAACGAAATTTCATACTAATTTTACGACACAAATGATGACCTATTTACTTGAAAAGTATTTGGTTTTCAGAAATTTTTTGCTTATTGATAAACGTTGATAGCTTTTACTATATTTTTTTTTTTCAATCTGTATAAAAATTTTGTAAAATAATATAGATTTATGGTTGTAAAATAAAAACAATTAAACGATTTAAAACATGTAATACCCTCCATCACAATCAATACACTTCTCCCAATGTGTGTCCGGGTGGATAGAGGTCACGATAGCTCAGGTGGTAGAGCAGCGGCGTATCAAGCCGAAGATCGTGGGTTCGAATCCCGCTCGTGCCATTGACTTTTTTATCTCAACTATAAACCTTAATTAATTGTAGTTTATAACCAACATCCAGCAGATTTCGTGTAGTCACATGGGGCCGAGCGTTGTCGTGTAACAGAATTGGCCTTTTCAGATTGACCAAAGATGGCTTCAATAATGCCAATTTCTGGTGCATTGCTTCAATTTGAGAGCAATACAATTCGGCATTGATTGTTGCGCCAGGAATCAAGAAACTGTAGTAAATCAGCCGAGATGAAGCCCACCAAAGTGTCACCATCTCCTTTTTTGATGAGTTAGGGGCTTTGGAAAATGTGGTGTTGCTTCTCCTTTATCGATCCACTATCCAGAACGTCTGCTGTTATTGTAGCGAATCCTCTTTTCACCATAAGTAACAATTCTATCCAGAAAAGGTGGTGGTCAGTGACGATCGATTTGCTAACTGACAGATTTCTGCAAGCTCTCGAAACGTTCTGGGATTTTCTTCGACCAAAGCTCGCAGAACATCATTTAGGGAAGTAATCTTTCCACAATCTTCTTTGTCTTCAAGGCTAAATTCTCCCTTTTTAAACTATCTCTGAACAGTCTTATCATTCACACTGTCATCGCCACAGACTTTTCATTGTTTCTGGCCGTTTCGGCAGTTACGACCTAGTTTAAACTCGTAAAACGAAATTACGCGAAAATCAAGTAAAGTCTGATTTATTCCGAAGTAACTAAATGGTACTGAGGTTGAAAAACATTTTTGTTTGGAAGAGGATTAAAAAATTTACAAAAGAATAATCCATCAGACATAATCATCCAATAAACAGTTTATTATATAGAAGGGTAATTGAAAGAAAACATTATTTGCAATTATTTCCAAATCCTGCATTATTTTCCGGAGAAATAAAATTTCAACTTTCAAAAAACTAAAAATTGGCGAAATCGAGGCTTATTCACAAGAAGTGGCGTATACGTGTCCGCTATTTTGGAGTGTGACCAAAAAAACATCGGTCCAAATAAATCCGTGACCCACCAACCCGGTCGTCCCCTTGTTTAATACACGAAACTAAGTTATTACATAAGCGATCTATCAAAAAATAACTTCTTTACGAAAACTTAAATGTAAATACTCATACATTATACATACAACCTACGCCCCCTCCATAACTTTTGCTATTTACAGATATATATATATATATATTTTTTTTTATTAAACTTTTGTCAAACTATTGTTAAAAGTAACAAACATAGATATTTTAATTAAATGTTAATTTAAATAAATTATTTTTGGGGAAATAAGAGATATTAAACAATCTGGCTTCATTGAGGTTTAAGTTGGCAGACTTGTACGATTCGTTCTCCCGTTTGGCCCGTTCTCAACGTGGTCCCGTCTTTCCGTGTTCCTCTTTGGGTATCAATTTTGTTATTTGGACAAAAATCTTACCAAAATGATGTCCGCTAAGACTCCAAAGGTGTGTATTTGGATATAATTAAATATTTAAACGTTTTAATACTTTAATAAAATGGAATTTTACAGCGGGTTCGCGAGCCGATCCAATGCGTCCAGGTGTTTGGAAGAAAGGTTAGTCACTTAGTTTTGATCCTTTAAATATATTATTATTGATAAATTAGTCCAGTTTTAAGTAGTTTTATATGTCTTATCGATATTTTAAACAGATTTTATAATAATATGGACGTTTGTTTTGATATTATTCAAACCTATGAATTGTAAGTCACGTGATAGTGTCTTGTCCAAGGGATTTTCAATTCTATAATATATATTAATTTATATGTTTATTACTCTTGTATCATTTATCAGAGTTATACGCTTTATCTAATTTCAACTTGTATACACAGAAAACTGCCACAGCAGTCGCCTACTGCAAACGGGGCAATGGCACTCTTCGTGTCAATGGTCGCCCACTTGAGATGGTCGAGCCGAGGGTCCTCCAGTACAAACTCCAGGAGCCGATCCTACTTCTTGGCAAGGACCGATTCTCCGGAGTCGATATCCGTGTCAGGGTGAACGGTGGAGGTCATGTCTCTCAGATCTATGCCATCAGGCAGGCGATTAGCAAGGCGCTCGTCTCGTACTATCAGAAATGTAAGATTTAAATTATGTTCATTGAGTATTTTATTATTTTATTTTCAGTATGTCTCACTTGTACTTGTTTTACTAAAATGTAAAGGTGGGTCAGTCCCTGTGGTCGCAGGATTGATTCCCAACACCTAGACTTTTCCAATCCATATCCCCACCGGGCATTAACTGCACTTACACTCGTAGTATGAGAAATTTAAAGTTCTTAAAGAAAAGTATCAAATGATAATGGAAGGGTTTTGAAATATGATTAAGGCTTTGAATGCTTTAGAAATGCTTGACTCTTTGTCCCTTGGAAGATGTTGGCGATGAAGGGTACCTGTAATAGAAGCGGCTACCTTAACTGGTAGTAAACAAACAAAACAAAGGGGCCACCCTGGTAATTGTAAGTTCAGGACTTGACAGTGCCTATTGAATCGCTTACATATTCGGCTCTGTTTAATTTGAAACTTGATCATTTGAATTTCTTGATATAATATGAAATCCTCAGCAAGTTACTTTGGTAAATTGAAAAAATTATGTGTATTTTGATACGTGGGAAATGGCCAAACCTACGATATTTTATTGTGTTGAATAAGTCGATTAACACACAAATATAGGTCTGTATATATAAAACAGTTCTGAGACTGACTTACAACGCACAGATCGAACCACTGAATTTAAAGGGCTGAAATTTTGACAGTGCATTCCTGTAATAACATAGATAACTGCTAAGAAAGGTTTTTTTGAAATTCCATCCTTAACGGGTTCATACAGACAATTTTTTACCATGTAAAGTGAACTGAAGAAGAGAAGGATTTGAGAAACGAGACATTATGTTAGAAAGCCATATTAAAACAGTCACGTGTGGACCAGGTCACGGGTAAAAGAAGCTAGTATTGTACTTAGTCTGTGGTCAAATATGAGTATATTTAATTTATTGACATTGTTTTTGCCTTTGCAGATGTCGACGAAGCATCGAAAAAGGAAATCAAAAATATTGTGATCCAATATGACAGGACGCTACTTGTTGCCGATCCACGTAGGTGCGAAGCCAAGAAATTCGGAGGTCCTGGTGCCAGGGCCAGGTACCAAAAGTCTTACCGTTAAAGAGAAAAAAGGACTTGTACTTGTTTTTTTTTTTTATTTATGTATGAAAATACATCATTTTGTATTTTTAAAAAACACTAAAATATATAAACTTCTGACAAAAATTGTTTATTTTAATATTGTTTTTTTATTGCATTGGATTTTACCAGTAAAAATGTGAGACTTGATCCTTCTCGGTTATTCTTGTCTGTGTATTATTGTCTATTCTGTATGTCAGATGTATATCTGTCTTCTGTATCACCAATTTTTTTTCTGAGCTACAGGAAAAAACTGTGCGGTAGGAGCTTGTTATTGGTTATTTGTATATAAAAAACCTAATTGACAAAATCAAATAGGTACACGGATTTGTTATACCAGTACTTCAAATTCAATATTTTTACCCACCCGTTTTGGTATGTTTACCTTTTAAATTTTGGTGTTCATCTCTAAATACCTATTAAAAAAATAAATAAAATGGCTAAAAAGAATCGGTTTTTAAACTGGTAAAGTAGGGTAATTGAAAATGTGATGGTTTGCATGTAATTAAGTATGTAATAAATTTTTTTTAAATAAGTACTTGATTCGGGTTTCAACTAGTTTTTAAGTTAAAACCCTATTGCTCGTCTTAAAAATTAACAAAATCCAATTTTTCAACGGATAAAAAAATTAATGTCGAACGAGGATACCAAATAAAAGTATTGATATAGGTAAAGTATCGATACCAAAATAGCTGGTATCTAAACGAAAAATATCGATACTAGTATTGAATGATAGTATCGGAACATCCCTAATTGGGCGCGTAGCTGTTTTTCTTTCTTTTTTTTTGTATTTTTAATTCAAATTCTTTTTCTGATTGTGCCGAAAGTGGTTAATATACGTTTTCAAGTACTGGGAATTATAAAGGCCATTTTTTTTTTTACTTCAGTCGTTACGGAACCGTTAAACAACGTTATCGGAGCTGTGACACTCATGCCTTCTAGCGTCAGTTTAATAATTATTATTTTGTGTTAGCTGAAACATATTAAATGATTCTTTGCTATGATTTTGTAATTTTTTTTTACTTTTTAGGTCTGATTATGATTCGTTGTAGGTAAGCAATCACACTACCTTGCCAAATAAAACTCGAGCAAAATATTTTTAAAACTATCTGGTTCGACCAAAGTGGGATGTATTGGGTAATATATTTTTGTCTTTATCACTGCGAAGATGATTGATGATGTGTATGTAGAAAATACCGACACTACGATGAGATTATTATTAATTATTTTGTTGAAGTCGTGAGGAGCCATCAAGAATGAGATAGTTTTTTGGCCGATGTTTCGACCTTTATTCGGGTCATCTTCAGTGCCTGGGCTAATTACAAAACGCATATAACAATAAAATGAAAAATGTGTTTTTCTAAACTTCCTCATTCTTGACCGCTCCTCACGACTTCAACAAATTAGTAAACAACCAGTCACTAAAAACCACATTATTCGTTATGGGTAAGTACTCCCACTGCCTTCCCGCATAAAATATTTTAAAAAATTACTAAGTTCGACCAGCGTTACATGGAATTTATGTATGAACTTTTATCGCTATGAAGATTATTGATGATATCGTACACCCACAAGAAAAGTGAAATCAAAAAATGATAAAAAATGGTTTATTTGGTTTTTTCTTAAGTATTCCATTGTGTGATGCTACAGCAAAATGACATTACTGTAGGTAGACTCTTAGCTGCTAAGCAACACTATGTGTCACTTTTGAATAGGCGGGAAAGTATTGTCACCATACATAAAAAGTAGCATATATTAGTTCAATATGGTTCACACCAGTTTTTTCTTGTTTAACGAAGGATTTTATGCTGTACTGGAGTCACATTTTCACATTATGAAAAATATTGTTAAATCAATTGTACAAAAATGTTAAATTAATATAGGCCCTGATGATGTCCTTAAAATAGGTCGAAAGCTGGGCAGTAAGATGAATTTGCTTTTTTATTGAAGTCCATACATTGATCTAGTGTGTTCATAAATTATTTTAGTTTCATTTCTTTTTATTTTAATAACATTCTTAATTATTAAATCCATTATATTTGTGGTCTAATTTACCAAATTACTTCTTTCAATTAATTATTCTTTTTATGAAGGTTTTGGTTGAGATGAAAAAGTTAGTGACACAAGCAGGATTCGAACCCATGACATTCTTATTTATAACATTGTTTTTTCATAATTTTTTAACTTTCTCTTTTAAGTTTTAGATCATCTTACAATTTCAACAATTTTTTTAAATGTTTTAATTACAATATTTTTAATAATCAATAAAACCTTTATTTCTATAATTAATTTTGTATTTTAAATAACTAATTAGCTCTGACACCAGGAGGAAACCCCATTTGGGTAAAAAGTAATCTTAGTAAAATTTACTACATGGATATTAATGCTTGTTTGTTAGGTTTAAATGTTGTCTGTTAGTATCACAAACAAATACCCTTACAGTCCTTCATTGACCACCATTATCGTTAGAACAAAAAAACTAACTTAAATTACTGAGAGCCAGTATATGAAAGAAAATTGTTACAACTCAAAAAGGGGTAGTTTTTTTAGGGGTAGTACAGCTGTATTCTTATAGTTTTGCCACTAACATTCTTTAGTTATCTTCCAAGAGGGCAGTGTGTTAGACTCTCGGCTCATAGACTAGACCCCTTGGTTGTGGTTCAGTTCACACTATTGCCCTGAACTTTTTTCATGCTACAATCTCCCGCCCACATCTAAATTCACACATATCATCAATCTGATCTGTCCCTGGCTAGGCTTGAGGCCCTACCTTGATCCAAATGGCAAAAGTTTTAAGAATCAAGGGCTTTAGTAGATCTTCTTTTAGTGATTTAACCTTGCTAGTTCAAATAATCAGATTGGGTTAACTATTATTTTAGTAAAGTTTAAATGATAAGCATTTCAGAACCTTTTTATCCAACTTTTTAGTGCTTGGTTAAACCATGAACTGGATGCTATTTTCAGACGTTTTGTTTACCATAAACAATATTCATATTTATAATATTCGAAGCCCTTTCAGGAAAAAATTTAAACAGATTGAAGCAATTCTGACTTCTTATTAATTCTTATTGATTATTAATAATTATTCATTTATTATTGTTTTGGTATTTTCTATCTTCAGTGAGGAACTGTCTTCCGTATAGTATGAACACCAACGATCCATTTGTAAAGAAATGTTGGAAAATGTTTTTTTTTTCCCCAGTTTCTTAGCAAATCCGTGAGGAGGCTTTTATACATAAGGTTGATGATGATGATGGTGGTAAGAGGATACTAGGAAGTGGGTTTTGGTATTACCCAAGCACTGGAGCTTTTTGACTTGTTGAACTTTTCCTAGTTCAGTTCCGTTCAGCCAGTGACCCCACTAACTAGCCTTATCCTTTTGTTTTACCCTGTCTAATGCAGCAATGGGCTTCCTGGTTTTGGTGAGGGTATTCAATCATTGATTTACTGCCTCTGGAAGATCTGGAGTTTGTCCACTTCTCTCTCTTTCTTTCTTTTTTTATTTTTATCACCAAGTATAGGTTCTGGGCCTACAACTGGTCATACATCTCTGGCCAGTTTACCTGCTCTTTCATTATTCAGAACCTCCTATTTCCTGGCACCCAAGGGTATTGTCATGTTGTTGTTTTTTTCTCGGGTTTTGAAGATTTTTGTTTGATTTACTGACTATTTTCAATATGACCTTTTTATGAGATAGTTCTGTCTGAGGACTTATGAGGACTTTTTGTCAGTGTAACCTCTTTTAAGATTTTCTAAGGCACAAACATTGACGGCATGTATTCCACCTTGAAAGACTGTAAAGGTGTACTTCTTTAGTGAGCTCATATTTTTGGGCTTGTAGAAATGGGCTGTTTCCAGTTCCTTCATTGATTTTTGATCCATATGTGTACCACATAATACTATTTCATTTTATCCTGATTTCTCTTTCTCCTTAGCCTATAGTGCAGACTTTAAAGGATGTTGTGAAGAATGTTTTCAGGATCTTCTTAGGTTCTCCTTTTATAAATGTTATAGGTTGGTTCAGTAATATTTCTAAGAGAGTCGATGGGGTTGTTTACATTACCCCTGTGGTGCATAGATTTGCCAATCATTGTATGCTGCTTAATTTGTTTAGCTTTGGTCAGCTAGATTAATGAGCTATGGATAACTTGGGTCTTATGACTTGTATTTAGCTAATGTGCCATTAAGTTGATAACTTATTATGGAATTCCACAAAATTAGGATGGACGCTATCAAAAAATTAATATGCCATTATTGGTTTTAGTACCTATCATTTACCTAGGGTTCTTCTTGTGTGCCATTAGTGATTCCAGCATTCCAAGGGGATGATGATGAGGGATACTAGGAAATGGGGGAAATACATAACTAAGAGCTTACTGATGCGACAAATTCAGACAGTACACTCAACAGCACATCTGGTTGATAGTACCTTATCCTTCCTACTACCTCACTGACTGGTACGGTTCATCGAAAGATCGGCGTCGTCCCTAAACTGCGGTACCACAGGGCAGTGCTCTGGTCCCTGTACAATACCAGGTTTATACAGACCTCCCATACCTTCATCAAACCACCATCCTAACCGTTGCAGACGCTACAGCGATCCTTTGAAGTCTAAGGCCCAAATATTCCTTTTGTCCACTCTCGTTATCGCCAATTTCATACAAACCTCCCAACCATCATAAATCCTCAAAAATACAAAAACTCTCATTTTTGTATTCCCTTCATCTCTCTTGCAGACTAAAAAGACGATGCCCGTCGGATCTTCATTAAGGAGACAATACTTAGGACCCATAAGATACTGCCAATTGTTTATTTATTTTATTTTATACACTCATTGTTACTTGTTACCCAATTGAAGATAGTTTTAATATATTATACATAAAAAAAGAAGTAATAAACCAAGTGCAAAGATCTTTGTAACTTTCACACTACACAATCCTATTAGTTAAAGTATATCGGAAACAGGACGTTCATAAAATTGACCCTTGGGACACCAATATTCAAATGTATATTGCCGTTCAAGTTGTCCAGAGCACTAAGCATTGCAAGGTGGTTGACTTTTAATTATCGTAGTAGGTTTATCAATGAAAAACGCAACTTCATCAGGTGTAAAAAAGTGAGAATTGTGAGTCTTGTTAGTTCTACCATCTTTAACAATTTTACAAGTTGTTTGTTATATATTTGCGATATACATGTCAGACAGCCTGTCCAGTTTGAATTCGAACGCTTCTGACTTCTGTATAATGGGCTCTCGGTATGTCTAGTTTATTAAAAAAATCGAGCTTTTCGAACGCACTGCAGAGAAAGATGATTCGCCTGATCGAACAAAGAAACAAGATCATGAGCCTTAAAAGAAAGAAAAAATGGTCACAGTCTGATAGACAATGGCGTGTGTGTCATCCTTCCCCACCGCAGACTATTAACTCGAGCTTTTGGCCAAGTCGACGAAAAAACAAAGGCTCAAAAACACAATGCACATTCTGAGTTACGTAAAATACGGAAAATGAAATATTCTCTATTCTACAAATGAAGCGACGTGTTGGTAGGAATAAAAACAAGGAAAATAATTCTGTAAAGATTTTGTTTATAATGTGAAGCTTGCTGATGCAAAAGACGTGAAAAACACAATTTTGTATAAACAAGCAGATTTCAATGACAACGGAAAAATTAGTTAATCGTCCTACTTTTAAATATGTATGGTTTTATGTCACATTGGGAATTTCATTTTTAACGATGAAATTATAAAATTATTGTCACTGGGAAATGTTTAAACATCGCGTGGCAAAAAGAGGCAAGATAAAAAAGAAAAAAAATCAAGTAGTAAAATGTAGTAATGGAAAACAGAGTACAACAAACAGAACATCCGAGGGTCAAACACAAACACAACCTTGTAGTTTTTTAGTAAACTGATTTTTTTTGCTTTTGGCTATGAATAAGCAAATAAACAAATAATAAAAACAAAATGCAAAATAACAATAAAATTTGTTATTAATATCTGGGTGTTAGGAAAATATCAAGAATGCTAAAACTGGGTGAATGTGTATAATGAATTCAATAATACGTCATTTACTGCAAATAAATTATAAAGAAATGTATCTTACGATATATTAATATATATCAAGGTCAAGGACGATATCTGTTATGATAATTAAAAACTTCATTATCTACTTTTGTCAACTATTGTTTGCATTTTGTCCAATTGAAATATGGCAAATAAAATATTCAGGTTTTTATATATGCTTATATTAAAAAGAAAATATACACTTTTTTAAATTTTTTATTTTAATTAGTTGAAAAGGCCCTATGGGAGCCAAAAAAGACTGAAAAAGGCTCATACGCCTATCCTCGAAATCCGTGTCTGTAGAAAAGCGTTATGGGATTTTTTTTTTCCAAAGCAGTATTTTGCAATATAATATAGTTTTATATGCTTTTTTTAAATAAATTTTTGGTCTTTTTTTATTTATTAAGTGTGGGCCTAAACATCTTAGTTCTCGTCGACTTCGTGTTCCTGGTCGTCGAATTCGGCGTCTTCGTCGGCTGTGGCTTCCTGTAAAACGATTTAAAAAAAAGATTTAGAATGATGAAACGTTAATCAATAGTCGAGGATCGTACCTGGTATTGCTGGTATTCGGAGACAAGATCGTTCATGTTGGATTCGGCCTCGGTGAATTCCATCTCGTCCATGCCTTCTCCAGTGTACCAATGGAGGAAAGCCTTCCTTCTGAACATAGCGGTGAACTGCTCCGAGATCCTCTTGAACAGCTCCTGGATGGCTGTCGAGTTGCCGATGAAGGTGGCGGACATCTTGAGACCTCTCGGGGGGATGTCGCAGACGGCGGTCTTGACGTTGTTCGGGATCCATTCGACGAAGTAAGACGAGTTCTTATTCTGCACGTTCAGCATCTGCTCGTCGACTTCTTTCATCGACATTCTTCCTCTGGAAAAAACCAATTTACTTGAGTATTTATCCATAAAACAAAACCTTTTCTCTTTAAGGGTTAATGATCTATTGTAATCGTTGTTTTCTCGTTATGATTAGTTGAGGGTTCAACAGACTGAAACAGGTCTTTCAACCAATACATTACAATAGATCTGCGAATCTGATTAGGAGACTGTACTAAGTGATAAACAAGTGGTTTAAGAAGTTACCTGAAGATTGCAGCGACGGTGAGGTAGCGGCCGTGTCTGGGATCGCAGGCGGCCATCATGTTCTTGGCGTCGAACATCTGTTGGGTTAGTTCGGGGACGGTAAGAGCCCTGTATTGCTGGGATCCTCTGGAGGTGAGGGGAGCGAATCCGGGCATGAAGAAGTGAAGCCTAGGGAAGGGCACCATGTTGACCGCCAGTTTCCTCAAATCGGCGTTGAGCTGTCCGGGGAACCTCAAGCAGGTAGTGACACCGGACATGGTCAGGGAGACGAGATGGTTAAGATCACCGTAAGTGGGCGTGGAGAGTTTCAGGGTTCTGAAGCAGATGTCGTAAAGGGCCTCGTTGTCTATGCAGTAGGTCTCGTCTGTGTTCTCGACGAGCTGGTGTACCGAGAGTGTAGCATTGTAAGGTTCGACGACAGTGTCCGAGACTTTCGGGCTGGGAACGACCGAGTAGGTGTTCATGATCCTGTCCGGGTATTCCTCCCTGATCTTGCTGATGAGCAAGGTTCCCATGCCGGATCCGGTACCACCTCCGAGGGAGTGGGTCAGCTGGAAGCCCTGGAGGCAATCGCAGCTCTCGGCTTCTTTCCTAACGACGTCCAAAACGGAGTCGACGAGTTCCGCGCCCTCCGTGTAGTGACCTTTGGCCCAGTTGTTTCCGGCTCCGGACTGACCGAAGACGAAGTTGTCCGGACGGAAGATTTGGCCGAACGGGCCGGAACGGACCGAATCCATGGTGCCTGGCTCCAAGTCGACCAAGATGGCTCTCGGTACGTATTTCCCAACTCCTCGGAAAAATTAAGAAAAGAAAGAACGTACGTTAACAAAAATAACAAATTTTCATCTTTAGAAAAACACCTCATACTTCTGATATTATAAAAAGTATTGTTGTGTACAATAATAAGTACCTTTGCTGGACGCTTCATTATAGTAGACATTGATCCTCTCGAGCTGAAGGTCGGAGTCTCCGTGGTATGCACCAGTGGGGTCGATGCCGTGCTCATCACTAATAATTTCCCAGAACTGCAAGCAATATCATAAGTTTTATACAAATCCATTTTGCCGAAAGTTTTATATTACTTTCACTTTCTAACATTAGCCATCAAAGTTATCCTATTCAATTCATGTCTTAAAGTTTTAGAAGTTTCTTTGTAAAAATCAAAATACTTCTTTCTTGCCTTTACACAAAATGCTTTGTCTAAATGAAGAACCGATGTGAATAAAAAGGTTTATAGTGTATTGAAAGGGTAACTGCTTTAAAACTCCATCGTACTTTGAATAGCGGTCGAACAATGGTGCTGACGGTGGGTAGAATCTCTTCGAAAATTCAGATCCTTTTCATTCCGGCGCGTTTTCTCCTTAAGTCTCGCAGAAAGAAAGGAGCGAGGGGGCAGAGAAATGAAAGGAAGGAATCTTAACTGTACACGGACGCCTTCTTTTTTACAAAGGACAACGACCCACTGCTTTTCGCCTCGACGCCTCCGGTGGAAATTAATTCCAGGCTCGATCACGGATTTCCAGCCGACGCGCACAAATTGACAGGTTCGCGTGTAGGCCAGCGTTTCGTTATTCCGAAGCTCAAGGTCCGACTATTCTGGTTGTCGTAGGCGAGAAAGGATTATCGGTTTAGGCGTTAATCATTATCCAATTATCGTTCTGGTCTGGACACGCAGGAAGACAAATGATACAAGGTCGATACGAAGATCTAACAGAACTGACTTAATCGTTCTAGTCGTTCTACCACATCGCCATCTTCAGTGGATGGTTTCCGGGTTTCCGTACATCATAAAAATGTCCAAACTGACGGGATAACACAGCGCAAACTTCGAACGATGGTGAAAGGCCGAAACGCGTCTGGCAATCCAAAATAACGAGGATAGGCAGAACAAAATGATGAAGGATCATATAGCCTAAAACATATATATTCAACATACATATATAGTCTAAAACAATTAATTAAGGTTTTTAGTTAAGATAAAAAAGTCAATGGCACGAGTGGGATTCGAACCCTGGCTAGATACGCCGCTGCTCTACCACTTGAGCTATCGTGACCTCGATCCACTCGGACACCAACTTCCCATCTCAACCCCACCTTTTGAATTTTCCCTCCTTTTTGCCATTTTTCATTTTTTCATTTTTCTTTCATGAATTTAAATGAAGTATACTTCACTAAAGCTCTCCTTGCGGCGATTTCATTTGTCCCCGAGAATCCAATCCGATTACACGACATTTGAAAAATGGCAAAAAGGAGGGAAAATTCAAAAGGTGGGGTTGAGATGGGAAGTTGGTGTCCGAGTGGATCGAGGTCACAATAGCTCAAGTGGTAGAGCAGCGGCGTTCGAATCCCGCTCGTGCCATTGACTTTTCTCGAATAAAAACCTTAATTAATTGTAATATATTAATTGGTCAAGCGGATCACGAAATTAGTGAATTTAATAGTCTAAAACATTCAGCAACGAGATTGCGTTTTTTAGCGTGGCCCGTATGATCTGACCATCTGCTATTCTAGACTGCTATAGTCGTCCCTTCTGCACTGGAGTTCCTTACGAAAGAACATGACTAAAAGAAAAATAGATCAGCTTCCAAGGTACAAACAGTAAGGATAGACAGACTAAGATGATCGAAAACGACGAAATTGTTTACCAAGCTACAGCTTTGTCGTTCCGCCCTTCTTAACTGTTTTGGACTGTGATATGGGTTTCGTTTTTTGAATTCTTCTCTGTGGGTTTGTGCCGGTACGAAAAGATACAACTGATAGGATAACACACAGATTAACCACTGACCTGCTTCAAAACTAGAAAACAGCCAAAACCAAATGAAGTTTTGTAGCTTTTTCCACTGGTCTTATCTTGCTTGCTGGTTTAGCTTGTGTGTGTGTCTATATATATCTACCAGCTTTCAAGCTACAAAACAAGGATAGGCAGATTAAAACGACCCAATTTCGTTTCGTAGCTTGGCCATCTGACCAAACCTTGCTTGCTGTTTTGTCCTGCTTATGTGTTTCGGCGTTTTACCATCTTCCGTGGTAGATTTGTTGGTACCTTTTAAAAGACATAACTGGCGGAATAAAACAGACAGGTGGGAGAACGTGGAGAACAGGATGACCTAGCAGACTACAAGTCCAACATACCGTCCTCAGGAAGATCTCATAGCTATTTTTATGCCTGGCTTGCTATGATAATTTTTTTTGGAATGTTTGCCTTTAATTAAGGCAGTTGGGTGATGTCAATGCATCGTGTCTATAAATGAAAACATATACTGGAAGGCAAAAAAATGGCCACCCTCGGTTTTTAGTAAATACTTGCAATTGTTATAATTTTTTTGTTGTTGATTACTTCAACGTACTGTTTTGAAGGAAAAATATAATATAAAGCTAGATAAAAAATAAATAAACTGAGTGAAACAATTTCATGAAAAATGTTGCTACGGAAACAATGAAGAAAATATTCAAGTCAGTACGGAGGATTTCTTCCTCTTGTATTGATCACCGCTTACATCAGACGTGGCATCGATTTTATGAGGTTTTGAATGAGGGCTGAGGAATATTTTCATACTCCTCCAACAGCGCAATTCTTAATTCTTGCAAATTCTCTGCCATCACTGGGCGACTAGGGTTTAAGTCGTCTACATGCTGGCGACTCCAAACATGAATTGAACCCCGTTTCAAGTAGTCACCAGAGATCTTAGCTGTGTGGCGCCTTGCGTTGTCATGCATAAAAATAAAACCCTCGCCAATTAGTGGCATATATGGAACAACTTTTGATAACACATCTTCAATGTGATGATTTTCAATGTATCGCGCAGCTGTTAGGGAACCCTCGATGAAGAATGAATTTGTGCGACCTTCCGTGGAAATGCCTGCCCAAACCATAACACGCCATTTCCATGGCTTGTCTGGAGGGAAAATGTTGCGGGGCTAAATCTCAGGGATGTTCTTCTTCAAATCATCATTCGTCAGACTATCTCAAAACTTTGACTCATCCGAAAACAAGATTTTAGTCCAATCCATCAAACAATATTGTTCAGACCAATTGATGCGATTTCTTGCGAAACTTACACTGTTCTGTGCCTTGTCAGAAGTTCTGGACCGAGTGACAAGCCATCTCGCACGTACCCCAGCTTCTGAAAGTCTTCGCCTTAGAGTGCGTAAACTGACATTAAGGTTTTTAATTTGTCGAAGTCGTTGCTTGATCTCAACAGCGGTAATATGTCGTTTATGTAGTAAATTCCGCCTAGTAAATTAAGGCGACCTGATGCCTTCTTGACTAACCTGCACTATCTCGGTAGTGACGGAAGACCCTTTGGTCAGTTTTTCTGGTTATGTTAAGCACACTGGCCGCCTACGCTTGACTTCTTCCATTTTCCAACAATTCTAGCCGAGTACAACTTGAAAAAATTCAATCACCGGAACGTTAGAAAGAAGTTTTACAACAAAGATGAGATTGATTATGCAAAGATTTATTTACAAAATCCAATTGTAAACACAAGTGGGAGATTTAATCTGTGACTTATTTACCTCTAATCCTCTAAAACGGACTTTTCTTTCCTCTCAATGTAGTAATTGACATATGGCGTTTACAGATTCTCAGAAATATCCGCAAGTTATATAGTTTTATTTTATTTATTTTAAAGTTGCTACACGACCGTTTCGCAATAGCGTTTATCACCTCATAGCCATTTATTGGCGTCAATAAACCAATGGGCGGAGGGAAGTAGTTTTTCCTATTTGGACAGCCCGGTTTCTTCGGGGGAGTCGGTAGACGTGGGAGCCCCCCGTGGGCAGCAAGGACAAAGGGGTGGGCCGAACAGGCCTTGGGCCCTCGTCAAAAGCCGTTTCTTCCTAAATCGGACGATGACCAATTCTGGTCCGCATGTCCTTTTAAATTGCCCTAATTCCGAGCCTTTTAAACTGAATGTAGACTGTGTGGAATAAAAAAAACCACATCTACATGAAAACCGGTTCAAGGATGAAGAAACCGTCCCTAAAGGGCTAAGAGATTTCGTGATATTGCAAACACGAAAGACCTTCATTTAAACCCATTGAACAATGAAATAAGGTAGAATATATATAAAAAAATAATTAATAAATAAACCTCTGACTTATCTGTAATCGTAAATGAAACTGCCCAATTTTAAAATGTATAATTACATACATTTCAGGCAGTCGCTTTTCTAGACCATCATCTTTTCAATTTTTTTGATGACTTTTATTTCAAAGGATTTTCAGCCTCTTTGTGGTCTTTCAGCTTTCAAACCAGGATGTTACTTTTAACCCACTGACCCAGACGGGATCCAGAGGTTAAAAGTTAAGACTTCGATTTGCCATTAACGCTCAAGACCGTTATGGCCGATTATTATTATTATCATTTTGTACCTTGGTCGTTTCCAATTTTGACTGACTTTCCGTTGTTACGTCAAAATCATTATAAAGCTAAATAGGGAAGCTTGGCGGACCGAAAATATTCGTAAACCAAGCTAGTCGTTCACCGAGAAGATCCCATCAAAGGTGGATCATGATGGTCAATTTTTTTCAAATTTACTTCAAAATCGGTAGTAGAATAATTATTTCTACGCAATCCTTTTGTAAAGATTAAAATCGTAGTTTAAATTTGGAAAAATCTCTGGCGACTAAGAACCACTGGAAAAGACGAGTGAAAACTATTTATGTGCATGGAACTGTTTTTTCTATAAACTATTCGACTACTCCCATGAATCCATGATGGTTTCTTGTAAAAAATCGGCATAAAAACAAGGCACCGTGTTATCAAATATATTTAAAAAAAATTAATATTGCACCTGCCAAGGAAGTGAAGGATCAACCAAGATAGGAAAATTTAAAAAAAAATCCGCGTGATGTTTATGTTTATTATTTATGTTTTGGTCTAAATATATAAAATAAATGTTTAATAATTAATTTAATGATTAAAAAACGCAACCGGTGTCTGATTTCTAAGCAGCATCCCTGCATCCGTTGCAAGTTCGCTTCGAACGATTTTGTTTTCACGCCAAAACTTAATCACTTTTACTTTTCTCAGCTCGAAAAATTAAATTTGAATTTTGTTTGACCTTAAGGCCTGTTTCGAAAAAGTTAAGGATTGTACGAAAAAAAAGGCACGGTTGTACTTGTCAAGATAATAAGCAATAAAATTATAAAAGGTTGACAATTTTTTTAAAACTTTAACCATGGCAAGTTGAAGTTTAAGTTTTAACTAAGTTCACTAATATATTGTTGTTTTTTAAATGTAAATATTTTCTTGTGCTTCGGTTCTTTTTTAAATTCAGCGGAACGTTCTTAAAATAAGCGCCTAAGTAACATTCAGAAACGATTTGGTAGGAATCGCAAGTAGTCAAGTACCTGTGTACCCATCTTGCTATCTTAAGTACTTTCAATTGAATTGACTTTGTTGTTTTTTGGCTTGAAAGAAGTGATTTTAAAAAATCCGAAAAACCTACAAAGGCCGTTTTAGCGATCAAATTGAGAAAAAATTTAAAAAATTGATAAAACCTTCGGGAGAATCAGGTCTGGAAAAGAAAAATGAAAAAGGGAAAACTTCATTCGGTACTCACTTTGGCTCCGATCTGGTTTCCGCACTGGCCGGCTTGGATGTGCACGATTTCCCTCATTTTCTATAATTTTTTTTTAATTGTCAACTCGGTTAAAAATCAAAATCAAATTGAAACCACTGTTTTTCCCTCGGGTTCTCGATCACAAATGAACTACCGGACGGGAAGGTGGGAGTATTTATATGACGAGGCCGCGAGGGGGAGAATCGTGCCGTAGGCGTGACGGCGAGGGCTTTCAACTTGGGGAAAAGAATTTTTCCTTTTATTTTACAATGAAATTAAAAAAAAAACCCGCTCCCTCCTGGAGGAAAAGCAATTTCATCTGACACTTGGCGTTGATGAAAATCCCAATATTTAAAACAAAATCGTAGTAGGCGGAAAATGGCAGTTCCAAAGAAGAAAAATCGCCATATTACAAACAAACTTCTAAACATCACTTCTGGTTGATTTCCAATTTTTCTTCATTATCTACACATTCAATTTTTTCAGCAGTTTATCGGTTAACATTGCATTTATAAAATAGAATAAATTTATCAAGAAATTGCAACATAAAGTCCAGAATGTAGAAATGAAATGCGATTTTTTAGGTCCTTACTTTCACAAACCTTTAACAATGCTGAATTTTTTTAATCAACTAAAATCAATTAAATCGAACCAAATAAACCAAAAGTCAATCAAAAATCTGACCGTGGCGTCAAGGGAAAAACCGGCGATGTTAGGCGGACCCAGAAGTAATTATTAATAACCGACTAAAACCCACGTGTAGTGCTTTTTGTTTACATGGAGATCATTCTATAAAAATTAAATTTTTTCAGGTTTTCTAGAAAGAAATCAAAAGAAGAAATCTGTGTAAGGTCAACAATTTAAAAAATTTATCATTTTACACATCGTATAAACATCGCTGCACAACTGTGTCGATTTTCCACATGAATTACTTCATCCTGAATTACCGTAGACTTTTCTCAAACACAAAAAAAAGTGCTTATACCTAAATTAGCCACACTTATGCAAAATGTATTGACAACTTTTTGATGCTGTTATGAGGAACAATAATAAAAATAATTTTTAATTAATTAAGGTTTTGGTTGAGATAAAAAAGCGAGTGTCACAAGCGGGATTCGAACTTTTTTAACTCAACCAAAACCTTAATTAATTGAAAAGAATTTAGTTGGTCAAGCGGACCACGAAACCTAATAAATGTAATAAAAATAATATTTATGAAAATGACATTTTTTAAATTTTCAAAATGCAATTATAAACAAAGTTCGGTGTTGTAATTATTTTGATCATATGATTGACCAAATATCAATTATTGGCCATTCATGGTGAATATTGACATTCCAGATTTTCCAAGCAAATTCGGGTTTACTAAAGTTTTAACTCCCTCGTTTTTTCCAAATTCAAAGAAAATTAGGTGTTGTATTATTGTAAAATGGACTTATCACAAACAAAAAAAAGTTCTTATACATAAAATTAGCCACACTTATGCAAAACGTATTGACAACTTTTTTATGCTTTTATGAGGAACGACAATAAAAATAAAATCTATGAAAATGACCTTCTTTTTTATTTATTTTCAAAATGCAGTTATAAAAAAAGTTCGGTGTTGTAATCATTTTGATCATATAATTGACCAAATATCAATTACTAGTCTTTTCAATTTCCTGGTGAAATTGAAATCCAGCTGTACAGATTTTCCAGGCAAATTCGGGTTTACTAATGTTATAACTCCCTTGTTTTTTCCAAATTCAAAGAAAATTAGGTGTAGTATTATTGTAAAATGGACTTATCACAAACACAAAAAAAGTGTTTATAACTAAATTAGCCACACTTATGCAAAACGTATTGACAACTTTTTTATGCTGTTATAAGGAACAACAATAAAAATAAAATCTATGAAAATGACCTTTTTTATTTATTTTCAAAATGCAATTATAAAAAAAGTTCGGTGTTGTAATCATTTTGATCATATAATTGACCAAATATCAATTATTGTCCATTTCCACTTCATGGTGAACATTGAAATTCAGCTGTACAGATTTTCCAAGCAAATTCGATTTTTTTCCAAATTCAAAAAAAATTCGGCGTTGGATTATTGTAAAATGGACCGCATTTCCTGTACTATTGACCTTTTTGGAATCGCGGTGAATTTGTAGGTCAGCCGATTTTATATGTACTATGCTTAGAGAAAATAATCACATAATTTAAGATTTATGGTTATGTGTGGTGATTAGTGACCGTTAATCAATATTTATTTAGAAATCGTGAGATGCGGTCTGGTGTGATGTAGGTTTCAGAAAAACATTTTCTTTATCGTGCCAAGAAATACTTTGAATATATAAAAAATATATTTTGCAGTGTATAAATTCACTTTTCCACATCCAAAATGTAATTGTTATATGTAAACAATGTTTGTAAATCCCAGGCCCTGAAGATGATCTCGATAAAGATCGAAACGTTGGCACGATAAAGAAAATGTTTTTCTGAAACCTACATCACACCAGACCGCACCTCACGATTTCTAAATAAATTTATGGTTATATGATGAACAACTGTAAAAATTACCCCCTTATTTTATTGTACAACAATCAATTAAAAGAAAATTAGTTTTGTGTAGTCATTTTGATCGAATAATTGATCAAAATTCTTGAATGCTTGACTTTTTCCGCATCATTGTAAATATTGTAGATCAGCAGAACGTGACAAACTTAGTTATCAATTGTACTTTTTATACATAAGTATGTACATCAATTTGATTGTACTTAACAAAATATATTTATATCTTCGGCTTTATGTTAACAAGAAAAACAAATATAAAATTGAATGCTTTTTATTGTCGAAAGCCGATTGAAAGAAAATTCATTTTGTGCAAATGGTTCAAAATCCATATTTTGAATGATTGACTTTACCGTTTGACATCGTGTTAATAAGAAGTAAAACAATAAAAAGCAACAAAATAATAAACAAAGTATAAAACAATAAAAAAAAAACGCTTTTTATTTTTTTTCAATGAAAAGAAAATTTGGTATTGTAAAGTCGTTTTCTTTCAAACCATTTTCCGCACTACGGTGAATATTGGAGCTCGGGTGAATAGATTTTCTACTTAGATTTATGTGTACTGATATTTTAAGGCATTAGGAAGTGAAACAATAAAAACGCTTTTTTTATTTTCAAAAATCAATTCAAATAAAATTCGATGTTGTAAGGTCGTTTTGATCGAATAATTGAACCAAATATGCTGAAAGATTGACCCTTTCTTCATCATTATGAATAATTAAATTCACTAATTTCGTGGTCCGCTTGACCAATTAATACATTACAATTAATTAAGGTTTTATCGTTATGAATAATGTTGGGCAATAGATTTTCCACCTACATTTACATAAATACGGTTCCATAAATGTAATTATACATAGACAAAGTATACTGATAACTTTAGATTTTTGTTAATTCGTAGTAAACAATAAAAATTAAATTTTACGAAGACGATTTAAAGAAAATTTGGCGTTGTAACGTTATTTTGATCGAATAATTGTCCAAATCTCCTGAAAGATTGACCTTTTTCGCATCATCGAGAATATTATAGGCCGGTTTATTTGCCACCTAATTACATGCTTTTAAATAAGCTTACATAAATTTACGACCTATACTTACACAAAATGCATTCGTAATTATATGGTATGATATATATCCATAATTATATGGATTTATGTTAATAGAGGATAACGACAAACATAACGCTTTTTTATTTCCTTAAAAATCAATTAAAATTAAATTCGGTATTGTAAGGTCATTTATGTCATCGAATAATTTACCAAATATCTTGAGGACTGACCCTTTCCCCTCATTGTGAACTTTGTAGGTCAGTAGATTTACAACGTAAATTCATGTATACTTTTATGCAAGTATGCATAAATGAAAGTATACTTAGATAAAATACAACACTCCTAACTAGGTGTGTCTGTTAACATCGTTAAAAAAATAAAAATGAATCTTTATTTTTTAATTTTCCGACGATTTAAAGAAAATTTGGTGCCGTAAGTTCATTTTTATGTATAATTGACAAAATTTCCAGACCTTTTCTGCATCATTTGAATATTGTAGGTCAGTTTATTTTCCAACTAAATACATTTGTACTATTGCATAAGCAATGATAAATTTAAGTATGTTTATTAAAACATACTCATAACTACATGAAGACTAACTGTAAAAATTAACGCCTTTTTTGGTTAAAAAACAATCTAAATTGATCAAATTTTCTGAATGATTGGCTTTTCCGTATTATGGTGAATATTATAAGTCAGCAGGTTTTTCACCTAAATATATGTACTTTTTTTTCATAAATGTACCAAATTTACTCATTACTATGAGTATGAGCTTTTTTAGAAAGCTTTTAAAGGCAAAATTCGGGTTATAAGGTTGTTAAGGTAGAATAATTGATCAAATGTCCTGAACGATTCCTATTTTCCGCACCATGGTGAACATTGTAGTTCAGCCATCTACTTCCGAACTACGAACACTCGAATAACGTGGTAAACTGTATAAAAAATACAGATTTTCACTCATAGGATTAGTGAAATAAAGGTTTCTAGTTCAGAGTTAGTCTTGTAGATTATCTGCAAGTCGATAGAGCATTGGCATGAATCATATAGAGCATGGAGGCTAATTGGCCAGAAGGATGGTGTTGTTAGCCGTGATTATGCTCTGGTATGTTTCCAATCATTTGCCTACCCCCCCGGTGCCGATCAGCAGATTAATACGCGGAGCAGTTAGCATCTGCTGATGTCGTTGAATAAGCATGACTTGTCGAATTGGTGTCACATCATGTAGAAACGTCTTGTCATAAAAGGCAATCCTTGAATAACAAGACTCTCTTAAGAGAAAACGAAGGTTTTTCGTATTAATTCTTGTCAGAATTTATTTTTAAAAGGTTAAACTGGGGGGAAAATGATGTTTTGACCCTTTTTTTAAACAGAAATCATCATATGTAAGTATATAAGTTTAAATACATTTGAAAACATCTTTTATGGATAAGTTTTGTGTAGGTTAAAGGCCATTCAAGGTTTTTATTTGTTTGAATTTTAGGAGTGTCTTTTCGCCCATTGTCTTTCATGGGGAACTCTTTTAAAGGCGTGCCTTTTCCTGGGCCAGGGGAGCCTAGTTGTCAAATCAACCGAGAAGAAAAGGCCTTCGCAACCCGAAAGCGGATCCAATCCGCCGTGTTTAAAATAGACGTGAGATACTGTTTCCAGTCGGTATTTTAATTTCAGGGGAAAAAAGAATTTCAATGTAAAAGTACTTTTAAATACGTGATTCTAGCCTAGAAAAGCAAGTTTCGCTGTTTAAGAAAGTGTGAAGCTGTAAAAAGTCACTTTTAAGACAATCCCCGGTCTGTCGAGTCGAAATTAACTTTTCCCTCATTTTGAAAAGTAGCAATTTTTCAAAATCCATTTTCGAGAGGTCATAATCTCGGCAATCTGAAAAAGTTCAAGTTTGTCAGGGAGATCACGCATTTTTGGATATCCCGGGTCGAAGTGCAATAGTTTCTTGTAAAAAGAAGGCATACATTTTTTAACGTTCATATTTTCTATGTTAGCTCTTTTTCTCAAAGAAGATTATTCCTATCAGCCATCACGGATTGATCCTTTGAAAATCTTTGTAAAACAAGATCTTGAACAGAAAAGGGAACTCATTGCCCTCGTTTCGCGTAGGTGGGAAATGTTTTTCAGGGCAATTAAAGTTTTCTCGAATAATTCAACACCTGATTAAATATTTGACGTTAATTGTCTGAGGTTCGGGACGACGAACGTGTTTGAATAACAATTTAAAACAGCCCACGTAACTTTTGTTGAAGGTTGTTTTATTTTATTTTTCAACAATTTCCAATTATGTGCTTGAAAAGTGCAATATATCGGTTTCCATTATTGCCGAAGTTTGCTTGAATATGTGTTTATTTCCTTGTAGTCGAACGTTTCAAGCTTTAAACAATTTAATTTCTTCTTGAGGAGGGCCGGTGAGGTCTGAAAGCTGTGGGCATTGGATAACTTGGGTTAAAGGACTGACATAATAACCCACAGAAACAACAATTTTTTTAAAACTTAACACATTGTTTTGGTATAATAACATGTTCAGATTCTTTCAAATTTTAACTTTTGGCTTATGAATTTTGTAAAACTCGAACTACAGATCATATAAAACGTCAATTATAATGACGATTGGATTTTTATCGTTGGAGAGTTTTGTTGTAACTGAACGATTCAGATGGTAGGATTTCGATGGAAGTTTGTTGTAGAGTTGAAGATAGTTTTTAAATCTATCTATTAGGTTTCGTGCTCCGATTGACCAAATAAATTCTTTTCAGTTAATTAATCTTTAATTAAGATTTTGGTTGAGATAAAAAAGTCAGGTCACGAGCGGGATTCGAACTCAGGACCCTCGGCTAGCACTAGCCAGATTAAAGATTAATTAACTGAAAATAAATTTTTAATTCTTAACCTTAAGAAAAGTATGGTCGAAGGAGCTGCATTTTGGTCGTTTTTGGCCATTTATTTCGTGGTTATCCTCCGCTAGTTTCTCAGACGCATTTTATAAAGGAGTAGTCATTTTTAACTTCCTTTACCTCAAGGTGTGTCAGACGGGTTTACGCTTTATGCCTTCTTCAGTGTTGTTCCTTCTGCGGAGTGATGAACCTGCGGTTTTATCGTTTCTAATGACTGTCCGACCAAAATGAACACAAATGGCCCGATCTACAGGTTAAACACCTTGTAGACCCAATGAAGAAATCCCACTTACTCTTCATACTGCCACTGTGACAACACGTTTTTTTACCACTCATCGATGCCTAAAAGCCTAAATTTTCCAATTCATGTTATCACTTGTTCAAAATTTGTATACTTGGATGAATGGATGATAGCTTTCACGAGGAAACTAACGGAAAGCCGAAAGGAGAATGTAAAATTACCAGGAAGAACGGAAGAGAAACAACCCTCAACTGAAGGTTTATTTGTAATTTTGAACAAACATCTTATCCAAAGAATACACAGACCAACTGCTGAAGAAGGCAAAACGACAAACAGACCAAAACAGCAACACGGTAAGGCAGACGTGGATGATCAGAAATGCCCAAACTGCAGTTTGTCACTCTGCAGACCTCAAGAAGGTATGTATACGTCAAGCACTGTACATTTCAATCCTAAAATTAGTTAATAAATATTTATATTTTATATTTATATATAGGGTGTTCGGCTACTTACAAACTTTGCAAGTAGATTGTACATTCAAAATGGAACGAAAAAGTCCTAATTAACCTTAACAGTTTCGGAGATATTCCCCTTTTTATGATTTTTTAAGATTTTATGACATTGCTTCAAATAAACAATGGTAACTCCAAAACTAAAGGGTTGGGGACAAATCCGTTGATACCATTGAAAACTAAGTTAAATTTCCAATAAGATTTTATTAATACTAAACTTGTAAACGTTGGTGAAATAAGCGTTTTAGTAACCAGAACTTTGAAAAAATTTTTTTTTTCAAAGTTGAAAAACTTACGATTTTAAACTACTTTCCAAACCTAGAGACCAGTAAATTTCAGAGAACGTAATCCTTTTTGGTGGTGTAATTGCTTTTTTAATTACTTTGTCCAAAGATGAAGAAATTGATGAAGGAAAGGACAAAACCGTCGTGGTTGACAGATTGGTAAGATGGAAAGATTATTAATAATAAATTTAAAAAAAGTAAATTTTGAATGAATTTATCAAACGTTTTAAATAACAGAAATTGTTCAAGTGTTTACTTATTTACTAACACGACTGCAACTTTGATTAAAGGATTATTGTATTATTAATCTTTCCACCTTACCAATCCGCCAATTACGGTTTTTTCCTTTCCTTCATCAAACTCTTCAATTTGAAAAAAAAAAAATTAAAAAAGCACACAGCTAAAAACGTTGAATAAATTCGGTCAAAATTTCCTTTATTATTATTATTTTTTCAATCTTTCCACCTTAACAATCCGTCAACTACGGTTTTCCTTTCCTTCATAAATTTTTTCATCTTGAGAAAAGTAATTAACAAAGCACTTAGTCCACTAAAATGGATATTAAATGGAGTACGTTTTCTGAAATTTGCTGGTCTCTAGGTTTGGAAATAGTAGTTTAGAATCACCGTATTAAGTTTTTCCAATTTGAAAAGTTCCAAAAGTTCTGGCTACTAAAACTCTTATTTCACAAATGTTTACAAGTTTAGTATTGATTACATATTATTGAAAATGTAACGTAGATTTCGATGGTATCAACAGATTTGTACAAAACCTTTTAGTTTTGGAGTTACGATTGTTTATTTGGAGAAATATCGTGAGTTCTTAAATAATTACAAAAGGGGAATAACCCCGAAACTGTTGAAATTCGGATCATAGTTAATTAGGACTTTTTGGTTCCATTTTGAACGTAGAATCTACTGGCCAAGTTTGTTACAGGAGTAGCCGGACACCCTGTATGTACATATAGTAACTGTTATATGTATAGTTCGAAATAATATGCACCTATCAAAACGTTTTTGACTTAATTCATCAAACATAGAAGCCAAACAGTACTAATACTGCTAATACCTACACAACCCACCCCCATCCACGACCTTATAACTAAAACTTCAAAAATATCATCCATAGATTGAAATATCGAAACACACCTATACTAACAAAAAGCAGCCAGGATAGGCAGAGCAGAATTATGGGTACCTATCAAGCAATAATTAGAAAGGACCAGTCTACATTCAGATACATACAGATTCATCACCAAGTAGACCCCTTGAAGAATGAGTCTTGTTTAATTATATAATTAAATTTTTAGATGAAATACAGCTTGACACGGTTTACAGGTATTTTCAGTATCGCCCTAGTTTCGACGTTCTTCTATTTTCCACATTTTCCGTTCATGTCAGCGTTGATTTATATCCCGAGCTACCTGATACCGTGACAAGAATGAATTTGTCTGATATCTTTGATCGAAGGGTCTGGGAGGCGAAATTTCGATTCACGCTGTATTGGCGTGATGCCACCGGGCCGGGGATGTTCGGAGAATATTAAGGGCACGCACGTACAGTACTTCCTCGAGACGGGCGGCGCGGGCGCGGCGTTGGATGGAAATCATTCACGAATTGAATTATGTACATAAATTGCACCCAGTTCACGTGAACACAACCTCGGGTGAGGCGGGGGTTCCATCGATTCGGGAAATTATCGCGAGAGAATATTGGTCGAAATTGTAGTCCGCCTATAACTAGTTTTGCTCCGAAAGACGCATTTCGATGTGCCACCACTTATACTTCCTAAGCGTTATTTTTGCCAACCTTCAGTTGTGATTGTCTACTTAGACCAGTTCATCACACAAGAAGTGTTGAATGTAAGAAGTATGATTTGGTTTAGAGTTGATGATGGGTTTTGATCTGCGAGTCGTGAACTCATGTTGAACCGATACGGGGTCACTTACTGGTACTCCACTCGCGGGTTTTTGAGTTATTCAGTCTTCAGTGAGAACTTATAGGAACTGGTAGGAACTCACTGAAGAATCAATGAATAACTGAAAAACCCGTGAACGGAGACAGATCCAGTAAGTGACCATGTGTAGGTTCAACACTTGGTTTAGTTGCTTCTTTCGCACATGTGGATGTTAATAGCTCCATACCGTCACGATATTATCCATTTCTTGCTCTTTACTTTTTCACTCTTTGATGCCTTTAAAGAAAGTTTCCCAGCAATTTAAGGACACTATTATCCAAAACGCAAATGTGATGGTTGAGTGGAGAGTTGATGGTATGGTCGAGCTCCCGTTGCCGCGGCAGCTAGAAAGCTCCTAGTAGGTAGAAAGCTCTTCTTAAATTGTGGCTGTCCTTCCTGGTTCGGTCTAAGCTACAGATCCAAGGTATGATATAATCTCGACTCGTAACAGGAGCTAAAACAATCAAACTGACTACATCACTACTCTACAAACGCATCGAGAAGTAAAACAAAAGAAATGGAGAGTTATCGTCCAATTGGAGCTACCAATATCTGAATTTGTCAAAGAAGCAGCTAAATCATGGCATACTTTTACATCCAACGCTTCTTGGTATTGTGAGATTTCTTTATTGTGCATTCTGCAGACTCGAAATAGAAACTCACAATATAGTTCGAACCTAAAATTAGTTAAATATATTTCTATGGTTGGTGGAGAAAAGGAAAGATGACGATCAAAATACCCACCACTGAGGTTTGTTGACTATTTAGATCAGTTCAACACACCAAGAAGCGTGAAATGTAAGAAGTTTGACGTGGTTTAGCTAATTCTTTGGCCATTTGGATGTTACTAGTTCCATACCGCAACCAGGACGATATTCTACATTTCTGGCTTCACTCTTTGGTGCCACTAACAAAATTTTCCCAGCGATTGTCCAAAACGCAAATGTGTTGGATGAGTGGTGAATGTTGATGGTATCAAGCCGAGCTTCGGATTGATGCAGTTTATTTGGTTGTTCCTAGCCTGCAACATAGTACTTGGTAGAAAGCTGTTCTTAATTTGTGCGTACAAGTATCGAAGTAAACTTTCTCCTGACCGATTCGTCGGTTACCTCCCAGTTCTTTGAATGACCGATTCTAAAAATGTTTATACAATCTATACTTTTTCTGCAGAAAGGTTCTGTCTTGTCAGCCGTCAGCAGTCCAGTGAGACACTTCTTCTCCTAAGCACTTCTATTCAGCTCAAAACTGCTTTTTATATGTGTTTTGATTTTCTTCAGAAAGGTACAGATCTTGGCAGCATTGCACTAGCCAAGTTAGGAACTTCCGCTGCTCAATAGTCTTTCAATAATGACTTGTATAATGTAGCTCATGTACTTCAAAAGATTTTCGGTCATAGCAACCTTCAGTGGTGGGTAGTCTAGTCGTTTTCTTTTTTAATAACACATCCAAGCCATTTGTGTTTTGGACAATCGAGTACATGTGTAGGAACATCTACATAGAGGCATGGAGGAGTGAAGGAAGAAAGTCCATCCTAATGGAAGTATGGAGCTAGTGACATTCCAAAGTGCCAAAAAGCAGTAAAACCGAGTCATACTTCTTATCCAACGCTTCTTGGAAGTGTGAGATTTATTCATTGGGTCTACTAAGTGATGAATCTGTAGTTTGTACATTTTTATCATTTCGGTCTGCACACGAGTATTCAATCAAACAGTGAGAATAGGCAGACTCACATGATCAGAAACGACCCCTCTGACAGACCTGCGAGCAAAAATGATCGAAAACGACCAAACCACAGCTTCATTTGATATTCGACCATACTCGCCTTCAGATAAAACGAGAAAAAATGATATTCCTTTACCAGCACGACTGGCAGCGAAACCAGCGAGGAAAGACAGACCAAAATGATGATAAACGATCTAACTGCAGGTTCAGGACTTCACAGATCCTATGAAGAAACAGCACTGAAGATGGCGTAAAGCCGAAACGTGCTTAACAGACCAAATAAACAAGGATAGACCAAACTTCGGATCCTTAGTATGTTACGATACCGACGATATACTCCTTGAGGTTAAAGAGTTTAAAACTACTTTTAAGAAGTGAAACTACGTGTAAGAAGTTCTGAGCAGTGCAAGTTTCACACTTGGCTGCTACACTGCTGACAAGAACAAAGCAAAAGCCGATTTTAGAAGAAGTTAAAAATCTTGAGCAGTGGAAGTCTCTCATTGGACTGTTACACCTTTCTGAGCTTTTAGGTTCTCTGCACGACAGTAATTAAATGGAGCAAGGATAAC
Organism: Cimex lectularius; assembly: GCF_000648675.2. Lineage (NCBI taxonomy): Eukaryota > Metazoa > Arthropoda > Insecta > Hemiptera > Cimicidae > Cimex > Cimex lectularius. The sequence continues at coordinate 3,539,615 of NW_019392688.1, read as the reverse complement.
GTGAGCACTGCTAAAGACTTTGAGAATATAAGAATCTCAGTGCAAGATTTGTACAGAAAAAAGTGATAGTAGGAATGCCCTGGAGATGTACTGAATATTGATCTGTGAACCAAGTTCAATCTTTGAAATCTTTTTTCCGCTTCTATTGAGAATAAGCAGTGGCACGTTTGTAAGAATGTACTATGTTAAAGCCTCTAAGAACAAACGAGGGAAGGAAGGTCAAAAAAACGAATTTCTTGACAACACACCAAAAATTCAAAGGACATCTGAAAAATATGACATGTGTGTTCATGCACGGTCAGATTTTCATCAGACGTCTGGTCCGCATGATCTCGCTATTTTCAGTGAAGATTATTAGCCAGACTACTAGGTAGAAAATGGACGTCCTTGAATTCGACTTAACTAGATGCAGAAGGCGTATCCCACACAGAGAATACAAATTGAAAAATGTCTTCCCGGACGAATCTAGCCCAATTTCTTCGCTTCTTCATTGGTAAATTCGTTTGCTAAACGATTTAAAACATACAAATGCAATTCAGTTCTATACGTTGAATTGAAAATAATTCAATAACTGGCTGAGAAATTTGTAAAGAAGGAAGCGACTTGGGACGTTGCAGGAATAATGTATTAGCATCGATGCCATTTAGGGGGAAAACCTCAGTATAGAATCAAGTTGAATGTATAAATGTTTTTTTAGATTTTTTACGGTGTGGTGTAAAATGTAATGGAGTTTCAAGAAAACTCATACGAATTTAAACTGTTGAGTATAGTTAGGATAGACCACAGATAAAAGATTGGAAGAAAATCGGGTACTTGTCAATTGAATAAGACAATACTTTTGTCGAGCTTTCGGCTGATATTAATGTTTACACAAATATAGACCCGAGGAAGGAGAAAATATATCTCCGGAAGCTCGGCAAAATTGTCTATTGTTTCATTCAATTGACCAGCGACCGAATTTAAACTTGCCTTTGAAATTCGATAATTACTTTTTAAATCAAGGTAACAACGATTAAAATGCGGTTGTTTTTTTCATTTTCGAGAACGATCGGTTTAATTGGTCCGCCTAATTTCGCTGGTAGTTGGAAAGCGGAAACACGTACGAAAAGGTGCAAAAAACGCGTCGAGGATCGATCAGCCGATGGAAGAAGATTGCCGATTAACGTGGTTTGAACCTTTGGGCACTTTTGAACGCAGTACAAGTTTGAAAAATCAAATCCGAGGTTGGCTATGAGAAAGTTGCATGTTTTATATGTAACTGGGTAATTTTATGTGTTATTGAATTGAACAACTCATAAAGGAAAAGAATGTCTTGTAGTTGGGCCATTTCTGATTATTGTTCGTTGCGGATATCCAAGCTGGTTTGGTCTGAACTACAGATCCAAGGTATTTTATAATCTCGACTCGTTGCGATAACAGGAGCTAATACAATAAAACTGACTACATCACTCTTCTACGAACGCATCGAGGAGTAAAACCAAAGAATTGGAGAGCTATAATCTAATTGGAGCTAGCAACATCCGAATTTGCCAAAGTAGCAGCAAAATCATGGCATACTTTTACATCCAACGCTTCTTGGTATTGTGAGATTTCTTTATTGAGCATTCGGCAGACCTCAAGAAGAAACTCCCAATATAGTTCAATCCTAAAATTAATTAAATATATTTATATTGTTGGTGTAGATAAGGAAAGGAGACGATCAAATTACCCTCCACTGAGGTTTGTTGACTATTTAGATCAGTTCATCACACCAAGAAGCGTTGAATGTAAGAAGTATGACTTGGTTTAGTTGATTATCTGGCCATTTACATGTTACTCCATACCGCGCCACTAGGACGATATTCTACATTTCTTGTTCTTTACTTCTTCATTTTTTGATGCTTCTAAAGACATTTTCCCAGGATGAGGATTGTCCAAACGCAATGTGGTCGAGCTTCGGTTGCTGCGGCTTATTTGGTTGTTCCTAGCCTGCAAATGGCATCATAGTACTAGGTAGAAAACTCTGTTAAATTGTGAGTACAAGGATCGAAGTACACTTTCTCCTGATCGATTGGTCGGTTACCTCCCAGTTCTCTGAATCACCAATTCTAAAAATGTTTTTTTATACGATCTACACTTTTTCTGCAGAAAGGTTCTGTCTTAGCCGTCAGCAGTTCAGTGAGACACTTCTACTCCTAAGCACTTCTATTCAGCTCAAAACTGCTTTTTATATGTGTTTTAATTTCCTTCAGAAAGGTTCAGCTCTTGGCACCATTGTAGTAGCCATGTTAGGGACTGCTCAATACTTCTCACCTCTTTCAATAATGACTTGTACAGTGTAGCTTATACTGAAAAAGATTTTCGGTTCTAGCAACCTTCAGTGGTGCGTAGTCTAGTCGTCTTCGTTTTTTAACAACACATCCAATCCTAAAAATCACCAACTCTAAAAATTCTTTTTATACGATCTACACTTTTTTGAAGAAAGGTTCTGTCTTGTCAGCCGTGTAGCAGTCCAGCGAGAGACTTCTACTCCTAAGTACTTCTTTTCAGCTTAAAACTGCTTTTTTATGTGTTCTAATTTTCTTTAGTAAACTTCAGGTCTTGGCAGCATTGCCGCATTAATGGCTTTTATATGTGTGGCTTATGTTCTGCTAATGGTATCGCATCCTAGCAGAGGCATAGCACAGTAAGAAACTATCATTACTCATTCTCAATGCTTCTCAGCTGTTCTGAAAATGCCTTTCATAAGAAGGATAGGACCTTTGAGCATTGTAGCACCAAAATTAGAGACTTTTACTGCTCTATACTTCTCACATATTCTAAAAATAGCTTTTATAGTGTGTAACTCATATTCTGAAAAATATTTCTTGTCCAGTCAAAGGTGTAGCAGTGCAGTAAGGGACGTCCAATTCTTTTATACTCATATTCTGCAGAGAAGATCGAGGTCTTGGCAACAGAGCAGCCAAGTAAGGGACTTACACTACTCAGTAATTCTCACCTCTTCCAAACATTGCTTTTATAGTGTGTAACTCTTGTTCTGCCAAAGGTTTCATGTCCTATCAGAGGTGGAGTAGGTGACTAATTCTGATTGAGTTCCACTTGGTTCTCCTTATAAAAACCTTTTCAAACATTTTTCTCTTCAAACTTAGCTTAGATTACCAGCGTCCAGTGAGCACTATCTTCTGATTTGAATTATTGCACCCTGCAGAAGATTTCGGGATCCTGCCAGGAATGTAGCCCTTATTCGAAACGTTCGTGAATTGACTGTTTTACACCCCTGAGGTCCTATTAATTCAGTCTGGGCTGATGACAATCCAATAGTTCTGTGATGACTGCTTGGCTATCAGAGATATGGACAACCTTCTGTACCGATCGAACAGGACATGTCGTCCACTAAATTTTAGATGCTGTCCATGCCTTCTCTACCAAAGCGTCATTTCTTCTTTTTAACCCCGATCTTTTAATACGTTTGGTAATTAATTGTTTTAATGCACGGTCCAATAAAGCATTAATGTCCTTAATCTTTTTCTATGGAATTATTATTCTTTAAAGCCCGCTAGTCTCACGAACTTAACACGGAAGTCTGATCAAAGCAGTTCTCCGGTCTGGCGATTCTCCGCACAGCCACGTCTGAGGAAATTGTTCCCTCGGTCATTGTACTCGGCCTTTTTACTGGCAACCGCAGAAAAGAAAACAAATCTCAAAGAAATTGATAAATCCAGTCTAGTCTAACTTGATTTTTTAAAAGTCCCACTGCGTTGTGAAAAAGCACAGTGAAATATCTGTTGTGCACGAACCTATTGAACAAATAAACCTTTTTTAAGTTCAGTTATGTCCTTGTATTTTTTTAACAGTTTGACCCAAAAAGATACAATTTATTCCTAATTTTTCTTCAAGAAATGTGTCCTTTGCTAATTGCTTTGCATTAACTTTCGTTTCTTATGGAATAATTGTTTCTTTATGTTCATATTTGGTCTTAAATCGCTTTTTTGGTTTCATTTGCACCTTTTCATATGTTTCATTAGTAAAACTATAATTATTAATAACTTCAATTAATTATTCTTTTTGATGTAAGTTCTTGGAACCACTTGAGCTATCGTGACAAGTGGTTAGAGCAGCGATTGAGCTGAAGGTCATGGGTTCGGATACGCTCGTGACACTAACTTTTTCATCTCAGCCAAGGCCTTACATAAAAAGAATAATTAATTAAAATCATTAATATGGCCTATTAGACCACTAAACATAAATAGATTATTAATAACGATGGGAATTAACGAAATATTACATATGAAGTAGCTAATAACCCTCACGTCTGATTATCAGACTGATATGCTTGCCAGTCTGAAAGAGTTGATTTATTTTTGGGTTACTGTGTCGACGTTGTTTTCGACGGATCATCGCAAAGGCCTTGAGCCGATGGTTCACCCATATGACCGACGTTAAAAAGCGATTGCCGGCGGACCCAAATTGCCGAACCGCTTTTCAAAAGGTCCCCACTTGTGAAAAAACCCTCGTTCCACCGAAGAAAGTGGAAAAACTGTGGTTTTTCTCGATAATCACCAAGCCGTAGAAAAGAGAAATAGGATTGCAAATCGGGATGAATCATCGACCTCCCCCCCAAGACGGTCCTCTCCTCCTCAATACGCCCTCGAAGAAATGACGCAAACTCATTGCGCCAGGGCCTCCAGGTCCTTATTTGGTCCGAGAAAAGACCTCCTTTTACCTACATGCTAGGAGGCGAGGAGGAACAAGTGGGACGATGTTAAACCACACTTATTTCCCCTTTAAACCGGAGGCCGAGAGAGAAATGAACGAAGGAAAATGACCACCCATACGGTTCCATCGTAAACGAGTGCAATTGACCCATTTTTTGTCGATCTGTTTGCATATATAATGGCATAAATAGCCAAATAAATTAATTAGATAGGCACTTTTCTATTGAATTTAAACCCTCACTTTGATTACTCCCAAAATCCTCGTAAAAGGTTCAAAAAACTAAAATTTGGCCAAAACTTTTCCATTTACAAAACACCATAAATAACCACAAAGTCTTGATTTTATAACCAAAAATCAACATTTGGGATAAAACCAAGGAATCATGTTATAAAAAGACACGTCTACATTGCTGACAAAACAAAGGACATCAGGATATTGCTCTTTTTTAACCACACCAACACGTTTATGAGAAAAATATATTCATTTACTTATTTTATGCTTGAACTTTATAGTGAGATTTGTTCTTGAGATCTAGGATTTTTTTTTACCAAGGCGTTTCTGATTATTTCTGCCTTTGCTCTTTGTTCTGTCAGACCACCAGCTTCAGTAGTTGGTCTGTTATTTTTAACACTATATGGTCAAATATAGAACATATTTTAGCTCAAAAGTTGGTGAAGTCTATAAGTTCAGCATACCAGAAAAATAGAAAACGCTAGAATTTGGACAAAATCAATTGCGAATATAAATCATAAACGACATACTTCACCGGCTAATTAAAGTCCCAGTTATGAATGTTTTGAATAACACCAATTTCAGGTCTAGTTTTTGTTTTTTTAAGTATCGTGTCTAAATGTAAATTTGGATTAATTTACACATTCTTTTTAAGATTGGCCTTCTGATGGCTTGATTAAGTTATTTTAAGCTTAAAGGATATACTTAAAGTAGCTTTTTGAATACCCCCAATGGCACGTCCAGTTTTGGTCTTACACCTATCGTGTCCTGTCTAAATCAAAATCTGACTTGATTTACACTTTTTTATAACCTTTTTTATCCTATGGATTAAATCGTTTAGGCTTAAAAGATAAACTTGTAAGCCACGTAAAGCATCTTTTCTTAATACATACCGCCTGAAACACATATTTTTTCTGTTTTCAATCTAATTATGCCGTATATAAATTAAAATCTAGTTTTATACTATTTTAGAAAGAAATTCTATCTTCCTACGGATTAATTACAAGTCTTTTACCCCCCCCCCCCAAATTTATTGAGTCAAGTCAACCTAAATCTGACTTTTTTTCATAGGTTTCTGAATAAAATTCTGTCTTTAAATTGGATAATTTAGGTTATTTTAGGCTTAAAAGATAAACTTATAAGTCGATTAAACCATTTTTTAAATTTTCATTGGGTTTTGTAGTGTCTAAATATGACTTTTGACTGAAATTTACATTAATTTTTGTAAACATTCTGCCTAATGGATCGATCTACTTATTTTGGACATAAAACATGTCAAACCGATTAAATAATATTTTTTTAATACCACCAAAGTTACGCCTAGTTTCTTTTTGTACCGTGTTACGTCTGAACTTAAGTCTCTCGATGTACATGTTTTGTGAAACGAATCTGCTTCAAAATATCGCCACAAGAAAAGTGACACAAGTCGAAAAATTCTAAAAACCGGATTATTTAATTTTTTGTAAGTATTCGGGTACATAACTGTAAGTGGCCTCTTAGCTGCTGGGCAGTACCATGTGTCACTTTTGAATTGGCTGGAACGTACTGTCACCATTCGCGAAAATGGCATATCATGGTTCTATGTCCAGGTTTATAGCATCGATGTAAGTATTTATCATGAAAAATGCCGCGTTTCTAGTTAGGTCAGTTTTCTCCTTGTTTAGTGAAGAATTTTATGCTGCTCCTGAATAGTGTTCCGGTTCTATGTTGAAAAGGTTGGCTCTGGGAAAAATTGCAAGCTTTGAACCTTTCATTTCGCCTTCTTCATACTCTTTCACGCCCATCTGAAGTTCGTAGAGCAAATCTACACTCATTTGCAAAAAGTACAGCTGACCAATCGTCCAAAGACCAATGGCTGTATTTTCGAGCAAATGAGAGACGTGTAATTCTGTGTGAAGAAATAATGTATTTAAGAGTGAGTGAGGGTGTGAGTGGGTTTGGTCTAGAAACTGATTGCATTGGGGGGCTGAAATGATTTAGCTGTTGATAGACCAATCGTCCAAAAAACCATGTGTTCTCGAGCAAAGGGGAGCCGTGCAACTCTGTGTTCTGGACAATTCTACTCCTCTTACGGGGCAAAAAGCCATCCGTCCACACTGATTTCATCTTCTTCGAGCAGTGAGTTCAGAAATTTGCCTCGAACATCCTGGAGCTGATGAATCACTTGAACAACAGTAAGGTGCCGGTTTCGCAAAATTCTCAAAGTAAAAAAAACGGTCATCCTGTGGTTCTGTTAACCTAGGGCGTCCAGAACCGAGCCTTCCATGGTAGGTCCCAGTTTCTCGAAAACGTCTCGCAGATTTTCGTAGGGAACCCCGATGGCAATAGCCGCATACCTGATGCGCATACATCCTCAGCACTAAGTGGCGTTTTTAAGTTTAAAAATTGAAATTAAGAAAACAAAGATGAAAACCAAACAGACTATTCTGAATTCAAATGAGGCTGAATAAACATTTCAAATTCCGTAAAACGTAAACATTGAAAATTCCTTGTTTTGGATTAAGGATTAAGTTTTATTTAAGATTATGTCCTCAAATTGATATTCGCAATTTATAACATAGCATAAACAAATATTTATTGACAAACAATGAGACTAATTAAGGGCAGAATTTTCTTTTATCGAGATAATGACAAAACATCAATTGGGTGGAATTTTTCGCTTGTCACTGTAATTCGTGATTACTTACCAAAATGATACTTCATTTTGTACCACATACCTGATCCCAATCATCAATTAATCGCTGGTCGATAATTATCTGTGTGATATGCAAATATACTTCTGAATTTTTCCATTTTGAGCTGATTTCCGACGAAAAGTACTTTTACATTTTTTTCGCGTTCTGTTTTCACTTCGTGTCCAATTTTAGGTCGGCGCTGGTCCAAGTATACCAAATATATGTGGATATACGTGATGGTGATAAGGAAGCCAGGAAGGGGGGATTTATGTTCCTCAGGCAGCCTTCTGGCTTATCGTACCTTCCTAGTTCCCTTGTTCGATGCAGACTCAATCCTTCTTCTCAAAAGGGTCAGGTCATCGACTGTCGCTGGTACAATTTCATTCCCTAGATTTTTTTCTGTTAAGTTAAAACTCCATTGAGCCGATGCTTCGCATTCGTAGATGATATGGGTGGCTGTTTCCTCCTCCTCATTACATAATCTGCAGATGGATATCATCGTTATATATGCCCATAGTAGACGTTTTCTCAGATGCCAGTGTGCCACGGTTAATCATCACTCTTCGGTGTCTAGCCCTCTCCAATTGCAGCAGTGGGTTTGCCAGTCTTGGTGAGGTTGTTTTAGCAAAAGTTTACTGTGTCTAATCATTTCTCCTTTTGTTTTATTTGCATCCATTTTGCGATGGAGGATTCTGTATTTGTTTTTGTTATCCTTAGTATAGGTTTGGGGCCTATGTATGGTCTTGCAGATCCTCTGGCCAGTGGGTCTGCCTTTTCGTTATTCAAAATTCCTTTGTGCCCTGGCACCCAAGATATCAGGTTGTTGTGTTTCCACAGGTTTTGGAAATTTTGGATACATTCACTGACTAATTTTGATGTGATTTTTTTTTACATGTTAATGCTTTAAATATCTGCTTGGCTATCAGATATTATGTGGATTTTTTTGCCAGTGTAACCTCTTCTTCCCTAATGAGGTTGACTGCTCATATCTTGGATTTGTACAAAAATCACCCGATCCTGTTTTTTCGTTTGTTTACCTCCCTACAGCCCTCTGTGTACCATATCATTGTGTCTGAATTTTATTTTACAACAACAATGAGACATGACACACAATGAGACTAATTAAGGGCAGAATTTTATTTTATCAAGAAAATGAAAAAAAATCAATTGGGTGAATTTTTTGCCTGCCAGTGTACATACATATATATTTTAAAGATGTGTAAAAATATTTATTTTTATCCCAACCAATACCTTACGCAAAGATTAATTAATTGAAAAAAAAAATTATTTGGTCAATCGACAACCAACAAAAAGGAAACTGCCGTCAATAATGATCAAAGTCAATATCAGCTTTCAAATTCCACCTCTTTGGCTTTAGGGCAAAGTGTTATGGATATTGGATCTTCTGGTTGCGTTTTGATAACGAGCAATGAGAAGTAAAGTATGACCTATAAGTTCTGATAGTTCCGGCTCTTCAGATTTCATTAACAAATCTGGAAAGCATGAATGTTCAGCTTCAAAGTTGCAAGTTACAAATGTCACAGAAAATCAAAATATTGCAAATACTGAATTGACACAATTATATTTTATGCGAAAAAAGAAGATTGCATGTCCTTAACCGAATCTACCAGCATTCCTAGTCTTTACGCTGCGTTTTTCGCTTCATTGTCTGAGCAAAGTAGTACTAATTTTTATAATTATGTTTGCTTTCAATGTTAGAAGTATCGACCAATTCTTCACTCATGAACACCCTGGATCAAGGTCTCGAAGAAAACAGCAAATTCAGTTGTTACTGCCAAACTTTTGTCCTATTTAAAGACCATCATGAGGGCCAATATTAATTTCACATACGAAAATTATTGCTAAATCAATTGTACAAATATGTTTTTCGTAACGGATATTTATGCTTGGTTGTTAGGGTTGTATGTTGTCTGTTACTATCACAAAAAAATTAATACCCTTGCCACCATTTCATGACACAAACTACTGAGAGCCAGTTCATGCAAGAAAGTGTCACTACACAAAAAGCGGTAGTTTTTTACGGGCAGTACAGCTGGATTTTAAAAGTTTTGTGTTTTCGCTTAACTCTTGGACATACGAAAGACAATATTGGATTATGACAGTTTTTATTATCAACAACCGCAGTGGCGTATAGATAATACATAAATAAAAAAAGTAAACTTCCATCTGTCTCTCCTGTAAAATTTACAGTCGAGTTACAGCATTTTTTTAAAAATAACCAAAGTTACATCTTGTTATGTATGTATTATGCCGTGTTTAAATCAAAATCTGATTTGCACTTTTTAATGAAGTGATTTTTCAACAAAATAAAAGATAAACTTTTTTTTAAAGATAAATTTGACGACCAAATAAAGTCCTTTTATGAATACTTCCTGCGATCTGGTTTGTTTTTAGTTTTCAGTGTATTGTGTCGTGTCTAAATCAAAACCTGGCTTGATTTACATTTTACGAAAAGACCTTACTTTCCAATGGATCGATCAATTTATTGCAGGTTTTAAAAACGCTTAAAATTTAAACAAAGTCCCTTTCTGGAATACTACTTGTTTTCTTCTAAGCATGGTGTAGAGTCTATCTAAATTGACTAAAAGATTTCGCCTTCCGACGGATCGATTAATTAATTTTTTAGACTTAGAAAGTATATTCTTAATAAAGTCCTCTTTTTAAAACCATCACACCCAAATAAACAACAGGATGTAATTAATAAAATTAAAAACAATCACCATGAATCGACCAATTATTAACTTTACTATTCTAAATTATTCATTAATGCCCAATATTTCTTGGAAGTTTGGTCCGAACTGATTATCATGGTCCGCCTGGCCTCGCAGTGTTTTTGTTCAGGATGGATCTCATATTTTGAGAAATGCGTTTAGTGCAATTTTACTTGATTTTCACTACTTTTTTCCCCAAAAATATTTAATTTTTCAATGGTTTGTATTGGATTAAGAAAGATTATCATAAATGTAAGGTTTGTTTGTAGGAACAAGGTTGATGCAATAATTTTTGTTGTCGAATATTTGTTTGCTTTGTTCTTTTCTGGTCATCTTGGTCCGCCTAGCTTCACTTTGTACTTTCGCTATGCGGTTCAATGGATTTCATCAGATTTTTTTTTGATACTGTAGTAAATTTTCAGTTTTTTTTAGCTACAATGGATCGATTAATTTATTTTAGACTTAGAAAATATACTAAATAAAGTCCTCTTTTTAAAACTATCACAGCCAAATAAACAACACCATGTAATTAATAAAATTAAAAACAATCGCCATGAATCGACCAATTGTACTTTACTATAACAAATTATTCATTAATATCAAATGCTTGTTCGAAGTTTGGTCCAAACTGATTATCATGGTCCGCCTGGCATCGCTCTGTTTTTCGTTCAGAATGGAATCTCATATTGATTTTCTCTCATTTAATTGATTTTCACTTTTTTTTTTCCAAAAATATTTCTCCTTTCCAATGGTTTAATTGTGTTGGATTAAGAAGGATTGTCATATCCAACAACTTAATCATTTCAGCCCCGAGCGCATGCGAAATACAACACACACTCAATAAGCACTCACACAAATAAATAAATTCACACCTATATACATTGCACTCATTCTATTCAGTAGACGGAGTGCTCAATATTCCTCCATCGACCTGCATACAATAACAAACTAATCTAATTGGGGTCGATGGAGTACTTTTATAAATATTCCGCCATAGACCACCTTCAGGCTCTCCCCATTCATTCTAATAAATGCACTCACTCATGCAAAACACAGAAACACAAAACACATATTTTGACGGCTATGTACAATAAAATTCTCTTAAAAAGCGGACCAGGAGACCCTGAAACTCGCTACCGTGTCCGAGAATCTTTCTTAAATCGGGCAGCATGCCTACACGCTCTCTATACGGAGCCAAGGCATGACACGCCTCTATTATGTGGGAGACATCGAGCAACCTTTCTCTGCTTAAGGGGTACTGTTATCATAATTGTATTTATTTGCTTTGTTCTTCTCTGATCATCTTGGTCCGTCTAGCTTCGCTTTGTACTTTCGCTATGCGATTCAATGGATTTCATCAAAGAATTTTTTTGATACTTTAGTAAATCTTCCAGTTTTTACAGCTGGTTCAGCCTTGTAGACGAGCTTGGTATTCTCGTAACTTGTAACCGGCTCTAATTTACCCCAATTCAGTCGTAATTACTCAATTAAACCGTCTCCCCCATAGCTGTTATTCGTGTTGACGCTTTTTATTATTATTAGCCAAGAGTGCACGCTGTATTTTCCTTCTCGTTCCTTGTTTGTAAATCGCCCACGACACGATTGAGGCCGGCTGGAGCCGTCCTGACCAAAAAAGGGAAACGGAGACAAAGATCACTTTCTCCCATACGACAGACCATCTGGTCGACACTATGCCTTTTGGAGATGTGATAACGGCCATTTTTTAGTACTGTTTATTCTTGCAAAACCCTGGACTCGTTCGGATTCGTGGAAATGAAAACCGGACAGGCGTTGAGTCAACAGATGCAGTTCCCTTTTGTCTAGAACCGTCAGAAGACGGTTTTCTTTTTGTAACTTTTACCTATTACGATCAGAGAATAAATATGATTCTTTAGGGAGAGACTGTTCCAAATGGAAATCTCCGTCCACTTAGCCCAACGTGGCAATCCCTTTCTAGCAATTACCGGACTATCATCCGATCTCCGGTAATCCGGTACGGACTAACATCCGTTTTTGCCAAAAGATAACAGACCGAGATGATCACTTTCATAAACCAAAGAGTAAAACTTAAAATTTAATGCCGGAAGAATATTCATATTGAGTCATTTTTTTTTTTTTGGAAAGCATGTACAAAAGACAGAAAGCAGAAAACAATTTATTTTTCACTTTCTCCCTCGCTCCCTTTCACTATGCATACTCTCTCTCCCTCTCTCTTTGCCCCCCTGGGAGTATCTGTCTCGAAAAATTAACACAGACCGTTTTCCATTACTGTTTTACTTCCAGGGAGGACCTTTCATATTCCGGCTTGCGGTCGAGGGCATTCTTTTACTTTTTTCCATCCTGTCGTTGAACCAAAACCAATCTTCGACAGAACGAATCCTTCTACTCGCATCATTTCGAAACAGCCTTGGGTTTTATTTGTTAGAACAGAATTTCCTGAAGTTCTTAAGAAATAAATCCGTCCGATTGAGATTCTTTAAATTATAAAGAAAACAGGAGAGGAGCGAATTATGCCCAATTTGTCAATCCTGATCTTCAGAGGGGAATAAATGTTTTGCTTTTTTCGAAGCCTTGGTTGATAAATTATCTGTGCCAGGGCTGATGTTTTACAGTTCAATAATAAATAAAATAATTGAATCTAACATAATTCCTAGTTTTTATGCTGCGTTTTTCTCTTCATTTTCAGAGCAAAAGTAGTACTATAGAATTATTTTAGTTTTCAATATTAAAAGTTTCGACTAATTTTTCACTCTGGATGAAGATCTTGAAGAAAACAGAAAATTCCGTTCTTGCTGCCAAGCATTCGACCTATTTAAAGCCCATCATGAGGGCCTATATTGATTTCACGTTATGGAAAACTATTGCTAAGTCAATTGTACAAATATGTTTTTGCTAACGGATATTTACGCTTGGTTGTTAGGGTTGTATGTTGTGTGTAGAGATTAGTGACCGTTAATCTATAGTNCAAGAACTGAATTTTCTGTTTTCTTCAAGATCTTCATCCAGAGTGAAAAATTGGTCGAAACTTAACTTGAATAACTAGTTGTACGTTGTTTTTTACTATCACAAAAAAACAAAAAAAATTAATACCCTTACAGTCATTCATTGATCAACATTATCGTTAAAGCAAACCACCTAACTAAAACTGATTGCCAATATATGCAAGAAAGGTGCCACAACTCAAAAAGCGGTAGGTTTTTAACGGCAGTGCAGCTGGATTTTAAAAAGTTTTGTGCTTTCGCTTGTCTTGTACAAACGAAAGATAATATTGGATGGATTATGAGAGTTTTTATTTCCAACAACCGTAGTGACGTGTAGATAAATAATACATAAATAAAACAAGTAAACTTCTGTCTATCATGTAGAATTTTCTTTTGTTGAGTTGACTTACTTAGATTTAAAAGGTCTGAAGATTAAAACTTACAATCGAGTTACAGTATTTTTTAAAAAAGAACCAAAGTTACGTCTTGTTTTATGTACGTATTATGTCGTGTTTAAATCAAAATCTGATATCTTTTGCACTTTTTAATGAAGCGATTTTCCAACAGAATAAGAGATAAAAAAAATTTTTATTCGAAAGATAAACTTGACAACCAAAGAAAGTCCCTTTTTCGAATACTACCCGTACTGTGGTTTGTTTTTAGTTTTCAGTAATGTGTCAGGTCTAAATCAAAACCTGACATGATTTACATTTTACGAAAAGATTGTACTTTGCAATGGATCTATCAATTTATTGCAGGTTTAAAAACACTTAAAATTTAAACAAAGTCCCTTTCTGGAATACTACCAATGTCAGTACTTGTCTTCTAAGTATTGTGTAGTCTATCTAAATTTATTAAAAGATTTCTCCTTCAAACGGATCGATTAATTTATTTTACCCGTGCTCTGGTTTGTTTTTAGTTTTCAGTGTATGTGTCGTGTTTAAATAAAAACCTGGTTTGGCTTACATTGTTTTCCAAGAAGATTGTATTTTCAATGGCTCGTAGAACTTAATACAGACTTAAAATGATACTTGCAAGCCATTGAAAGTCCCTTTTTAATGGATCAATCATTGCATCATTGCAGGTTTTAAAAACACTTAAAATTTAAGCAAAGTCCCTTTCTGGAGTACTACCAGTGTCAGTACTTGTTATCTTGTAAGCCTTGTTTAGAGTCTATCTAAATTGACTAAAAGATTTCGCCTTCCGACGGATCGATTAATTAATTTTTTAGACTTAGAAAGTATATTCTTAATAAAGTCCTCTTTTTAAAACCATCACACCCAAATAAACAACAGGATGTAATTAATAAAATTAAAAACAATCACCATGAATCGACCAATTATTAACTTTACTATTCTAAATTATTCATTAATTCAAAATATTTCTTGGAAGTTTGTTTCAAACTGATTATCGCGGTCCGCCTGGACTCGCTGTGTATTCGTTCAGGATGGATCTCATATTTTGAGAAATGCGTTTAGTGCATTTTTACTTGATTTTCACTAGTTTTTTTTTCCAAAAATATTTCACCTTTCAATGGTTTGTGTTGGATTTAGAAGGCGTGTAGATAATACATAAATCAAAAAAAGTAAACTTCCATCTGTCTCCTGTAAAATTTTTTATTGCCGAGTTGTTTCTTGTGGGTGTGCGATATATTGGTCAACTAACTTAAACTTGAAAGGTCTTAAGATTAATATACTTACAATGGAATTACATTTTTTAAAAAAGAACCAAAGCTACGTCTTGTTTTATGTATGTATTATGTCGTGTTCAAATCAAAATCTGACTTCTTTTGCACTGTTTATTGAAGCGATTTTCCAACAAAATAAATAGATAAACTTACTTATGATTTGACAAAATTGACATCCAAATGAAGTCCCTTTTTTGAATACTGATTTGTTTTTAGTTTTCAGTGTAATGTGTCCTGTCTAAATCGAAACCTGACTTGATTTATATTTTACGAAAAGATTGTACTTTCCATGGATGGATCAATTTATTGCAGGGTTTAACATGAAAAGAAGGGGGCATTTACGATCTTACTGGATATTTCTCTATTCGAGTTAACATCGTGAATACCCCTAATATTGGATGAATTATGATAGTTCAATTTGTAAATCCTGATCTTCAGGGAGGAATAAATGTTTTGTTTTTTTACAGCCTAGGTTGTTAAATTATCTGTGTGAGGGCTGATGTTTTACAGTTCAAGTTTGAAAAGTATGTGTAGAGATTAGTGACCGTTAATCGATAGTTATTCAGATATCGTGAGATGCGGTCGGGTGTGATGTAGGTTTCAGAAAAACATTTTTAGGCACGATAAAGAAAATGTTTTTCTGAAACCTATATCACACCCGACCGCATCTCACAATATCTGAATAACTTTGAAAAGTATGTCTTATTGATTTATTGTAACACTTATGTATATTTAATTTGTTATTCTTCTTTGTAATTTAATTTCTTCTTTTTTTTCTTAATTCCTTCTTCTTCTTCTTTGTTACTTTTGTGTGACGTTCTATTTAAAACACAATTTCTTCAAATGCCGACAGAAAAGGGCGAAGAGTTAAGGATTATATTAATTGGAATTAATATTTCCTTCCCTCCCCCCTATTTAACTTGTAGTTTTTGTTGCCTGGTTCATTCTCCTCCTTTTTTCCCCCCGACGATCTTTACCCTCCTTTATCATGGAGCGGATAATTAATTTTAAACTTCCGGCTGACCCATCTCAGAGGCAATAGGAGCGTGAATACAACGCCTTTTACCCTCGAAAGTTGAAGGAACTCTTCCCCCCTCGGCCGAACGGAATAACAAAGGAAACTATTAAAAAATAGCTGCTGCACAAATGTGCATTATACGAACGCATATCTTACTCGTTACTTTGTGACCACGTTGAATTGACCGATTAAATAATAAATAATTAAAATACAAATTGACTTGGACGAATCGTACAAAACTAGGTACCGATAAAACTGTAATGACAAATAAACAATTGAATTTTGTGATTGATTGATTATAGCTTTATTTAACAATCACTCAAGGTTTGATCTCTAGAACCACTCTTACACCTAAAGTGAAATTGCAGCAATCTACTATTCACAACAAAGTTAACAAATTAATTATCTCTTACAAGCTATATACTTGTTTACGGATGAGTAACACATTCAAAATAAAACAATAATCTTTAAATAATATCAGGAGAAAAAACTAACAATACACATTTGTAAGGGTTTAACATTATAAACTTAAGTGACAGTTGTATAGATTCATTATCAACATCTTAAACAATTTTTGTACTTAATTGAGGAAAAAGAGAGAAAAAAAATGAATATTATGATTTAATATTTTTACACATATTTTGATAGAAAATAATTTTTTAGTTTTTTTCTGAACAAACTTATTTTGTTACAATGCTGAATTTCAACTGGTAATTTTGAAAACACTCTTTTAATTGCTTAGTTTTATATTTAGTGTTTATATTATGTACATCAGATCTATATTTTATTTTTTTATATATGTTGTAGGTTTTTCATTTTTAACACTAGATAATAACATTTTTAACATTGAAAATGATACATGCTAAATTGTAATCAATTAAATCATTAATTAAAAAAAAAGGAGTTGAGAACATTTATCATAAATTCTATCATCATATTTTAAGTGAAGACTGGAGTGTGAAAAGAGAGAAAGAAAGAGAGAGAGAGAGAGAGAGAGAGAGAGAGAGAGAGAGAGAGAGAGAGAATCAGAGAGAGAGCGAGAGAGAGAGAAGCAGAGAGAGAGAGAAGCAGAGAGAGAGAGAAGCAGAGAGAGAGAGAGAGAGAGAGAGAGAGAGAGAGAGAGAGAGAGAGAGAGAGAGAGAGAGAGAGAGAGAGAGAGAGAGAGAGAGAGAGAGAGAGAGAGAGAGAGAGAGAGAGAGAGAGAGAGAGAGAGAGAGAGAGAGAGAGAGAGAGAGAGAGAGAGAGAGAGAGAGAGAGAGAGAGAGAGAGAGAGAGAGAGAGAGAGAGAGAGAGAGAGAGAGAGAGAGAGAGAGAGAGAGAGAGAGAGAGAGAGAGAGAGAGAGAGAGAGAGAGAGAGAGAGAGAGAGAGAGAGAGAGAGAGAGAGAGAGAGAGAGAGAGAGAGAGAGAGAGAGAGAGAGAGAGAGAGAGAGAGAGAGAGAGAGAGAGANTTCTCTCTCTCTCTCACTCCTCCCTTTCTTCTCTCTCTCTCTCACTCCTCCCTTTCTTCTCTCTCTCTCACTCCTCCCTTTCTTCTCTCTCTCTCAGTCCTCCCTTTCTTCTCTCTCTCACTCCTCCCTTTCTTCTCTCTCTCACTCCTCCCTTTCTTCTCTCTCTCTCACTCCTCCCTTTCTTCTCTCTCTCACTCCTCCCTTTCTTCTCTCTCTCACTCCTCCCTTTCTTCTCTCTCTCACTCCTCTCCCTACTCTCATTCTTTCTCTCCCTCCCCTCTCTCTTTTTCTCTATCTATGAATCTATATCCTCTTTCTTTCTTCTTTCTCTCACTATATAGCTCTCTTTTCGTTATTCTCTCTCTCACTCTTCCCCCTCTCTCTGTCTCTCGTCCATACATTTCTCCAGCCTCATGTGACTGGGTATTGCCAAGAACCGGTCACAGATAGCAGAAACCACATTCAGGGAGTCTGTACAAACGATATAGACGGAGCATCACCCCAAGCTCGTAATCAATCGCATACAGCTCTGCTGAGCACTTGCAGTCCCACAGTAACAATTTTTAGTAGTCATTTCGCTGTAACCAATTGTAGTTGTAATAAATGAAGTCACTTTATAAGTTTTTATTTTTTTAAAAACAAATTTAACACCTTTGAATTTATAATTATCATATAATTGTTTATTTTGTAGTTATTGATAGGTAGAGGTGTATGGAATACTATTCGTGTTTCAATGGGTATGTTCCATTTGAATGAGATTTGCTAATAAGAAATCAAGATTCTTTTTTTTAATGAAATTTTAGTTTTTCCCTTTAAAAGGTTTGAAATAATAAAGCCATTGTTTTTGTGTATATTACATTAAATTTATTATATTAAAACAACAGTATATTTTACTCATTTCTTTTTTAATAATTCACATTTCTGATGTTGAATGGTAAATTGTACAAATCTATTTAGGATTACAAGACTCGAGCAGGCCGAGTTTTTCCAATCGGTCGCACTCAGCATCTGCATCGTAATTTCTGGAAAAAAAAATCAATATCATATAACAGCATAGTATTATTTAAATTAATATTTACTTGTAGAACTCGGCATAGCGATTTTTTCTTGCGTCACAAACCAAAAATTTGTACATGACAGTGGTGACAACTGAAAGCACGATCGCCCCTGTGAGGTGGTTCCTGGTACTCGTTGCAAGAAGTCCTCGCAACTGAGGCTTCGGTAGTTTCTTTGCAGGTAACTCAGCCATCTGGGAAAAAATAAAATTAAAGTAATTAAATGATCAATTTAAAAAAGCTTTAAAAAAAATAATATTGATAATGTTCATACTTTTGCTTTTTTATGTAGCTGTGATGTTTGTCTTTAAAGCTTACAAAAAATATACTATTTTTGTTCATATTCTTGTGCCCTAGAAATACATTTTTCCCATCGCATTGGCATTTCTTTAAATTTATTTATTTTATTTTTTTAATTACATCATCATAATAGGTCTTGGGACAGTAGATGATGGGTTTTGGTCTGTGAGTCGGTGAAGTCTTGGGATGTGCTCATACTCATTGGAACACAAATGCTTCCACTCCTTCATTGTTGTCGAAACACTGGCCTCCAAGAGCTTCTTTAAGGTATACAAAAAGATGAAAGACTCGACTATATATTTTTGCCTCATGGCATTCGTATGAGACATGGCATTGTCATGCAGAAGAATGCCACCGGCTGATTGTTTCAACCTTTTCCTTTGATATGACAATTTCACAGCATCCAATAAATCACAATAATATTGCACATTAATTGTGCATCTATCGATGCATATTGAGCAAGTCTCAATATTGATTCTCTATATTGAGAAAGTCAACATGCAAAGCCACCTCATTGTTGGCCTCGGTCACACTCGTCCTTTAACGACGATCGTGTCTCTCATTTCACCTTTTCACACCCTCCAGAAAATTTTCTGTGCAAAAACGCAGATTCTTGAAGTGTGTTGTCCCCTTAATGTGCCTTTAATCGCACTAAATTTTCTAGTCAAAAACTTGATAATTGTTCGACAGAGAGATGCACTTCTTCCTTCATGGATTCTTTTGATACTAAAATAGGGTTACCATAATAGTAGTATAGTAGCCATAATAGCCAGGGCATATTTATCAAGGACAAAAAAGCACACATACAGAAACAGGTAGGAGGTATACATATCACTACAATTTTTATTTAATAAGGTAAGTTCATAATATTAAGGTGATTTATAATTTTTATATCAAGTGTAGTTGAACTGAAAAAACTTAAATATGTCAATCCACAGACATAATTAAGATTGTTTTGCCCTGATGTTGACATTAAAATAGGTCAAAAGCATGACAGTAGCAACTAAATTTACTTTCTTCTTCAAAGCCAAAGCTTGATCCGAAGTGTACGTAAGTGAAAAAGAAGTCAATACTTTTTCATATAAATATATACATTATCTATATATAATTTTATATATAAATAATACAATATATACAAAAAACATCAAAGGTTGTCGTCGCCATTGTACATATAAGTTTATAGAGATTTCTCATTTTTAGACTTTTGAAAAGTTGATAATTTTTTTTCTGTTCATTCCCTAAGATTTCTTTTATAGTTCAAGGGATTTTGGGGTAATGAGCCCACCTTAGACAAAAGGGAGGGATGTAAGTATGTGCAATACATCTAATTGATGATTACAAAAGCATATTGATGGTATATTTTTCCATGAGGTGCCAGTGGGTCATTTGTGTGCCCTATACGTAATCAGTACGACCTGGAAGTTTGGAAGTATGTTTCCCATGGTTTAACAGTCTCTTTTCTATTTCGTAATTTGTTGGAAGTGGTTTGTTTCCACTGATTTTCCCAATTTCAATTAATTTAAGTTTGAAAGCAGACTTTATATCTTCAGGATTTATTAAAACTGAGATGATGGGATCGTTCTGTGGTTTTGCTGCATTGTCAGCTAGCTCATTTCCCTTAATCCCGACATGACGGTATCCAAATGAAGGAAATTGAAGCCGTTCATTTTTTTTTTTTTTTTTTCAAGTTTTGCCAATTGTTCTGAACTAACGGATTTTTGGAGTATGGGTTCTGAATAGCTTGAAGAATCAGAAAATATAATTATTTTATGGTGGCTGATAAAGGGATCATCTAAAGCATTTAAAATGGCAAATATTTCTGCATTATTTGAACTGAAAAGTGAGGGTAAACGAAAAATAGAAGGGTGACACTCAATTACATACGAACAACGTACAATATGTGATTTTTTGGAACCATCAGTGTATATGATCAAAGCAGAAGCGTTTTCACGTATTTGTAAGAGAAAAATCAAATTTAACTTTTGGAACTAACCAGAGAGGGGTTGGGTTATTTTTCGGGTTTGATCTGGATCTATATTCGATACGAAAAAACTGCCCGATAAATGGTGTAGGCAGTTTAGGGTGGTTTTCATAGAATAATTTAATGGTAGGTCGATACTTGTAATACTGAAAATAGATTCTAAATTGACAAACTAAACGAGTAATTAACTAATATAAAATTTGTTTTATAAATTACTAAAAAAGAATTACAAATTTTACAGAGTTAATCTTTCCACGGGGGATTCTTTCAATCGTTAGACCCAGTTTATCGTATGATACAATAATCACTTTAAGGTACACAAATTGACAAGGAATATAAATAGCTAAAATACTGAAAACCGACTGATAACAAAGAGAAACTCACCTTTTTTAAATATTTTTTTACAGGAACTATTAAAATAATAGCTAAAGGTTCCTGAAAGCTCCAGATGAAAATTCCAATGCCTTCTTCATAACCTTATTCCATCCAATATCAATAATAGTTTGTTATCTTTATCAGTATTATTACAATTTATTATTATTATTATTACATTTTAAAGCAGTTTATTAAGAAGAAACAGTCCTAATACATTATTTTATTTTAAATCTGGTGCTTTTTGATCAAAACAGTAAACGAGTAAATAATATATTTTCTATCAGTATAAAAAATAAATTTACTAGATAAAGTGTTTTACTACTTATTAAAAAAAATATTAACAGTTTTGTTGTTATTTAATAAATTAAAATTATACAAATGTAAACAGTAGATGAGGTTTTTGTGAAGGTTATGCACAATACAAAATTCCTGTTTCCTCTGTTGTTGAGTTGCTTTTTACCAAAAAAAATTCAATTTCTCGATCCTTTAAAAAGAATTTTGGCCCGATTCTACTCCGATGCCGGCTCCAGGAAAGCTGCAAGTGTTGACACTTTACAAAGCTCTGTTGAGAGAGGCCTCGAAATTTCCGGCGTACAATTTCAGGTGTGTATGATTTTTGAATATTTTCGAGGGGAAGCAATTCCATTTGACGATATTACGGTTGAAAACTAGCTTAGAAACGATGTGAAATAGTATAGATAAAAATTGCAATCCTTTGCCTAGAAATATGGTTAATCGTTTGTGAAATATAACTAATAAAGAAAATCTTGAAAAAACATTAGTTCTGATTGATAAAAAAAAGTTCCCTTTTACTTAAGATTGTTTGTTAGAATGGTCAAAATTGTATATATGGAGTTTGATTTAAACCATAATACAACAGGGTTTAAAACAATACTGTATGTTGATCTGCATTATCAAAAAATTATGTTTAACCCATACATGTTTAACTCCTATAATTGACCATATTCTTTTTATCTAAGGTATGAGATGAAAAAATGCAAAAAGTGGGAAAATTCGAAAGATTGTAGGTTGAGATGAGGAGTTGGGTCAAAGTCACGACAGCTCAAGTGGTTAGAGCAGCGGCATATTGAGCATAATGTCTTGGGTCAGAATCCTGCTCGTGACACTAACTTTTTCAACTCAACCAAGACCTTAGATTAAAAAAAAAATTGAAATAATTAATATGACCAATTATGGCTGCTAAACATATATGGATTAATATAATAAAGAAGTAATCACTAACAGCTCCCCGTGGCCACTTCATAAATCGCTGAGAATCGAATCCTGATTACAAGACATTTGAAAAATGGCAAAAAGTGGGAAAATTGGAAAGGTTGTAGGTTGAGATGAGGAGTTGGTGTCCAAGTGGGTCGAAGTCATGACAGCTCAAGTGTTGAGCCGAGGGTCGTGGGTTTGAATCCTGCTCGTGACACTACTCTTTCATCTCAACCTTAGATAAAAAGTATTATATTATATTAATTGAAATAACTTACGATTAACACTGAAAGCTCAAAGTGACCCCACTGGGTAGGAATTCGGTGCTTTTCTAAGTCGTCAGGGAGTGAGTTGTACAGAGAGTTGCATTACAAAAGATTTGTTAGGATATGTATAGCTTTTTTTCAGGAGTTATCGAAGGACGGAACATGTAATGAGATAAAATCCTGGAGTTTGAAAATTCTTGAGATATAGGTTTTAGTTGCATAATTTACATCAGAAGGAGTAAAAGGTTTACGGTGGACATATGGATAAAAGACCGGCCTGCACCTCGACCGAGTAGATTAACTGTGCTCAACGTAGAGCTGGTGTACATTTCTTTTTTTCATCGAGTAAGTATCATAAATGCATTTTGATATATGGTGGCAGGAAGTCTTGAAAACTTGCCTCAGATGTCTCAAAAAGTTAACTTACTATTCTGAAATATTTTCTAAAGAAGGGCTAAATCAACTTTTGTTTATAATAATATTTCATCTTGCTTTTTATTGAAACTAGAACAAATGTAGCAGTTTTTATGAAATAAAAAAATAAATAATTGTAAAGTGCAATATCTGAAAGTTTATTTATACACTAGTACAATAGGGATTTATCACAAAGTACACTCTTCGAAAAAATGATAGGCCCCCTCCAATTTTTTACAAACACAAATTGTATTTATTAAAATTTTTGTTTTATATTATAAGAGGTTGGAAAAATGGTAAACAAACATAGTATGATTGATTAATTGTTATAGGATAATAAATAAATAATTGTGTACTTCAGGATGTATGGTCTGCGAAGGGTCCGAGACGGCTTTAAAATCAATAAAAGCATTACTGACGAGGCGAAAATAATCGAAAAATACGAAGAAGGGATCAAAAGTCTCGATATCATCAAAAGACAGGTATTTAGTAAATTTAAAAAAATAAAATAAATAATTTGTGCAGTCAACAATCTCCCTATTTTATCTTGTTTTATCCTGATTTTTAGGTTGTTATATCATCACTGTTCCGGACAGACACCCTCGTTATAGAAAAAATGCAGTAATTACTAGTTAAGAGAAATTTTGTATATATTTTTTTGTAGCATGAGTCATTTTTATATTTATTGTTTTGTTAATTGAGAAAATAAATTTATATTAAGTTAGAACTTATTTTTATTATATTTTTTGTTATCTATACATTATTGACTCCCTTCTCTGCCCTCCTCTGATTGAGCCAGGAATAATGATTGTTGATGACAATGCGAAGGGTTTGGTTTTAAATTGTCTATGTAAATCTGAAGCTTCAGGAAAAAAGAGTTTCTATGGAAAATTGCTTATACAGTACTAGCCAGGAATTTGTTGATTTATTAAAGATAAAAGAGTTGGCCTTATATACCACTACCAGTATTGATCTATATCATCACAATTAGGGAAAGACTGATATATATTTTTTAAATTTTATTTCTTTCTTTATTTATTTTTTAGAAAAGGCTAATTTATTTGTTTTTGTTTTTCTTCTATGTTTCTGCTATTTTTGTACACCCATCATCAGTAAACCCTAACAACTTTGCAGAATTCTAACGCTAATGTGGAAACACAATGTCACAAAGAAAAAAATCAGAAAAAGATAAAAAATATATAATAATCTACCAGAATGGAATAAACTAAAATAATAACAAAAAAGGGAAATATTTGTGCATTCCATTATGTTGGCTTGTAAATCAAGTTTCAACAGGCAGATAGGTGAATGTTTTAATTTTAATGATTAGGTCACTGAATTTATTTATGTGTTATTATTTAGCAGAAGGATTGGCTACTAATCTGTGATATTTGAACTTATTTTTTTAGAATTTTCATTTAAAAACATGGCATAAGAGAGTTCTTTGGGCCAGAAGGTCACCCTTATGAAAGTAGTGATACAAATAGTGAGACATTTTGACCACAGTTTTTTTTCCAGATTTTACTGTTTGGGATATATTTTCCTCTCAATTAGAGAACTATTTGTCCACTTTCATTATTGTTTTGACTATTAAATAAGTTACGGACAGGCAGATAAACAGATGCTTTCTTTGAGAAATCGTGGCATTATTTTTATATTAGTGGAATTAGTATAAATAATATTATCATATAATATTTGAAGTTTTTGAGAGTCCTTCATTTTTTTGAATTATCATTTAAAAACCAGCCGAACTTGTAGATCTTTGAGCCAAAAGTCACCCTTTTGAAAGTAGTGGATACATATAGTCAAATATTTTAAATTTAAATCTTTATAATATTGTTTTTGCTATTTTAAATAGTTCTATATTCTGTTTCTGCTATTTTTTCCTGATTTTATTGTTTGGATATATTTTTTTCTCAAATAGGGAACCATTTGTCCACTTTCATTAATGTTTTGGCTATTAAATCAGTTGTGAACAGTCAGATAAATAAATGCTTTCTTCGTGAAATCATCACATTATTTTTATTTTAACAGAAGTACTTAGTGTATATATGTAATATTTGAAGTTTTTGAATTTTAAATTTTTTTGTATCATCATTTAAAAACCAGGCAAACCACGATCTTTTAGACAAAAGTAACCCTTTAAGTAGCAATACATACAGCCAGAAATTTGGACTTTTTATAACATTCTTTTTGAAATTTTAAATTGTTCTATATTATGTTTCAACTAGTTTTTACTGTTTAAGATCCGATTTCCTCATAAGTAGGGAAATATGTCCGTTATGTTGGCAGCTCTGGGAATAACATTATCCGGGGGCAGGTTAGACGGACTGTTATCCGTTCCTTGTCGGAGAAAGACAACGGGGGTTCGGACCCGTTTGTTATTAATATTTTTTCATATTTCAAATTCTTTCGTTTCCTCATAGCACCACGTAGTCAAAACTAAAAACAAATCATCCAATTTCACCGGCCCACCAAATTCCCAGTGGTACACCCCGTTGAAGATAGGCGTTTTCGGAAAATGCGTTCACCGACGACCTGAGGGCCCAGGACGAGAGAACAGCACGGCG
The DNA here is from genome assembly GCF_000648675.2 of Cimex lectularius. Classification (NCBI taxonomy): domain Eukaryota; kingdom Metazoa; phylum Arthropoda; class Insecta; order Hemiptera; family Cimicidae; genus Cimex; species Cimex lectularius. The sequence goes on along the minus strand of NW_019392688.1, from coordinate 3,513,971 downwards.
GCGTTCAACCACGAGCAGAGAGAAATCCTAGAAAGATGAATGACAAACTGATGGACTTCGACTACAAATACCTCGACGAGGACATGCTCAGGGGGTTCGACACGTATAAAGTAAGTCCAATCGGTTTCTTTTTTCTCTATCGACATAAATACAGTGAAAATGCCACACTTTTCCTTGTTATTTCCCAGTGAAATTCAACTGTTAACGATATCCCAGTCTCATCTGATAAGGAAAACAATGAATGACCTTTACCCTACGAGATAAAATGACTCGGGGGGGAAAAAACTAATTTCTTTGCCCTACTTTGAAATATCCGGACAAATAACAATTATAATCATTCATGTGCTTAAGTATGTAAAGGAAGCAATATCCTGTGACATTAAATGTCAGCTACATGGCGGTAACTGTGTCAGTTGTTGCGATAGCAACCGTAATGATTATTGTTAATGTAGTTCGAACTGACGACTTTCACCGCATGCGATCTGCATTTTACTACCGTATTTGGTTGATTTCTCTTCAAACCCAAATTTAAACGTTTTTGAGCGTTGTAAAAAAAAAAAAAACGTATTTTATTCTTGACGATTTTCACCGTTAAGATGTACCTGTAAAATAATAAAATCAATGTATCATTATTGTGATTTTATTTTTTGTTGAGTAATGGTCATTGAATTAAATGTGTGTGTTCAATGGTAAGTGTTACATTACGTAATATATTTCGTTGACAGATAAGCTGTCAACATAAATTGCATAAGGAATTATATTTTAGAAATAAATCGTACTTTTATTCACAATGGAAGTTATACGCATACGCTCTCCTCGCTGACTCTCTCATTCACTCATTCATTTTCTCTCTTAACATATCTTGTTTCTCTTTCATTTCACTATCTCTTCTTTCTCTCTCCCCATCTATCAATCTGTGTATCTATCTGTCTGTCTATTTAGCTTCTTTCACTTTCTCCTCTCTCACTCTCGATCTATCTTTTTATCTCTCTTTCTACCAACCTTCTCCCCTTTCATCTTTCTCTCCATTTTCTCTCTCCCTACCTGTCTATTTGCTCTCTCTTCTTTCTCAATCACTTTATCCTTGTTCTCTCTCTCACTCACACTCTCTCCTTTCTCACTATCTATTTTGTCATCCAACTATCTATCTCCTAAAATGTATTTTTTCTCTTTCCCTTTACTCTCTACTTTTTTCTCTCTCTATTAATCATATCAATCGTACATATTTCCCTCTGTACCTATGTACCTATCTATTTAGCTTCTTTCTCTCTCTCACTCTTTCCTCTCCCACTCTCTCTCCCGTTTCTCACTTTCTTTATATATTTTTCATCTAAATATCTCCTAAACTATCATCGTTCTCTTTCACGTCACTCTCTCTCTTTTTTCTTTCTATCTATCAATATATATCTTCTCTCTCTCACTCTCACTTTTCTCTTTCTCTAACTACCAATCTCTCTCTCTCTCTCTCTCTCTCTCTCTTTCTCTTTTCTCTCTCTCTCTCTTTCTCTTCTCTCTCTCTCTCTCTCTCTCTCTCTCTCTCTCTCTCTCTCTCTCTCTCTCTCTCTCTCTCGCTCGCTCGCTCGCTCTCTCNCATCACCTATCTATCTCTTTATTTCTTTCTTCCCTGACTCACTCTCTCTCTCTCTCTCTCTCTCTCTCTCTCTCTCTCTCTCCCTCTCCCCACTATATTACTTATTTACATACCTCTACCTATCCATCACTTTATTTATTTCTTCCCTCACTCACTCATTCTCTCTCTCTCTCTCTCTCTCTCTCTCTCTCTCTCTCCCTCTCTCTCCCTCTCTCGCTTCCTTTCTCATCATTTACTTATCACTACCTATCTACCTCTTTATTTATTTCTTCCCTCACTCACTCTCTCTCTCTTTTTCTTCCTTGCTTACTATTTACTTACAACTACCTACATATCTTTTTAGTTATTTCTCCCCCTCTCTCTCTTTCCCTTTCTCTCTCTCTCTCTCTCTCTCTCTCTCTCTCTCTCACACGTATGTACCCCAAATATAATTAATAAGACATGTTGCACTTCATAAAACATTACATTTTACAAGCTTGAAACACAAACAATTATCTCGCTTTTTGGTTAATTATATATTAATTAAATTAATTATTAAAGTTAATAATTTAATTATTAAAGTTAATTATATATTATCACTATTTTTGTTGAAAATGTTACTATGGATGCTTGCAATTCAGTTGTATTTTTTTCGCTCTTCGTAATATATATGTTTTTATGATGATTTCCAGTAATTGTAAGTTACGTTGTAAAGTACGTAACGTACTTACGATGTTCATCGTTCTCTGTTTCAATATGTAATGAATTTTATGTTTGTAAGGTCGAGTTTAATTTAATGTAATTGAAAACTAAAGGAGACATAACTATGCAAAGAATTTTACTTTGTGAAGACGATTATCTATCTATCTATCTATCTGTTGATGTATATATCTTCTCTTTTTCGATCTATCTGTTTAGCTTCTTTCTCTTTCTCCTCTCGTTCTCCCCCTTACCCTCTCTCTTTTTGGGTTCTACTGCTCTCTCAGTTTATATCTACCTTTTTATTTTTCTTCTCTCTCTTCTGTCTTACCTCTTTCTTTCTCTTTTTATCTATCTACCTACCTATCTGTCTTTACATCTACCTCTCTCTTTCTTTGTCTCTCTCTCTCTCTCTCTCTCTCTCTCTCTGTTTTGTTTTCTCCCTTTCAGTTCTATTTGCTTATCTATCGATCTTTATATCTACCTCTCTCTTATTTTGTGCACTATATTATAGCTTTTTGAATGAAATATATGTTAGAAGTGAAAATTTACTACAGCTCATACTGGCCCGCTTTAATAATCATTTCAGCATGTACAGACAGATAGCAGGAAATACAAGATATTATAAAGGAAGTGTTTCGAAAGGTAGTGTCTTGATTCTTTTCTCTGTTGGGTGTGACAATTCGAAAAAAAATTCATTTTGCTGATGTCGTGGTATTAACTTACGCATTTTAAGCAGCGATCAGGTGCAAGATGGGAATTATCAAATTGACGAGCGGTTTTATAATTGGAGGATTAAGTTCAACTCATCTAAATCAAACCTAGTGCAGTATTCGTTTCATTAAGTTAAAGTTGATGGTGGGTATTGGCCTTCGAGTTGGTGAATACATGTTAAACCGGAACTGGGTTACTTGCAGGATCTGTCTATATTCGCGAGTTTTTAAGTCACTCAAACGCCGTTTGTCATTGCCAACTTCAGTGAGAAATTCAGGAACAGGAGGAGTTGCTCACTGAAGATGGCCCAATGCCGAAATGCGTTTGAGTCATTCAAGAACTCACGAGTAAAGACGACCCAATAAGTAACCCAGTGCCGGTTCCACATAGATCTGGTTAGGTTTGAGTGAGGTAGCATTGTCCAACAAATCGGAATATTTTGTTCGAATTGGTTTTAGTCACTAGAAAGAAAGAACAAATGGTTTATTTCTACTAAAGCTATGTACAGTAAACGTAATGAAAGTAAACAAATATAAATCAAACAGCAGTGGATGCAGGCCGTCTGCCGGTTTTATAGCTTACTTAGAAGCTTCTCCTCAGTTATTCATGGTTAGAAACGTTGCCTTTTCAGGTTTTCACTGAAGCATATTATTATACTGCGGTTTCTCTCCCTGGCAGAACCTGCACTTTTCTCGAGTGTGGTATCACTCCAATATTTTGTGAGGATCCGAATGTACTGTCTAAAACATCTGGTGAGACCTTATCCCTACATTTTAAAAACAGATTCACCTGCTATTGATTATGTTCCATGTATGTTCTTTACCATCGACGCATATAAAAAACCTACTATCACCCTGGAGTACAGGAGGTCTTTTGGTTTTTACTAGTCTCTGACCTTGGGCGTTGTTCCACCAGATACGCGATTTTAATTTGATCCATTCGGTAATGCTTATTATAGTATGTGTAGAAAAAAATAATCTACTTTCCTGAAGAAAGTTTCAAGGTAGTTAAGTGGTCTATACATAGGTAACTAGTTATCTTTTGTGGATGATATAGCCTCAGATGTGCAGGAAACAAGAACGCAAAGGTACACCCTAAAACAGCTAGTGAGTCCTGTTATCTCTCTGAACATAAAAAACTAATCCCCTTCCGTTGATGTACGATCGACCTCTGAGTGTTGTTCAACTTCGATTCAGCAGGTCTCTAAGGCAAGATTTTTTTTAAAGAAGTCTTTTTCCTGTCTCTGTTCTGAGGTATTCCAAGATATAAACTTTTAACTTGATCCAAGCTGCAAGTGCTTCTTTTTTATGCCAGTAGTACGTATAGGCAAATAAACTCGATGTAGTTTTGTGGTCATTACAAAAATAACTACATGACCAGATGGATGTTCATGTAGCCTCAGCTGTGCAAGAAACGTATTAAAAAATTTCCTGTTGAGTCCTTTTATTTCTCTACACAGTGAAAAGTGTACATGTTCCATCTGGTTTTTTTGCCTGAGCGATAGATATAAAAAGAGTACGTTCTATGTAAAATGGAGACAAATAGCTCCACGGTATATGAGAATAGTACTTTCACGCCTTCCCGACATAAATGAAACTTCGAATAATCTCTTATGGGAGTCATCACCAAGGCCGAGCTACTTGCAGATTTGACAAATCAAATCTAGGAAATCGTACATCCGCCACCATTAAGGGACCATGGGAGGCTCAATGAAAAAAGACGGATCTTCATAATAGATGCTCAAACTGCTAATTAGTGGCGGTGATAGGTGATATCAGTCAGCATATTTAGCGCTTGGACAATTTAATTTATAGAATTTTAATTAACTATCTGCATAGAGCACCTCTGGGTGTCCTCAATTCTCCTTGTGCCTGGTTTTTTTAAAATTAAAAAGTAATTAATTATTTAACCTGTAATACACAGGCAAGAATTGTAGCTTAATCTTATATTGCTTTGTTAGGCGGATTTCCTCATATTCTGTTATTGGTCTTGGAGGATCAAGCTATTCGTCACCTCGAGTTTTTATGAAAATATATTATTAGATGTTCTTATTGATATTTTGTATTTGTTTATAGTACTCGGCGGTGGACACGAACCCCCTTTCGATCTACATCATGCACCCCTTCTGGAACAGGGTGGTTCGGCTGTGTCCATCTTGGGTCGCCCCCAACCTCCTCACTTTCCTCGGGTTCACGCTAATGCTCGCCTCCTGGACTTTCCTCGCCTACCACGACTTTCATTTCAACGGCTCCGTTCCCGAATGGTTGTTACTCGTCTGCCCGGTCCTCATCTTCCTGGGCTACACCCTCGACGGTATCGACGGCAAACAGGCGAGGATAACGGGGACGAGCGGACCTCTCGGCGAACTGTTCGACCACGGGCTAGATTCCATCACGGCCGTCCTCATACCGACCAGCTTGTATTCGGCGTTTGGAAGGTAAATTTTCATGTTTTATTGTTCGTTTCCGCCGTGCTCATCTTCCATTCAATCCAGGTCTGTCGGTTCCGTCCCCCCTGTCCGTTACTACTGCGTCCTATGGAACGTCTTCCTTACTTTCTACCTTACACATTGGGAGAAGTACATTACAGGAACACTCTTCCTGCCTTGGGGGTACGACTTCTCGATGCTTGTGAGTTTTTTTTTGTAAGCGATTTTGATAAGTTGTCTGAGTTTTTGGTTTTTAATTGATGTTTTCAGTCTACCGTAGCGGTTTTTGTGTCGTCATATTTCCTCGGTGAGAACATGCTCACGATCGATATAGGATTCGGCGTGACGACTGGGAACGCCCTCGAAGCTGTATTCTACCTCACGTCCATCATCGCCACTCTGCCCGTGACACTATACAACATCTGTAAATCGTACAAGAACAAAACCGGGAAGAACCTGCCGGTCTGCGAAGCCCTCAGGCCCATGATACCCCTCACGGGTCTCATGGCGCTCACAATCTTCTGGGGCCTGACATCTCCGTCGGCCGTTATCGAAACCCACCCGAGGGCCTTCTACATGTTCACAGGGACTGTGTTTTCTAACATAACCGTAAGCACTGAGAAGCACCGTTTTCGATTGTTCGAAATCTATTGTTTTTTGTGTTTTTATTGTAGTGTAGACTGGTCGTCGCGCAGATGTCAGCGACACAATGCGAAAGTTGGAATTCGCTGGTTAACGTCGTAGCTATCGGCTTCCTCTTTTCACGGATCGTCCCCTTGCTCGAGATCCTGATAGTGTACGTCATATGGATATACACTACCTTCTGCCACATACACTACGGAACTTGCGTTGTAAGTGCTGATATTCCAGATAAAAAATCCTCCAAATACTTTAAAAACAGCAATCCATGTTGGATTGTTGTTTATTTCTTTAAAATATTGTGTCCTTTCATGTTAAATGACTTATATATTATTATGGAATATTTAAGACTGCTGAAAAGCAAAATTTGAACCCACACTGTGCCGATTCTGCGAAATTATTTATCTTTTGTCAGCTGATGAAGCAAACAGGAAAATTAAAGTTTAGGAATTGTTTTTTTGTTTATAAAAGGATGGTGCCTTTCTAGATAGAACATACAGCCGGATCAGAGGGAAAGACGATCCGAGTCAACTTTTCGCCCGGAAAAGTTTGGCGGCGTTGTATAGAAATAATTAATCCCCTCTCGACAATTCTTCTCAGTCCCAAATAAGCAAATAATCACCAACAAAAAAAAAATCAAAACCATGTTAAATACGTTGAATTGAATGAAACTGGTGAAAAATAAAAATTGTAAACAGAATACCACTAGATGAAAACTATATAGTTGGTCGTTTCCGATTCACATAGCCCAAAACTACAAGTTCATCAACTTACAGACCACAATAGGAAATCATACAATACAAAAATACTAGAAAACAGACCGACTTCTGAAGATGGCGAAAAGGCGATACGCGTAATGCGAAACAAGTAATAGGTGGTCCAAAATTATCGGAAATGACCTAATTACTCGTACTTTCACAGGCCTCAACAGGATATCTTAAAATACAAAAATAGATTCTAGAAGATTGTTCTACCACTGAGGACGGCGAGAAGGAGAATCGCGTCTGACAGACCGAAACGAGCAATATATGGACCAAAATAATTGGAACAGACCTAACTACGTGTATTTTCATCCCCCAGTCCTCAATGATAAATTTCACAAAATAAAAGTAGGTTCAAGAAGACAGTCCTACCACTGAGGAAGGCAAGAAGGCAAGTACATGTCTGACATACTAAAACAAGCATAATTATCGGAAAAGGCTTATTTAACGTACTTTCACCCGCAAACAGAATATCTAATATAGTATAATGACAAGATGAATGACCGATTTCTGTCGACGGCGAGAAAACGATACAAATCTGAGATATCTGAAATATCAAACAACCGAGATTACATAGACTGAAATGATCCGAAAAGCCCTTCTTCACTTACTTTCACCCTGCTGACCTCAACGGGAATTCTCAAAATACAAAAGCAGAATCTATAAGACAGACCTACCACTGAGGACGGCGAGAAGACGAATACGCGTCTGATGTCAAAACAAGCAAACGGTTGATCAAAATTATCAGAAAAGACCTAACTACACGTATTTTTACCCCGCAGACCTCAGCAGATCTTACAGTGCAAGAAGACAGATTCACTTCTGAAGGCGACGAGAAGGCGATCATAACCCATAACCAAGGATAGGTGGATCAAAAAGATCGGAAATGACCTAATTACACGTACTTTCACTCTGCAAACGTAAACAGGAAAGCTCACAATACAAAAGTAAATTTTGGAAGACGGACTCTCTTCCGAAGGCGACGACGAGAATCGCATCTGATAGAACAAAACTAGCGAGGACAGGTAGACCAAAATGATCGGAAATGACCTATCTCTTTTACCCTGCAGACTTCAACAGGAAAGCTCATAGTACAAAAGTAGATTTTAGAAGACAGACCCATACTGAAGACGTCGAGAAAACGAAATACGTTTTACAGACCAAAACAAGCGAGGATAGGCCGACCAAAATGTTCGAAAACAACAAAGCAATTACACCTACTTTAAATTCAACAATTCATCGATTCTTCTTTTTCCAAACTGTTGTGTCGTTTCATGTTAAATGCCAGGTGTACTATTCATCAGAGATTAATATTTGATTACCCCGATTGTACACATGTAAATGCTACATATTGATACTTAACTCTACTAATTTAGAACATAATCTAGTATTTTTGCCTTGTTTGTTTATACAGGTGAGGCAGATGTGCGACCACTTGAGGATAAAATGCTTCAAGATAACACCGAAAACCGAATGACAAGAAACGGCCCGAGGATCGCCGTAAGCGGATGGCGCTACGACCGAAAACGTGACATTCCGTCGAGTCCGAAAACAGGCCCGACCAAAATAACAGAACAGCCAAGCAAAACAATAAAAACCTGTAAAAAGAGAGAGAGAAATTACCACGTCATTTTGTTTTTAGTTGTAAGGTAGTTTTATTTAATTGTGTACTTTAGTCAACTTTTTGCGATTGTGATTTTAATTTTATTTTACTCCGCTGGTACAAATACTCAACTTAGGATAGATTAATTGTTGAAAATAAGGCCTAATTTGTTTTGTTAATATTTTTGTTCAAAGAAAAGAAATCTCCTTGCTGTTATATACCTTACTGCGATTGAAGTGTTCTCATCTGTATAACATTTCCTTTTTGCTTGCAGACACCGAATTAATTAAAATTATATCAATAAAATAAAGGCACCTTGTCTTTTACCCCGATTGTACACATGTTGTAAATGCTACATATTGATACTTAACTCTATTGATTTAGAACCTAATCAAATTTGAAAATGTTCACAATGAATGTTCGATTTTTTTTGTTTTTATTTTATAATATTCGCAATATAACTGCAATTTGTTGTATACAGTTTTCATTACGACATTCCCGTCCATTTTATACTCTTCAGTCCGACAGATTTGTTGTGAATTCACAAAACATAATTATGAGAAAAGGTAGAGTAAAAAAAATCAATCCACTCTGAATATATTATTTTCTTTACACCAAAAGAATTTTTTATAATTGTACACCGATCATTGCATGCTCCAAAATAACGGAATTAATTGTTGGAAAATTTTTGATGGTGTAAAAAGTAATAAACTCTGATAGCAAATGCGTATTATGCAATCGAGAAGTTACAGTAAGTATACCAGGCTCCAAAAATAATTGGATAGGAACTAAACAATTCGGCACACGACCACGATTAATAAAATCAGGACACCCATTTTTAGAAATGCGAACTGTCTATATGATCTCGGAAACATTCTTTAATGTCTCAACGGACTATAAAGGAGAGGAAGAACTCAGGAGAGCAACAGATACAATATGGTACAAAGAGGGCTGTAGGGAGGTAAACAAACGAAAAAACAGGATCGGGTGATTTTTGGACATGTCCAAGATATGAGCAGTCAACCTCATTAGGGAAGAAGAGGTTACACTGGCAAAAAATCCACATAATATCTGATAGCCAAGCAGATATTTAAAGCATTAACATGTAAAAAAAATCACATCAAAATTAGTCAGTGAATGTATCCAAAATCTCCAAAACCTGTGGAAACGCAACAACCTGATATCTTGGGTGCCAGGGCACAAAGTAATTTAGAATAACTAAAAAGCAGACCCACTGGCCGGAGGATCTGCAAGACCATACATAGGCCCCAAACCTATACTAAGGATAACAAAAACAAATACAGAATCCTCCATCGCAAAATGGATGCAAATAAAACAAAAGGAGAAATGATTAGACACAGTAAACTTTTGCTAAAACAACCTCACCAAGACTGGCAAACCCACTGCTGCAATTGGAGAGGGCTAGACACCGAAGAGTGATGGGACTATTAACCGTGGCACACTGGCATCTGAGAAAACGTCTACTATGGGCATATATAACGATGATATCCATCTGCAGATTATGTAATGAGGAGGAGGAAACAGCCACCCATATCATCTACGAATGCGAAGCATCGGCTCAATGGAGTTTTAACTTAACAGAAAAAAAATCTAGGGAATGAAATTGTACCAGCGACAGTCGATGACCTGACCCTTTTGAGAAGAAGGATTGAGTCTGCATCGAACAAGGGAACTAGGAAGGTACGATAAGCCAGAAGGCTGCCTGAGGAACATAAACCCCCCTTCCTGGCTTCCTTATCACCATCACGTATATCCACATATATTTGGTATTCTCGGACCAGAAGCGACGTAAAGTTGGACACGAAGTGAAAATAGAACGCGAAAAAAATGCAAAATCACTTTTCGTCGGAAATCAGCTCAAAATGGAAAAATTCAGAAGTATATTTGCATATCACACAGATAATTATCGACCAGCGATGATTAATTGATGACTGGGATCAGGTATGTGGTAGAAAATGAAGTATCATTGTGGCAAGTAATCACGAATTACAGTGACAAGCGAAAAATTCCACCCAATTGATTTTTTGTCATTTTCTCGATAAAAGAAAATTCTGCCCTTGGTTAGTTTCATTGTTTGTCAATAAATATTTGTTTATGCTATGTTGTAAATTGCGAATATCAATTTGAGGACATAATCTTAATTAAAACTTAATCCTTAATCCAAAACAAGGAATAGATTGTTTGGTTTTCATCTTTGTTTTCTTAATTTCAATTTTTAAACTTAAAAACGCCATTTAGTGCTGAGGATGTATGCGCATCAGATATGCGGCTATTGCCATCTGGGTTCCCTACGAAACTCTGCGAGACGTTTTCGAGAAACTGGGACCTACCATGGAAGGCTCGGTTCTGGACGCCCTAGGGCAACAGAACCACAGGATGACCGTTTTATGACTCTGAGAATTTTCCGAAACCGGCACCTTACTGTTGTTCAAGTGATTCATCAGCTAAAGAAAGTTCGAGGTGTCCAAATTTCTGAACTTTACTGCATACATACTGCTCGAAGAAGACTAAATCAGTATGGACTGATGGCTTTTCGCCCCGTAAGAGGACCAGAATGCACAGAGTTGCACGGCTCCCATTTGCTCGAGAACATAGCCATTGGTCTTTGGACGATTGGTCTACTGTACTTTTTACAGATGAGTGTAGATTTGCTCTACTATCTCCAGATGGGCGTGAAAGAGTATGAACCAGACGAAATGAAAGGTACAAAGCTTGTAATTTTTCTCACGTAGCTTTCCAACGTAGCTCAGTGATGATGTGGGCGGGAATTTCAACGGAGAGTCGCACAGTGTTGGTTGTTGTTCGTGGATGGTCTTTGACGGCCACTCGCATCGTGGATGAAATTCTATGAAATCAGCGGCAATCCTATTGTCTAACAATCCTAATGCCCGACCACATGTCGTTCGCATAGCACAAACGTACCTTCAACAGCATAATCAGGGTCATAGCTTGGCCAGCCCGTTCTCCAGGCCATTCGCTATATGGATGAAATTATGGAACATCATGCGTTGCCTATCCTCGATGAAATCTTAATCTACGACAATATTCTAATGCATGATCATGTCAGTCATCCAGTCAGAGAGGGAGGGAGGGAGGGAGAGGGAGAGAGAGAGTGAGTGGGAAAGAGGGAGAGTGAGTGAGATTGATGATTGATTAAACATTTTATTTATCCACACAAGGTTAGGTCTCGTGGACCTTTCTCCACTTAACGTGATTTACATTACACTTACATATAATTTATGCAGACTCTCGGTGTTTACAATTTATTTTACAAACAGAATTCAAGAAAAAATAAAGTTTTATTCTTTTTTATTAAATATTTCACAATACAACAATTTTTGGTTTATAAATTTATAAGTTAATATGTATTTATCTATGTAAGAAATCAATGAATAACAATCAAAATAAAAGATAAGCAATAAAAACTTTAACAAGAATTTTTGATAGATAGACATAACTTTAAATTATGGACCGATTACTTTTAATTTTCGTTATTATGGCAGTTATTTAGAGAGTGCAAAAACACATAATATAAAACAATATTAATTAATTTATGATTCCACGATTTTATGATGGTTTTAATTATTTTCCATCAGATGTTTTAGATATTTGCTTTTGAAAGTACCAAAACTGCTCTCAGAGGAAATACTATTTGGAACTTTATTAAAAAAAAGAGTTGGAGTATGATGAGAGATAGATAGATAGATAGATAGATAGATAGATAGATAGAGAGAGAGAGAGAGAGAGAGAGAGAGAGAGAGAGAGATAGAGAGAGAGAAAGAGAGAGAGAGAGAGTAAAATATCAATGTAAAATATCAAATTCACGCTAAACACAATAACTTTATTGAATAACAAACCTAGAAAAACCTGACAAGGGAAGAGGGAAAGAAAACGTGTGGTTAATTAGATAATTAGCTCGTAATATATGAAATATATAAATCTAGAGAGAAAACAAACTAAAATAGAATAAAAAAGGAAAGAAATAAAACTCGTTTATTATGCTCTGGAAGGAATTCCCTCTTAACATCAACGACATAATTTTAACAATATTTGTTTTGTGTATTAACAATGAGGATTAATTTAATGATGCTTGGCATTTTCGAGAAAATTAGATTTAAGCTGTAATACTAATAAACAAGAGTAAAGTAAAATAAAAGCTTTTTTATTTATTTTTATTATATTTTTCAATTTTGTACAAATAGTAAATAATATATAATGCAACTATTGTGCAAAAATAATTTTAAAAAACTCAAATAGCAAATAATTTACTCCTGATTTATTATCTCTCGCGATAAACTTTATTTACAGCAAGACAACTTAAAATTATTTAAACAACGATCAATGCAGGTCGACAGCTAATAATTAAATTATACAATTAACGAAAACATACTAGTTAAGCATTTCAAAGTGCTTTATTATTTGAAACTTATAAATTTTGTCCATCTATGCCGTGTCAAATATACAGTACAATCGAAATAATTTAGTATCAGTTTTTTTTCTTACATGCCCAAAATTTGGACGTCGAAACAATATAGAATCCGCGGTTGGGATTAAATCTAAAATTGGCTTTTGGCAAAAATGAGGCCGGTTAAAAAAAAGAAACAAAAACAAGGAAGGAGAAGTATCACGATCATACCGAATGGGCTTTTTCAACCCCGTGGAAATTATGGTGATCTGTCACATAAAAATTTCATACCGTGAAGATTCTGCATAATTTCCCAATACCCTGACGGTTTTTTAACAATTGGATGTTGTTGTTTTTTTAAAAACAATTATAATCAGTTTTGTTTAGGAATTGTTTAAAATATAAATTGAACCGAATTTGTGGATAAATTCGAGAAGGCGGCTCTGGTGGAAAACGTTTCAAATACACGTCCAATTTTTCAAGTTGGCCGTGAATTAAATCCGGCTTATCCCTTTTACTAGATTAACGGGCTCAATAAAGGATGGAGAAAGGAATCTTCTTCCAATAAAGAAACTATTAATCACCCTAGTTTTTTTTTCTATCGCTAAGGGATAGGATCGAAACTCGGCCACACGGGGGTAGGTTTTGTGACGATATTGATTTTCCGTCGTCCCCCTCCCCCTCTTGCGGAGGAAGACTTTTCACCCAGAACGCCCCTGAGTGGAAATGTGCGAGGGTTTGTGAGGGCGAGGAGACTGGAAAAGTGATCGGGATGCGGGAAATCCTGTCCATGATTTGATCCTTCACGGTTGTGTGCCACTCTCCCTGGGTACTACTGAGCTGAGAGGACATGTCGGACCAGGATAACTACGATGACGAGGTAACGATTTGCATCTTCCACCGTTAAGGGAAAACTGACAGGAAAGTCAACTTTTATAAAGTTTTGATAACACGACAAAATATTTTGAAACTGCAACCAAAACCCAATTATAAACCATGTGCGTCCTCTTTGTGTTTCGTGTTTATGCTCGATTTCAGTAAGAAAATGTTCAAAACAGGCATTTTTTGGCAAAGAATTGTTATTTAGAAAAAAGTTCATATTCTTCAAAGAAATAGCACGGCGTAAAAACCCTTAAAGCTCATTTCTTCTAAATCGTTACAAACCAGTTTTATAATCCTGATTACATCTTATGATTTTATGCTGACAGTCACGCAACCTTCCATTTGACTTGAAATTATGACACGATTTTATTAAACCTGTATTCTTGAGGTCTGCTGGGTGATGGACGTGCATTTGGTCATATCTGGTCAACTGGTCTGTCTAGTTTCGATGGTTTTGTCCTACCAAACGCTTTTCAGCTTTTTGTCATCTCTCGATGGTTTGGTGTTAGTGTTATGGTGTCAGTCGTGTCGTTTTGTAGTATATCGAACCAGCAACTTCCAATCGACCAGGAAGATCGGCAATGACCAAACTGCATATCCTGCAGGCTCCATTCTTTTCCTTCCAGTATGATTCGTGATTTTTAGTAGTTTCAAGCAGAAAATACAAAATAGTACACCGCAACAGATGTAGTCAGTTAGTGTCTGGTTTTGCAGCTCGTCTCGTCAAACCCGAACCAGAGGAATTGGCGTGGGATTCTCATAGCGATGCTCGTCATCATGTCTGTCTTGGCTCTCATCGTAACATCCGTGGTCCTCCTCACGCCTCCTGACAACGGGCCCAGGGTTAAGGCCGGAAGGCTGAAGCTGCAGGAGATACTGAGCCACGAACTCACACCGCTCAGGTTCAACGGATCTTGGATTGCAGGTCAAATATACTCATTGAGTTCCTTTGTCATCAGCAATAGCGCTTAATTAATACCATAAAATATTGTTGTTTGTATTTTATGTTGTATGTACGAATAAATGACAATTTGTTTATTACAGACGACCAACTTATGTACAAAGATGAAAATTCCAACATTGTTGTGTTGAATGCTGTAAACTTGACGACTAAAGTTATCATGCCGAGTCAGACATTTGTAAGTCCAGTAAATAATACAAATGTTCTTGAAATTTGATTGTGGATTGCTTTTTAGAGGCGTTTCTCCATTGTGAAGTTCACGATGTCACCCGATGGTAAGTTCTTGCTCCTGGTCCACAACACAAAAAAGCTCTTCAGGCATAGCTTTCTCGCTCAGTACACGGCTTACGACGTATCAAGCGGCCAGACGTACCCGGTCACCGTGTCGGAACGACATGAGGAAAAGCAGTTCCTCGTACACGCTCAGTGGTCGACCCGGGGCAACGGTCTCCTCATCGTCCTCGACTACGACATCTACTTCCGGCCGAACCCCAGGAGTCAGCAGGTCTACAGGATAACCAGCACAGCGGTGCCGGGACTGGTTCATAATGGCGTGCCCGACTGGCTGTACGAAGGTAACTCGGCAGTACTAGTATATACGTAGTACGAACAAGCGATGGATAATTGAAATTTTGATTTTAGAGGAGATCCTCGACGACAACAAGGCCATGTGGATGTCGAAGGACGCCCGGCTTCTTCTCTTCGCGAGCTTCAACGACACTCTAGTCCAAGAGTTCCAGTTCCCTTGGTACGGCGTGGACAAGGACACACAGCAGCTCTACCCGGAAATAAGAAAGTTGAGGTACCCTAAACCTGGAACGACGAACCCACACGTCACCCTGTACATTGCCGATCTAGCCGATCCCAAGAATATCAAAATAAAAGACCTCAAAGCTCCAATGGCTCTCGGCCAAACAACGTAAGTCTAAAAAACCAATATTAAAGAGATAAGTTTAAGAACACAGTAAAAACCCGAATATCGCTTGTGTTTATTTAGGGATTATTACTTCAATGGTGTCAGTTGGGTGAGTGCTACGGAGGTGGCAGTCGTCTGGATGAACCGAGCGCAGAACATTTCCATGGTTACGCTTTGTAAAAATCCGATGTGGTTCTGCCAGGAGGTAAGTCTGTCGGATTTGCTTGTCAACCAAGTTTGAAATTAATTTGATCGTACAGACCCAAAGAGTGTCCGGAATGGGGAAGAGTTGGGTCGAGGCACCTCCTCCGCCGATTTTCAGCAACGACGGCAACACTTATCTCACGTTGGCTCCTGTGAAAGACGGCAGTGCAGGCTTTTTCAGGCACATCGTCTCAGTCAACATACCGAAGAAAGGGTTGCTACCGATCACCCAGGGGACGTTCGAAGTCGTCAAGATAGTCTCATGGCACCTACAGAATCACGTCGTGTAAATACACGAAGTGTGCAACGGAAAATATTAGATATTGATTTAAAAAAATCTCCTTGCAGGTACTACCTGGCGATTTACCTCTCTCAGCTTCATCTCTACTCTGTAAAGATGGAGAACAACTCGAAACCATTGTGCCTGAGCTGTCCGAAGGCAGGACTCGGGACCGAACCGTCTCGTCCTGTCCATAAAACTCCTCAATCACAGGAATCGTCCTTACTCGACGACGCGGACTACGAACTACCGACGACAGAAGCGCCGCCCAAGCCCAAAAAGAAGAAGGAGGAGGAGCCACAACGTAATAAATTCGGAATATAGATCCATACCTTACGAATCAAATATGGAAAAGTTGTTTAATTTTGTTGTGAAATTATAAGGCAGTTTTGTTAACTTCGATGGGTCTGCCGGGTGATGGACCTCCAGTTTTGACATTTCTGATCATTTTGGCCTATCTTATAGTCTGCTCCTGGTACTATAGCTAGGAAGGAGGCGAAACGCGCATGCAGGCCAAAACGGCAGAAACAAGACCAAAATGATCGAAAACAACCAAACTGCAATTATAATTAGATTTCACAAAAACAATTATGGGACATATAAAAGTTAACTGCCTTTTTAATCTCGTTATCTGATGTTTTAGATGTCGAAGAACCCTTGTACAGAGAGTGCTTGTACCACAACGCCATTTTCTCTCCCAATTCGACCTACTACGTCCTGGAATGCCTCGGACCCGGTATCCCGACGGTCTGGCTCTACAAAACCGACACGGGTTGCATTATGAACCTCCAGAACAACTCCAGATTGTACGACCGCGTCTCTAAAGTCGCTCTACCGCAGGTGAGGACGTTCCCCGTCGAAATATCAGGCGGGTATCAAGCTCAGGTGAGGCTATTCTTGCCTCCGGGTTTGAGAGAGGGCGAAATCACCAAGTACCCTCTCATACTCCAAGTGTAAGTCTTGCCGGTGATAGTCTTTTTGAATAAAAACAATACCGGGCTTTTCTTCTAGATACGGAGGCCCCGGGTCACAACTGGTCACCGACAAATGGAAAATCGACTGGGGCACCTATTTAGCTTCGACCCAAGACATCATCGTCGGCTATATCGACGGCCGGGGCACTTCAGGAAAAGGGTAAAACCTAATTAGTTACAATACAATTCCTTTACTACGGCTTTCGTTGTTTCCTCAGGTACACCCTGACACACCAGGTTTACATGAAATTGGGCGCCGTCGAGGCCGCAGACCAGCTCGAAGTAACAGAGTGCGTAACATTCGTGACTTGCAGAAGTCTCTTTTTTTTTTCAATTAATACCTTCTATGACTATTGCAGGTATCTTCGAGATAATCTTCACTTCATCGATAAAAGGCGTGTCGGCGTCTGGGGCTGGAGTTACGGCGGGTTCGTTGCTGCGATGCTGCTCTCGTCACCGGGCCAGCAGGTCTTCCAGTGCGGGGCTGCCGTCGCTCCGATAACATCCTGGCGCCTTTACGGTTAGAAAACAAAAAGTTATGGTAGGGGTAACAATTTTGGTCGTTACGTTTTGTTCAAAAATGTGTCAGCTTGAATATAGAATAGTCAATATATGTATGAATAACACGGTGACCTCTGTTCGAATATTCTGGAGAACACTTTATCGCACATTGTCAACAAGGTTAACCCTCAGCAGTTCATGGTTTTGTTTTTCTAAACACGCCCTATTTAAACTGCTGAACTTTCACCTTCAATAGATAAGCATAGCTGCAGTCGGACAACAATATTTCTTTGAGTATTTGGATTTGTACCTCATGAACTGCCTAAGATGACTGCTCTTCTATAGTCATAATTTTCAATCATGTATTTCATGTTTTCAATGGTTATGCGTAAACTTGATTACTGTCTATATAGTTTAGGCGCCAATTCTTTATCAAGTTTGATCTCCGACCGCGGGGTCCGCTCATCCTCGCCAGTTTTCCCTGTCAGACGAGTTTCGCCAGTTCTCCACCTTCACTGTTTGGTCTATGCTTTCGATAAGTCGATCATATTATTTGTTAGTAAATGTGTGAAGGAGGGAAAAGTATACTTTGTCTTTAAGGGTGAATTGAAAATTTTTTAAATCAATTCTTGATGTTTTGGTCGGGTTTTTGTTTTATGAGATGGTATGGAGTTTTTCGTGGATGCGAATTTTGTTTGTTTTTTAGTTTTCTCTCACTTTCTCTGTACGTTTTTCACTGTCTATATTTTCTCGTTCTTTCTCAACCTTAGATTAACTCGGGACAGATGTAGAAAATATCCCTCTTTTTGTTTGTTTTCTTTTCTAGCAATGTCATTTTTCACTTTTTCCTCGCTTTTCTGATCTCAATCTTGTTTCTCCCACCCTTTCTGCTTCCATACTTCTTCACATTCGCTCTTCCTTTTCTGCCGCTCTCTGTCTTATTTATACTTGACCTTTCACGCTCTTCCTTTCTCTCCCTAATGCGACTTTATCTCTTTCCTTTTTTCCTTTCGTCCACGCTTTCTATACATCTTTTTTTCATCGTTACTTTTAACTTCACTTTATCATTCACCCTCTTTCTCGCATTTCTTGGTTTCTCTGTCTGTCATACTCGCACTCTCCTTTTTCTCGTCACTCTCGCTCGCTCGCTCTGTTGCTCGCTTTGGTTCTCTCAATCTCTCTGTATTATTCACCCACTCTATCTCCCCCTCTTTCTCTCGCTGTTTGTTTTTCTCGCTCTTTCTTACTCTCCTCTCTCAGTGACACATTCGTTCTTCCTCACATTTGTTGTTATATTTATTGTTCTCTTTCACTGTTTCACTCTCTCTGTCTCTCTATCTATCTACCTATCTATCTTCTGTTTTTCATCTTTCTTTAGTTCTTGCCCTAATTTTTCTTTTGCTCTCTCTACATGACTTACTTTTCTTACTTCTTTCTCTCTCTCTTTCAGCCTGTCTTTTTTTCTCGCGCTCTCTTTATCTATCTTCTCTAGTTAATGTTTGTCTTTCTTGTTAGTCTCTCTTCTATTTTTTAACCCTCCTTCTCTCTCTCCCTCTCTCCCCTCCATCTCTCTTCTTCTCTCTCTTTCTCCCTCACACCATTTCTCTCTCTCTCTCTCTCTCTCTCACACACACACACACACACTTTCTTTCTATCTCTCTCTCTTTTTCACTCACTCTTTTTCTCGTTCTGTTTTTCTTACTCACTCACTTACTCTCTATCATGCTCTCGCTCACTTTCATACACACACACACACACATACTCTCTCTCTCTCTCTGTTTCACTCACTCTTTTTCTCGTTCTGTTTGCCTTACTCGCTCACTTACTCTCTATCTATCTCTCGCTCACTTTCACACACACGCGCGCGCGCAGCGATCTTGTATCCATCCGTCTCAATTTAATTTGGTTTCCTCTCTCTTCTTCACCTTCTCTGTTCATTACAGAGACTATCTCTCCTTTTTTAAAATCCCTCTTACTTCCTTTGTTCTCTCTACTTTTCCTTTTTTCCCTTGTCTGCTGTGATCACACACCTTCTCTTAGCGTTCTTTCTTTCTCCTGCTTACTTTTTCACTCATTTTTGTTTTGTTTTCTCTATCACTCTCGGTCTGATACCTATCGTTTTCTTTATGACAGTGAGGTCATACCGAAATGCCTAAACTCGCCTGACACAAAACTACCCAGAATAGACAGACACAATATTTCCAGTTCATGTTCGATCGTTAAAAAAACTTGTAATTCTCAATTATAAAATATAATTTATCTGCTTTCACGTATACCAATATCTTTCCCTTGGTAGACTGGGCAAAATTTCCATCGTTTTCTCTTTAAACAGTTCATACGATTATCCTAATCTCATGATTTATCGTCAAGGGACGTCTCAATGTTATCGTTTTGCTTTGTTGTTCCATTAAATTATTTCTTTGCTTCCCACCTTCCGTTTGCTACAGTTCCAAAGCCTGTACAGCCCGAGAAACTCTTATACGATTAGAAACGAAATTATTCCCTATTTCGCAGATTCCGCGTACACGGAGCGCTACATGGGGATGCCCAATGTCACAGGCAACTACAAAGGCTACGAGGAGGCGGAATTATCGAAAAGGGTAAACGGGCTGAAAGACAAAAGCCTCTACCTCGTCCACGGCACCGCAGACGACAACGTCCACCTCCAGCAGGCGCTGCACTACGCCCGGGCCCTGTCCAGCGCCGGCATCGTCTATTCGCAGCAGGCAAGCATCAAAATTTCAAAACCTAAAGTGGAAAAAATCGAGATAAATTTGATAACGGATTAACTTTTAACAGATCTATCCAGACGAGAACCACAGCCTGTCAGGTGTCAAAAAACACCTCTACCGCTCCCTTGAGAACTTTTTCAACAACTGCTTCAGAAAGCAAGTGCCGCAGGAGTCAAAGGCCGGGCTCAGAAACGGAGGAGCCGAATGGTAGTATTACAAAGATTATTTTAATAATAAATCATCATGGGCTATCGGTGGCTCGGTGGCAGCAACGGTCGAGGTATTGATACGGCGTACAACACTGTAAGGTAAAAGTACCGGGTTCGAATCCAGCGGCCCCACATTAGAACCTGGCATATTTACAAATAGGTTTTTTCTCAAAAAACACCGACACTCCGAGGGTTGATAAGACCTCTGCAGTTGCGAACCCTCTTTTAAAAAAAATAGCGTTTTTGGTTAAGCACAAAACTTTTTAACCCAAATTTTTCGAGAGTGCTTTCCTGTCTATCCTTTAGGCTTTGGCTTTTCTTCACTTGGGAAGTAGGAATCTCGGCCTGCATTGGTCACAATCATGGGAAATGTTCCGCTGTTTCTCCTTCTTCCTGGCGATATCTGCACAGGCTTATTTCTATTGTTCTGAGTCTATGTCACTGGAGACTGTATTGTTCAGTCAGTAGTCGTACTATCATTCTAGACCTAACACGTCTTAGGTTTAGTAATTTGTTACTTTCTGCGATGATACTTTAGTCAACTTTTTTACAACTCTTGGATTTGGGAACTGAGGACATTTCCATTGTCTGATGGATCAACTTTTTTTGGATAGACCTTCGTATCAACAGAGGGATAGAGATAAGAGAGGCGACCACAAGGCCTTCTGCACCTCGACCTGATAAGTTGTACTCCCCTGTTTTATAACTCACTGGCCAGCTTCAGGATATTAATCAACCTCCATAGCTTTGCCAGCGGCTCCTTAGTGTAGGATCTTGCTTGTAGTTTTTCCTGTCCTAGTCCAAGAACCTGCACCTACATAGACCACAGAAACCTAAAATGTGTTCTGCGGTCTCTTCTTCCTGGCAGTATCAGCACAGTCTTTGTTCTGTCTGAACTGCTATGAGGTGCATGTGCTTTCTTAAGTGGCAATGTCCTGTCAGGAGTCCAACCAGAATCCTGATCCTGTTGCGATTGCCTTCCAGAAATTTGTAAGTTTTGCGGATGGTTCGTCTATGAATCTCTTCGCGAGCGAGGATCCTTTTTAATATGTGTCCTCTTTTTTGTGGCTAAGGCACAGGAGGGTCCAGGATCTAGAGGGTCCACGCTGACGCCCTCTTTCGCCAACATGTCAACCTTTTCGTTGCCTCTATACTCCGAAGGCGGTCAGGTCATTAGTACCGCTTACTTCCGTCAGGGCCTCCATGCAGTTCCAAATGCTCTTTGTCATAACCTCATGACAGCCATAAGGCTAGATCCTTTAGTGCTGCCAGACTGTCAGAGAAGATGGCTATCTTCTGGGAAGGTATTCCTAGCGTTTTAATTTCACTGGCGGAGTGTTCAATCGCTTATTTACGTAAGTTTACCGTCAGTCGGTCTTTGTGTTCATCCCGAAGACTCCAGCCCCGTGCCCTTTTCGGTTTTGGAACCATCAGTGTACCAGTAGGAGTTTGCCATTCTCCCCGTTCTGGTATTAGTACCTTGTACTTTTTAGTAAAATTGATTTTGGAGTAGTGACATCATTTGGCAAGCCTTGTATCTCCTCCTTCAATTTCCTTCCAGAGACTGCAGGGTCAGTGAACAGGCCTACTATCATTTTTGCACTACATGGCCTTGGTTTCGGTAGTCGTGCCGTTAATATATTCTAGATCCTTTAATGAACTTTTCGAGAAAAAAATTTTAAACAAATAAATTTCAAATTAAATTTTTTTTTGTTTCAGCGATGTTTGCAGCTCGTAATGGTTAGAAGAGTCGTTTTTCCTGCTTCGCCATTTGTAAATCAAAGAGAGAGAAAACGAAACAGGATTTGGAATTGATTAGAGAAAACAAGTCTTTAGAAAACACAGTTTTTATGAAAGTTTTAAAAAGGCAAAATCCACCTGTTTTATATTTAAACGAAAAGCACTATCTCTATAAAGTTTTAACAACATTTTTGAAATTTTTTCTAATAATAGTTTTATCTTAGTGCCTAGAATCAACTAAAAAAACACTTTTCTTCTGAGATAATGAAATATTTACAAGATAGAATCTCGACAATTAGAGTAGGGTAAAAAAAAGATAAGGGGAAAATTTACCCCAGTTTTCACATGCAAAAAAATGGTTGTACTATCGCCAAGGTCGTGTACTTTTATGTTTTTGGGGTCCAAAAATTTTATTAGAAATTTTAAAAGTTGTTTGTAATAAAAAGCTCAAAAAAATTAAATAAAAAAAATTGCTTGTTTCTTTTTTAAATTTTTGAAGAATTTTTCGCATTTAAGAAAAAAAAGAAAAAAAAAAGAAATCAAGAGATCTAAAGTTACCATTGTAGCCTTTTCAAAAACCATTTTCTATTGTATTTATAAAAAAATTATTATCCTTTACAAGAAAATATATACATAGAAAACTAAAACGTAATAAAAAAATAGTTTTAAACAACAATAGATTTTTAGATGGTAGAAACTGGTTTTTGACTCTTTTCAAAACATTGTTCATTATCACATCTCTTATTTTCTTCCCCTAATTGCGTAGCCTTTTATAACGAGTTTCCCTAAAGCAGACAAATTAGCTTTTTAAAATGAGCAAAGTAATTTTGTGATTTCACGTGTCTTCCTAATGAATAAAAATGAAGAAATAATAATAAAATATATAAAAAAAGTAATAAAAAGGCACAATAAAGAGCACGTAGGTTATAAAAATGTCGACGAAAATAATTTCAAGCGCCTCTTCGAAGGCGCCTTTGGGAAGATGGAACGGAATTTCGAGTAGCTAGACATATCAGAGAATGGTTAATAATTTACAATATTATATAATATACAATTAATAAAGAAAATGATAATAATTAATTGTAGTTAGATTCGTCGATAAACAATATGTTTGATTTTTTCCTTTTCTATATAATAAAAGAGAGAAAAGAAAATCACGTTTTGAAAGTCTTTCATTAATAAAACAAAAACAGAGAGAAGAGAGAAAGAGAAAAACTTTTCGTCAAAGGAAAAATAGTGAAGTTCTCTTTTTTTTACAACGTTGTTAACTGTACAAAAGAAATTTTGGAAAACAAAACCTCTGAAAAAAAAAACTCTTCCCGACAATTCGACAAAAATACAGAGGGTTTTGAAAATTGCAATGTTAAACATGCCAGTTTTTCCCTTTCTTTCTTTCTAAGTAGTTTGTAAATCTATTGCGAACAAAAAGTTGTGTATATAAAAAATAAAAGTTAAGTTAAATACAATTTCAAAATGGCTTCATTTTATTGTACCTGGTGTTGTATCAAGAGTAACGACTATTATTCTACGTGTATATATATATATATATATATATATATACATACATACCTCAGGATTTTACATACTTGTACACTAAAGCTTCAAGTTCAGAAAGTTCAAGAATAAATTAAACATTAATTTAATCTTAAATAATATAATTAATGTTTTTATTAAGATAATTAATTTATTATTATTACTTTTATTTTTTATTTTCTTACAGTCTACAATTTTTACACAAAATGTTGCTGATTAAGTTGGATTCTAATAAAAATCTGATGGCGTACACTAAAGCTTCAAGTTCATAAAGTTCAAGAATAAATTAAACATTAATTTAATCTTATATTAAAATATAATTAATATTTTTATTAAGATAATTAATTTATCGCACTGTTATTTTCTTACGGACTTTATAATTTTTAAACAAAATGTTGCTGATTAAGTTGGATTCTAATAAAAATCTAAGGGCGTACACTAAAGCTTCAAGTTCAGAAAGTTCAAGAATAAATTAAACATTAATTTAATCTTATATAATACAAATAATATTTTTATTGAGATAATTAATTTTTTTTATTTTTTACAGACTACAATTTTTACACAAAATGTTGCTGATTAAGTTGGATTCTAATAAAAATCCACAATGTACTTTGCGTAAGAATCATTAGATCATCATCAACATAATCGTCCTTATTACATAAGAAAGAAAAGAACAAGATGTCGTATGATAAAGATTGCTGTTTTTTTTTTTAATTTTTTTTATAAAAAGCAGAATACAAATTCACGTATCACTTATGCGAATATGAAATACTTGGTTCAAATTTTATATTTACATATTTATTGTAATTTTATCAATAAAAACGTGTTTTGAGATTCACCCAGGCTCTGAAGATGACCCGAGTAAAGGTCGAAACGTTGGCAATAAAATGAAAAAAAGGTGTTTTTATAAATTACCTCCTTCTTGACCGCTCCTCAGGAATCCAACAAACTGTTCTTCTGTGATTGATTAATCATGAATAGAAACTGGATTTACTTGGTCTTAACAGAAAAAGACACTGGAGACATCAAAATAAAGCATGCCGTGATTTGTATTTTTTATATTTCTTTTGTACTTTTGAACAATTTATTAAATATGATTGTTGAAAAAGATTTTCTGTCTATTTTCACCTCAGTACTTATTTGAGATTTTGTTTCAACGAGAGTACAGCCGAAATATGTGGATTCAAGCTTCTACCGCACTTGCAGACCTTGCTTCTTCAAACAGCAACTTTTTACGATCAACAAACGTCATTTATCTTCCCTGCAATAAAAAACTGAAAAATGTTGAGCGAAAGATTTATTTAATTATTAAAAACCAATTGCGTCCAGGGATTTGAGCAATTGGTTTACAGATGGCATATAACAATCTAGCCCGATGGGCTGTATTGCCGTGGATCCAATTAAATATTTCAAACCAACTAAGATGAACGATTGATCTGTAGGCGAAAGGAAGAATGATCCAAAGTGGGTTTAAGGTCACAAAGTATGGAAAAACAAGTGACTCCCTGGTTTAGGCTGACTTTCCACCTGGTGCATACAAAAAAACAACGAATGTTTATTGTAACTATTCGATAACTAATATCATAGATTTCCTTGTGTTATGTCGGTTCTCAACTCGGTACAAACTATTAGATGTTTTGTTTCAACTAGATAACAGCGAACGAAGTATGTGCTATTTAGATTCTTCTACCGTACCTGTCATACAGTGCAGACTTTCCTCTTTCAGACTATCAACTCCTACGATCACTTTTCCTTTCACGTTCAAGTTCTGTATTAAATTTTTTTAGTAGATTAGTTATTTCAATAGTAAAAACAATGTGGTACACCCATGGAATTAAGTATTTACCAATAGATGCCATATTAAGCATCATGTGCTGTATTCCCAATAATCCAATTAAACAATTTTAATCTTTCACGACCAACAGATCGCTCCTTTAACTTTTCCTACATTAAAGATATGAAAAATTTGAGTAAAAGACCTATTTCAATTAGAAACTAAATGGTACGGCCGAACAAATGAGCAGTTGTACTCTAGATGGCAGTTAACTATCTCGGAGCATGAGCTGTAATCCCATAAATGCCATTTAACATTGTTAACAGCTGAACACAAACAATTGATCTGTAAGCAAACCGAAGAATGGTCGATACTAGGCTAAAGGTCACAAATTATTTGTAAAAAAACAGCAGAAAAAAAACCGAGTGATTTCCCGGTTTGACCAGTTTTTCTATAGTAGTATGAACGACAAACGAATTGTTGCAACTATTCCATATCATCTATGATGATGTTCCAGAATGACGTTGACTCTGTGTTCAGAGCTGAAAATTTTTGGAGTGGAAGGCATTTCGACAATAAAAACCACTACACTTGAAGTTCCAGAGTAGGTCAAAGTTCAAAGAAAAACAAAAGACAAACAGGGATTCTTCGGCTTGGACTGCTTTTCATGATCCAGAAGGAAGTTCTGACTGTTATCAGCTCGGTAAAAATATTTTAAGTTTTCTTTCGACGAGACAACAGCCGAAATATATAGAATCGGGCTTAAACCATGCTTTTGATAGTGCATTCCTATCTTCTTCAGACTACCAACTTTTATAATCAACGGCACACTTCCTTTCACGTTTTCTACGCTAAAGAATTTAAAATTTATAGTGGATGGCTTATTTCAATCATAAAAACCATGTGGTACACTTATGGAATTAATTGGTCGATAGATGCCATATAACAATGTAGCACCATGGGCTGTATTCCCATAAATCCTATTTATCACTTTTAATCTACTAAGATCAACAATTGATCTTTAGGCCAAAGGAAGAATGACCCGAAGTAAGTCTAAGTTCAAAGGTAAAAATGAAGAACCAATAATCCTCAGGTTTGGGCAGCCTTTCTATCGTGGTATGAACAAAAACTAATGCGAATTTTAACGATTCCTTGTGTTCCAGATAGACGTTCTGTCGGTTCTCAGCTCAGTACATCTATGTAATGATTTGTTTCAGCGAAACAAAAACGAAATATGTGGAATCCAGCTTCTACCACATCTTACATATAGTATATACATTGCTTCTTCGAACTACTACGTTATACGATTAATACCCGCTTCCTTTCACGTTTTCTATATTTCAGAACGGTAAAAGATTGAAGGCCTATGTTAATGAAAACTAAATGTTACAGTAGAAAAATTGTGCAGTTGTTCTCTAGATGGCAGTTAACAACCTAGGACCATGGGCTGTATTCCCATGAATGTCATTTAACACCCTGACAACGATTTGTAAGCAAAAAAGGAAGAATGATCCAGAATAGATCGAAGGTCAAAAGTAAATAGAAAAAAATAATATAAATAGAAAAACGGGTGATTCCCAGGTTTGGTCAATCTTGCTACTGTAAACAAACGAATGTTGATTATAACTATTCGGCTATTGTTGTTAAGCCCATTCCTCGTTCGGTCTAAATTCGTTGGGGATCCGTTATTGAGAGTGGAAAGCACCCCCGCCTATTGTCAAAAGCCAGTTCTGTTCAGTTGGAAATGACTGGGCAAGGTCGTAGCTCTGAAGGTCAAAAGCATGCATAAACCGGGTGTGGGAGTCTTGAAAAGCGGCTGGGGGGCGAGTGCGGTCTTTCTTCCTCGCATCCACTTGTCTCCACTCGCCGGGAGGATCGTCCCCGATCTTTCGGACGGTTGGGAAGGCCAAAGGTCAACGCGGAGAATCCGAGGGAGGCTGGGGGATGAAAGAGTTAACGGTCATCTTAGCAGAATGACTCTCAGATTCAAAATCTAGGCTGATTTTGATATATTTTTATTTACCTATTATGCTGTTTGTTCAAATTTTGATGAAATTTGTTGAGATTTTGCTTTTTGGCATTTTCATTTTTTACATCTTTCACAGCTCAGTTATTTAAGAAAAAAATTGGTTAATTTCACAAACTTTGCTAAAGCGAACACCTTCATTCATTAGATTGATAGATTAAATTGGTTAGTCGCAAATTAAGAGGTAACGTGGTGCACTCACATACACAAGGATGAAAAAGAGAGTGAGAGATAGATAGATAGATAGATAGATAGATAGATAGATAGATAGATAGATAGATAGATAGATAGACAGAGAACGTGGGGAAAAGTAAAAATGCCTAAACAGAAAGAAAGAAAAATAGAAGTAACAAAAATGGGGGAAAAGGCAATAAATAAAAAACGAGTGAGTGAGAGAGAGAACGAAAGAGAGAGAGAGAGAGAGAGAACGAAAGAAAGAGAGAAAGAGAGAGAGTGCGAGAGAGAAAGACAGGCAGACAGACAGCGAAAGTGGGGAAAAGTAAAAAGGCCTATACAGTTAGTCGCAAATTAAGAGGTAACGTGGTGCACTCACATACACAAGGATGAAAAAGAGAGTGAGAGATAGAGGGAGAGAGATAAAGAGAGAGAGGCTTAAATAGAAAGAATGTAAAAGAAAATTAGTGAGAGAAAGAATAGAGATAACAAAAAATGAGAGGCAAAAGGAAATAAAATAAAAAACGAGTGAGTGGGTAGAAAGAAATGGATACATAGGTAGATAGTAAGATCTCTGGGATTTATAATGCGTAAAAGTGCAGATTTCAGCAATAAAGAACTATTTAAATTATTCTAGCTTTGTCCGACCAATATTAGAATATAACAGTGTTGTATCGCCGCCAAGCTATCTATGATAAATATGAATATACACAGTCTAGAAATTGTGAAAAAAAATAGAAACCCGCACGAATACATCCCAATTCGAATGAAAATGGGTCTGATGTGACTCGAAAACAGAAAAATGTATCTAGATATGTTATTTTTGTATAAATTAGTAAATGGCACGATAGATAGTCCTAAATGATTGGAATGTATAAATTAAAATGTTTCTAGGCTCAATATGAGAAATGGTAATTCGTTTTATACAAATATGGATATGACTAACTGTATGAATCATAGCCCTTGTAACCGTTTGATGACGGAAGGGAATTTGTTATGTTTTGACTCGTCTTTTGACAGCATACATAAACTAAAAAATGTTATTGTAAATTACATTAAGTTAATTCATTGTAATGATTAATAGGAGAAAATGTATAATTGTGGGGAGTTCCTGTAAATAAATAAATAGATAGATAGATAGACGATAGATAGATCGTTCGAAAGATAGATAGATTGATAGAGAGAGAGAGAGAGAGAGAGAGAGAGAGAGAGAGAGAGAGAGAGACAGGCAGACAGAGAAAGTGGGGAAAAGTAAAAATGTCTAAACAGAAAGAGAGAAAAATACAGGTAACAAAAATGGGAGGAAAAAGGCAATAAATAAAAAACGAGTGAGTGAGAGAGAGAACGAAAGAGAGAGAGGGGGAGAGAGAACGAGAGAGAGAGAGGGGGAGAGAGAGAGCGAGAGAGAGAGAGAGAGAGAGGGAGGGAGAGACAGAGAGAGAGCGAAAGTGGGGAAAAGTAAAAATGCCTAAACAGAAAGAGAGAACAGTAGACGTAACAAAAATGAGAGGAAAAGGAAATAAATAAAAAACGAGTGATTGAGTGAGAGTGAGAACGAAAAAAAGAGAGAAAGAGAGAGAGTGAGAGAGAGAGAAAGACAGGCAGACAGACAGCAAAAGTGGGGAAAAGTAAAAAGGCCTAAACCGAATGAGAGAACATTAGAGGTAACAAAAATGGGAGGAAAAAGGAAATAAATAAAAAACGAGTGAGTGGGTAGAGAGAAATGGATATATAGGTACATAGATGGAGAGAGCGAGAGAGAGAGAGTGAGAGAGAGCGAGAGTGAGAGAGAGAAAGAGAGAGAGAGAGGAGAGAGAGAAAATGAGTGAGAGAGGAAGGATGAAATAGAAAGAAAGTGATTTACTAAACGATCAATAGAATGAATGAAAAACAATTGAAATGGCATGAAAGAAAGTAAAAGTGCGACGAAAATAAACAGCATAAAGAAAATGAGAGAAATAGGAAGAAAGGGAGAGAGAGAAAAAAAGAGAGACAGAGATTGAGAGGAGGGAGAGAGAGAGATTAAAAAAACGTTAGTGTCGGCGAGAAAGAGAAGAGAGAATGAGGCAAAGAGAAAGAGAGAGAGAGAGAGAGAGAGAGAGAGAGAGAGTGAGACGAGAAAAAGGAGAGAGTAAGAAAGATTCGAGAGAGAAAAAAAGATAATGTGAGAAGGGAGGGCGGGACGAGATATATAGGAGAGTGAGAGAAACAAACAAGGAGAGAGTAAATGAAAGCGGGAGAGAGATAGGAAAAGAAAAATTAGAGGAAGAAACAAAGATGTAAAGAAATTTCCCTATGAATTTCCTAAGTAATTTGAATTGATAATATTCGGGAAATATATAGAAAAATGTATGACTTTTCGGACGTGGTGTGATTTCGTCAACTTGAACTGTACATCTTAAGGCAAAACCGTACAAAAATACCTTCGCTCAATTAAAGTTTTACCAATCTTATTATTATTACAATTAATTAAGGTTTTAAGTTGAGATGAAAAAAAGTTAATGACACGAGCGGGATTCGAACCCACGATCTTCGGCTAGATACGCCGCTGCTCTACCACTTGAGCTATCGTGACCTCGATCCACTCGGACATCAACTTCCTATCTCAACTCTACTTAAAACCTTAATTAATTGTAATGATTTAATTGGTCAAGCGGACCACGAAATTAGTGAAATTATTATTATTGTTTGGTAATTATTTAAAAAAATCGTAACATTGACAACCACATGGAGCCAATCGATCCTTAAATCGAAGTTGCCCAGAAGTCTGATCGTTACCCCCTTCGCAACTGTTCCTTTTCTTACATAAGGTTGGAAATCACAGGTTCAAAGGTGATTGGAAAAGGATGAGACGAGAACTGGTTTACCGATGCCAGTTTCTCATGGTCCAACATCTCCCTGGATGGAGCCGAGTTTGACCCGGCTGACCTTCTTCTCATGGGACGGGGTCCAGACCGGTCTCCATCCATTGACGGCGATGAAATAATAAATAGATTAACGTACAGCCTTATAAACGTTTTTACTCCGTTACTTTGGAAATTATGTCCACCAAATTCGATTTTTGGTGGGTGCAAAAAGTGGAATACCTCCGACAAAACCAGCGGGTATAAGCGGAACAGGGTCATCGAAAATTAATATAATCCGCATGAAAACAATAGTGTGGTCATTATTTTAGCAAACTCTCCAATAAACACAATGCTACCTTGATTGATAAACAGTTAGAAAAGTGAAAATGCAAACACATAGGAGAAGAAGAAACTAACGAGAAGAAGCGGACCAAAGTGGTCATAAAATAATATGAACAAAGAATCGATGAACATGAACGAAAGAACCGCAACATATTTCACACAAAACCCCGAAAACACTACTAGTTCAGCAAGTGTTAATTCAACCGACAAACATGGAAATACGTGAATATCAACGATACAACACATCCAACATGTGAAACAGAACAACAGATCAATCAACATATTATGAGAGCCAGAGAATATTTGAAAGGGAGATAAAAATATATTAATGGACAATGAGTAATAAAGGAACAGAAGAAAAAATATAGAGAAAGCAAAAAGAAAAGAGAAATAGAATAAAGATGAGTGAGGCAAAGGGGTGAGGAAAAAATCATTCATCATCATTCTCATCAGATAGACAAAAACATAAAAAGAGCCAAAAATAAATATATAGATATGTAAAGATAAGTGATGATAGATAGATAGACAGATAGCAATAGAAAGAGCGAGAAAGAAAGAGAGATGGAGAGAAAGAGTGGTGAAAAGGAATAAGAGATAGAAAGTGCAACTGGAAAACAAAAAATGGATGGAATGAAAGAAAGAGCGAGATAGAATATAGTTGATAGACTGATTGACATGTAAATATACATAGATTGACAAAGTGAGGAGGTGCAACAGGAAAACGATAGAAAGATATAGAATTTAGAATTAAAGACAGGGAAGGAGAGATAGAGTGAGAAAGATAGAGTGAGAGAGAGAGAGAGAGAGAGAGAGAGAGAGAGATGGAGTGAAAGAGGGGTGAAAAGGAATAAGAGATAGAAAGTGCAACTAGAAAACAAAAAATAGATGNGAGAGAGAGAGAGAGAGAGAGAGAGAGAGAGAGAGAGAGAGAGAGAGAGAATGCAGCTGTAAAACTATAGAGAGATGGAATCAAAGAAACAGCGAGGCAGAGAAAGAAGAGTGAGATAGTTAGCAAACGAGGAAAAGTGAAAGAGAGAGAAAGAGAGAGAGAGAGTGAGAGACAGAGTGATAGGAGTGAATATGAGTGAGGGAGAGAGAGAGTGTGTGTGTGAGGAGAGGAAGAGAGGGGGAAAAGAGAGAGAGAGAGTGAGAGACAGAGTGATAGGAGTGAATATGAGTGAGGGAGAGAGAGAGTGTGTGTGTGAGGAGAGGAAGAGAGGGGGAAAAGAGAGAGAGAGAGTGAGAGACAGAGTGATAGGAGTGAATATGAGTGAGGGAGAGAGAGAGTGTGTGTGTGAGGAGAGGAAGAGAGGGGGAAAAGAGAGAGAGAGAGTGAGAGACAGAGTGATAGGAGTGAATATGAGTGAGGGAGAGAGAGAGTGTGTGTGTGAGGAGAGGAAGAGAGGGGGAAAAGAGAGAGAGAGAGTGAGAGACAGAGTGATAGGAGTGAATATGAGTGAGGGAGAGAGAGAGTGTGTGTGTGAGGAGAGGAAGAGAGGGGGAAAAGAGAGAGAGAGAGTGAGAGACAGAGTGATAGGAGTGAATATGAGTGAGGGAGAGAGAGAGTGTGTGTGTGAGGAGAGGAAGAGAGGGGGAAAAGAGAGAGAGAGAGTGAGAGACAGAGTGATAGGAGTGAATATGAGTGAGGGAGAGAGAGAGTGTGTGTGTGAGGAGAGGAAGAGAGGGGGAAAAGAGAGAGAGAGAGTGAGAGACAGAGTGATAGGAGTGAATATGAGTGAGGGAGAGAGAGAGTGTGTGTGTGAGGAGAGGAAGAGAGGGGGAAAAGAGAGAGAGAGAGTGAGAGACAGAGTGATAGGAGTGAATATGAGTGAGGGAGAGAGAGAGTGTGTGTGTGAGGAGAGGAAGAGAGGGGGAAAAGAGAGAGAGAGAGTGAGAGACAGAGTGATAGGAGTGAATATGAGTGAGGGAGAGAGAGAGTGTGTGTGTGAGGAGAGGAAGAGAGGGGGAAAAGAGAGAGAGAGAGTGAGAGACAGAGTGATAGGAGTGAATATGAGTGAGGGAGAGAGAGAGTGTGTGTGTGAGGAGAGGAAGAGAGGGGGAAAAGAGAGAGAGAGAGTGAGAGACAGAGTGATAGGAGTGAAT
The DNA here is from genome assembly GCF_000648675.2 of Cimex lectularius. Lineage (NCBI taxonomy): Eukaryota > Metazoa > Arthropoda > Insecta > Hemiptera > Cimicidae > Cimex > Cimex lectularius. The sequence continues at coordinate 3,480,934 of NW_019392688.1, read as the reverse complement.
ATGAGTGAGGGAGAGAGAGAGTGTGTGTGTGAGGAGAGGAAGAGAGGGGGAAAAGAGAGAGAGAGAGTGAGAGACAGAGTGATAGGAGTGAATATGAGTGAGGGAGAGAGAGAGTGTGTGTGTGAGGAGAGGAAGAGAGGGGGAAAAGAGAGAGAGAGAGTGAGAGACAGAGTGATAGGAGTGAATATGAGTGAGGGAGAGAGAGAGTGTGTGTGTGAGGAGAGGAAGAGAGGGGGAAAAGAGAGAGAGAGAGTGAGAGACAGAGTGATAGGAGTGAATATGAGTGAGGGAGAGAGAGAGTGTGTGTGTGAGGAGAGGAAGAGAGGGGGAAAAGAGAGAGAGAGAGTGAGAGACAGAGTGATAGGAGTGAATATGAGTGAGGGAGAGAGAGAGTGTGTGTGTGAGGAGAGGAAGAGAGGGGGAAAAGAGAGAGAGAGAGTGAGAGACAGAGTGATAGGAGTGAATATGAGTGAGGGAGAGAGAGAGTGTGTGTGTGAGGAGAGGAAGAGAGGGGGAAAAGAGAGAGAGAGAGTGAGAGACAGAGTGATAGGAGTGAATATGAGTGAGGGAGAGAGAGAGTGTGTGTGTGAGGAGAGGAAGAGAGGGGGAAAAGAGAGAGAGAGAGTGAGAGACAGAGTGATAGGAGTGAATATGAGTGAGGGAGAGAGAGAGTGTGTGTGTGAGGAGAGGAAGAGAGGGGGAAAAGAGAGAGAGAGAGTGAGAGACAGAGTGATAGGAGTGAATATGAGTGAGGGAGAGAGAGAGTGTGTGTGTGAGGAGAGGAAGAGAGGGGGAAAAGAGAGAGAGAGAGTGAGAGACAGAGTGATAGGAGTGAATATGAGTGAGGGAGAGAGAGAGTGTGTGTGTGAGGAGAGGAAGAGAGGGGGAAAAGAGAGAGAGAGAGTGAGAGACAGAGTGATAGGAGTGAATATGAGTGAGGGAGAGAGAGAGTGTGTGTGTGAGGAGAGGAAGAGAGGGGGAAAAGAGAGAGAGAGAGTGAGAGACAGAGTGATAGGAGTGAATATGAGTGAGGGAGAGAGAGAGTGTGTGTGTGAGGAGAGGAAGAGAGGGGGAAAAGAGAGAGAGAGAGTGAGAGACAGAGTGATAGGAGTGAATATGAGTGAGGGAGAGAGAGAGTGTGTGTGTGAGGAGAGGAAGAGAGGGGGAAAAGAGAGAGAGAGAGTGAGAGACAGAGTGATAGGAGTGAATATGAGTGAGGGAGAGAGAGAGTGTGTGTGTGAGGAGAGGAAGAGAGGGGGAAAAGAGAGAGAGAGAGTGAGAGACAGAGTGATAGGAGTGAATATGAGTGAGGGAGAGAGAGAGTGTGTGTGTGAGGAGAGGAAGAGAGGGGGAAAAGAGAGAGAGAGAGTGAGAGACAGAGTGATAGGAGTGAATATGAGTGAGGGAGAGAGAGAGTGTGTGTGTGAGGAGAGGAAGAGAGGGGGAAAAGAGAGAGAGAGAGTGAGAGACAGAGTGATAGGAGTGAATATGAGTGAGGGAGAGAGAGAGTGTGTGTGTGAGGAGAGGAAGAGAGGGGGAAAAGAGAGAGAGAGAGTGAGAGACAGAGTGATAGGAGTGAATATGAGTGAGGGAGAGAGAGAGTGTGTGTGTGAGGAGAGGAAGAGAGGGGGAAAAGAGAGAGAGAGAGTGAGAGACAGAGTGATAGGAGTGAATATGAGTGAGGGAGAGAGAGAGTGTGTGTGTGAGGAGAGGAAGAGAGGGGGAAAAGAGAGAGAGAGAGTGAGAGACAGAGTGATAGGAGTGAATATGAGTGAGGGAGAGAGAGAGTGTGTGTGTGAGGAGAGGAAGAGAGGGGGAAAAGAGAGAGAGAGAGTGAGAGACAGAGTGATAGGAGTGAATATGAGTGAGGGAGAGAGAGAGTGTGTGTGTGAGGAGAGGAAGAGAGGGGGAAAAGAGAGAGAGAGAGTGAGAGACAGAGTGATAGGAGTGAATATGAGTGAGGGAGAGAGAGAGTGTGTGTGTGAGGAGAGGAAGAGAGGGGGAAAAGAGAGAGAGAGAGTGAGAGACAGAGTGATAGGAGTGAATATGAGTGAGGGAGAGAGAGAGTGTGTGTGTGAGGAGAGGAAGAGAGGGGGAAAAGAGAGAGAGAGAGTGAGAGACAGAGTGATAGGAGTGAATATGAGTGAGGGAGAGAGAGAGTGTGTGTGTGAGGAGAGGAAGAGAGGGGGAAAAGAGAGAGAGAGAGTGAGAGACAGAGTGATAGGAGTGAATATGAGTGAGGGAGAGAGAGAGTGTGTGTGTGAGGAGAGGAAGAGAGGGGGAAAAGAGAGAGAGAGAGTGAGAGACAGAGTGATAGGAGTGAATATGAGTGAGGGAGAGAGAGAGTGTGTGTGTGAGGAGAGGAAGAGAGGGGGAAAAGAGAGAGAGAGAGTGAGAGACAGAGTGATAGGAGTGAATATGAGTGAGGGAGAGAGAGAGTGTGTGTGTGAGGAGAGGAAGAGAGGGGGAAAAGAGAGAGAGAGAGTGAGAGACAGAGTGATAGGAGTGAATATGAGTGAGGGAGAGAGAGAGTGTGTGTGTGAGGAGAGGAAGAGAGGGGGAAAAGAGAGAGAGAGAGTGAGAGACAGAGTGATAGGAGTGAATATGAGTGAGGGAGAGAGAGAGTGTGTGTGTGAGGAGAGGAAGAGAGGGGGAAAAGAGAGAGAGAGAGTGAGAGACAGAGTGATAGGAGTGAATATGAGTGAGGGAGAGAGAGAGTGTGTGTGTGAGGAGAGGAAGAGAGGGGGAAAAGAGAGAGAGAGAGTGAGAGACAGAGTGATAGGAGTGAATATGAGTGAGGGAGAGAGAGAGTGTGTGTGTGAGGAGAGGAAGAGAGGGGGAAAAGAGAGAGAGAGAGTGAGAGACAGAGTGATAGGAGTGAATATGAGTGAGGGAGAGAGAGAGTGTGTGTGTGAGGAGAGGAAGAGAGGGGGAAAAGAGAGAGAGAGAGTGAGAGACAGAGTGATAGGAGTGAATATGAGTGAGGGAGAGAGAGAGTGTGTGTGTGAGGAGAGGAAGAGAGGGGGAAAAGAGAGAGAGAGAGTGAGAGACAGAGTGATAGGAGTGAATATGAGTGAGGGAGAGAGAGAGTGTGTGTGTGAGGAGAGGAAGAGAGGGGGAAAAGAGAGAGAGAGAGTGAGAGACAGAGTGATAGGAGTGAATATGAGTGAGGGAGAGAGAGAGTGTGTGTGTGAGGAGAGGAAGAGAGGGGGAAAAGAGAGAGAGAGAGTGAGAGACAGAGTGATAGGAGTGAATATGAGTGAGGGAGAGAGAGAGTGTGTGTGTGAGGAGAGGAAGAGAGGGGGAAAAGAGAGAGAGAGAGTGAGAGACAGAGTGATAGGAGTGAATATGAGTGAGGGAGAGAGAGAGTGTGTGTGTGAGGAGAGGAAGAGAGGGGGAAAAGAGAGAGAGAGAGTGAGAGACAGAGTGATAGGAGTGAATATGAGTGAGGGAGAGAGAGAGTGTGTGTGTGAGGAGAGGAAGAGAGGGGGAAAAGAGAGAGAGAGAGTGAGAGACAGAGTGATAGGAGTGAATATGAGTGAGGGAGAGAGAGAGTGTGTGTGTGAGGAGAGGAAGAGAGGGGGAAAAGAGAGAGAGAGAGTGAGAGACAGAGTGATAGGAGTGAATATGAGTGAGGGAGAGAGAGAGTGTGTGTGTGAGGAGAGGAAGAGAGGGGGAAAAGAGAGAGAGAGAGTGAGAGACAGAGTGATAGGAGTGAATATGAGTGAGGGAGAGAGAGAGTGTGTGTGTGAGGAGAGGAAGAGAGGGGGAAAAGAGAGAGAGAGAGTGAGAGACAGAGTGATAGGAGTGAATATGAGTGAGGGAGAGAGAGAGTGTGTGTGTGAGGAGAGGAAGAGAGGGGGAAAAGAGAGAGAGAGAGTGAGAGACAGAGTGATAGGAGTGAATATGAGTGAGGGAGAGAGAGAGTGTGTGTGTGAGGAGAGGAAGAGAGGGGGAAAAGAGAGAGAGAGAGTGAGAGACAGAGTGATAGGAGTGAATATGAGTGAGGGAGAGAGAGAGTGTGTGTGTGAGGAGAGGAAGAGAGGGGGAAAAGAGAGAGAGAGAGTGAGAGACAGAGTGATAGGAGTGAATATGAGTGAGGGAGAGAGAGAGTGTGTGTGTGAGGAGAGGAAGAGAGGGGGAAAAGAGAGAGAGAGAGTGAGAGACAGAGTGATAGGAGTGAATATGAGTGAGGGAGAGAGAGAGTGTGTGTGTGAGGAGAGGAAGAGAGGGGGAAAAGAGAGAGAGAGAGTGAGAGACAGAGTGATAGGAGTGAATATGAGTGAGGGAGAGAGAGAGTGTGTGTGTGAGGAGAGGAAGAGAGGGGGAAAAGAGAGAGAGAGAGTGAGAGACAGAGTGATAGGAGTGAATATGAGTGAGGGAGAGAGAGAGTGTGTGTGTGAGGAGAGGAAGAGAGGGGGAAAAGAGAGAGAGAGAGTGAGAGACAGAGTGATAGGAGTGAATATGAGTGAGGGAGAGAGAGAGTGTGTGTGTGAGGAGAGGAAGAGAGGGGGAAAAGAGAGAGAGAGAGTGAGAGACAGAGTGATAGGAGTGAATATGAGTGAGGGAGAGAGAGAGTGTGTGTGTGAGGAGAGGAAGAGAGGGGGAAAAGAGAGAGAGAGAGTGAGAGACAGAGTGATAGGAGTGAATATGAGTGAGGGAGAGAGAGAGTGTGTGTGTGAGGAGAGGAAGAGAGGGGGAAAAGAGAGAGAGAGAGTGAGAGACAGAGTGATAGGAGTGAATATGAGTGAGGGAGAGAGAGAGTGTGTGTGTGAGGAGAGGAAGAGAGGGGGAAAAGAGAGAGAGAGAGTGAGAGACAGAGTGATAGGAGTGAATATGAGTGAGGGAGAGAGAGAGTGTGTGTGTGAGGAGAGGAAGAGAGGGGGAAAAGAGAGAGAGAGAGTGAGAGACAGAGTGATAGGAGTGAATATGAGTGAGGGAGAGAGAGAGTGTGTGTGTGAGGAGAGGAAGAGAGGGGGAAAAGAGAGAGAGAGAGTGAGAGACAGAGTGATAGGAGTGAATATGAGTGAGGGAGAGAGAGAGTGTGTGTGTGAGGAGAGGAAGAGAGGGGGAAAAGAGAGAGAGAGAGTGAGAGACAGAGTGATAGGAGTGAATATGAGTGAGGGAGAGAGAGAGTGTGTGTGTGAGGAGAGGAAGAGAGGGGGAAAAGAGAGAGAGAGAGTGAGAGACAGAGTGATAGGAGTGAATATGAGTGAGGGAGAGAGAGAGTGTGTGTGTGAGGAGAGGAAGAGAGGGGGAAAAGAGAGAGAGAGAGTGAGAGACAGAGTGATAGGAGTGAATATGAGTGAGGGAGAGAGAGAGTGTGTGTGTGAGGAGAGGAAGAGAGGGGGAAAAGAGAGAGAGAGAGTGAGAGACAGAGTGATAGGAGTGAATATGAGTGAGGGAGAGAGAGAGTGTGTGTGTGAGGAGAGGAAGAGAGGGGGAAAAGAGAGAGAGAGAGTGAGAGACAGAGTGATAGGAGTGAATATGAGTGAGGGAGAGAGAGAGTGTGTGTGTGAGGAGAGGAAGAGAGGGGGAAAAGAGAGAGAGAGAGTGAGAGACAGAGTGATAGGAGTGAATATGAGTGAGGGAGAGAGAGAGTGTGTGTGTGAGGAGAGGAAGAGAGGGGGAAAAGAGAGAGAGAGAGTGAGAGACAGAGTGATAGGAGTGAATATGAGTGAGGGAGAGAGAGAGTGTGTGTGTGAGGAGAGGAAGAGAGGGGGAAAAGAGAGAGAGAGAGTGAGAGACAGAGTGATAGGAGTGAATATGAGTGAGGGAGAGAGAGAGTGTGTGTGTGAGGAGAGGAAGAGAGGGGGAAAAGAGAGAGAGAGAGTGAGAGACAGAGTGATAGGAGTGAATATGAGTGAGGGAGAGAGAGAGTGTGTGTGTGAGGAGAGGAAGAGAGGGGGAAAAGAGAGAGAGAGAGTGAGAGACAGAGTGATAGGAGTGAATATGAGTGAGGGAGAGAGAGAGTGTGTGTGTGAGGAGAGGAAGAGAGGGGGAAAAGAGAGAGAGAGAGTGAGAGACAGAGTGATAGGAGTGAATATGAGTGAGGGAGAGAGAGAGTGTGTGTGTGAGGAGAGGAAGAGAGGGGGAAAAGAGAGAGAGAGAGTGAGAGACAGAGTGATAGGAGTGAATATGAGTGAGGGAGAGAGAGAGTGTGTGTGTGAGGAGAGGAAGAGAGGGGGAAAAGAGAGAGAGAGAGTGAGAGACAGAGTGATAGGAGTGAATATGAGTGAGGGAGAGAGAGAGTGTGTGTGTGAGGAGAGGAAGAGAGGGGGAAAAGAGAGAGAGAGAGTGAGAGACAGAGTGATAGGAGTGAATATGAGTGAGGGAGAGAGAGAGTGTGTGTGTGAGGAGAGGAAGAGAGGGGGAAAAGAGAGAGAGAGAGTGAGAGACAGAGTGATAGGAGTGAATATGAGTGAGGGAGAGAGAGAGTGTGTGTGTGAGGAGAGGAAGAGAGGGGGAAAAGAGAGAGAGAGAGTGAGAGACAGAGTGATAGGAGTGAATATGAGTGAGGGAGAGAGAGAGTGTGTGTGTGAGGAGAGGAAGAGAGGGGGAAAAGAGAGAGAGAGAGTGAGAGACAGAGTGATAGGAGTGAATATGAGTGAGGGAGAGAGAGAGTGTGTGTGTGAGGAGAGGAAGAGAGGGGGAAAAGAGAGAGAGAGAGTGAGAGACAGAGTGATAGGAGTGAATATGAGTGAGGGAGAGAGAGAGTGTGTGTGTGAGGAGAGGAAGAGAGGGGGAAAAGAGAGAGAGAGAGTGAGAGACAGAGTGATAGGAGTGAATATGAGTGAGGGAGAGAGAGAGTGTGTGTGTGAGGAGAGGAAGAGAGGGGGAAAAGAGAGAGAGAGAGTGAGAGACAGAGTGATAGGAGTGAATATGAGTGAGGGAGAGAGAGAGTGTGTGTGTGAGGAGAGGAAGAGAGGGGGAAAAGAGAGAGAGAGAGTGAGAGACAGAGTGATAGGAGTGAATATGAGTGAGGGAGAGAGAGAGTGTGTGTGTGAGGAGAGGAAGAGAGGGGGAAAAGAGAGAGAGAGAGTGAGAGACAGAGTGATAGGAGTGAATATGAGTGAGGGAGAGAGAGAGTGTGTGTGTGAGGAGAGGAAGAGAGGGGGAAAAGAGAGAGAGAGAGTGAGAGACAGAGTGATAGGAGTGAATATGAGTGAGGGAGAGAGAGAGTGTGTGTGTGAGGAGAGGAAGAGAGGGGGAAAAGAGAGAGAGAGAGTGAGAGACAGAGTGATAGGAGTGAATATGAGTGAGGGAGAGAGAGAGTGTGTGTGTGAGGAGAGGAAGAGAGGGGGAAAAGAGAGAGAGAGAGTGAGAGACAGAGTGATAGGAGTGAATATGAGTGAGGGAGAGAGAGAGTGTGTGTGTGAGGAGAGGAAGAGAGGGGGAAAAGAGAGAGAGAGAGTGAGAGACAGAGTGATAGGAGTGAATATGAGTGAGGGAGAGAGAGAGTGTGTGTGTGAGGAGAGGAAGAGAGGGGGAAAAGAGAGAGAGAGAGTGAGAGACAGAGTGATAGGAGTGAATATGAGTGAGGGAGAGAGAGAGTGTGTGTGTGAGGAGAGGAAGAGAGGGGGAAAAGAGAGAGAGAGAGTGAGAGACAGAGTGATAGGAGTGAATATGAGTGAGGGAGAGAGAGAGTGTGTGTGTGAGGAGAGGAAGAGAGGGGGAAAAGAGAGAGAGAGAGTGAGAGACAGAGTGATAGGAGTGAATATGAGTGAGGGAGAGAGAGAGTGTGTGTGTGAGGAGAGGAAGAGAGGGGGAAAAGAGAGAGAGAGAGTGAGAGACAGAGTGATAGGAGTGAATATGAGTGAGGGAGAGAGAGAGTGTGTGTGTGAGGAGAGGAAGAGAGGGGGAAAAGAGAGAGAGAGAGTGAGAGACAGAGTGATAGGAGTGAATATGAGTGAGGGAGAGAGAGAGTGTGTGTGTGAGGAGAGGAAGAGAGGGGGAAAAGAGAGAGAGAGAGTGAGAGACAGAGTGATAGGAGTGAATATGAGTGAGGGAGAGAGAGAGTGTGTGTGTGAGGAGAGGAAGAGAGGGGGAAAAGAGAGAGAGAGAGTGAGAGACAGAGTGATAGGAGTGAATATGAGTGAGGGAGAGAGAGAGTGTGTGTGTGAGGAGAGGAAGAGAGGGGGAAAAGAGAGAGAGAGAGTGAGAGACAGAGTGATAGGAGTGAATATGAGTGAGGGAGAGAGAGAGTGTGTGTGTGAGGAGAGGAAGAGAGGGGGAAAAGAGAGAGAGAGAGTGAGAGACAGAGTGATAGGAGTGAATATGAGTGAGGGAGAGAGAGAGTGTGTGTGTGAGGAGAGGAAGAGAGGGGGAAAAGAGAGAGAGAGAGTGAGAGACAGAGTGATAGGAGTGAATATGAGTGAGGGAGAGAGAGAGTGTGTGTGTGAGGAGAGGAAGAGAGGGGGAAAAGAGAGAGAGAGAGTGAGAGACAGAGTGATAGGAGTGAATATGAGTGAGGGAGAGAGAGAGTGTGTGTGTGAGGAGAGGAAGAGAGGGGGAAAAGAGAGAGAGAGAGTGAGAGACAGAGTGATAGGAGTGAATATGAGTGAGGGAGAGAGAGAGTGTGTGTGTGAGGAGAGGAAGAGAGGGGGAAAAGAGAGAGAGAGAGTGAGAGACAGAGTGATAGGAGTGAATATGAGTGAGGGAGAGAGAGAGTGTGTGTGTGAGGAGAGGAAGAGAGGGGGAAAAGAGAGAGAGAGAGTGAGAGGGAGAGAGTGAACATATCAACAAAAGAGAGAAATAATCAAGAATGTATTTAGTGTTCTATTTATTTCCTATTCCACAAATAAATTAAAAAAACAAGACAGAATATCACATTACAAAAAAAAATAAATAAATAAAATAAATAAAAAATAAAAATAAAATAAAATAACACAATAACGCACAGACCAAGTATTGAAAGCCGAATACTTGTAAAACTAGTCAAACTGGAGGACGAGGATGATGAAGAGTAGCTGATACAGGTTCATCACCCCACAGGCCTTGTTTTATCTCAAAAATCATCTTAAAATAAACAAGATATAGTATAGGTAAATTAAATTAATTAATTTTTTTTATTATAAAAACCCTACAATTCATAATTTTGGACAGGACTTACGAAATAGAGGAGGGGGTTACTTTCCTGCTTCGGACCTTTAAACTACCCCTTTGCGACCCGTGCACGCCATTTTGTCTCAAGTCCCCTTTTTGGACCCCCTACTTTAAAGTTTCTCAACACAGAATCTCCACCCCTTCCTTTTTCACCTGACCCTCCGAACCGCCCAGCTCCCCACCATTTGACAAATATTATAAAAAGCTCACGGAGCAAAAAAGGGACCTTCAAATCTGAAAAAACCACTAGAGGCGTAGGCTCTGTTTTGAAAAAAAAAGCTGTTTGTTTTGATTGATGTTAGAGGAAAGTCTAGCATTGAGATCCTCTATTACAACCTAAAGAGATTTTTTCAGATTTTTTTAAAAGATTGAATGCTTCATTTCGTACCTGAGATATAGTTATGCTTGATTCTAATTACATTATATATTAAAATTGAATGTTACAGGTGACATCGTTCGAGGGTGGTAAATATTGGCAACCCCTCATCAGAGGTGGTTTATCCCAAATTGTGACCAACTCCCAAGGATCTTACAAGGTGTTCCTTTCTCGCGTTTCATTACCCAATTTTTGTCAATTTATGTCGTGCACAGGTCGAGCAGGAACGAGACAACCTGTGCCGACGGTATGTTTCAGGATCAGAGGGAGGTGTTCACGTCGTGGGCCATCAAAACCTACTCGAGCGGATTCAAGACTAAGACAGTGACCAGGGAGAAGTACAGGAGGATCGTGGACACAATGAAAGGGGAGATACGAAACTCGGCTGAGAACTCAAAGTTCAGGTTTTGGATGCGGAGCAAAGGGTTCAGGCTCGACGGAGACCAACTCTACGTACTGTCTGCAGGGGTGAGTACTGCAAAACTAACTTTTATTATATCTTGAACATTTTCACAACGGAATGCTTGATCTTTTCGATCAAACACGCTTTTTGACATATAACACCAAACAAGAGGTCATATTTGGATGTGCTTGACAGTACTATACTTACACTCCTTTAAGAAAGCAATTAAATTTTTAACTATCAGTACTACTTGAATTGTAAGAAAAATGGAAACTAGAATATTATTTGGTCGTAATGAGAGTTAATTTTTATCGCCTTTTGAAATTTTCAAAAAACTTTTTCATTAAATCTCATTTTGTTCTATGATTTCCAACCTATCTAAAATTTCAATAAACTTTAACTGTATATAAATGGGTTTACACTTACCGTTTACACAATAAAGCATTCTTTTACTAGTTTCAAGGTTAAAAAATAATATGGCTTAATAAGTTTAAAAGTTTATTATATATATTTCATAAATTAAATAGTAGAATATTATATATAACCTTGTTATATAAGGAATGTATACGCTTATTGAGCCGAAGGTCGTGAGTTCGAATCCCGCTCGTAACATTAACTTTTTTCATTTCATCCAAAACCTTACATAACAAGATTAATTAATTGAAAGAAGTAATTTGGTCAATCAGACCAATAAATATAATGGATTATATATAACGGAAATTTACTAGATAAAATATAATATATTATTACTATATAATTTATTATATAATATAATAAAATCTTCTTTATTGAGCTTTTTGTTCTAATGTAGTTTCATGATCTATACTTTGTGCTTCGTTTGAGTAAAAATTTTCAAGGTAAAATATAATATATAACTAATTAATAAAATCTTCTTTATTGTGCGTTTCCTGCTAACTTTTTTATGGATCCACACTTTCTGCTTACATTTAAATGACAATTTACAAGTTAAAAAGTAATATTATTACTTCTTGATAAGTCCTCTTTATTGTGCTTTTCCTGCTAACTTTTTATGGATCCACACTTTATGCTTACATTTAAATGACAATTTACAAGTTAAAAAGTAATATTATTACTTCTTAATAAGTCCTCTTTATTGTGCTTTTCCTGCTAACTTTTTTATGGATCCACACTTTCTGCTTACATTTAAATGACAATTTACAAGTTAAAAAGTAATATTATTACTGCTTAATAAGTCCTCGTTATTGTTCTTTTTCTGTTAACTTTGCTTTACGGATCCATACTTTCTGCTTACATTTAAATGTCAATTTACAAGCTAAAAAGTAATATCACTGCTTAATAAGTTTTGTTTGTTGTGTTTTTATATTTTCATTTTTTTAACAAATCCTTTCTTGCTAGTGCTTAATTTTCAAGTATGGAAGTTTTATTTATAAAAGCAGGTTTGAAGTTAGAGTAGCTTAAGTCTGGGTTGTACTAAAAAGCCCTAAAAATGTGCCTTATCAAGCTAAATTATTGTCGTCTTATTGATTTTAAAATTATATTTTGAAATTAAGCATCAACTTTAAACGTAATCCATTACAGTTCGTGGTCCGATTGACCAATTAACATTTTTCCATTAATTAATATTTATGAAAGGTGGTATTGGTTGAGATCAAAAAGTCAGTGTCACGAGCGAGATTCGAACCCACGACCTTCGAAGTCACGATAGCGTGGTAGAGTAGCGGCGTATTTAGCCGAAGGTCGTGGGTTCGAATCCCGCTCGTGACACTGACTTTTTTATCTCAACCAATACCTTTCATAAATATTAATTAATTTAAACGTAATCAAGATTTCATTTAAAAAACTTCTAAATAAATTTAAAAAAACACGAAAACATTGTTTACCGTATTTTTTTACTACTTTACCTACGAACAATTTTTTTCTCTGTTTTTATATTAATCCATATTTGTTCATATTAATTATTCTTTTCATCTGTTTTTATATTTTTGTTTACACCTACATACGACATAATATGTGTGTATATATTATATAATAAGCAAATCTCCCTAGTGGTGACACAGTTAAACATTTACAGTGTCGGGAAAATATTTTTGTCCCTCATCCCTGGGACACCCTCTTGCTTCAGCCAATTGAACGGACAGAGAGGGCTCTGCTATGAAGAAGACGTGATAGATGGCACGGTTCAGATAATTAACGGATTAGGATGAACAGATAATTTGAAATGGAATTTAAATGTAACGGGATTTGGCAAGGTCTAGGGGTTGTGGTTTCTGCTACAGAAAAGGTTTGATATAGTACGAAAAATTTCGGTTAAGGACAGAATATAATGTAGATTGGCACCAAATTTTACAAATAATGCTTAAATTAAGCAAGTACGGCTACGGTCAAGAAAAGTAAAACCAAAAATCCCGATAAACTTGGCTTGTTATACGACATATTTTTTTTAAAATTATAAATTAAGCTTCGATAACTTAAGAAGTAAGCACAGGTCAAGTATCCGATGAAAAAGTCACACAAAAAAGCTCTATTTATTGTATTTTTGTTTTACGTCTTGGGCTCAAACAAATTTAAATTTAACCGGCATCTAGAAATAAAGCTTTATTCTTTAGACTATTTTTTCCGAAATTAAGCTTCAACCCTTCAAAAATAAGCACAAGCTAGGTGAACCAAGAAAGTTACAACAAAAAGAACACCTGTTTATTGAGCTTTTTTGTCGCAACTTGGACTTAAAACTGCTTTAACTGTAAACGAGCTTGTAGAAATAAAGGGTCAATACTTTACAAGTAAGCTTATCACAGATAATTTCTAGAAAATTAGACCGTAAAAACGCTATAAACAGGTCTTAAACCGTATCATTATATTTTCCTTTATTATGAAAATGTATTTACTAAATTAACCTTCAACACTTGAAATCAAGCGCAAGCAAGGCGAACAAAATAATTTACAAGATGAACAATAAATCCTGTTTATTGTGCTTTTTGTCACAACTTGGACTTAAAGTGCTTTATTTGTAAACGAGCTTGTAGAAATAAAGCGTCAATACTTTAAAAGAAAGCTTATCAAGTGAGTTCAAGAAAATTAGACCTTAAAAGCACTATAAACAGGACTTATTAAATAGTATTATTATATTTTGCTTTGTTATGAAACTGTATTTTCAAAATTAAGCTTCAACACTTCAAATGAAGCGCTGGCAAAGTAAACCAAGAAGAAAACTCGAAAAGACTTTTTTTGTACTTTTTGTTACAACTTCTACAATACCAACTTTAAACCTAGTTGTAGATATACCTTCAATATTTTCGTTAATGATTCATACTTAATTGTATTTGCTTTATTTTTTATTTTTTAAATATTTTATACTACCACAATTTTCTTTAATTTTCTTAGGTACGTTAACAATATTAATACACATTGACTACATATAATTTTACTACTTATATGACTAAATGTAATTTTCATTAATTAATAATCTAAAATTTAAATTAATTTCTAATAACTGAGCTTTGTTTGAGTGTGATTATGCTTAAATCTTAATTTTTGGAAGCGTGTTTAAAGTTTAAGTAATTAAGAATTTTTAATTTTTTAACGGAAGGCGTGTGCATATTTATCTTTTTTTCATTTCTTCTGGCTTTTTCCTTTGGAAAAATTGCCATATGAATAATTTATCTTTATTATACCTTACTTATTAATCAATTTTAAAAACTTACTTTCTATTGTTTCAGACCAAATATTTTTTTCATGATTTTTTTTAAAATAATTTCACCTCACTTTGTTCAATTTCCGTAAAATTTGGTCCCCAGATGGTTATCAATTTTTTTCCGCTGGATTTTTACCTGACCACCAAAGAGAAAATATTGTGCTGTTGTTTACTTTCTAAATGTGATTTGCCTGGAATTGTCAATGCTGATATCGATTACAAATTTATTATTCACCGATCCGACACACTTTCACCGAATAAAAGCAAACGGACGGACAATTTGGTTAACATTTCTCAATCTAAAACTAAATTAAATAAATATAATACATTATATACTTACGTAGGTTTAAAGTTAATGACAAACTTCGTCTCGTAAAACCCCCATGAATTATCTTTAGCACTTTTGCACCCCCCCCCCCAATAAAAAACTAAATAAATTGATATACTAAAAATGTACCTCTGGCAATGTTAAAAATCCGAATTAATGCTTGAAACATTATTTATAGAAGATTGTTTAAAGTTAAAGCATTTTAAGTTCAAGTGCGAATAACCTGAAGTTCGGTATGGCCTGGTTGAAAAACAAACTCAATTGGTACTGCCAACCTTTCGACCTATTTTAAGCTCATCCTCAGCATAACCATTTTTAACGAACGTTCTGGATCAAAATATGGTCTTGGAGAAGAAAGCAAATTTAGTTGCTACTGCCAAGTTTTCGACCCATTTTATGCTCATCCTCAGCATAATCATTTTTAACGAACGCTCCGGATCAAAATATGGTCTTGGAGAAGAAAGCAAATTTAGTTGCTACTGCCAAGTTTTCGACCCATTTTATGCTCGTCCTCAGCATAATCATTTTGTTTTCCTCTTCGAGACCATACCTTGATCCAGAGTCCAGAGTGTTTATAAGCGCAAAAGAGGTCGATATTTCTAATACTATGGTCGATACCTAAAGTTTTTTTCTAGAAGTAGTTTTAGCGCTTATTTTCCGAGCTTTATTTCTAGAAGTACGCTTAAAGATAAAGAAGATCAATTCCGAGATTTTTTCTTTAGTAAGTTTAAATTTAAAGTAGTTTAAACTAAAGCACCATTTTGTGACATTTGAATAACGCAACTTCTCTAGATTATGCCTAATTTGAAAAAATTAAACTTTTTTCTATTAAAGAGGTTTACAATTAAACGGTTTAAGTTAAGCGATTTTTTAAAATTTCATTAATTGAACTTTGCTCGGTTGTGCTTCATTTTAAAAGATTGAAGTTTGTTTTTTCTAGAAAGTTTTAATGATGAAGTAGTCTAAGCCTAAGCACCATTTTTTTTGTAAATATTATTAACTTAACTTCACTTGATTATGCTTAATTTTTTTTCAAGGATTGTCGGTTTTTTCTAGAAAGAGTTTGAAAGTTAAAGCAGTTTAAACCCAAGCAACATTTTTTTAAATTTCATTAACGGGTCTTGGCTTGATTACGCATAATTTTAAGAAATTAAACTTTTTCTAGAAAGAGGTTTAAAAGTAAACAGTTTAAGTTATGCCCGGCCGCCATTTTTTTTTAAATTTCATTAACTGAACTTTGCTTGGTTGTGTTCCATTTTAAGAAAAAGATGATTTAAAGGATTGAAGTTTGTTTTTATCGAACGTGGTTTAAAGACAATGCAGTCTAAGCCTAAGGATCATTTTTATAAATTTCATTAACGGAACTTCACGTGATTATGCTTGACATTCTGAAGGATTGAAGGGTTTTTTTTTGGAAAAAGAGGTTTAAAGTTAAAGTACTTTCAGCCTAAGCACCATTTTTTTGTAAATTTTATTAACGGAACATCGTTTGATTATGCTTAATTTTTTCGAAGATTGAAGGGTTTTTTCTAAAAAGAGTTTTAAAGTTAAAGCAGTTTAAGCCCAAGAACCATTTTTTAAAATTTCATTAACGGGACTTGACTTGGTTACGCATAATTTTAAGAAATTAAACTTTTTCTAGAAAGGGGTTTAAAATTAAACAGTGTAAGTTAGGCCCGGCCACAATTTTTTAAAATTTCATTAACTGAACTTTGTTTGTTTGTGCTCCATTTTAAAGGATTGAAGTTTGTTTTTCTGGAAAGTGGTTTAAAGTTAAATGTAAATCTAAACGTAAGGACCATTTTTATAAATTTCATTAACGGAACTTCACGGATTATGCTTAATGTTTAAAAGGATTTAAAGGTCTTTTTTTCTAGAAAGAGGTCTAAAGTTAAAGTATTTTAAGCCCAAGCACCATTTTTTTAAATAAATTTCATTAGCGGAACTTCCCTTGATTACGCTTAATATTTTGGAGGATTGAAGGTTTTTTTTTTTTTATCAAGAAAGAGTTTTAAAGTTAAAGCAGTTTAAGCCCAAGAACCACTTTTTTAAATTTCATTAAACGGCTTGGCTTGATTATGTATAAGTTTGAAAAATTGAAGGTTTGTTTGTAAAAAGAGCTTTAATGTTAAGGCAATTTGAGCCCAAAATTATTAAATTTCATTAACGGAACTTCACGTGATTATGCTTAATGTTTTGAAGTATTAAAGGGTTTATCTAGAAACAGATTCAAATTTGAAGCAGTTTAAGCCCAAAATATTAAATTTCATTAACGGAACTTCACGTGATTATGCTTAATGTTTTGATGGATTAAGGGTTTTTTCTAGAAACAGGTTTAAAGTTGAAACAGTTTAAGCCCGTTTAAAGAACCATTTTTTTTTAAATTTTATTAACGGGACTTGGCCGAATTGTGCATATTTTTAAAGAACTGAAGGTTTTGTTTGTAAAAAGAGGTTTGAAGTTAAAATATTTTAAACTGATACACAATTGTTTTTTTTTCCTTAACGGAACTATGCTTAATTATGCTCAACTTTAAAGTAGTGGAGTTGTTTTAGTAGTAATAAGTAGTTTACGCACAATACTAGCATTATTGGTTTTTACTTTTAAAATGTGAAGTTTTTTCTGTTTGTTTGTCTGGTCTGTTTGTTTTGTATGTAGAACAAGAAATATAAGTTTTTTTCATTTTATGCTCGTAGAAGAAGAGTTATAGTTGAAGTTGTTTAAGTCCAAGTGCGATTTCTTTTTAATATTCTTTGAAAAAATCTTTATTTCTAAACACAATAAGAATTTAATAGTTGGTAATTGACCATGTTTATTTTACTTTTTGTTCTAATCTTTCGAACTGAACCTTGTTAGTTTAAAGTATTTTAAGTTTTGTTTATAAAATTAGTTTAAAAAAGATAACTGTATAACTTATACAGTTTGATAGGTCCTGTTATACTAGTTTAAAACAAAAATTGCTTGGGGGGGGGATTGCTTATTTTGCTTACTTTTAAATATGGACAAAATGATTTCTTATTTATTTATTTTAAAAAAATTCATTTCAACGGATTCTACCTTGTATGGAGTAAAATTAGTGTAGCTTTATTTCAAAACAGGATATTTAAAAATGTTAAAAAGTTGAAAAACCGGGCTCCATCCCATAAATACTGTAGAATAAATAAAATTAATATTACATCTTATAAAGTAATAAGTATAATTTAATGGGTTTTGGTCATGCGTGGGCCGTAGGCGGATAAATTATTTCAGGGCTTATCACGGTACTTTATTAACAAGTTATCTTTTTTTTACCTTTCTTATAACCTTGAACAATGAAGAACATTTGGTTTATGTTTTTTTATGTTTTTTAAATATTAGATTTTATTGTAAATTTAATGGATCGATCCACTTCTTTATGATAGTTAAATTGACGTATGGAGACAGTGATTTTATGTAGTCATAAATTATTAAGGATTTTTTTAAAATATTGAAATATATAAAATTTTAAATAGCAAAGAAACTTGTGTTTTTTCTTTCTTTTTATTAATTTCATGGGGGGTCTTGAATATAAAACGGGCGTGCTTTAGAAACCGTCCAGCGTCCGAAAACGGGTTCGCCCTCCTCCAACCCTTTTCCCATTCACCCGTAGAAGGGGTTGGCTATGTGAAAAAAGGGGGTCCGCCGCTGCTCACTCTCTCTCTCTCTCCGAGATGTGAGATCGCAGGAGATCAGAGGTCGGCCTGGACCAGTTTTCTCGTGAGATCATCATCCCTGGACCAGAGGAGGTGAATGGCGAGCTATCATCATCGTGATGCAGTTGCCGAGGGAAGCGGGCGAACTTTGACCCGCATCTCTCCGCCGGCCAGGGGCCGAGAACCGGAATCAGCCACCGTCTCACCGAGATGCAGCTGTAAATCATTAAACATTCATTTCATCCATTGTTAACCGTACATTGATATTTTTCAATCGAACGACATTATTTTGCGAATTTCGTACATTATTTTAGTTTTTTAAGATTTTTTAAAAAAATTCTTTGTAACTTTAATTGCGTAAACCATAAGGGGGATTAACTTCAGATGAAATTCTGCAAAACTACGTTGGAAAACATTTCATCAATAAAAAGTTGATGGACAAATATTAATTATCAAAATTATATTATAAATCTCGACGTGAAATACGCTTCTTCACGTAAATAAGTTATACGTAGTTTTTATTTTATTTTATTTTATTTTTATTTTATTTATTTATTTATTTTATATTTTTTTTAAATTTTATTAATCTTATATTTTGGAGTGAGAGCAGAAAAAGAGTGAGATTAATGAGTGTGCAAATAGTTAAGAGATATTGAGTGGGCCAACGAATGTGTGATTGTGTGAACGATTGAGACAGAAGGGGACAGTGAATGAGATGTATTGTGGAACAAAGTGAATAAGTAAAAAAAATGAAAACGATTGAGGGAGAATCGAAGGTCGCGAGTAGGGAGCGAAAGGTTGAGGGTGAGTGAATAAGTAAGTGGGCAATTGTTGATAGAGACAATGTGAATAAGTAAGTGAAAGAAAGCAAATGGTTAAGAGTGAGAGAGATAAATAAACATAGAGATAGATTATATAGATAGAAAACAAAAAGAGGAACGCGATAGATAAATTAGATAGTAAATAGATAGATGGAGATAGAGCGAGGGGAGAGAGAAAGACAGAGAAAGGGTAACTAAGTTTGTAAAGAAATGTGGAAGATTGACATAAACGGATATGATGAGGGAGACATAGTGAGAGAAAATCGGAATAACTACAAACGAAGGGNAGATAAATAGGTATAGAGATAGATAGATAGGTAGATAGAGAGGTAGATAGACAGAAAGGTAGATAAATAGATAGAGAGATAGAGAGATAAGTAGATAGATAAATAGGTATAGAGATAGATAGATAGATAGATAGATAGGTAGATAGACAGAAATATAGATAAATAGATAGAGAGATAGAGAGATAAGTAGATAGATAGAAAAATGGATAGAGATAGATAGGTAGATAGATACATAGATAAATAGATAGATAGAGAGAGAGATGGGGGGGGAGAGAGAGAGAGAGAGAGAGAGAGATCGAATGTTAGATAGAGAGAGAGAGCGAGTGAGAGAAGGGAGGGCGAAAGTTAGATAGAGATAGATAGATAGGTAGGTAGATAGATAGTTAAATAGGTATGGAGATAGATAGATAGATATGTAGGTGGATAGAGAGAGAGAGAGATTGCCGAAGAAGAAGGAGGGTGGTATTGAAAAAAGTGAAAGGGAACGAGAGTAACGTGCGAATAAGTCAAAAAGAGTAAGGGAGAACAAGAGTTAGAGAGAAAATGACCGAATAAAAGAGACAGAGTAAAGGAGAGAGAAAGAGAGATAGGAAGTGAGCGAGGAGTAGATTGATTGATTAACAGTTTTATTTAACCACGCACAGTTAGGTGACGTGGACCTTTCTTCCACTTAACGTAAGTTATGTTGTACATACTTATATTTATAAGGCTCTTTTGGCCCTCACAATTTATTTTACAGAATAGAATACAAGAAAAAAAGTTTTACATATTTACTTGAGAAAGATAGAAATAGATTGACAGAAAGAGAGAGAGAGAGTGGGTGTTTGAGCGAGAAGGCAGAGAGTGACGAGGAGAGTGGGAGGTAGTGTGAGAAAGTGAGCAAAAGTAAAAGGCGAGAGATATAAAGATAGAAGATAGATATAAAGATAGAATGAAGCCAAACCAGACAAAAAGGATGAGTGTGTAGTGCGGATGAATGTGAGAGAGAGGAAAGCGAAAATAGAAAGAAAAAAAGCAAGCGTTAAAGAGTTAAAAAGTAAGAGTGAACGAGAGTATGATAAATTCTGAATGAAACCGAGTGAGAGCGTGAACGAGTGAATGAGCATGTGAATAGAGAGAAATGGTGTGTGCTAACGGTTGTAACTGTAGTGTCTAAACAAGAGTGTCAGATAGAGGTAGAAGGGGATGGTGATTGATTATGTGAGAAATTGATAGAGTGGTTTACTTTAATAAGTTATACACTCCTTATTCACCCCGCTATACTAGTTTGTCAGGTTGGCTCTGAAAATCTTTTTCTCCAATGGTTATTTTTACTTTTAATTGAGCATGTATATGAATTGTTGTTGATTTTGTCCGTTCAAGTAAGTTTTCGAGTAGGCCGTTGACTTTACAGTTGCCTCAATTGTTGAACTTACTCCGTCGTGAGTTACGTCATTGTACCTAAATAATTTATTAACTTCTTTGTCCGTTGAAATTTTAAATATTTTCTCTGTTGACATATACTGTGTGTTAAAAATCTATGAGCACGATTGTTTGGAGTATTCGATTATCAAACTGGGTAGTTTTATTTTAATTTACTTTGCCCTTCTTCTGTATAACTTCGAGAATATGCAAAATTTGTTTTAGTGTGTTCAATCATGTTTCTAGGATAATCGTCCGTAGAGAGGGTAATTTTTTAATGAATCCTTCATGCCTTTCTACCCGGTTTTATATTCAAATTAGCATAGAACAAAACAACTGCGTAAAAAAACTCTACAAGATTTCAAATTTTTGATTTGTTTGTTAAATTATTGTACTGAAATTTTTTTTTTGTTTCTGTCTCTAACTTTAAAGTGAGGTCGCCGAGAGTCGACATCCGTTCCATATCGATTAATTCTGGCCCGCCTATTCTCGCTGGTTATCTTTTGATCCTACAATCGGCTTAGTCTTCTTTCGACCTTACATAATTAAACATGAGGAAACGTAAAGTTTCAGTGAAGTAATTTGTAAGTAGTTTCGTTGTGACGTATGATCGAAATGGATCATCACTGGTCCGTCTATTCTCGCCGTTTATCTTTGGATTTTCTACTAGGTCAGGCGTTGTGTTCTTTTCTAGCACTCAACGGACTGCCACTTTAATTTTGAACGACTTATATGAACAATATTTTTTTCTAAAACTTGACTTATCATTGTTTAGATAAGTCTGCGGTAATTACGCCATTACTAATCTGGCTGCAGGAGCACAACAGTGCTCGCAAAAATCCAAAAACCCAATGACGTTTCTGATGTAGACCTTGCTTACCACAACTCATTGAGGAGAGTCTGTCGCAAAGTTCAGAAACTGATTCAGTAAGACCTGAAGTTTGGCGAAGTTCCTGCTTATTATGTCCTAGAGGCAGGCATATTTCTTTCGTTATATGCTAGAATAGCTTCTCCGTTGTAACAGGTTAACATTGATTAATGTAAGGTACATGATAGGCTTATTAGTACACTTTTGTACGTATAAACAAAATCCGTTAAAACGTAATCAGTAGCTAAGGCGGTAAAGGTGACCTGTGGTTACTAACTTATTCTATGCCTCAGCTTCAAAATGGTCTCGCCGTCTACCATGTATGCAGTGGGCGTGCAGGAGCTTGTATATAAGCAAGGGTTCAAGCTGCTAACTTATGACTCGTCGACGAGGTCTCAGACAATAATGGAACAGCTACAGCAACATGGGTCCTTACATCTATTGCAGGCTCCCGCTACATCAACATCCGGCTCATCTATATCTATCCACGGATTCTGACCACCTGCTCCGCCCATAAGACCGGCCCATTCCTGGGCAACTAAAGACGCCCGGTCACTAAAGTGAATTTAAGTTCGTACTCGATGAAGAGGCATTTTTCTAACTAAATCCTAAGAAAAATTTGGTTTCCAATAGTGAAAAAGTTTAAAAATTCTCAAAATCCCTGCGTTGTAGAGTATATATTAAGTAAACATCCTTAAAAAGCTATTTGACGAATCAGAAGGTCGTTAAGGTCGAATTCGATCGTTTAAATAAAACATTCCTCTGGCTTGGTCGTCTCTGATCATTTTGGGTCTGACTATCCTTACTGTCTTGTTCGGTCAGATGCGACACCATAGAAAGGGGCACAACTGACGTAATAACACACAGTCCTAAACGCTGAAGATGGCGATAAGCGGAGACGTGACTGACAAGGCCCATAGACAGATCCAAAAATGACCAACCTATTGGTTCTTCATTCCGCGCACCTCATCAAAACATCTCATATTTTCCTGATCAAAAACTAGTTGTTTATGAACTGTAGGCTGATGAAACTCAACAATTGCAAGTTTGAAAATTTGTTAATTTATAAATCTTACAAGAGCACTTTCTTAATACTGCCTACATTTTTTTCACGGTCACAGCGCTGCAACCGGAGGCATATGCCGTGAGAAACCAGCCAATACAGGCACTCTTTATGTGGTATTAAGGGGCAAGGAGGTTTCGAGACTATTTTCGGATAAGGCGCCATGGTAGATACTGTGGATGGGAATGTGTCAAGAGGGCTTGACAGTAGGATTAAGATGGATTGAGAGGTTGGTGTGAAACTTTTGGAATCGGGAACAGATCAGTTTTTCGACAAAAGGAAAATTGGACCTTGTGGATAGTGAGGTTAGTGAGTATGTTTTGTCGATTTATCTGAGGAGTTTTGATGCGCTGGATGTTGGATGGTTTGGCAGAACCCCACAGTTCCACTCCGTATGTTCAAAGAGGTCTCAGTAAAGATTTACATAAGGTTAGTTTGGTGTAGATGGTTAACACGGATTTCGATCCTAGAAGTCTTCCAGTTGTTCAAATCTTCTGTTGAGTTATCGTCTCTTAAGTCTTGTGTGGATTTCACGTCAGTTTGCTGCGTAGGTATGTGCCTCTGTATGTGCTAAGTTTACTTGAATGGTAATATGTCTTTACTGTTCGATGTACATGGAGAGCAAGACTATTTTTTCAATGTGAACCTACACTGACTACATTTTTCTTCATTCAGTCTTGTCCTCCACTTGTAGCACCAGTCTTTCGTATGTTCAAGGTGTTCTTGGATGTTGGACCTAGATTGGATAGGATTCGAGTTTGAGGAAAAACTGCTGTATCCGCCGCGTAGGTGATGATGGTATTAGGTTGTGTTGGTAGGTCGGCAGTATTGATGATATAACATAAATAATAATAATAATAATAATATAAGCGTAATTAGAAGTCGTTTTGACATACTCAGAGATCGATTATGACTAAGAAAAACGAAACTTACATTTTTATTTAGTTAAGGTTCTTAGTTGAGATAAAAAAGTCAATGGCACGAGCGGGATTCAAACCCACGATCTTCGGCTAGATACGCCGCTGCTCTACCACTTGAGCTATCGTGACCTCGATCCACTNAATGAGTAATCCTGTAAACGTAAACAGAATATTTTATATAGATTTTTTTTAATGAAAACTTAAAATCCTGCATTATTTTCCGGACAACCCGATAATATATTAATTGGTCAAGGGGACCACGAAATTAGTGAATTTTTATTTAGTCTTATGAATGACCAGGCTCGGATAGTCCATAAGTAGGCCTTAAAATGATCGGAAATGATCAGTTTGCTGATTCCACACCCTGAGTAAGTCTCACACATTCTTAAAACTATGTATTTTTTTATACTTCTACGGGCTATGTACATATTTTATTGGCCATTGTTGTTCTTTTTCTCTATTAGAACTCCTAAAACATACGTCTTACGGGCATTTATGTATTTATTAGTATACATTTAAGAGTATGCCTAAAATTTAGTCTGCTGGTGTAAGTTTGTAAATTGTTAATTGATGATACTAATTAATTTATTTTCTAAGGGTCTGGATTACAAGAAGGTAGCTGTCGTCGAGGATTTCTACGATATCATCTACGGCGTCCATGTGGAGAAAGGGGCGAAAAATGGATACCACGCCGGACAGAAGAGGACATACCGAGCTGTACGGAGCGTTTTAAATAAATGATAATTAATTTAAATTAATTCACTAGTTCTTTTTCGGTAGGTGACGGAGCGTTACGCGTTCTTGCCCAGGGAGGCGGTGACACGCTTCCTCCTCGGCTGCAGCGATTGTCAGAAGAGAGTCGACCCCGAGTCGACGCCAGTCACGTCTCGACACGGCCAGGACTACCTCCCAATCAATCTGACAACGAGAAACTGTGTTATCACCCTCTCCGTGCCGGATTTCCGACGAGGTCCCGCCGACTCGTGGGAGGGCTGGTCGCCGAGGAAAAAAACACGTTTGGAGGACTCGTCAGGATCGGACATCGGAGTTTCTCCCATTTCTACAGACGAGGAGTTTCCAATTAAGAAGGTAATTTCTTGATTTTTTTTATTTTAATCTAGCTCAAAACTGCCAAGTATTTATCTTTCTCAATATGGAGTCGAAAAGCTTCTGAATCAATTAAAACGCCTAGTACATGCATGATAGGAATACAAAACGCAGATAAGTAGATAACCCATCATTTCCTGAGAATATGTATATTTTCTCTATTTATTATTACATAAATACAACGTTAAATAAAGCAGCTCGCGTACAGTTTTAACAAACTCAAAAATAGCATGTAAAGAATGAACCATAGCCGATGGTTCAGCAACATGATATTCCTTGGTGTTCGGTAAGTTAAGGTTCGAAACTGTAAATATATATATATATTTTACGCAGGGCGGGCGACCAAGACCCCGAGGGGTTAAATGCCTGGGTAGACTCGTACCCCATCCCTAAAAGGTCCGGGACTTGGTCGGCTCACGTGTCCTGCCTAAACCTCTTGGACTTGTTCACAACCTCCAAGATTTTGGACCATTTTATCTCGGGGAGTGATTTGGTAATGTCCTCTCCTTCAAATGTTTCAAATTTATACCTGGCGTACCTATCACACTCTGCGAGGTAGTGCCAAGCCGTTTCTTCTTTTATTTCACAAAAACGGCAGAAGGGGTCTGGTAAAAAAATCATTACGAAGAGGTGTCTTCTCACAGGGCAATGGCCCGTCAGGATTCCTATCAGCCTCCTAATTTCCTTCCTTGAGTTAGAGAATAGCCATTTCGATTCTGTTGGTTTGATCTCATTCACAAACTCCTTCGATTGCCTATGTCCGGGGGACTGATTCTATTCTTTAAAGAATTGTTTCATGCCCCAGCTTGATACTTTCTTTCACTGTGCTTATAGAGTGGGGTAATACCGGTTGTCGAAACTGTAAATGTAGATACGGTTTGCATTGAAGGAGTAAAACGCGCGTGAAAGAACCATAAACAAGCGAGAATAATGAATCATCGATTCATCCTCTCACAGACCAAACATTATCGCCCCGTAACTAACGTGCAGTTATAGGGATGTCTTGACGTAATCGTGACCTAGTGGCTAAATGCTGGCTGAATAACAGTATCCCTCAGCCTGGTTTAGACGAACTGGAGGACATGGTGCTCACTGGGCGAAACATGATTTGATGCCAATTGATATGAGTAGTGTATTGGTACGTGTCTGCGATATCTGAAGAGGCGATAGTCTAGCAGGGTATTCGTCGCGTGCCAAGTATTCTTTTTAGCAAAAGGAATCTCAAGTTGAGATGAAGTGAGGATGATATTCATTAAGTCGATTGTTGAGGCACACTCGGAGGTACGCACTTTGGTCCCGGGACTATCGAACACCAGGGCCAACTCGAAACGGTGGCAGCAAAATTCGACATTACGATAACATTTCTTTGCTATGTCCGTCAGACCTCTTTACGTAGTACTCGCATTCATATATCCATAGGCTGGCAGAGTCTTGATTATTTCTTAGGTAATCTTGCGTTTGTTGTTGAGTGAGTTGTTATTCGAGTTTCAGTCCGAGGTATCGTACATCGTTCTTTAGGCTCATCGAACACTAGGCCCAATGTCCAAACGGTGGGCATGTCGTACTGACATATTTTACATGACTGACGTCGCAGTCAAAGTCATCATATCATAATCTTTGATTATTCCGTCGAGTTCATCTCTTTTCGGCAGAACTCTGTAGCCATTGTCCCGTGACCATCGTTATTTAAGTCTTTCAGTCTCCGACGGGGTTTGGCGAGTAACGTTACATGATAATGTGTGGACTGAGGGATTGGGGTAGTCTGATAATTTGGCGTATACCTTTGTAACCAAATAACAAGAGTCTGTTAAGGTGGCAGAACCATACAGTGTATGTCTATTTGTTCATAAAAGAGCTAGCAGGTTGCATTCGGTTCTAGTATGAGGGTTCCATATAAGAGAAATAAACCCGAACCTTAATAAATAAAAACAGAAATCAATTACTAACGACAAGAAAAGAAAACGCTCTAACGAAGTAGGCTAAACGCGTCTGACAAGCCACAAACAACGAGACCAAACAGACCAGAATGATCGACGAAAATACAAAATTATCTCTGAGCTCAAAAACTTTATGACGACGGTAAAAGTGCTTCAATTTTATTTCAACATTTTATCGCCAGGTTTCGGGTAGAAATTATGGATTTAGTCGTACGGACGGGACCAAACCGTGCACCTTGGCGTGTCGAGCCTGCACATCAACTCATCATAATAACATAAAAAACACCTACTCCATTAAAAACATTAATTTACACTAGGTAGTATAATCAAAGAAATAAATACCAAATTTCATCTAAGTTCGAGATTTTATTAGTACGTACCACACCAAAGATGTCCTTTTTTTACCTTTCCGAGTCTTCTGGATGTAATCCGAATCTAAATATATCAAAATAAATGGTTATTTTAAACTTGTTTAAAATACACCATTTCAAAAGTGTGGGAAGGGATTTGTACAAAAAATACTTTATTATCTTTTTAATATCAGGGTTTTCCGCATAAACAGATTTGAGATATCAGGTGGAACCTAATTATTAGAAGTGACGCCCACTCGATGCCATTAAACTATTAAATAAGTACGTTACATTAATTAAATTAACACATAAATGGACATAGTTGAAAAAATAATCTTAAAGTAATAAATATGTTTGTGTAGAGGTGGTGGTTCCTGGGATTTTTAGATGGCAGCGTGGACTTAGTTAAGGATCTTAGTTTGTAGGTAAATGTATCGATGTATGGTCAACAACCAGAGGTCAAAATCTTGCCATAAAGATACAATATTGTACAGTTAAAATACAAAGGACTTCTATGCGTAATCTGTAGTACTTTTGTATTGTTTAGAAGAATTTGTATGAAAAGTTGCAGCTTACGAAGCCAAAATGGTCTGACACATTATTAACCTTTACTTATTTTGGTACTTTGGTATACTTATTATGTTCAGCCTTGGTTAACTTTGAATTGCCAACCAATAATGAAGCAATTGTAAAAAGTAAGATCTTGGAGATATTATACTGCATAATTCAACGCACTCTGTCCCAAACTGCTACCAAAAGATATGATTATAATAGATGTGCTTTTGTATTTATGGCAGTTTCAGTGGATCTTCAGGTTGCTGTAATAAAACAGAACGAAGCTATCAATACTGTCATTGATGACAGGAGTATCCAGTCCTGACAGCGGTATGAAAACCTGCACTTTCAAGTCAATTCCATCATTGATGTTCTGTTCTATCAATGATCCAATATTCACTGCCTTAGAACATACTTGAGTTTAACTCCCAACTTTCTTAGTTTAGCTGTGGAACAGACCAGTGATGATATTCGACGAGTGACCTTTTAGCAGTTTGACTAAAAGACACGATATTCTTTATTAATATCTTTTCGCATTGAATTTAGGTCATCTATCGTATTACATAATTGCGGCTTGATGCATGATATATGCCACAGGCTCTGACTACATGGACCATGTACTTCTTACCCTGTATCTTTTTTCTCGAACTTGTTTAATTTGGTCATGCATTTAAGAACCATCTTCAAACTGATGTTGTTCTATCAGTGCTATCCTGCTATGCATCATACATGTTGACAAAAACGTTTGAATATTTGATTTTAGCAAGACATACTTCTTATTCTGCCTTTTTTTGCGTTACTCTGTTGATTAACAGTAACAAAATTTTTGGGCGGATGAAGTTCCATCGGTGCTTTGCTGCTAGGCTGTTATACATGACGATAACATGTAGCCATAGTTTGATCATTTCATTTTAGAACTAAATACTTGCTAACACCCTCTACCTTTTGACCTAATCTGTTTAGTTTGGTCATGCAGTTCAAAACTATGTACGAGCTTACCATGGTCAATCAGTGCTTTGCTGTTGGCTCTCAGGCATGATGATGACTAACCCTTAGTGCCAGGCCATTAATTTTTGTATCATACACCTTACCTTGTACTTTCTTGCGTTACCCTGTGGACTAAGAACCATCTTCGAATTGAAGACGTTCTATCAATGGTGTGCTGCTAAGCTATCAGACATGACAAACACATAGGGTCTCACCGTTTGATTTTCGTATTACACGCTTCTTACCCTGTACGTTCTTGATTACCGTATTGATAAAGGATCATATTCGAGCTGATGATTATAAATCACTGCTCTGCTGCTAAGCTAACAGACATGACAACTGTCTTTGTTTTAGCTCCTTATTAGATTGAACAGAAGCCATCTTTCTTGAATGTGATAGCTGTACCTGGAAGTTTCCTCTCATTTTGGTACCTAAGAGAATACATGTACTTTGTTTAATCTATCATATTATACCTTGTAGCTGATATTGTTAGTTTTGGTTATTCCTTCCCTCTGAAGTCCATTTAAGTTTACCAATGGATTCTTCTTCAAATTTAGCTCCGATTAACGTAAACCATCGCTGTAGCTGATACTAATAGATGTACTATTGCCATGTCTTCAGCGTTTTTTGGGACGCCAGCACGGAAAAATCATCCACTATAGAAGGAGTACAATAAAGGAACTAATAATCAACCTTATAGTACAACCGATAACGTAGTAAAGGCAACAACCACCTCTCTATAACAGTCAACTTTTGTTTTTCTTGTAAAGATAGCATCAGCTGCTTGTAGGATGTCATGTACACTAATTTGTCGCATAGGGTTTGTGTTAGTAGGAAGAACCATTTCAAAACAAACTGTATAAACGTAAGACAGCAAAATAATTATTCTGTTCGATAAAAAATAAGATATTCATGTCGACAACCTGTTGATTGTTGTAGAATTTAGACACCACTTTTCACTTTTTATTATAAATTATCCCTTTGTATTTCTCTGGTTGTATTTTAACAAGACCAAAATAGACTGAATGGTATTAGAGGTTTGTTTTGAAAGTCAGTGGGCGTGTTTAAGGATGATGATTTTCAGAAGTTTATCTTTGGGTCTTTGCGTACAGTTTAAATGTAGGGTATTTTACAATGTAGACCTTTTAAATTCATACCAATTGTTTTGTGTTTTAAGCCTTTGGAACATTTTTTAAACGATAAAGGTCAATTTTTTCTTTTAAAGGAGTTTTTTGCTGGGCATAATGAGTACGGCGTATGTATGACCTGTACATATATTGTGCGTTATACTGTATATAATATTATCCGTAGCCGGGACGGTTTTAGGTCGAAAACGGGGGTAGGTTCAGTGGGAGGGGGATGAGTGTAGGGCTGCCCTCGGACCCTCTGGGTTGCTATATATAGCGTAAGGGCGGCGGGGCGTGGGGTGGAATGGGGCACCCTTCGGTGTGTGGGTGTCCGGGGTGCGGGGGTGGGCGCAAGGGGTGTTGTATTGAACCACCGGCTGGTTCACCCACCGCCGAGGGGTGGCAGACACCCCTCAAACCATCCCCAGCCCCTTTCCACCCCGGCTCTAATATAACAAACAGGCTCCTCGCTCTCCTTTATACAGAGGGTGGGAGGAGGATACCCGGCTCTTCTTACCACCAAAGAGGAAAGCCTTGAATATTCCGACCTTAGGGACTCAAAAGCACGGCACCGTGATGACAGGCCTTGTGCGGAGTCAAATTCTGTACACTGACAACAACGAACCCTTTCAATTAAAATTTCTCTAATTTATCATATGTAAAAGTTCGTTTTATTAACTGAAAATATAAAACAATGAATAATCTCCAGAGAGATTAAACCTTAAACAAGGATAAGAACACTGTAATAAGAGAATGCACAAAGCAGGAACAAAGGTACTTGAATTTTCACAAAAACATTGGTATGCAGATGGGATATAAGACGCAAAAAGTTACTAGGTCAGTAGAATTCGGTGATCAAGTTCTCAAAGCTCCTGAGCAAGTACATCAATATCTTTTAAGCAGAAGTTCACGCAACTAAAAGTTCTATTTGATTCAATCTAAAAAGAAGGCAGCTGTGATGTCTGATGACCTACCAGCAGTGCACATCATTAGTTCAAACATGGTCCTAAAATATCAGAGGCTACAGGGTAAAAAGTTGTGGTCCTAACGTCAAATAACCTACCAGAAAGCTATGGTATCCGAATCAAGTCGAAGTGGACGTCATTAAGTCAATTAAATTTGAACGTAGGGTGCAGAAATAAAGAGCTATTATGTATGAGCGCTAAGCTGGCCATCAGATCTCTGAAGTGAAACTTCATCGGTGAATATAGTTTCGAATTGTAAGGTCAAACACGCAAGATACACCCTGTAATTATATCCGAAGAAGCATATCCCTCCTGGAAAATAATCTGGAATGAAGATTTCTTACTGGACACAAGTAATCCATGATCGGAGGTATTGCTTAAGCAAAAAGGACATTAAGATCTCGTTGCAGTAGTATGCAGCTCTTGGCTTGACTATGTAAGATCGACGTCAAACAACACGGTGCATGGAGCTTCTGAAAAGAAGCTGAGGAAATCCCACCATATTTGCTGGCAGAATGTATTGCTTTTGTGTGTGAAAGAAAAACCGACTATGTAAAGCTGAATGAGGTCGTACAGCTCTTCATACAATTTTGAGTTCAGGTGGTTCTTTTATAGTGGCCTTAAAGACCTATTGGGAACTGTTGCTCCGTAGTCTTATCCTAAATGTATCTTATTTTTTGTCCTTCTTTATAGAATCAGCTTAACTTAGCTGTCCGCCAAGTTCAATTGTTCTGTATTAACGACAAAACTTTGGACTTTCAGTGTGCAGTGTCCTGTCGGCTTGTTACGTTTACCTGTTTAGTTTAGCCATGCAAGTCAGAATCACCTATGAGCTGATGATGTTTCCAGCAGTGCTTTGCTGCTAGGCAATCATACATGATGTGATCACAGTGACTGATCATTTGATTTTGGAACTACACCCGTCTTACCCTGTTCTTCTTCCGACCCTGTTGATTAAGGACCGTCATGAAGCTGATGATGTTCCATTACAGATTAGCTGGTAGGATGTCATATATGATGATGACATATACCCACAGAATCTATTATCTTTTTGTACAAAACCCTTCCTACCCTGTATGTTTTCCTCGTAAATTTTCAAATATACAAATTGTCTTTTTTTTACGTATCTATCAAAGTGAACTGACGGCTTCCCTCAACTGAACAGTCGAGGTTGATTTGGTGTAGATGTACACACAGTGTCTGACTATTTTATTTCAGAACTAAATCCTTCTTACGCTGTACATTCTTGCGTTGTCCTGTTTGTCATACAATTCAGAACCATTTTCATGATGATGTTCTGTTAGAGAGCTTAGTTGCTGTGCTTCCAGAAATGATGGTGAAATATTCCCTTAGTGTCTGATAATTTAATTTTAGAACGTAATACATCTTACCTTGTTCTTTCTTGAGCTACCCTGTTGAGCTTGGTCGTGAAGTTCTGTGGTGAAATATACCCGAGGAGTCTAGGTATTTAATTTTAGAACCAATTACGTCTTACCTTTTACCTTTTTCGCTAACCTGTTTAATTCGGTCACGCAGTTCAGAACTATCTTCGAACTAAAGATGTTCTATCAGTGCTACCTAGTGTCTGACAATTTTATTTTAGGAAAACATACTTTTACTCTATAATTTTTTGCGCTATCCTGTTAAATCAGGACTACCTTCGAGCATTTGATGTACCATCAGTGCTCTGCTGCTAGGCTACACAAGATGATGACATAACCATAGTGTCTCATCATATGATTTTCGGATCACACACTTCTTACCGTGTACTTTGTTGCGTTCCCCTGTTGACTAAGGACCATCTTCGAACGTTCCAGCAATGCTCTATTGATAGGCTATCAGACATGATGATGACAAATCACGTCTCACCAACTGATTTTCGGATCTTACATGAGCTGACGATGGTAATCACAGCTCAGATGCTGGGCTATCAGAGGTGCTAATTGTCTTTATTTTAGTTCCTTATGCACAGATTGAATGGTAGCCGTTACGGTAGACCATTTGATTTTATGACCTCACACTTTTTACATTGTACCTTCTTTCGTTACCCTGCTGATTCAGGACCATTTTCGATCTGATGATGGTCGTTTAGTATTCTGATTTTTTCTGTTAGACATGATAATGGCACATTCATAGTGGTCTAACATGACCATTTGATTTTAAGACAACTTACCATACCTCTTACCCGGCACTTTCTTGCGTTCTCTGTGAATTAAAAACCATATTCGGGCTGAAGATGTTCTATCAGTGGGTTGCATTTAGACAATCAGACAAGATAATGCATACAAATAGGGTCTGATTATTTGATTTTATGACCACACATTCATTACCATGTACCTTCTTTTGTTGCCCTATTGATTCAGGACCATTTTCGAGCAGATTATGTCCCTTCAGTACACTTAATTTTTTTATTATATGTGATGATGGCATACTCATAGTGGTCTAACATGACCATTTAATTTTAAGACAACATACCTCTTACCAGGCACTTTTTGCGTTCCCTAAAAAGCCCTTCGAGCTGTTCAGTGCGTTGCTTTTAGGCAGGCATGATAATGGCATACAAATAGTGTCTGACCGTTTAATTTTAGAATCACGTACGTCTGTCGCTGTACTTCCTTTTTTAACCCTTTCAGGACCATCTTCGAGCTGATAATGATAATCACTACACTGCTGCTGAGCTGGCTTGTTAGGTTAACCTGTTTAGTTTAGTAATGCGAGTCAGAATCACCTACGAGCTGATGGTGACCATCAGGGCTTTGCTGCTAGGCAATCATACATGATAATGATATACTCACAGTGTCTGATCATTTGATTTTTGGGCCAAATACGTCTTGCTCTGTACATTATTTCTTTACCCTGTTGATCCGAGACTTCCTGCTGATGTACAATCACCGCTTTGCTGGTAGACCATCAGACATGAAGGTTGTTTTTATATGTGTACTTTCTGTGCAGATTGAACTGTGGTTATCTCTCAGTCGCTTGAATTGGCAAGCGTGTTCTTATGTTTACAACATTCCCCGTCCATGCGTTTTTCATTCTTTACGACCATTTTTTCCAAAGGGCAGTGGATTAAGTCAAATGTTTCAAAATAAAATAAAGTAATGGCTTCGTCAAAAATAAATATAAAATAAATCTTCTGAATGGGAAACAACTGAAAAAAAAAATGAAACAATAAATCTGTCCCAATCAATCCGTAGAAGGCAGGTTCAACAGGTGCGAAGTTCAACAGGAACTGGAAACGATGATCCTCCCATGTAGCGCGTATTAATCTAACTGGTCTGCCATATAAAATTCGATTACCAGGAGGGGAAATGAGGGAAAAAGAGGAAAAAAAGTATAAAAAATGGAATGCCCTTGGAACAAATCTGTCGAAAACGGGGAAGAAATAAAACGAAATCTAAGCTCGACAAACTTCGGCCCTGGCAATCCTGCGACTATCATTGCAAAGTTGAGTCTGGAATCATAGTAGAAAAAACACTAAATTAATTGACTTTTGAATTTTTATATGGGACGACATAAATGTTAATCATATACAAATACAGAAACCATTGGCATTAACAAAATAATGTTGTTTCAGTATTGATACATGTTTTTCGGCTTGTTTTGAGCGTTTTTTTAAATTGAAATTACAAATGGACGCTCGTTATGTCCACTGACAAGAGGAAAAACAACAAACAGCGAGCACAAGCGGCCCCAGCGATGTTAAATCAGCGTTTTTCTTTCCTCGACTCGGCAAAATTTCACAAATCGAGTTTAGCAACCGCCATAACATCGTATTAACATGTTATCTGCAGTTGTTGCTAACTCTATTGTGAAACTGGAAACGTAAAACGACTCGATTAAATATATAATAATTATTAGATAAAAAATGATACTCAGGTTATTTTTCCAGGCATTCCAGACTCACAGAGCCTCGATATTGTCTATCAATGAATCAAAACTTCGAAATAATCTCTATTTGATATTGTACGATTTCGACTCTTTAAGGCAGCTTGATCTATTTCTTGGACGGTTTCCAATCCGGTTACGACCTGGTGAGATGAATTCGATAAACTCGTTACAGTTCGATCTATATGTATTACGTTTTACAAAAACTTTTCGATAAATAATAACAATTTATAGTTTATAGCTGTTGTATTGTTTATGTAAACTTTGTGAATCGAACTTGAACCGAGGACCTTCTTCCAAATATTGATCTTCCACGTGAGGTCAAAGTTCCATAGTTGGAGACGGTTCGTACGGTTACACGGGGGGGGGGGTGATAAAATTAAACATTAAATTTTTGGGACAGTTTAATCGCATTATTTCGGTCAATAAATACGAACCCAAACCATAAAAATAACCGAATAAACATAAGTTCCAATTAAAAAAAAAATTAATTGAAATAATTAATATGGTCAATTATGACACATATGTGCTTTAATATGTTTGCAATATTTGCAAATATTTGAAAAGGAACAAAAATGCTTATAACCTAGAATCTGAGGGTTTTTTTTACAGTAGAACTATTAGAAAACGTCAAAGTTCAAAGTCAGTTACAATTACAAAAAAATATGTCATTTTATCGTTTCTTTTAGCCTTGATTTCTGCATTAAATCATAAACTAAACAATATCAAATAGAAATAGTCAAAAACTCGAGCTTTAAAAATGGAAAGCACCTCAACCAAGTTGCCAGTTGAAATCATAAAAATGTTTTAAACCACTTTCGTTGGTTCTACGAACGAATTACATTTTTCTATAAAACAATTTATATTAAACCAGAATCTGAGCCGTAAAAATGAAAAAAATCGATAAATAATTGGAAACAGCAATACTCAAAGCAATTAAAAGAAATCTCACAGCAAGAAGAAACCAAAGTATTGAAGAGAACGAACCTGTGAAACTTTGACACTAATTATACATTAGATTATAGGAGGTATATCGAGATATATATATTGTCTTACTGCTTGGTTACAATGTGGAAACATGAAACACATACAATACAAAATGTAAATAAACGATTTAAACCAAGTATACAGGGTGTTCTTTTTAGATGGTCCGGCTGAATTTCTCTTGAACCAATGAGGCTACCAAAAAAAAACGTGTTTTTTTAGTCTAGTTTCAAATTTTTATCTTTTTGTGGAGAAAAATTATGCAGGATACCTCAGGTCAACTTCAAGTTCGAAATTTCAAATAGGACCGTACACATCCTGACAAATAATTTTAACCGATTTTTTACGCTGAATGCAATGGTGCAATCGGATCTTAAATTGGTCAAAAAAATGACACACTTAGGGCAAAAAGTCTGGAAAAAAGTAGTTTGGTTTGCTATTTATTAATCATAATTCATGTTCAAACTGCCTGCCTTGCGTAAAGATGCAAAGTTTTGCTCTTTTTTAACCACTCTTCACCGGTGCTCAGAGCGATAGTGTCAGGGGAGATGGATTCACAAGCATTTTTTATTTTTAGAAGCAGTTCTTCAACTGGGTTGCTGGGTGCTTTAAATCGCCCCATAGAAAATAGTCAAGTGGAGTTAAGTTGGGTGACCGAGGAGGCCAACTTATCGGGATATGAGGTCCTATCTATCCCGGAAGTGACGATTCAAATAACGTCTCACACGCAAAGAATTGTGCGAGGGGCATCCATCAAGCTGCAGAATCATTCTTTGTCGTTGTTGCAGAGGAACATCATCTAATAGTGTTGGTAAAACATCCCTCAAAAAATTGAGGAATTGAGCGCCATTTAAATTATTTTAGTAGAAATAAGGTCAAA
Source organism: Cimex lectularius (assembly GCF_000648675.2). Lineage (NCBI taxonomy): Eukaryota > Metazoa > Arthropoda > Insecta > Hemiptera > Cimicidae > Cimex > Cimex lectularius. The sequence continues at coordinate 3,445,238 of NW_019392688.1, read as the reverse complement.
TGAATTTATTTCCGTTAAGTCCACACCAAACGTGGATACTGTGAACCACGTGATGATGACGAGAGTACGAAATTCTGGGATTTTCCCCTGCCCATGTACGAAAATGCCAAAGGTTTAGCATGCCATTAGAGATGAACTTGGATTCATCAGCCATCAGATGTATTAAAGGGCGTTTTCTTCAGCCTCCCAAATCAACATTTGTGCAAGGAACGTTACACACCTGTCATAATAACAGCCCCGAAGTCCCTGGCCAAGATACGCTTAAAAGTCTAAGTCCGGAGTACATCTCTAATTTTATTTTTTGAAAAACCTAAAACCCTTCCGACATTTCGGAGAGAGGATTTTGGCGAACATGCTGTAAAATCTTTCAATTAATTAATCTTTATATAAGGTATTGGTTGAGATAAAAAAGCCAGTGTCACGAGCGGGATTCGAACCCACGACCTTCCGCTAAATACGCCGCTGCTCTAACCACTTGAGCTATCGTGACTTCGATCCTCTCGGGCACCAACTTCCCACCACAACCCAACCTTTCGAATTTTCCCTCCTTTTTGCCATTTTTTATCTTAACCAATACCTTACATAAAGATTAATTAATTTAAAGATGTTAATTGGTCAATTGGACCACGAAATCTAACGAATTTAATACAGTAAAATATTCAGCTCCTCGTTGAAATTACGCTGACGTTTATTTTTGCCGTAACTTTGTCATTTTTTGACCAATTTCAAATCCGAATGCGCCATTATTTTCCGTGTAAAAATATCGTTTAAAATGATGTGTCGAACTGTAACTAAATTTCGAAGTTGAACTGGGCCTGAGGTACTCTGTATAATTTTTCTCCAAAAAAAGGTAAAATTTTGAAACTAGACTAAAAATAGTAAACATGTTTTTTTTATAGCGCCATTGGTTCAAGAAAAATTCAGCCGGACCATCTAAAAAGGACACCCTGTATAGGAATAAAAAAAATCAATAAATAATTTAATCAAACCAAAAACAGTAAAGTTCTAAATATGCTCCAATTTCGAAAAAAATTAAATTTCCTTTAAGTTTTATTTGTGTGTAAATCGGCCGGATAATTAAATGGATGATGGAAACCAAGATTCGAGGTATAAGAATTTTAATAACGCATATTTAATAAGGCCAAAGATTAGAATTTGTTGGAATTCAAGTAAAATGTCACAATTTTCCTTTCTTCTCGCCCTATTTCAGTGTAAAAACAAAACAGATGAATTCAATTAATTATAATTAATGAAAAAATGACATTACATCCTGATCCGAGCTGAAATTTCTTTAAAAATATGAACCAAACACCACCTCCATTGATAGATTAATCACTATTAAATGCAAAAAATACCACTTACATCGGGATTGGGTCGAAGGAACAATTTAAAAATGAATTTTAATATAAACATTGTGAAGTTCATGGTGAATTTCAAGTTAATCATATGAAATTTCTTTTTCGCCTGGAATTATTTCCGCGTAAAATATAAAAATCATTAATAAATCACTTACGCATGGGCTGTACAAATTGACAAAAAAAAGACTTGCTTAATTAAATCAAGCAATTAATACAAATTTGGTCATGTAATTTCATTCCCCATTCTTGTGGCTTTATTATTTTCAAAACTGACGCTAACCAAAGCAAATGAGAAAAATAAGCATCAAGTTCAGTTTCTTGTCTAAGTTGCAATCTTAAAAAATGCCTTTTCTGCACTCTTTATGAAGCTTTATTTATGTATTGAAGCATAGAGGAATGAGTAATAAATACAAATACAAGATTTACTTCAGGCAAGAAGGAAAAATGTGAAAACATTTAAACAAATATCGTGGAGTTCCAGACCTGTTGTAATTTCAAAAAATTTCAAGTCAAGAATATTAAACCTTCATTCCCTCTGGCTTTATATCCTTGTAAAAAAAATAAAATTGTTATTAATCAATGCAAATAAGTCGCTTACATCAAGGGCTATAAAAACTGTTCAAAAAAAAAATTTACTTAATTAAATCAAGCATAGCGAAGTTCTGGTTTTGCTGTAAGTTCCAGGAAAATTATCATGTGTCAGGTATTTATAGGAAAGTCAGTAGTATAAATAGTCAACAGGAAGGAACCAAGGATGCATCCTTGTGAGACACCGGCGTGCGTTGATTCTATATCTGAGTATTCGTTGGACACCGCACTCTGAAGCAGCGTTAATTAAATAGAATTGTGGATTATTGTTATTTTAAATTTGTGTCTTACTTGCTTTGATTAGTGATAATTTTATATTTTTACACGGAAATAAAACCAGGAGAAAAGAAAATCTCATCATTTTCGTTTTAATTAAATACAAGGCCTGAAAAGCAAGCCAGAATAAAAAAAAACGTGCATACATTTCTTTAATATTACAACATGTACATACTTAATTCGCGATGTTTAGTATTATTAAATATGAGTGTTTGCATTTTTCAAGCTTGTTTTTATACAAATCGATTATTTGCGTCGTTTGTGGACAATTTTATGCTTTGAAACGTAAATAAAGCCAGAAAAAAAAGTTAATTTCATCAGTTTCTTCCAACTTGCAACTGGTTTGGTTTAGAAGACAAAATTGTAATGACGGTGTTGGTTTGTACAATAAAGTCAATAGTAAATGGTAAACAGGATAGGACCAAGAACGCTCCCTTGTGGGACGCCCGCCGGCTTGTATTGTGGGAGGGGGGGGGGGGTTAGTGGCCCATAATGGCTATGGTCGGAAATAGTTTTGGGGAACATTGTCTTCTGGAGCGATTTCGTTATATACGTGAAAGGAGACCAACATGCTCGAACAAAGTGCGCAAAAGATAGGCCCCCCACTGGGCCAACATTGGTCGGCCATTGTGGTTTCCTACCAGATTTCTGTCAATAACATGTAAATAACAATTCTCCACTATAGCCACTATATTTCCTCGACCTCGATATCCATCGCGGCACAGGAAACGTAAGCAACTATTATAGTCATTGCTCAAGGGTTGGGAGACATCCATTGTCCCCACCACAAGAAGAATCCTAGGCAAATTTTGCGGATTAAAACTGAAAATGGCCCATGCACGGCAGTCATAAGGCCCAAACTAAACTAAGGATCTTTAATCTGGTGGCGCACAGCACAAGTGAAAGTAGCTACCCAAACCAGCTAGGGAGCGTACAAAGATTAGCAAACTTATGTGGGGCAATGAGATCTACCCCTACAAGTGCACTAGAAACTCTGCTAAACCTACCGCCATTGGAAATATTCATGCAACGGGAAGCTAGGAAAAGCTCTTTTAGGTTCAAAAAATAATCGGATGGGAACTAAACAATTCGGGCACACAACCATAATTAACAAAATCAGACACCTATAAAGGGTAACTGACTACATGATCCTGGCAACATTCTTTACAACGTCCTTTAAAGTCTCAACGGACTATAAAGGAGAGGAAGAACTCAGTAGAGTATCAGATGCAATGATGGGATACAGATGGTTCCAAAACAAACGTGTAGAAATACATGCCATGCTTGTGCCCTAGAAAATCTTAAAAGAGGTTACACTGGCAAAAAAATCCTCATAAGGTCTGATAGCCAAGCATCTATTAAAGCATTAACGTGTTAAATAATCACATCAAAATTAGTCAGTGAATGCATCCAAAATCTGAGGAAACACAATAACTTGATGATATCTTGGGTTCCAAGGAATAAAGGAATTGTGGGTAACGAAAAAGCAGACAGTCTGGCCAGAGGAAGACCGTAGATAGGCTTCGAACGGCTCTGTAATAACAAAAACAAATACAGAATCTTCCATCACCAAATGGATCTAAAGAAAATAAAAGGAGAAATGGATTAACCCTAGTGGCGCTGAACACAGCCAACCTATGCTGAAACAACCTCACCAAGACTGGCAAACTCGCTGCTTCAGTTGGTACGGGCCAGACTCACTGGAATCTGAGAAAACATCTACATAATATTGATCCCATCTGCAGAATAATGAGGAAGAAGAAACAGCCACCTATATCATCTTCGAATGCGAAGCAACTACTCAATGGAGAGCATAACCTAGCATACTGAAAAAACCTAGGGAATGAAATTGTTGCAGCGACAGTAGTCAATGACCTGGTACTTTTGAGAAGTAGGATTGAGTCTGTTGAACTAGGGAACTAGGAAGGTACAATAAGCCTGAATGCTGCAGTGCCTGGGGATCACAAACCCCGCTTCCTAGTGTGCTCCTCATCATCATCACCATCCATTGGGGCCTGTTATGCCTATAATGTAGGGGGCCATTATACATGAGTACTCGATGACGCATCTATGAAGTATAAAGTTATTAAATTAACTTTTTTCCTGGTTTCTTTGAAAACATCGCCATCTGAGCAATAAAATTAAGAAAATAGAACATCGCTATAAAATTGACAATAATCTGGGTAAATAAGGGAAATGATAAAATATTTCCTTCAGGAAGCGAGAAATCAAAATTAAAAAGAAGGCTTGAAGAAAATGCCATGTAATAAGAAAAACTCACCTTTTATTAATACAAAGCACTTTTTTGGAGGTGGGACAAGGGAAAGGGCTTCCTTTTCATGATAAATTTTATTTTAATGAAATATTTGTCACCAAGTTATACCCTGGATAAAACATAATTATCTCAAGGTCGGGATAAGGAGAATTTACGGCGTGTGTCCTAGGCACGCGGGTGAGCATCGCGACCCCCATCCACCGGGTCGGCGTTGGTGTTGCCGCTTTTTTGTTTGCCCGTATCCACGAGCAACGGGGAGAATATTAAAACCCGTCGGGCGGTGAAGGGGTTCGGGCGAATGGGGGTCGGTGAAGGGGGGGGCCGGTGAAAGGGGGTTGGCAAGACTGTTGTTGACCAGAGACCAACACCCACCCCCCAGGATACACCTACGCCGCCCCCACCTCCGAAACCGACCCCGTACGCCCCCGAAACACCCCATCCGCCTTCAGTCTGAACCCGACGGCCGAGCAGACAAGGATCCGACAGAAGGGCCAGGGGGAGAACTTACGATTTGAGAACGCCCCACTGAGATTGGGAACCCGGCGATGAAACCCTAGAAGATCAACATAAAAATATCATACTTCTTACAATATGAGCAACAAGAAAAAGGTACAAATAATCAAATATAGCAATAACTTTTGACAATTTTGTTTTAAAAAAAGCTCCCAGGGTCCAAAATTTGAACCTTCACCTCCTTACTTCAAATTTCATACAATTTCCCTTAAATCATTTCAATATCTTCATTTTTCCTCAATTCGCTCAAATTTTTGACCCAATTTCTTAACTTTCAGGAAACCATTTTTAACTAAATTATTTAAATCAAATTTGTAAAAATTTTGCATTTTAGGTTTCAGGTCTCACTGGAGTTGATTAAAACACTATTTAACTCCGTCGATTCAAATTTTTCTGAAAGAAAATTGAGCATGACCGACAACCGGATGCACACGTTTGTGACCTTTCCCCCCTAGGGTCGAAATTTTGCACAATTTTTTCCTTCTTGATATTTCCTTTATAAAATCAAAATTTCTCAGCTGGATTTTTATTTTCACTATTTATTACATATTTCAATAATAATAAGAAAAAAGTCTGCCAATTTTGAAATAACTTGAGTTCACCCAAAGAATTTTTCAAAATTTTGTAAAAAATGATCACCCGCTGTCACGAGATAGTAGATGTTATGTTTACTTATGAACAGAACATTATTAGTTGTCGAATAATTTTTAGCATTGGGCAAATTTAGACAGTAACAAAAGAATCTACCACTGACGATATTATCGGTTTGACTTTAATGGAACGCGGAAACGCAAGCACTCCAGGAATAGGTCTTCAAGGTGGCGGAGTCACATGTGTCACACTGATGCCTGTCAGGGTTTTACCTGTCTCAGCACCCTGAACCGCTCCCACAACAGCCCCGGCCCACGTGAGGATCGATCTCAAGACTGGCGCCACAGTCGAATATATTAACAGCCGAACTACAATGAAATTATGCTAGTTGGAGGGTTGATAGTTTATGGTCTTCGGAAGGAACATGGGGGGGGGTTGGATTCTTTTCTTTTTCAGAACTTTTATTTAAGCCGTAGCAAAATTTTTGCTTTTTTTTCAAATTCAAAATTCATTGTTGTAGTTTTTTCAAAATTAAAAAGTTTTTTGAGTTGGTTTTTTGAAACAGTAAATAGTTTTGTTTTTTATTTTGATAATCATAAAACTTTTTCTAAGTGATAGAAGTTTTTAGTTTCCGTTTTCCTGGTTCCAGGGTTTTCGAAATGTCCCGACGAGGGAAGAGCCTTGTTTTCGCTCCGTTTTCCGGTTGTGCCCTGGCCGGGGTGGGCGATGCCCCCCTCGAGTGGGTGTAGTCAGGTCGGGGGTGAGTCTACTTTCGGTTTAATCAGGGGGGTGGCGAGGGGCGAACCACCCTCGGTGCGGGGGCGCTCCCTTTTATCAAACCCACCCCCGCCCCCCCGAAACACCCTAGTCACATAAGAGGGCTCTGAAAGGGGTTGGGGTTTTGTGAGGAGCGTCGGCGGGGATGAAGGGGGTTGAAGAGGAAAAGGCCCGTCCCGACCCCTCTAAAGCCCACCCCCCTCACGCCTCAGAGGGTGAGGGATCTATACCTCGCAAAAGCCCTACGAGCAAACCTAGACCGAATCGAAAAACACAAGAGGAAAACCACACGAATTCCAGTTCAAAGAGATAAAAAATTAATTAAAAAATAGAACAATTAAATAACCCGTAGCAATCATTTCGATCAGACCTATACAACCTAAAACAAAAATTTGCCTACAGTTAAGTCTATTAAGTCATCTATTCCGTTATCGTTGGCAGTACTGAATAAAAGTGAGTCGAGACATGCAACAAATAGCGTAACTGCAACATCGGTTTTCTAGCGTCATATCACAAGCATGTACCATAGCCCATCTTCCTACCATGTCTGGGGGGACTGCTTAACACTAAAATCTGTATGACACTATCGTCTTTGAAGTTTCTCCTGATTGACTATAAAGCCCATGAGTATATAGGCCGCCGCAGTATATCCATAATCTTATCCTGGACGCTACATTTATACAAACCAATAGTGGCATTGTGCTTCAATCCTATCAATCAAGTCTGAGCTGAAATGCGGAACAGTGATTCAGTTTTAACTTTGTACGGCAGTACCATTTCTTCTTTCTTGTCCTGAGTATGTCGGCCGACCCAACAATTTCTATTATTTTGTCCTGGACACTCACGTACTTAGACCTGCAATGTCATAGCTATCTTCTTCTTATCGTGTCTGAGCGGGACTTCTTAACAGTGCTTCAGTCGTAACTGTGTATGCTACTGTTTTCTTCTTGTTCATAGTCCTTGTGTATCTAACCTGCCGCAATAATATCCATTATCCTGAGTATGCGATACCTAGTAACTTGGATTAGGTGGGAGGCCCGGAGATTCACCGACAAGATCACCTTTACACGACCAACAGTGGAGTATCAACTTGAACTGTACCCAGCCAAGAGTGCGTAGTACATCTCTCATTACTGAATTAATTTTAACTGGGCCGATGCAGCAATATGCATTATCTTTCTTTGGCACTGCGCGTACTTTGTAGTCGGGATGTCTACTGAGGTTCGATTCCGTAACGAGGTTCACCGATAATTTACAGATAATGAATCCCCATATAGTTTATACACTCGGGCCTTCGCATTTCCAACCTATTGAACCTCTCCACGTTTTCAATAAGAACTGATTAATGGAATAGTGTATTTGTGTATATTTATTACGCGTAGTGTTGCGAGTTCTGTCACGATATTAAGTTGCGCACCTGGTCCCCACTTTTAGGCCTTTGGCTTGTCGGTACTGTCGTTCAGTTGAACGCCGGGCTAAAAAACAACTGGGTCAACCCTCAAGCCCCTACTTTTTAATCTAAATCTATTCACTTTCACTCTTGTTTAAATAGATTATTTTCTTCGGTAATCATCATGTCATCACACCATGTACAAGCTATACTTCTAATCTAAGTGAAGTTCGAAATACTCAATATTCCGTCATCGGCCCTCATACAACACATTCACGCCAATAAATACAATATCGCAATTAACACTCAAAAAAAGTATTTGTAGCGAGACCAACCCTACCTTTTCTCCACCAACCAAAAATGAAAAACTGGCTGCCGAGCCCAAGCACGATGCTCGTATTGGGTGACATTCTAACTCGCTCTCTGCATAGTGCCAAGGGATGAGAACCTATGTGGACACATGACAACACGACTTATTGAGCTGAATATCAGTTTCAACCATGGCCACCTATCCGCACTGTTATGGTGGCGTATATCACAATTTTTAGTAGTGTACAAACTCACTGCTTTAGAATATTGCTTCATCAAACTTACTTCTAGGGATGACCGAACTACAAGGATTTTTTTTTTACTTTTGTCCCCAGGAAATGCGTGTATCACCTGAAATCGACGTCCAGGAAGACGCTATCAACGGAAAGAACGGGACGGAAAACCCGGGTGTGGAAACGGACGAGGCCTGGAACTACGGTATCGTCAAAAAGAGCAGTACACCACAAAGAGAACTATCGGTAGAAAAACGTCAATTTTAACCTTAAAAATTTTCTTCTATGGCGCGTTTTCTTTTCAGAGCCCTCTGCACGAAACGAGCTCCGTTCACGACGAGACGTCCTCCTCTGGAAACAAAGACGATGACGACGACGACGACGATGATGACCTTAAAGCGCCACACCACGATTCCGAAAGGCTCAAAGCTTTCAACGTAAGTCGTACAAAAAACATATTAATTATGTTAACAGACATGATATTAAAAATATCGACGTAGAAGACGCATTATGTTCATTTCAATTAATTATTATTTTTATGGAAGTTTTTGGCTGAGATGAACAATGGCAAAAAGAGGGAAAATTCGAAAGGATGTAGGTTGGGATTGTGGAATGGGTGTCCGAGTGGATCGAAGTCACGATAGCTCAAGTGGTTAGAGCATCGACGTATGGAGCCTAAGGTCGTGGGTTCGAATCCCGCTCGTGACATTAACTTCATCTCAGCCATGACCTTGCATAAAACGAATAATTACTTGAAATATGTAATTTGGTCAATTAGACAACTAGAATAAATGGATAAACATTTTGTTCGTTTTTGAATATTCTATTCAAATTCAACTTCGAGCAAGGAACAGCCAGTTGTAATAATGTCAGAAAAGTACAGGCCCATTGGCTCCGGACTTCATAGCAAAAGACCATACTGTGTATCGAAAACAAAATTTGGATGGCAGAACCTGCCACACAGACACACCTTGAGGCTGACTCGTTAACCCCAAACCGCAGGGTTTATTATTATTGGATTCAATTAGTAATGCACCCTTAATTCGAGACCCATTGTCAGACACAGTAGCATTATTTTCAATATAGTCACGGTCTAACTAAATAAAAATGGATTTTAAAAAGGGGTCTCCTTTCCACCTGCCCTATTTTCGTTAAATCTTACACCTTAAGCTAAAAAGTATCGAAAGTTCGGAAATCTTAATTCTTCCTGTTTATTGATTTTTCATTAGGCTTGTTAAGTTTCTTTAAACCTTTTGATTTTTTTTTAAGATGTTCGTGAGGTTGTTTGTCGATGAAAACTTGGACAGGTGTGTTCCGATATCGAAACAGCCGAAGGAGAAGGTTCAAGCGATCATCGACTCGTGCACAAGACAGTTTCCAGAGTACGGCGAAAGGGCGAGGAAGAGGATCAGGACGTATCTGAAATCTTGCAGGAGAAACAAAAGGTCCAGGGACTCGACGAGCTGGCCCGAACCCGTGAGTGTGTTTTCGCTAATTCTTCTACGCTGTACGGCATGTTGCGAGTGTAGTTTTGATTTTGTAAGGATTTTTTGTTACTTTCTTTAGGGCCGTCCTACCCCTGCTCACCTCACTTCGGTTCAGGCAGAGCAGATCTTGGCGGTGGCGTGCGAAAACGAATCGCACAACGCGAAAAGGATGCGACTCGGATTGGAACCTGTAAGTCAGCCGATGCCGTCCTTTCCGAACGAGGCTCGGCCCAGCCTCGACTTCGGCCCGGCCAACCTCGGAATGGACATCAAAACGGCAAACAACAACAACAACAACAAACCGGGAAGCCCCAACTACGCCAAACCGGAGCTGCATAGCAAATCAATCAACACGACCAATGTGAAGTAAGTAGACATTCTTCACTTCATCCCTCTTCGGGGTATTGTCTCTGGTTATTCACACATCAGAATTTCAATTAAGATTATTATTCATTAATTAATAACTTTGTAAATTGCAAATAATCATAATGGAAGCTCATGTCTGTAATCTTTATACGAACAGCAACGGCGCATTAGATATACAGTTATGCAAGACAGACCTGCTTCACGTTTGTAAACAAGTATAAGTTTAATGAACCTCTCCTTTTTACTTCATCGTTAAACATACCAAACAGACAAGGTGCAAACGCGCCACAATGGATTGGTCCTATTTACACTGCTTACACTACACCAAAACTATTCCTACGAAATCAATGCCGCAATATTCTCTCCTAACTCAAATCCCAGCCAGAAATCCAGAATCATCGCAGCTAATCAAACAACTGTGGTCTAGTGTACATGACCAATAAGAAACTAACAACACTCAAGTTCTGCGCTTTGTTATTTTACCTAGATAGTGATGATTGCTTGCAGCAGGGATTTTGCTTTCCCCAAGCACTGCAGCGTTCTTTCCTAGTTCATATGTCTAGTTCCGATTCGATAATTCTCTTAAGATGTAGTAAGTTATTGACTGTCATTGCTGCAATTGTTTTCCCTGGGTCTCAATGATAGCCTAGGTTATGTTTTTGTGTATTCATTCTGAGATGAAGGATTCTGTGTTTATCCTATCCTAAGTATAGGTTGTGCCCTAATGGATAATGCAGTTCTCGCCTAGCGAGTTTGTATTCTATTGCCTAGTTGTTGCTTTGCCCAGAGAACTTCCGAGACCGTTATGATATTCAAAACTAGCCGTTTTGAATTACTCTGACCACTCCACGGAGACAAGCTGCGTGTTTTCCCTTCCTTTCAAAAGTCGTCATTGGCCAAACTCCTTAAACGTCACCTACCGCAATATGCCTGAATATTCCTTTCATCACAAGATTGAAAATTCCTGTATATCCATATATTCCAATAATATGTTGTCTCTTGACTAATCCAATAGCATGTAGAATTACCTACGAATAATTAAAAACACAGAAAACTGTTCAAGCCACCTCAATATCCAACCGCTTGATTTCGGCATCGAAGTCTACCGTTATTCACTAAAGTTATGTACTGCGCATCACAGCAGACTACCCGAGACACCTAGCAAACGATCGCCTTTAGTACCAAAATAGTTTATGGCTGTAAAAAACCAACATACCAGCACTAACTCTACTCCAATGGGGTGTCGATTCACTCATGAGACTAAAATGCTCGGACGTCTATCCAAGTCTCCTCCGATATCCAAGAATGCCCTTCAGCTTATCAAACATAAAAAACCACTAGAAACCCAACCTTGTCCACCATAGCACATCTATCACCTACATGTCCTATCGAGTTAGGCACTTAGGAATATATCTAGACAGTAGTTTGACGTTAAATCTTGATAAAAGACCTCTAAAGCAGAAATATGCCATGGGTGTAAAAAAGCAATTAGCTTTGTACAAAAGTTAAGTTAGGAGCGGAATGGTTGCTTTCCCTCGCACCCATCTGATTAAAATCCTCAAAGGAATTGTCCATGTTCAACCGTCGTAATTAGAAACTAAAAACGCCTGAACGTTCATTTCGTTTAAAAAGCAGAACTGCATTTATAATTAAAAAACAGACCGTTATCGAAATGTACCAGGATATCAAAAAGGGGCTACCGACATCCACTGGAATTCGTATTTAAGTTACTTATTTGACATATACTAATGTTCAAAACTTTGAAAAGAGATGTGTGTAAAAAGCCCAATATGTACAGCTTACCCCGACCACTTTGGCCATATAGGGCGGAACTGTTGGTTTCCACCATATTATCCAAATCTTTCCATCATATAACCTAAGAAGTCAAAGTTCCACCATGGTACTAAGTAACTTTAACTCTCCTTTCGACAACTGAACTAATCCGTTCTGCACAAGTCCTGAACACCGTCTGAAAACCGTCCAATCCCCGTTAAAAACCTTACGACCTCGTCGCCCCATCCTTCACATCAAGTGCCAGCGTCGCAGGCTTCTCACACGTGCTCAACGGGTTTTTTTGTTCACTGCAATCTGTATTATAAGGCTTTCTAGATATAGTTAGTACAGTAGTACTAGAATAGTTGGAACAGTAGTACTAGGTATTGTTGGTACAGTAGTACTAGNAGTAGTACTAGGTATCGTTGGAACAGTAGTACTAGGTATGGTTAGAACCTACTACTACTAAGTATCGTTGTTACAGTATTACTAGTGCTTCCTTAAACACAGTGAAATATGTTTCTTGCTTTTTGGATCTAATCGGTAATTAGCAGGTGTAATTATTAAACAATAATACCGGTAGTTATGTAATAAACATACTTTGCTGCAGTACTCTCAACTCCGGAGCTTTCCCCGGATTGGCCCAGTACCGAAACCTGTACATGGGCCAGGGCCAGTTCGCCACGCCGATCCTCCCCGGTTTCCATCCGAACGGACCCGAAGACCTCAGCGTCCGGGGTTGCGCCGCTGCACAGCCCCGAAGCATCTTGTCTCAGAAGCTGTCGAGCGCGGAAGTGAGCGCCGTCCGGCAGCTGATCACCGGCTACAGAGAATCTGCAGCGTTCCTCCTCAGAAGCGCCGACGAACTCCAGGCACTATTGGCACAGCATCCTCAAATCTAATGGACTCTCTCTTTCTCAAACTCCTCGCTTTTCCTCTTGTATATAACTTTCAAATTTACAAATTTCAAAACAAAAATCAACCTATTATATTATATATTATTAATCTTCATTCCAAGGGAAAGAAATTGTTAAACAAAATTTTCGAGACTGCCTAAAAAAAATTTTTGGACCCTTTTTTCCCTCGCTTTAAGAAAGTTCCATACTTTTCAAACTAAAAAAAAAAAACTTTCTAAGTGTACAAACAAATTATAAGAGATTTTATTATATATAAGAGAATTCTTAAAACGTATATGTATGTATATTTGGCCGAAATTATCTATTTAAAAAAACTTTTGAAAAGGCAAAAAAAATTATTGTAAATTTTTTTATTTTTCTGAATCTTTCTAAGTGTTCTGAGAAAATAAAATATGTATAACACAAAAATCAAATATGTTATATCATTAACCCATCTCAAAGGCTAAAATTTCCTAAACCAGTTCTACTTCCTGATTTCCACTTGTTTACCTTACCAAATTATATTAAATATACATGGATTTTTATGAAAGTAAGAAAATAAATTTTCTCTTGCGTCAAAAATCTCGATTTTTCTTTTGCAAATCAGACTGCACTCTTAGGGTCGATTCACATACGTCAGTGAGGTGACAGAGTCGTGACGGCCCTGATTTTAGATGAAGAAGAGGAATCAAGAAGAAAAATCATGGTAGAAGAGAGGTACAGAAGGACACTTTACAAAGAATTAGGAGAGGATGGAGCAAAATACTTCCCAAGTGGATTCGTGGAATGAAAGTCGAACACTACAAAATTTCCATTTACAGAAAGATAGTGGGATACTATCGTCCCAAAACTATCGATACTATCGTCCATCTATTTTTACATTTTTAGATTGAATAATTAAATGGAAGGAAAACGAAAATCCGAAGTTTAGAAATATTTTGACCAGGATGTCGCCCCGAAGATACGTTTCGCTTTGTCCAACGCCTCTTCAGGTTTTTTAAATACTATATATTTCAATGAAATTGTGAAATTTTTTTTTGGTTAACGACCAAACAAAAATTTAAAAAAAAACTGCTAATTTTTGTTCCCACTACAGGGAGGGAACGCAAGACGCAGATGCATTTCGAATACGAGAAATATTCCCTGATTATTTCAATTCTGATGCTGGATCTCTCCCGTGTTTATTAAATACCCAACAACCTTAAAACAAGTTCTAATCATAGATCATAATTTATTATACTCTGTTCCTAATTATAATGTAAATACAGGAAATATACTCCTACTTTACTCGCTATGTTTTGATTTCTGCCCCTATTTTCCTCCAGGGAGTATTCATGAAATTTGAGCCCATGTATTTTGAATTTGCCTGATCAAACGTTAGCATTATTTCGTACCAGTCAATTAGTTTCTCCTCGTTCATTTTGTACGGCCGTGAAAACTGTAAAATATCGAAATCCGACGATCACGGTCCGGTGACGATGGCTGCACTGTTGGCAAGGCCACGGTCGCGCGCCGGGCGAGTGTGAACAAAGCCGTTCAGTTTCCAAAAGATTATTTTCAAATCCGCCGGTGGAACAAAATGTCGGTCACGGCACTGTGACGTTAATGGTGTGTGAATCGACCTTTAGCTTACATTTATCCAACAGTACATCATAGAAAATGGACAAAATTATAAGTTTTTCCAATTAGACAGATGTAGCTAATCACATTTTCGATTCGATTTTAATTATTTATTAATTGACTTAGGATTAGTTTTTTAATAGTTAAATTTTATGGATAAACTTTTTTAAATGGAGATGTAGGAAGAATCTAGTCTTCCCACCTGACGTTTTATACGATCGCTAAATGTCAGTCATAATTTTAAAAATGTAACCAGAGTATTTTTTGGGTTTTACAATTTATTGAGCGTCATTGGAGGACAGTCGTAGCAGAATGGTAACGAGTTGGTGTTGGTGCAAGTGCTCTGTTTCAGCCTCTCGGCCTCTCTGAGCCTCCTCCTCAGTTCGGTGACGAGTACCTGTTCTTCTTTCTTCTTCAGTTCGCTCTCGATTTGCAGCTTGTCGAACTCGAGCTTCCTCTCGGCCCGGGCGAGTTCGACGGCAGTGATCTCGTTCAGGAGCTTCCTCAGCTTCTGTGGCGAGTGGACGAGGCACTCCGGGTCCCTCGGGGTCAGGTAGCCCTGGGGGTTCTTACACTGGAATTTCCAGGCGTCGGCACCTGAAAATTGAAACCGTGACGTGATGCGGGAGGATTGACACATAATACACTCAAAATTATAAATCGGGCTTACACATTTCCCTGAGGGTCCTCGTTGCGATCCAATCGAGTTCCCTGAGGGCCAAAGATGCGTCGCAGTAGCTTTCCGCGACGTCCCCTTCCCTTCTGCCTTCTATCACGTACGGAACGTGGACCTTATTTTCTTCCGAGAAGGCTTTTATGACCTTGAAACAAAAATTAAAGTATTCCACCCAATTTTTCGAAACAGAACGGGCTTACTTCGAGCACGGAATAGCCCCTGCCGGTGCCCAGATTGTACACTTTAAACCCAGTCATCTTGATGATTTTATCCAGCGCCTTCATGTGCCCATCGATGAGGTCCATTATGTGGATGTAGTCCCTCACGCCCGTCCCGTCTCGGGTCGGGTAGTCGCCGCCGAAGACTACGAGCCGGTCCAGCCTCTTTGCGGCCACCCGGGTGATGTACGGCATCAGATTGTTTGGCACCCCGTTCGGATCTTCTCCGATGAGCCCTGAAGGGTGGGCTCCGACGGGGTTGAAATACCTCAGAGATATCACGCCCCAGTCCTGTAAAAATTGTGTAATTGATAACAAATTTTAAATAGCTGAGATTTTCACGTTGGATCTGTGGATTGTTAAACCTGTAATTTGTTCGTTTCCAATCATTTCAGTCCGTCTACCCTCACTATTTATGTATGTTATTTACACTATTTATGTGTCTTCTCTCTAACAGTCAACAGAGGATAGGCAGACCAAAATGTCTGTAAATGGCCTATCGACAAATTAAATAATAATCACTTAGTCCACATCTACCAAGGAGAAAAATATTGGTATATGTGAGAGTAGAGAAATTGTGTTTCACAATTGAGCATAACAAGTTTTGTAATGGTCCAACCACTACAGAAATTGAAAGTATTCTGTCTGGTCTATTCTCGGTAGTTTTGCGAGCGTAAGCCGAGTGCAAGCATTTCGGTATGACCTCACTGACATAAGCAAGCCGAAATATAGCAGACCGTCAGACCGGGAGTGATAGAAAAGAATACGAGTGAAAAAGATAGGAGGATAGAAATAACGCTAAGAGCAGGTATTACATCAGACAGAAGAAAAAACAGTTGAGCGAGCAAGAGAAGAAATAAGCAAGAGAGAGAAAAAAGAAGGAGAGATAGTAGTGTGTAAGGAACAGAGAACCTGTAGAAATGAGGGAAAACAAAAATAAATGAAGAGAAAGAAACAGAAAAGTGTAAGATGTGTGAGAGAAGAAAATGGAGGGAGAAAATGAGAGAGAGAGAGAGAGAGAGAACAATAGAGAAATAAAAAGAGAGACTAAAATGAGTGAGGAGAGAGAGAGAGAATCAGTGGGGGTGAGAGATAAGGAGAAAGAAAGGGGATAGAGAGAGGGGGAGAGAGGGGGATAGAGAGAGAAGAGTAGGGGGAGGAAGAGAGAAGAGGGATAGAGAGAGGGAGAAAGAGANATCAGTGGGGTGAGAGAGAGAGGGAGAAAGAGAGGGGAGAGAGGGAGAAAGAGAGGGGAGAGAGGGAGAAAGAGAGGGGAGAGAGGGCGAAAGAGAAGGGAGAGAGAAAGAGAGAGAATCAGTGGGGGTGAGAGAGAGGGAAGAGAGAGGGAGAAATAGAGGGGAGAGAGAGGGAGAAATAGAGGGGAGAGAGGGAGAAAGAGAAAGATTGAATGGAAGAGTGAGAGAATAGAGAGAACAATTGATGTAGAGTTGATTTCTGGTATTTCTCTAACAAATTCTATTGATAGCTGATGATTTGAATGGGCAATATTCCGAAAAAGTGCTTTGACCCCTCGACCACGACACCTAACGGCCAAGTTGGGCGTAATGCCCTCCAGTATGACAGGAATTACTTTTTAACTGCTAAAATAATGGATTGGGAGACAGTGTTTTAGGACAATTTAAGGCAGTTTATACAATCATGCTTATACCTTCGATCAGTTCGAACGTATCTCAGGGGATCAACGACCACGCTACAAACGCCATTGTACTTTCTGTACGTAAATTTTTTATTTTTAGTCGTACTATTATATCCATTTATTTGAACATCTTAACTATAAAACCACTCACGGCTGCTTAGGCAAATGAAAAAAGTGATGGACTGGAGTACGCAAGAACAACAACGATAAAACGACCTCGGGAACACTGGTATATGAGTTCAATAAATTTTAATATACTTTAAAACTGCACACAAAATGCTACAAGCAAAAATTACGTTATTTATGATTAATTATTTATTATTATGTTATTTATTATGTTTTCGAGAAACTGGGTCCTACCATAGAAGGGCCGGTTCTGGACGCCCTAGAGTAAAAGAACCAGAGGATGAACGTTTTTTGACTTTGAGAATTTTTGAGAAGTATTTCTACTCACTCAGTGTTTGTCTTCTGTGTAGTAGAAATACTTTGATTGAATATATAAAATATATTTTGCATTGTATAAATTCACTTTTCCACATCCAAAATGTAATTATAATATGTAAGCAATGTTTGTAAATCCCCAGGCCCTGAAGATGATCTCAATAAAGATCGAAACGTTGGCACGATAAAGCAATAAACATATAAATATTGTTAATTAAGTACGCTTTCAAAAAACAGTTATGACTGTATATCTTAATTCTACCAATTTAAAAAAAGTAGTTATAAATGATTGTAAAAGGCAATACGTTGTCTGCAATACGACCTCAAAATCTTTGACGACGTCCTTCAAAATTTCTTCACAAGTGTACGTCGACCTAGCCTTTTTGTGAGCGAGATTCGACCCGACGACTGCTTTCTCGTTGAGCGGCAACCTCTGAAAGTGTAAGGCTTGAAGGAAGGAACAGAAGGAATAACAGGAGGTAAAGGGTGAGTAATACTTTACGGTTTCTGAGATACCACTTGAAAAAAGCCCTGACGAATACATTTTCAGAATCTTCATCGTAGTCTTCGACCTTTTTTCACAACCAATCGACGAAATGAGAAAAGGGATTTGATTTAAAAGTTTACTGGTAAAATCTTACATCGTTTATAGCTTGGAAAACATCTCTGACGACGGCCTTCGCTCTTGCGATTGCTTGGGAACGACTAAACTTCTTGGAATCGTCCTAAGGGTTGGATTGTGTTGTTTAAGTAGGATATCTATGTGATTCGTGATCCCCGGGGTCAACAAAACGTAAAAACGTATAAAGAACAGCCTGCTCACCATAAAAGCGGCACAGATATCCATCATAATCTCTTCGGTCATCCTTTTGGTTTTCCCGTACGGATTGGAGCAACTCGACGCCTCGGCGAGGTCAGTCTCGGATAAGGGCAGTTGGTCCGGAATCCCGTACACCGTTGCGGAAGACGAATAGATTATCTTCTTGCAACCGTATTTTTCCATTACTTCCAGGAGATTCATGGTACCGCCGACGTTGTTCTTGTAGTAGGCCAACGGGTTCGAACACGACTCGCCGACAGCCTTCAGCGCAGCGAAGTGGATGACCACGTCGATCGTTTTATTCTGAACAAAGGAAAAATAACAAATATCACAACGGATATATTCTTATCGCTAAATTACCTTCTTCGCTTGATCCTGGAAGACCTTCTCGAGACCTTCACTGTCCAGGATGCAGACATTGTAAAACAACAGGCGCCTGCCGGCGAGTATCTGGGCTCGTATGAGCGACTCCGGCTGGGCAAGATGATCCTCTGCAATGCACAGAACTCAAGGCTCATGTCATATATATTCGGACGTGCCCTCCATCGGCCGACTTACGCTTGTAACAATTAGAGAAATTGTCAACGGCTATAACGTTATGACCACGGTTCAAGAGCTCCAAACATGCATGGGTCCCAATGTAACCGCCACCTCCTGTAACCAAGACTGTCACCTCCGTGGGGTTCATATTATTTTTTGTGAAGGGGGTTTTTAATCTTGCAATGTAGTGTTAATTTTTTTTAAGGTTAGGTTGTTTGTGAGCACTGGAAAGAGGTTTGATTATACATTAGCTTTTTCTTTTAAAAGTTTTTTAACTATATAATAGCAAGAACTATATTATCTCGCGTTAATGATTCATTACGCTTGGTGCGCATGGTTCAACAAACCGTCCGGATCAAGGTATGGTCTTGAAGAAGGAAACAAATACAGTTGTTTCTGCCAAGCTTTCGATCAATTTTAATGACATCATCAGGGCGAAACAATCTTAAGTATTGTTCTTCAGATTGACATATTGATTGACAACATGGCCGAGGTTCCATAATCACATTCTTTGATAATACAATTAATTAAGGTTTTTAGTTGTGATATAATAATTGTAATATATTATTAGGTCAAGCGGACCACGAAATTAGTGAATTGAATTCTTTGATAATGTTGGGACTGTCGGTCTCCAAGGAAATTTTGAGATTGTCTGTAAAAGATTAAATATGTAATCTGTAGACATATTTAAGATTGTTTTGCCCTGATGACCTTAAAATATGTCGAAAGCATGACAGTAACAACAGAATTTGCTTTCTTCTTTTTTCAGTATTAGAATATCAACCACTTTTTCACTTACCAACACTCTGGAAGAAGGTATGGTCTTGAAGAAGAAGAAGAAGAAAGCAAATTTAGTTGCTAATGCCAAGCTTTCGATCTATTTTAAGGCCATCATCAGGGAAAAACAGCCTTAAATATGACTACAGATTGGCATATTTAGTTTTTTTCTACAAGCTGTTCGGACTGAATCGGTCTTCAAGGAAAGATCGCCTGTAAAGAAAAAATAAAAGAAAAAACTTAAATATGTCAATCTGTAGACATATTTAAGGTTGTTTTCCCCGACGATGACCTTAAAATAGGTCGAAAGCTTGGCATTAGCAACTAAATTTGCTTTCTTCTTCTTCTTCTTTTAGACCATCCCTTCATCCTGTGTTCGTTGCTTTCTTCTTCAAGACTATACCTTGATGCAGTGTTCGTGAGTGAAAAAGTGGTCGATATTTCTAATACTGGAAATAGACCGTGTCACAAGGCAATTTTAATTTTAAAATTGATGCATTTTATCGCAATAACCTATTATTTTAGCCGTGAAGATTTATCCATGTTGAATTTACTGAAGACACTTTGGTGTGGATAAAAAACAGAAACAGAAATTCTACTGGCTGTCAAATGCGGCAAATTTATTACTATTTTATCACGGGCACTATGATCTGAAATAAACCATACACGGTATGGTTTGACCCAATGAAAACCAACGGAAACACCAACCCCACACGCTTCACAGGGATCTTCAACGCGAGATAATTGTAGATACCTTAAAAAATATTCGTCTACCTCATTGAGGTGAATTCTCTGATAATATTGCCAGAGTAAGAATCGGATTTGGGACTTTGGCCTAATCGGGTCAATATCCATTGACCCCAGTGACCACAACCGAACCCATCGAGCACATGTAGAATGCGTATCAAAGCCGAAATCACGACCGCATTCTAAACGGCAACGTTCTGGCCACTTTAACAGACAATTCCTGCGGAAATCGACGGTAAATACATAACAGTATGTCAACAATGCGCGGGAGGATGGCCGACAAACAGGAAACCACAAAAGATTGGTGTAGTAAAAGGTCTACTATGAACTTCAGACCCGAAACATAAAATTACATACTTTCCAGAATACCCGGTACAATTTTTCGAGTAAATTCGTCTTTCACAGTAAAAACCTCAGGGAGCAACTGTTCAAAATTTAATATTACAATTTTATTAAAATCAACTATCAAAGGATTGTGATCGTAGAAATATTTGGGAGGGAAACCGATGTGCCTGGAGAAAGAGAAAATTGGTATTAGTATTATTTTAGGTAGGATTTTTTTCCTATCCACGTTTTATTTTCACAACCCTGGGAAAGATTCGGAATTGATAATTTGGCGTTTGTATAATGGACGACTTGATCAATTTATGCGAAGCAGGTCAACTGACAAAAAACACGAAGTACTGCCGATTGTTTTCAAGCTGAAAGCCTCTCTGTCGAAATTGTACGTGGGTTCATGACATTGTAGCTAATATTGACAACTATCACTACTCCTTTCGAGGCAGATCTTTCTAAAACAATATTACTTGACAAAGTAGATCGTAATCTACGGATATTAAGGTGGATACGTGGATTTTTTTTTTTTTTAAGTACCTTTCTGCACAGTAAGAAATTGATAGCTGGCAGATACTGGGCTTGGTCAATTTTTGCCAGTCAATTGACAAAAACCGAGATTCTGTTTTGTTGTTGTTGTTACAATCTTACAATTATTTATGTATTGTTTCAAAAATCACACAGTTTCTCGCGATTTTCGCCCAAATTGTCAACTAGCACTACAAGTTTTCGGACAAGGCTTTCTCAGACTACAATATTTACTTGAGTATGCATTTCATAATTTTTAGATTTTAAGATAATCCCAATTATAATTTTAGCACTGATTTTAATCAAGAAAATAAACAAACCGAGAAAATTGGACGTTTCGTCTGGATTCTTTACACAAACATACGAGGGTAACTAACGATATCGATAATTTGGCATTTACAGTTCATGGTCAATATTTTCCAAACAGGTCAGTTGTCAAAGGTCCTAGTGATTGCGATTGTCGCCGAAATTTGCAAATATTCTACGATTTATTTTATTCTACGATAGAACAAGGCTTTCTCAAATAACATTATTTTCTGTTCAGTTAATTATTCTTTATGTAAGGTATTGGTTGAGATAAAAAGTCATTGTCACGAGCGGGATTCGAACGCACGACCGAATAAAATGGCCACTGAGAGCTGTAGTTGAAGTATACTTCATTTTGCTTATTAAATCGATTAGGTTTCGTGGTCCGATTGACCAAATAAATTATTTTCAATTAATTAATCTTTATGTAAGATATTGGTTGAGATAAAAAAGTCATTGTCACGAGCAGGATTCGAGGGAAAATTCGAAAGGAAGGTTGAGATGGGAAGTTGGTGTCCGAATGGATCGAAGTCACGATAGCTCAAGTAGTAGAGCAGCGGCGTATTTAGCCGAAGGTCGTGGGTTCGAATCTCGCTCGTGACAATGACTTTTTTATCTCAAACAATACCCTACATAAAGATTAATTAATTGGAAAGAATTTATTTGGTCAATCGGACCACGAAACCTAATCAATTATTTTCTGTATTATTAAAAACATATAACGATCGTCTGAAGGGGATTGCAAGGAAAGAAAAAAAGGAGGAAAGGGGTCAATTTTCTTATCCTAAAAAATTCCCTGTTCCTGATTCCACATTGTTGCAATATATGTTATTACACGCGGAAAGGTTCGGTCCGTTTATAAAATAAGCCAACTGCCAAATTGATAGCCTCGTCTACACCCTTACACCAAATCACAAAGTAAATCCATGGTATTAACAAATCCTCAGAGTTCAGTCAATTCCGAAAAAATCCGAGGACTTGGTGACTTATTCTTCGAAGAAATCCGCCATTCAGCTGAAATTCTACACGGGTTCTTGACATTGTAGTCAAAATTGACATCCAGCATGTCAAATTTCGAGACAGGGCTTTGTCAAACTACCCTATTATAATTTTAACATGTACTTTTCATTATTGAAAAAAAAAAATTAAAGTTTCGTGTGGACGCTTTACACAAACCAAAACGCGGTTAATGTACGATGTTGAAATGGCACATACTGTGCTTGGTAAATTCTTGCCGAACAGGTCAACTGAAAAAAATCAAGGTTTTGGTGACTTTTTTCTAGACGAAATTCAGCCAATCAGCTGAAGTTCTACACGGATTTTTGATATTGCAACCAAAATCGTGCAATGATTCTATGCCTATAGACTTAAGGACAAGTAATTGTTAAAAAGATTACATTATTTACTTGATTATGATAACCGTGCATATATTCTTTCAAGCTAAAGTTGAGGGTTTGACGAATGAAGATAAATGTGGGAGAAAATGCCATTGCCAATTTTTCCTTACATCACATTGTTGAAATTTGTGATAAAACAAGGAGAAAAAATTTTGCATTTAAATATATAAAATAAACCAACTGTCAAAATTGAAAGTTTCGATGAGATCCTTTACACAAACCTACTAGGAAAAACTACTCTACAAATAATTCCTCATTGGCGAAAGCCCGTTCAGGTGCCCCTTATGCAGAGAAAGGTTGCTCGATGTGTCCCATATAATAGAGGCGTGTCATGCCTTGGCTCCATTCAGAGAGCGTGTAGGCATGCCGCCGGATTTTATAATGGTTCCCATACACGGTAACGAGTTTAGGGTGATCGTTTTTAGGAGAATTGAGAATTTTTTATTGTACACAGCCGTCAAAATATGTATTTTGTGTTTCGGTGTTTTGCATGAGTGAGTGTATTTATTAGAGTGAATTGGGAGGGGCTGATGGTGAAATAGCATCCCCATCGCCCCTCGAGCTGTGTACGACTTGGGTCGATGACGGAATATTTATAAAAGTACCCCATCGACCTCAATTAGATAAGTTTGTTATTGTATGCAGGTCGCTGGAGGAATATTGAGTACTCCATCTCTTAAATAGAATGAATGCAGTGTAATTAGGTGTGAATGTATTTATTTGCGTGAATGCGCATTGAATGCATGTAGTTATATTTCGCAAGTACTCGAGGCTGAAATGGCCAAGCTGCCCCCCCCCAAAAAAAATAATAATTTCCCATTTACTGGCCGATTTTGGCGCATGGTAAATTTGTGTATAACTGTGTGTGCGTGTGGTCAACTGAAGAATTCCGAGATCTCGGTGATTATTTTTCTTGAAGAAATTCAGCAATTCTGCTAAAAGGTTCTTGCGATTGTCGCCCAAAATTGCAACTACCTCAGATTACATATTTTGGGATAACGCTTTCCCAAATGCTAACATTATTGTCTGGACTAAGTACATCGTGTAGCGATCGTTTGGAGGTAAAATAGTGAGAAGGGATTGCAAGAAAAAAATTGGGTCAAATTTTCTATTCCTGAAAATTTCCTTTTCCCTGGGTGTTTCATTTATTAAATTAACCCACTGTTAAAATTGAAATTTTCGTTCACATCCTTTACACAAACCATCTAGGGAAAACTACGGTATTACTAATTTGGCATTTACTGCCGATTATGGTGCTTGGTCAATTTATGTTTAAAGGCTAAATGTCAAATCCAGAGGCCTTGGGCCTTGGCTATTATTTGCTTGAAGAAATTCAGCTATTTAGCTGGAACGTGTATAATTTGAGAAGGGTCTGAAGAAAAAATTGCTTCTATTTTCTCAGTCAATTTTTCCTGACACTACATACAAGGAAGAAAATTCGCCAATTTCAACATTTATAAAACAAACCAATTATCACATTTGAAAGTTTTTCTAAATCCTTTTCACGAGCCTACTAGGGAAAACTGCGTATTAATGATTTCCTATTTTCTGGGCGATTTTGGCGCATCGTAAATTTGTGTTAACAGGTCAATTGAAGAATTCCGTCGTGACCGTTCCTTGTAGAAATTAAGCAAATCTGCTAAAAATTCTTGCACAGGTTCACAAATTAAGTGTCTTGGGTTCTCGGTAGATTAAAATAATTATATAAAATGAACACACATCAAACCAGAAAGTATCGTCTAGATTTTAGACTCTCCCACGAGAGTAAACTACGGTGTAAATAGGTTGTTATTTACGACCCTTGGGCAGAAGATAAACAGGTCGACAAAATCCGAGTGTTTAGTGATCATTTGCTACAAGAAATTCAGCAATTTTGCAGAAAATCTACACGGTTTGTTGTTTAGCACTGCGGGGAAGAACAAAAATAGTAAACCAGTGTGAAACAACCATATTAACTCGATTAATGACATACCAACCGTCAAAATTGAAAGTTTCGTCCAGATCCTTTACACAAATCTACCAGGGGAACTACACAACAATTTCACATTTACACCAATTGTGGCGCCAATTTTTAATTATAGGTCTTGGTGACTCTGTAGACTTAAATGATTGTATAAAATAAACCGATAGTCAAAGTTGAAAGCATCGCCTAGATCCTATGCACAAACTCACGAGAGTGAACTACGATATAAATAGTTTGTTGTTTACAATGTTGTTGGTACAACGTCAATTTAAACGGAAGAGGTCATTTCGTAAAATCCGATTGCTTGATGATTTTTGTTTACTTGAAGAAATTCTGCAGTGCTGCTGAAAATCGGTTTGTTGTGAATGACGCCCAAATTGTATAACTGGCATTGCGGGGACGAACAAAAATAGTAAACAAGTGTGAAACAACGATATTCACTCGATTATGGGCATACCAACGGTCAAAATTGGAAGTTTCGTCCAGATCCTTTACACAAACCTACCAGGGGAAACTACGCTATTAATAATTTACATTTACGACGATTATGGCGCATGGTCAATTTATGGTTACAGGTCAATTGACAAATTCAGAAGTCTTGGTGTCTCAGTAGATTTAAACAATTATATAAAATATACCGACCTCCAAAGTTGACTGTTTAGACCAGACCCTACAAATCTACGAGGGAAAACTACGCTATTAATGATTTCACATTTACGCCGATTGTGGCGCATGGTCAATTTATGTTTATTGCTCAATTGACAAATTCCGAGGTCTTGGTGTCTCAGTAGATTTAAATGATTATAATAAAATATACCGACGATCAAAATTGAAAGTATCGTCTAGATCCTTTACACAAACCTACCAGGGGAAACTACACAATTTCACATTTACACCGATTGTGGCGCTTGGTCAATTTATGTTTATAGCTCAATTGACAAATTCCGAGGTCTTGGTGTCTCAGTAGATTTAAAGGATTATAAAATATACCGAAGATCAAAATTGAAAGTATCGTCTAGATCCTTTACACAAACCCACGAGAGTAAACTGCGGTATTATCTGTTCTTTACAACGCTTGTTAATTTGGGCGTAACAGGTCATTTGACAAAATCCGAGTTCGAGGTGATTGTTTGCTCGAACAAATTCAACAATTCTGCTGAAATTCTACACCGGTTCTTGACATTGAAACCAAAATTGTGCAACTAGCACTGTGGGGTAAACAAAAATAGTAAATAAAAGTATCTGAAAAAACAAAACAACTAACTTTTTTATGTACATACCAACCGTCAAAATTGAAAGTTTTGTCGAAACCCTTTACACAAACGCTTAGAAAATATGGCATCAACGTTATGACGCATTTTACAGCGGGTTCAATCAATTTATGCGAAACGGATCAATTAAGTCAATCGGAATTAAAGATTCGAGAAGAAAAACCTCTAAGCGAATAAAATGTACGACCAAATTAAAATTAAGGGAGAAGGAATATAAAAAATATAAGTTTGAAAGAAATACAGAGAACAATGGGACCAACTGTTATTTTATCAGTTTTTCCTGTCAAACCGAGCATTGTTCAGTTTTTAAAGGGGCAAGATAAAAGAAAATAAATCGTTTCATATTACATTTGTTTTTAAAACAATGATAACTTAAAATTAAAAATTGAACTTTTCTTTCCGTTAAAGAGTGTCAAAATATACTTTTACGACTTTGCGTTTGGTTAATTTTAGCAAAAGCTAACATAAATCCCTTATCAAATACAAGTATTCTTTAGTGTCTGATGCAGTTGTTACAGTTTCTTGTTTTAAAATCGCGTTAATTTTAGTATTTAAAAAGTAACCTTTTTTGAGTAAATAAGTGGTTGCAGTGCGATAATTTGACATAAAACTTGTGCGAATGCCACATCCACCATCCTCACCCGGCTGTGACCGTAAGCATGCCACACTCTACGGATCCTCGTACCGTAAAACGGTCCGCATGCAGGTGGTACGAATGAGGATATTGAGTAAACACATCGAAAAACACTTACCTCAGTGAGTAAAAAAAGCACGTCGACGAACAGATCCCGGGGCGAACCGGAAATTTGGGGGGTAAAAATAATCGTGGTATTTATGTTCCTAGTATTTCTGCTTAAGTGTCTCCGTACTTCTCTGTACAAAATCCGCCCTCGGTCGCGCGCGATAACGAACGATAAGAATTTCAAGTGTTCATTTTAATAGATAATTTTTTTAGTTTTTGAGTTGGGTTGAGAGATAAGCAAATGTGACGGTAGGAAGAAACATATGATAAGATATGGAAATTTACGACACGATAGAATCGAACCGTAGGAACGAATCGACAAGAAAATAAATCGATAAAAAATTTAAAACAGTTAAATTATAAAAAATGTAATATTTTAATAAGCCTATCATTAGAACAAAATTAGGCTATTTTAATAATTTAACAACTTTACACAAAAGTAAACTTCATTATCGCAGAGAAAACAGGTTCGTATAACACTACGTTCAAATAATCGATACTATATCTCGTCAAACTAATGACGTCACTGAATGCCTAAGAAATTTCTAAACCTACTACAATTAAAAATAAATAAGACCAAATTACAAAATAATTCTGAAATATACTATAAATAGACTGTACACGTGTATAAATATATTAGCTTTAATTGGTGGCACGATAAAGTATGTATAAATACTTTATCTAAATAAATTCAAAGATTTCACTATCAAACAAGCTACCATGCAACATTCAAAGTTTATAGTTTTTCAATTATTTTGTCCCAAAGATCAATAATTAACTTAATATACTCAAAGACAAAACAAACCGAAGACACGTATTTTGTGTTTATTTCAAAGTAGATGTATTTTTATCATTGTATTTATTCCAATGTTTTTAACACCAAACCATTGTAAACCAAATTAAACGGATCAGCAATCTAGAAATTTAATAACAATTATTTTATTATTACGGTTTCAAAGAAAATTCACCAAAACACTGGATAATCAGTTATTCATAGAATAAATTTGACTAACAGATTATTACCTGGTTTTAATATAACTGCAATTAATAAAGTAATAAATAAAAAGAAATACATATAATGTGATAGTGTATTTTAACAACAAAATACGATTTTTTTTGCCTTTCAGTGTATTTCAATGTTTTTAGTTCTATCTTTCTTTGGGAAAATAGTTTTCTCTGATTAAAACTGAGATCGCAACTTGTAAATTATTTACTGATTCTAAAATGTGAAAAATAAATTTTATTTACTTGTACTCTATTCGTATTGTCTTACTTTATACAAAACATTTACTCAATTTTGTTCGACTTCTTGATTATTATTCCCATTATATTTAGTGGTCTGATTGACCAAATCACTTCTTTCAATTAATTAATCTTTTTATGTAAGGTTTTGGTTTATTATTTTTTTTCTTACCATGGGAATTTTTTGTACTGCCCATGCTTATTTAAAATTGATTGAATATATAAAAAATATATTTTGCATTGTACCTTTCCACATCCAAAATGTAATTGTTATATGTAAACAATGTTTGTAAATCCCAGGCCCTGAAGATGATCTCAATAAAGATCGAAACGTTGGCACGATAAAGGAAATGTTTTTCTGAAACCTACATCACACCAGACCGCATCTCACGATTTCTAAATAAATATCGATTAACGGTCACTAATCACCACACATAAAAATTCAATAGTTTGGTGTATTAATCAAACTAAGTATGTAAGTACTGTAAACTATTAATTTAACAAAAAAAAAAAATTGAATAATTTTGTTTAAAAATGTTCAAGAATTAAACACGCCCGTACAACAAATACAAAAAGGCAGTTCGCATATCCTTCTCTAATCATGTAACCTAGTTGTATGTATGCATGTACATTTTACTTATAAAAATTAAAACAATATAATATAAATGTTAATAGAAAGTTATACTCACTTAGCTGGTAAGACAATGCCACCCTTGTGCTTTTGGGTAAACTTTTGACCTGAGTTGATAATAACGGTACTTCGTACCGTTTCTTCAACACGTTACCTGTTTCTTTTCTTTATATTTCATAATGTCTCGTCCATCCTGACCACGGAAATCAGGACAAAAATATAATTTTAAATGTTTCATTATAATTAAGCACTTACAAACATAAACTTAGTTAAATTGATTGATTTGATGATTCCTCCATTACCCCACACACAAAGTCCGAAACTTATTTAAGTATAGGTCGATTGTGTAATTCTTATAACTTTTATTTATGGTAATAAATGCATCTTTTGGCAGGAATTAAATATCAGGATAAGTGATACAAGATTGTTTTGTACAAAAGCGGAACAAGGGACAGAGAAGCTGGATGATGTTTACATATCGTATATGTGGTGGCTTGACTACTCGCTCTATATACGGAGCCAAGAACTGGCGTGCATTCATGAGAAAAATAGGCCAAAGTGTGATAAAATTTAATTTTTAAATCTATACTGATTGATTTTTATTTTAACCCATGTAATAACGTAGCTTTCTGTTGTCTAACATTGTACTTTCGTGTTTTAACGTTTTTTTAAATTTAATATATTTATGACAATTTGTAATATTTACAACATGAATGAGTTAAATTTACAAATGACATGGATTTGTCGTGAGAGGAGTTAACAAGCATTGTTCTTCTCCCAGCAAAGAGTTAAAAAGTTAGTGAACAGTCTGTCTATTAGGTTTTACATCAACTGGAGCATGGTCCTGTTTCGCTCTGTTTCAGTGTTTCAATGACAAATATTCTAAAACTTTCCAGACGACAGGGTTTGAAGTATCGTTCTAACTTTACTCGTTCAGCACACATTTTTATTTCGTACATTTTTGCCGCCTCCAAACCCCCGCCTCCAGGAGTATTGATCTCCGCCCAGCAGAACCTCTCTCCGGGAGAGAGTGCGCCGCCCGGCCAAGATGCTACCACTTGGCCCAGAAGAAATCTGAATGGAACTCCATCTTATTCCACTAACATGATATGAGTAGGAGGCGGAGGGGCAAGGCCTTGAGAAAGTGATGGGGAGCCCTTCGTCAAAATTCAAAAAGTACATACAAAACGGAGATGAGTTCGCCGCCATGCAGGTACACTTCACTTATCCCAGTGTACAGACGTTTGTGTCAACTATCTTTCAATACGTTAAATAGGAAAAGCCAAATAGTAAATTTATAGGTGTACGAAATAGGAACAATTAAACAAAAGCCATAATGTTGCCTATGTTATCTTTGCTCATCGAAGATCCATATGAATATAAAGAATGATCATCATATAGAGTACGATTGCAATCTCTTAGCCAAAATGATACCTAACTCGAAATAATTTTAATCCTTTAGGAAACGCATTTCTTAAAAGTTCAACTTTTAAAATGTGCCTGATTTCAGATATACCAAGGTAGCCCTGATGTGAGAAAAAACTTCGATCCGAACTTGAGTTTTGGCGAAGCGCAGAATCACAACACAGCCCTCCATTATGCAGCGCGCCACGGTATGAAGCACCTACTGAGGTAAGTCAACCGTAAGTCTACCGACTCATCTTCTCCGATTGTATACTGTCACCATTGCTCAGGATGTTCCTGAACGATTCTGGTGGCAATCCGAACAAACGGAACGGTTCGAATGAGACTGTGCTCCATTCTTGTTGTGCACTGGGACAGCACAAGTCCTACTCAGCACACGAGCGTAAGTCCACGTGCGTCAGCATCGTGCTCCAGTGGCGTGGTGTCATACTAGAAACCGGTGAGAAAGAGAGGATCGAGCTAGATTCAAAAGATGTGGTGAGTTTGGTTAAATAAAAGCAATTCTTACACCATTACACTAAACTACACCAAAACATATGTAACAAACATAAGATAAAGAGCCATTTGGATGACATTCAATCTAAAGAAACGGAAAATATGTCTTTACTGCCAAATGAGCCAATCTACGTTGATTTTTTTTTTTAAATTCTGTGCTTAGGAAGGAAACACAGCTTTACACCATGCTGCTTTGAACGGCCTGACGCGTTGTGCACAGCTTCTGATAGCTGCGGGTGCCAGCGTTTTTGCTGAAAACGATGCCCGTATGACTGCTTGCGATTTGGCGACCGCACAGCGCCATCACAACTTGGCTCGGATCCTCGAGGCAAAGATGGTCTTTGTAAGTTTCACATTGTACCAAACACCATACCTTGTAATATGCCCGTATGTTTTTTTCTGACCAGACGGAAACTTCGGACGTCGTGAACGAAGCGGAAATCTCTTCGAACTCTTCGCTCGTTTGGTCGGAACAGATCTACTCAGGTTTGAGGCCGGAAGATCTCCGTGAAGTGAAAGACGAGTTGCTTCTCGATACATCCGATATGTTGAACGTATCGCTCTCTACGGCCCAAGCGCTCCTCCGTGAAAATGGTAACGCTTTATATTTAACAATTAAACATTTTTTTTTATAAATACGGTTTATTAGAGTGGTCCAGAGAGACTCTTCTCGAAAAATGGATAGCAGACCCGGCACAGTGCTGCCTAAACGCCGGCGTACCGATCCCCCTGACAGCGCTCCGAGACTTCTCTAGGGAACCACTAGACGATTTTGAAAATTTCAAGTTTGAAGAAAGCAAAGATTTTACAGTAA
This sequence comes from Cimex lectularius, assembly GCF_000648675.2. NCBI lineage: Eukaryota > Metazoa > Arthropoda > Insecta > Hemiptera > Cimicidae > Cimex > Cimex lectularius. The sequence goes on along the minus strand of NW_019392688.1, from coordinate 3,413,763 downwards.
GTCACTGTTTTCGTATGGTTCGCCCTGAGTGGTATAAATTATGTCTGTCTTCCAGTGTGGTATATGTTTCTGCACTTACGAACACGGAAAATGTCTCGAATGCGGACACGAGTTTTGCCCGGAATGCTGGGAAATCTATCTCACGGGGAAAGTAGCGCAAGGAGAGGTGTCGCGCATCCTTTGTCCAGCGGCGGACTGCACTATCCAAGTCACCCCTGAGTTTCTACACGAAACGGTTGCAAAAGCCGTTTCCGATAACTACATGCAATTCGACATCGAGGATTTCGTGGAGCAAAATAAAAATATAAAATGGTGCCCTTTCGTGAGCTGTGGCCGGGCGGTGCGTTTTTCCCAATCGGACGGTAGCTTTTCACACTGTGTCGATTGCGGAGCTGGTCATTTTTTCTGTTGGGAATGCCTTGGAGAGGCGCACGCGCCGAGCAGCTGCGAAGAATGGAAAAAATGGCTATCGCAAATAGCAAAGGTGAAGCCCGAAGAACTCGAGACAGTGTCAAACCGTTCCCAAGAGGTGGCCAACTCCCTATGGCTCTGTACCAACTCCAAGCCATGCCCCAACTGCGGCTCCCACATCCAGAAAGGTGACGGTTGCAACCACATCCGATGTTTCAAATGCAAGCACGATTTCTGCTGGGTTTGTCTCGAGTCGTGGAAGAAGCATAGCTCTTCTACGGGTGGTTACTTCCGCTGCAACCGGGTCGACGCGGTCAAAAGGGCTGAAGAAAAACAGGCGAGTGTAGTCACGGAGGCGATACGGAATTCGAGGGAGTCCGGAGAACTCTCTAGATTCCTCGCCTATTACTCTAAGTTCAGGAAGCACGAAATAAGCAGGAAGATGGAAGAGCCCCTGCTCAGAAACGTGAAACAAAAGATGCAAGCTCTCGCTGGGGCCAAAAAAGACAGTAAGTGGTATTAGTCACTAGGGAAAACTTTTGTCTCTAGTACATTTCTTTTTAGAAAGCACCAACTGTGCTGTGTTTATCGAGGATGGTGTTAAAGAACTGCTCAAGGCTCGAAGGATCCTCTGTGGTTCCTATGTTCACGGATACTTTTTAGAAGAAGGATCATCAAAAACCGTTTATGATCTCATGCAGGTGAATTGTCTCTATGTCTTCATTTATCGATTACTTTCTTTTTAAACAAACTTTTCTTTATCGACAGTCGGACTTCGAGGAAGCCACGGAACGTCTTTCCGAAATACTAGCCCGCCCCTATCTTAAGACACCAAAGTCGGTGATAGTTAAAACAACGTGTATAACAAAGAAACGACGGCTAGAGTTCTGTCGATCAGCTGCAATAGATTCTTCGGATGACCAGGAAGAAAAAACTGAAAAGAAAATGGTTATAAAAAAGAAACAACAAAGCAAACAAACGAATTCATGCGGTATTTTGTGTGTTACAGTTTGATGAAGAAAAAGTTCCGCAAGCGACTTGCAACTCGGAAAATTTCACTGGTAATTTCAGTTTTACAGTTCAGTTACAAAATCATTTCGACTAAACCTTTCACTTCCGTAGGTTATCTTCCAGTTACCGGTGATGATTCCATGGAACTTGTCATCGCCCTGGAAATGTCTCGCCTGCAGATGATCGAAGAAGAAATGCTAAGGCTGAAAGGTGTCGGAGCAGTGGATCTTAGGGCGGCGGCAGTCAACATCTCAGAACAAGGTAAAGCGTAATAAGGTTTTCCAAATGTTTATGATGTGTGTAATGTTGAACCTTAACAACCAATAATTAAGTGGTAGTTTGGTCGTTTCCGTCATCCTAGTCTGTTATCTTGGTTTGGTCTGTCAGCATTTCGGTATCTGATGGTTGGTCTGTATGTTATTCTGTCAGGCTGCAGGAATCTCACAAGCAGACAGGGTCACAGATCAAGCAGTGAAGGTGGAGAAATGCAGAATAGCATAGGCAGACCAGAATGATCTGAAACGACCTAACTGCCAACTCCATCACCCAGCAGACCTCAAGAAGAAACTTCACAACATTAGACCCGTTGATTTTAAACGTTATGTGTACTTTTCAATATTCCAGTCGACCCAGAGCTTAATTTGGCGATTGAGAGATCCCTACAAGATTCTGTGAAGAACCAGACAGTCAGAGATTTCCTCAAGTCGCTCGACGCAAAGTCCCTCGAAACACCTGGGGTCCTCTTAGAGATCCCAGAGGGCTGGGGGAAAACTCTGCGAGACATCAGGTAAACGGGCAGAAACTTTCAATAACAAATTGAACTGTGATATGCCGTTGTTTTTAAATAGGGCCAAAGGGGAAGACGGCCGTTTCCAAATAAGTGACGTACACCAGAACGGTGTCTTCCTGGACCAGGAGTACCCGAACTTGCGCAGGTCTCATTCGACCGGCGAACTCGGCCGGGTCGGCAAGTCTGCCTCCAGGGAAGAGCCGAGGTACCACCTGGATTCGGACCACTCTTCACAACACGACGACCGGCCTGAAGAGCTGAGGAGAGGTTCGAGGGTCAAAGCGTCCCCGGAGCAGAGCAGCCTCGACGAACCATCAGAATCATTGGTAAAACACAGTTCAGTAAAGAATAGTGGTTTTCAACTATACTGCCAAAAATACAGTTTATTCCGTAAAAAACAAAATTAACTAAACCAAAATCAATCAGAAAATTATTTAGCCATTAGAGCGAAATAAGCTGGCCTTATGTGTCCTTCGGTGATCTTTCAATGCTCCCTGGTATGATCTCATTTTGCCGTCTTCAATGGTTGGACTGTAGATTATATTTTTCGACCGTCAGTCAAAGTAACATAGAAGTTTCAGTAGTTGATAGTTTAATTATCTCCAGATCATCCTGGTCTGGAAATTTGCCTTCAAGCATATTCAGTGGTTTGGTCTTTACCAATGACTGAACTCTCTGTCAGCTTGGGTTGTTTGGTAAAGTACGGACAAGGACAAAACTGGATAAATTTTTTACAGACCAATGATGGGCGAGCATGTATGACCGAAGATGACCTAACCGAAGGTCCATCACCTCTCAGATGTCTCATAAGGTGATTTATTGATACTTTCACCTATTCAAAATTAGGTAACACTAAAAAGTACACAACAAACGTAAAATGATTGGCTAAATTAATGCCTGAATAAACGTAAAATACAGGAAGTACAAATCACCCAATACTGATTTTAAACCTCCAGGAAATGGAGTGAAAGAGTCTCCCGCTGATGCATGTAGGAAGTCGTACTGTTGTTCAAAGGGTTCCATTTATTGTCAAATTTTAATCTACCCACTGAATTTTTTTTTCAGGGACTAAGGAAACTATGTTCTATCGGAAAACGGCCAGCTCTTGAAGGCTGTCTATCACTGTCCCGTGAGAAAATCTCATCTTTCTCCCTGTCGTCGGAATCGTCTTCAGTCGAAGGGCAGAAATTAGAGGCGATCCGTGAACTCTCCGATGGCTCGGGGATCCCGAAATCGCCGAACCTTTACATATCCGGTGTCAGCATCTGCAGAACACCCGAAGCCAGGTCTCCAGGTAGGTTTTTTCCGTACATCGCAGAGTTTTACCTTGTGACGTTTTGAACACGATTAGGTGGCAAAGGACGGTCTTCGAGCTTGACTGACCCGGAAGAGGAGGCCGGCGAGATATTCAAGTTCACCAAGTCAACTACGGAAGGCGCTCTCAGCTCCATCCTTCACATCCAGGAGCGCAACCTGAGCTCGGACGACTTCCACGAAGCTCTGTTCCTTTGGGAAAGGCGACGAGAAGAAGAGGGCAAGAGAAAAAGGGCGAAATTGAGACGCGAGAGAGCCAAAGAAGGTCCAAAGGTCGTACCAGAGGCCTCTAGTGTCCTCTAAAAACGGAACCAAAATTTAAACAAAAAAATAAGGCCTAAAACAACCGTTATCAGAGTGTTTAAGTAAAGAAAACGATATAATTTTGGAATTCGATAAGTTTTAAAAGACGACCAACTTGTAGTGATGGAACATGAAAATAACTGCCTAACAAGCGACCAAACAGTTCGCTTATTGAAAAATCTTTTCGTAATCGAAAATTGTAAATTTAAAAAAAATCCAAACCCCTTTCCAACTATACGAATTTCTTCTCCCCACCCAGTACCAAGTTTCGACTTAGAATTTGATGTCTTTCTTATAATTGTGATAACAGTTATCTACCAGATAAAATCTAATATTCAAATGAAAATATAGCAAAAAAAAAAGAAAAGAAACCGATAATAATATCATTTGTGCGTATTGTAAATATTTGTATTATAAATAAAATTATTGTTAACTATCTCAAATAAAATAAATATGCCATCTGTGTTCAATGTAAAATGTTGATGCGTTTCATTCTGTTCTCTTTTTCCTCCTACCTAAAGGTTTTACATATTACATTTCATTTTTTTTTATTATCATAAACACCTGGCGGCTCAGTTCATCCATTAAAATATATTCAAAAGGCACTATGGTATAATGGTAAATTTGAGGACCTTTGTGGACCCCAATGATTTGCCTGCCCTGCCTACCAAATTTGCCCTTTGTTTATACTCAATACCTTAAAAACTTAAACGTTTCATACTTTTCGCATATTTTTAACATTTAATATAATATAAAGTGTGTGGTGTTTAGTGATCTTGTGCATTGGGTTGTTTGCATTTCAACAAAATAGTTCTCTGATTGATAGCCGATGCAAGTTTCTACTCATTGTTGGCGATGTCCTTCAGAATACTCTTTGCGTGGTGTCCATATGTAGTTGAAATCTGTTCATAAAATCCCATGTTCTTCGTTCTTCTCATGTAGAAATGTGTGGTGTTTAGTGACCGTCAGCCAATGATTATTTGGAGATCGTGAAATGGGGTCTGGTGTGACGTAGGTTTCAGAAAACACAAGGCCCTGAAGATGATCTCAATAAAGATCGAAACGTTGGCACGATAAAGAAAATGTTTTTCTAACACATTCACACCAGACCACATCTCACGATCTCCAAATAATAATATAAAGTGTTTTGTACGGCCGAGGGGGATTAAGGAGTCAAGTAGAAGACTACACAGGACCATCGGTAAGTGACTACTTCTTAAATATGGACGAAATTGAACTGGAAATTGGTCGAAAAAAATTTTATTCGATTAAAACGACGGACAAACATATTCCTCGGCGTGCGCCTCAGGGGTTGGTCGGCTTCTTTTCGGCATCTTGGTCTCTGGAACCTTTGAGGTTGGCGAGTCTCGCCGAGAGGAGGAGGTCGCCTTGGGTGTTGGACGGTTCCCGGACGAGGAGATCGCTTTCGTTCTGCTGTTTGTTCTTCAATCGTTCTAAAAATACAAGAAATGTGATATTTGCTTCGATCGTTTTGCCCAGTCCCTGCTTTGGTCTGCCTGATTGGATTTCCGATGTGTGTGGTGTCATAACAGAACAACCACTTTGGTTAGAAGTCAAAACTGTCAGACCAAAACAATGAGGATGGACAGATCAAACTACAGGTCATCACCTCCTCAGATTCCAAGAGGAAATCTCACAATAAAACGCAATTTTTACCTTTGAAATGGAAGTAGGAGAGATCATCGACAGCGAACTGTCTTCTTTTCTCGAAATCCGCTACTGAAGTCAGATACTTTTCTGTAAAAAAATACAGTCACGTAGTTTTTTATTTTAATATAACAAAGCAGTAGAACAAACCGACCTTTGTACTGAGACGGGGAGTGGAGATCCTGTTTGTTTTCCCTCGCAGTCTTCGCCCTTACGCTATATATACCGTATTTGTGCTGTCTCATCTTTTCTGGAGAACCGTGGTGAAGATCCCTATAGGTCTCGCCGGCCCTCCACAGCGACGGCTGCATACCGTCGAGCCAGGTCTGCTGCGCGCCGATGACGCAGCCGGGCCTGCAGATCCTCATCCAGGCGATCGCCTCGCTGGAGGACATTTTGTAGTGCTTCATTAGGTACGCGCCGATGAGGCAGCCGGTCCTCCCGAGCCCTGCCTTGCAATGCACTGCCACTGCTCCTGGACACTTCTCTACGATGTCAAGAAAATCCTGCACGAGCCCTCGAGGAGGAGTCGATCCGTCAGGGAAGTACATGTTGAAATGGTCTATCCCGTGGTTTATGAAACTTTAAGACGATTGGTTATTAAAGTTCATCTCAAACTTAACTATCATAACTTACATGCCAGCGTCATATCTGCTTTTATTTAGCCTGATGACGCATACGACTTGATTCGCCTTGAAGTACCCTATGTAAAACTCGACTGGGCAATTGCCGTTCCTCTCGCCACAAGGGCCGGCAAACGCAAGCAGCTTCTTGGGCACGATCCAAGACAGGTCACCGGGGTTGTCGAGGTTAGTCCCTTCGTACGTTTCGTACTCTATTAAATCGAAATCTGAGAAGCAGACGAGACCGAAGTAGAAAGCCCTGTTAAGCCCGTTAAGGCAGTCTATTATTCGTATCGTAAAAGCCTCGTTGACCCCGTCTGATGTACCAAAAACAATTTAATAACTACACTAAAAGAAAGAAAACAAAAGACTCACTCATGTTGGCATCAACAAAAGGCGCTATAGGATGCTTTGTCTTCAATATCGGACCAATGGCATCCCTCGGACTCCTGTTGAGGTAGATGACAGCGAAAGCGGATATGAGAAACGCAGCATTGGCTCTCTTTTTCTTGTCCAATATCGTCCAATAAACAAGCTTTTTGTTTATGTAATTCTTCGATGTCAATTTGGCAAATAGCATACAACAAAACCTGAAACAAATCGTTAAGGACAAGAAACCGATCTAAGCGAAGGTAGTAATTTAGCAAACCTGTAAAGTTTTCCGAGATTAAGGGGGCCAAAGTCACCGTAGAAGTTGTGGTAGATGAGCGTATCGTCCGTGTTGAAAAAATGGACATACGGTGTGCTCTTCATTTCTCTTTTGTTCCGCACCGTTATGAAATACAGTCGATCCTCGGCGTATTCAGCGACCTCGACGACGTCCTTCATCTCTCTCAGGAATTTGATGAAAGGGGAGATACTGAGGTCAAAGAAAAAAGAAGAAAAAGAAAGTTACAAGCATGGAAAAAAGGACAAGTTACAACAGATTTACCTACCGTGTAAGGCTTTTTGTGTTTTTCGGCGTAAGTCTGAAAAAGGGAAACGATTTTATTTATTTATTTTTTTTAAGAACTGCATTCTTCGACGAAACAAGTAAAACATATAATATTTACATGTAAACAATTATAACAGTAGCATGAAAGCTTGAACAGCTACCATCCAGTGATGGTAGCCGTTAGTACATCAATACGATGAGCGATATGAACTCCGTCCTAGAAGACCGATGTCAAGTGTAAAGGTTGTCGCGGGGCCAACGACGCCTCAGTCTTCTGTTGGGATTATTAGGTAATGTGGTGGATGACAGGTTTTTGACAAAAGGATTCGGGTGATAGGTTAGTTTGGAATGGAACGTTTTGTAGCGGGATTGGGCTAGCTCGGTAACAAGAGGGATGTGTAGGTCGTAAGGATGGTGTGATTGTATACATAGAAAGGGGCGTTGATTATTGTTCTGAGGACTTTCGATTGAAGGGATTCGATTGAGGTTGGAACGCTTAGCAGTCCCGTAAAGTTCAAGTCCGTATGTCCAAATGGGGGCCAGGAGGGCAATGTAAATTTTTCTTTTGTTTGTTAGTGAGAGTGTTGATCGTCTGTCCAGTAGTCGTTTAAGCATGAAAAATCGTATGTTACAGTCTGTGCGCTTAAGTCAGGAAGTTCTTCGTCAGTCGTTTGGTCAGGTACAGTCTGAGGTATCGTACATGGTTCGCAATTGGGATGGGAACGTTTTTGAGGTATACTAGAGGGAGCGTTTTCTTGTTTAGGGTAAGTATTATGCTTGTTGATTTAGTTTCGACTAGTTTGACGGAGCGAGTCGTCTAGGATGTGAAGATGATTTTGGAGATTACGGGGAATCTTTATCATGAAAAAGGATTGCGGTATCATCGGCAAAGATGAAGGTGATAGTGTTAGGTTGCGTAGGTAGGTCGGAGGTATAAATTGAGTAAAGGAAAGGAGCGAGCACGCTGCCCTGAGGGAAACGATTTGAAATCCTAAATGTACGCGTTTGATAAAAAACGGCTTACTTACGCCTTTGATGTGAGTTTGTCCATCTTTTAATTTGTTCTCTTCCGCGGCGCACTGGAAAAACGGCGTTCGCGAATTTAACAAAGGGCCAAAAGAAAATTAGAAACGGGGGAAAGTCTGAACAGAAAACTATAAACTACAGGAAAAATAAATAAAAACTAATTTGAATTATTTCAAATTTTTTGGGGGGTTTCCATGGATACTTGAAAGAACATGTATAATGCCATATTATCCAGGAATTTCATCTACAATGCAAAGAGGATTTTACACCACTCACCTACCGTACTATCTAAAAGTTATTTTTCACAATTAATCTTATTAAAAAAAAAAAAAAAATCATTCTACATTTGTTTTGTTTTGATACGCGAATACATTAAAATAACAGGACGCCTGCTGACTGGTATAGTCCTGGTTATCTTCAAATTATTAAGATTATTAATAATTTGGCACTTTTAAAATAAACATATTGGACTGAGATCAACCAATAAGAATACAATAGCTTGGATTCAACGAAAATCAAAAAATTCACTAAACAAAACTTTATTAAATTCTAACTCTTATGCACTTACCAGGCACGAGGTTCTTCGGTAAGTATAAAACTACCTGGTCTAACCATGTTTGATAGCCAAGCAGCATCAGAGGATACAAAACCAACAGAAGATCTGGGTTCAAGATCAGGCAATTGAGGATCTGCAACGGTTACATTACAATAGATCAGATAAATTTTTGAGAAGACAAGACCTACTAAGCTATACTAGTCGCACTATACATTTCTTCTTGTGATCTAAGGGGTGATAGACCAGTTCGTTTCCGATCGTTTTAGTCTGCCTAACCTATTTCTACACCTCCTTTGCCCGATGGTATTTGCTGCTACAGTTTGCAGTTTATGCAGTTTTCAGTGCCCCCAATCAAATAAGAAACCAAATCGATTATCCCCCCTGGCTTTTACCCGACCCTAAATTTCTACTATCACTGGCGAAATATAATAAAGTCACCACTCCTGACTACATATACAAACAGGAGTTCCAAACAATAAAAAACGCACTGCCCTCTGCGACATATGTATATACAGATGGTTACAGGGACGTCAGCGGTGTTGGTGTGCAAGTATCGGTGGAAAAAGGAAATATTTATTTTAACTAAATCCCCTAGCAAGCAACTATAGCGCCGAAATTATAGCCATAAAAAATCCCTCAACATTATCCATCCAAATGAGCAAATAATGGTTATGGCTGCCTTGCAAACATTTCATCATCCTTTCAGCAATAAACTTATGGTACGGGATCTATTGTACTCATTGAGACGTCTTGAACAGCAAGGTAAAAGAGTATTTTTTCTCTGGATTCCTGGTCATTCGGGTATTCTTGGCAATGAGAGAGAACATGCCAAGGAGGCAGTTGGAGATGGAAACCCTGTTGTGGAGGTAAGCAAGGATTACCTCATTGCGGCCATTAGGGAGAAAACATATTTACAATGGCAATAAACCTCGCATTCAGTTACAAACAACAAGCTTCATGAATCAAGTGTAACGTACAGGCATGGTCTTCATCGTTTAAGTTGAAGAGAAGGGGGAGGTTGAATTGAGTAGGTTGAGAATAGGACACTGCCGGACCACCAAGGGTCACTTAATGGCCCATGACCCTCCGCAATGAAATAATAACAAGAAAACATTTTTCTATCATATTGCATATATCATGACTTAAGACAATTTTATTCTCCCCCGAATACGCCGTATAAAATATTAGGGGACAGCAAAGAAAATATTGCCGAATTATTCAGCATATATAGCAATTTTGACAGCAGCATATTTAATAAATAAAATATGATGTAGTATACTGATAACAAGAAGAAGAATTAAATGAATAAAAAGTAAATATAGGCCCGGCCGGATAGGAGCCCTAGGACAAAATTTCAGGGCGAAAATGACCTTGGTGGTTCCTGTCCCTTAATGCAAATAAAATAAAATAAAACATAGCCTAACCTCACGTTTTGGTACGCCGACAAGTTTAGATACCCCGTTGTCTGGGGGGGGGGGATTTCGGCTGTGTGTTATTCCATCAGATGTGTCCTTTTGTAAAGTATCGACACCCCACAAAGTTTGCACTGAAGATGACGAGAAGCCCAAACGCTGACAAGTAAAGGTAACGAGAACGGGCGCACTAATTCATCGGAAACTACCAAAGCCCAGTGCTATGTAACGACAGGAAAGTATTAAGTACTGATTTTGGTGTTTTGTGGTGTTCTGTAAGTACAAGACGGGGGACTCAATGGTTAACGCCATACAGAATAAACTAAAAAACTTCCGCCCAACTCGATTTTTGGCAGGCTCATTAAAAAAAATAATTATAAATTACACTAACGTTTCGTCGAAAACAATATTTTCTATGCATTTTTTAAATGCCCATCTTTGCCATATACCTCGATAGCGCTACATTGGCCATGTGTAAGTACTGTGTTTTTTGAATTTATGATCTTCTCAAAACTTTGTCTTTGTGGCTTATGGTCATAGCGTATGCTAGATGGACTGGGAATTGTATACGTTTCAAAACAAGTGGCCTTTTGATATCTCCTCGGCCCTCTAAATATATTCAAAGGATGTGCACCTTATCTCCCTTTTTATTCCCAAGTTAATATTTTGCGGTGTAATATCGTCCTATCAATTTTTAGTTTCAAACCGTCTCCTATGCATAAATTTCTCAATGTAAGTATACATCTTTATACAATATTCGATGGGACACTATAACCATACGTTTTCATTGTCGGCTTTGTCACTAGCTATGGCCTATGGAACCACACTTAACAGTTTTCCCTGGTAGTCGTTTCACAATAAGATTATTGATTACTTTTTTCCTTTCAACATTTCTGGCTGCTAATACTCATCATCACGGCAAAACAATCTTAAATATGTCTACAGATTGACATATTTAAGTTTTTTACAAGCGATCTCAAATTTCCTTGAAGGCCGACTCAGTTCCAACATGGCCAAGGAATTTATATATACATACGAACATTCTGGAATAAGGTATGGTTTTGAAGAAGAAGAAAGCAAATTTAGTTGCTAATGCCAAACTTTCGACCTATTCTAAGGCCATCATCAGGGCAAACCAATCTTAAATATGTCCTTGACAATGTTGGGACTGATGAAGACCTAAAAATAAGTCGAAAGCTTGTCAGTAATAACTGAATTTGCTTTCTTCTGTTTTCAGTATTAGAAGTAACGACCACTTTTTCATTTACGTACATTCTGGATGTTCGACCTATTTTAATCATCATTGCAAAACAATCTTAAATATAAGATTGGCACATTTAAGTTTTTTCTTCCTGCATCAGCCTTTCAGCCGACCCAGTCGGTGGTTCGATTCCCACCGTCGGCATCGCCCCTTTTTTTCAGCAACCCTCCCTCTCCCAAAAAAAAGATCGCGTTATCACGTTCCTTGGCTAATATAATAAGTTCATAAGGCCATAAAAAATCCGTATGTATATATAAATAAATCAATAAATGCAAACATAAAAAAGGTAAAAGACATGAGCAGACGGAACAACACTGCTTCGCTCGAGTCGATAGCAACAGTAAACACATGATATCGTTTTTTGAGTTTTGACCGCAAACTCCGCTTTGATTTTTGAGTTTTTAGGCGTTATTTCTATTTTTACGGATCGGAAAATAATTTTAACCGGCGGGCGAGGTCTCTCTGGACTAGAAGAAGGCCGTAAATGGCCAGGGAGCTTTCTCGTGTCATCGACTTGACCTCGTTGGAAGAGGAGGTTCGTAAGACAGTCGAAGCCGACCGGCTCTACGATTTACAGAACAAGGCTAAAATCCTAGCCGTCACGGATCGAAAAGTCTCATCTTATGAGGAATTCAGGTGAAGCCGCGTTCTGAAATAGACTAGCTTGAAATTCAGTCTACCATCGCTTTATTGACTAATGTCAACGGTGTTTCAGAGATCGTGTGAACGCCGCCCACCTCCGTCCTCTGGACAAGAAGGACAAAATCGCAGAAGACGGCTTCAAACGGGTCTGGAACCCTATAAGGAGCCAAGGGTCCGCTGAGACTGCAACCATGTCGAATCAAGTTTGGGACGAGGCGCCGCAGACTTTCCACGATATACTGTCTCGCATCCCAACTCCGACGCAACGCTACTTCTACCTCAGGGAGTCTGGAGCGGAAGAGTTGAGCAGAGGTCTGCGCCGAGAGGTGCCAGTCGGTGTCCTAGGCGACATAGTCGAAGCACTTTCCGCATTCCCTAATACGACAGAAGACATACTCTTCGTCGTGAGCGTCCTCGATACCATCTCTAAAACAGATAGGTTCCGGCTCAGCCTTGACTTCCTCACCTGCTCTGAAAAGGTAACTTCTAATAAAAACAGCTTTACAAAATTATTACAAACTTCTTCTTCAAGGACATGGTCTGGTCTCTCATGGACAAACTGACCAAGAGCTTCAACAACAGGCACCAAGACTTAGCCGAGGAAGGAGTCACAGAATGGACTGTTCAAGGTCTCAGGGAAAAGTATTGTGTACCAGGTATTTAATATTAAAATCAACCTTTAAAACTTAAATCATCTCAAATACACAATTTTTCAGGAAAAAGGCCACAAGAGTAAAACCGACAAGAGATAGAAACCAGGGAGGATTTAGAGAAAGCTTCCTTTTTAAAATTTTTTGTAAAATATAAAACAAAAAGCTTTAATTTTTTTAATTAAACCTGTGTTAATTAATTTATTTTAATTTGTATGGAAATACAATTTTGATTTATGTTGGTTATATATATATTTTTTTATATTTTTTTATTTATACATATTTTTTTAATCTCAAAAAGTATTACAATCAACACACTCCCAACTATATACCAATTAATTATAAATAAATGTTACATGTATATACTCTAACCTTGCTTATCTTCCCTTTTTCCTCTCAATCAAGGCAAACAACCTCCTCGGGTTATTTTCCAGCTCTTGGAATAAACCCTGACGATGCGATGCACCCCTTATAGACCATCTGAGGAGTGTGGCATGCTACTTCTGTATACACCAAATCTGGGGTGCCTGCAGTGACCCGAGGTGTGCAGATACAATTTTTAACAGATATAAGTAAAACATGAATTGTGAGATATCCTGTTAGGATCGGTAGGGTGAGGAATGACCCATCACTTACTATGGCGAGAAGCTAACCAAAAGGGCAAGGATAGGCAGACCAAAATGATAAAAAGAAAGACCAATTAAATTATTCATCAATAATTAAATTAAAACAATTTAATTCACATAAATTTAAACAAAAGTATATTTGGACAACAGAGAAATATTTCAAACTTGGAAAAGTTGATGATCACCCATTTTGTAAGTCAATCAGACATAAACTGCTCAAAAGTGAACAGGGGATATTGGAAGTTATTCTTATTCTATTAATTTGAATTAAATTGACCGATATATTCTTGTTGGTTAGACAAAACAAAATAGAGCATACAAGCAAAAAACAAACAAATGTTAATCATCTTTTTAACACTGGAATCAGGATTAATCAATTTGTAAACGAACACCTTTTCTCCATTTTAATCCAGTTGTATTCTCTTTAACCATAGAAAGACATTATCATGAACTAGAAGTTCGCGATATTATTGTGAAAATGAGTCATCAAGTGGATATCGCAGAGGCAGTGGTCTTCCGGGCTTTAGCCTGATTCCAAGATGGAGATGCCAATAGGAGGCCTGGTAGTGGATCTTAGAGCAGAGAGGGCAGAAATATTGTCATTGCTGTAAGACGGAACTCTTTCCACACTGCCTGCCAGATCCCAAATGAAGTACAAGATGTTTTGGTAAAACTTTTATCAACACAAACAATTCATAATTATTTGTGGGACATTGGCTTCACATAATATGCCCCTCTAAGATGACCTGTAGCAACAGCAACTCAGGAAATTATGGTGCAGCAAGCTCCTAGAAGAGAACACCAATTGGAATGCTGTTATGTTTACAGATGAATCGCGTTTCTGTCTGTATAGTGATAGCAGGCGCCCTAGCACTCCAAGAAAAGAGGATGTGTACAATACCCCAGTCCGTGCACCCTTCACAGCAGTTTGGAGGAGGTGTAAAGTCTGGGCCGGGATTTTCACTGGAGGAGAACGTAACTCAATATTGTTGAAGGCAACCTCACCGCAGTCCGTTATGTCCAAGAAATTATCGAGGACTACATCCCTCAAACCTGGGATCTCATTGGTAGTGATTTTAGATTTCTGGATGAATGCTAGAACTCATAGAGGCAGAAATGTTTAGAAAACTTGGGAAGTTCCCATCTGCCTCTTCCCCCATTGTCTCCAGGCCTCAATCCCATTGAGCACATGTGGGATGCATCATCCATCCGCAACCAGTTGACCTGGAATAACTGAGTGCAGCATTGCAACATCTAAGGAGTGAAATTCCTTATGAAAATAGTGACAACTTTATTAACAGTATGATTAACAGGCGCACAAAGGTTTTACCTAACAGAGGACATACACGGTATTAATTGTTTAAAAAAATTATTGTGCCCAATACACAAAATTATGGAATTAAAACCTTTTATTTTATTTTTCAAAAACCCTTCAGTATTAAATATCCCTTCAGTAAAAAACAGTAATTCCTATTCATTTTTTAGCAATTTATTTCAGTATATTAGGACCAAAACATACAAGATCGGTCAATTTGTTTGAAGCATAGAAACAAAGTGTTTGATTATGACAAACAAATCGAACCACACAGTAAGAAAAGCATTTTTCATGTAATAATAATAGTGGACGATCTCTTCAACAAATTCTGTCAAACGTCATGGATAACTGCGACGCCCCTCCAAGTTTTACCGTTTAAATTTCCCTTGCGTTCATTAGTATTTAATCAAACAATTTATCGATTAATATTTTTCTTTTTTATTTAATGTAATAATTGTTCGATGTTGATATTTATATGAAACTTGAAAGTCATATTTGTAGTGTTATTCGTTCATTTTTTCCTTTTCACATAACCTGCAACACTGCACACTTTCATCCAGAGAATCGGACGTCAATTTCTAGTACATAGTTTATTGTTTGTGGAGAGTAATTTTTAATTTTCAACCTCAGGGTCTCGTCGGGAGTCTGATCTCCAGAAATATCCGACTCGTGAAAATTCTTTAACCGGCAGACTTAGAATCCGGGTAGAAAGTCAATTTCGTGGGAAGGATGTCGGGCGACAACTTGGACGAGAAGAAGGTGAGACCTTTTTTTCTTTTAACACCCGAATCTCTTTTATTACACCACTATCCTGTCCGACATACATTCCTCATCTCCTCATTTTTTCCCTTCCCTTGGGGAAATGTTCTGAACCGTTTTAAGATGAACGTCCAAGAAGAGGAAGAAGCCTTGGTCGAAGAAGAAGAAGATACTAGGGTAAGGGAAGTTGATGATGAAGAGGCGCCCACGGAGGCCAGTACGGTGAGGGCCGACCTTAAGCTTTTACCTTTATTTTCAATCGGAGTCAAACAAATAGGCTCATCCGTAGGTTAGCCATAGCCTGAAATAAAAAAGATGACTTGGCTTTTCATCACAAATATTTTACCCTTGTAATAAATAATCAAAACTGACAAACAACTTTGATTTGGCTGGATTTCACTATTGGACATTAACAGTCTACGATATGACACAACTGTTGTAGTGATATGCTTATCACTTCACTAAACGAGTAAGATTTCATGCCTGTGATGATTACAAGTTTATTGTTTAGTTAGTGCTGTTAACCATTATTATTCATGAAAAAAAAAGAAAGTATTTTTTCCATTTCTTCCAATTTTTAGGGTCTGATGGGTGGTCTGTAGTTTGTTTCTGATCTTTTCGTTTGCACATTCTTAGGCCTCATTCAGATGAGGCGGTTTGGCTGATTAATCTAAAACGCACTGTTCACACTAAGCAAATCTTGGCCAACGAAAGACAACCAACTGCTTCATCAGCCAAGATTTGCTAGGGTACGGTTACTGTGGATGTGAATTCTGGTGATAATTTATTCTGATGGTTTCATCTGAACAAACAAATACTTGTTTTTCAATGAGAGTGTTTACTTTGGCAGTGAAGTCCAATTCAGAACACACACGATGTCAGAACTATTCGAGCTTTCAAATGAGTTTGACTTTTTCGTGCGTTCTGATATTGAATTTAGAGAGTTTTGGTTATTTCACCATGGATATTGATAAAATGATTAGTCTTGTGTTTTAGAATCGCTGTTTCTGGGACATGAAAGACAAAAAATATCACAAAAGAGATCTCTCACCAAAAGTGGTAGAAAATTGCTCAATAAATCATAACTAGGAGTAAGTTTGAAACTCTCCTTTATCATCTCTTGTGGGAAATAAGTGTTTAATGTGCTCTGTTTTCCCACCAGCTATCAACAATAACTCAATCAATAGACTGTCAAGAAAATAAAACTCATAAGTTCGTCCATTTTGCTAGGATGATTTCAGACGTACTCATCAGAACTAGCATCCACTGTAACCTTAGCCTTAGCGTGTGCGGGCGATAAATCAGAGCCAATGGAGTAGTTTACTGTACTTTATTTCAGAGTAAATGATTTTTTAACTTTTCACATTTTTTTATTACTACTGTAATCTTGTTAATGTGAATTTATTTATTTCTTATAATTAGAAAATTAACCAAATACTTTTTCTAGCTTTAAAATTCTTTATTTATGCTTATTGTCAATTAATATTAATACAAGCTTTTATGTTTTGGTATATTTTATGAAAATTCCAGGTAGGAAATATGTTTTATTTATCTAGAATGCTCCGAAAATTCAATTAAATAAATGAGTCTGGTTGTTTCTGTTGAAATTAAAACTCTACTAATGCCACTACAAAAACCAAGATAAATATAGAAGAAAAAAGTTTTATTTGTAATTTTGTCGTTTACTTTTAACAAATTTACAGTTTAAAATAATATCGTTTCTTTTTAAGTTATCATGATCTCATATCTTTTATGTTTTAAAGATCACCTTAGTGAAATCCAGCCTTAAAATCCTGGTAAACTTGTTAATGCAGAAAATTACCACCTCAATAGCAAGGTTTCACTCCGAATGGTTCATCTATAGCTTAAGTCTTTCAGTTTAAACATCAAATCACATTATAGTCGCAACTCACCCGGTCTGAGAACGCTGAAGAAACTTCGACGACGATATCCCAAGAAGTCTATAGACGGCGGGAGCCGTTGAGAGAAGATTCATACTCAACCGTAAGAACTAGCTTTTCCGAATTCACATTTGAAATCAAATCAATTTTGTAGTATAAAATGTATTAAACTAGGCTACATTTACATTATTTGTCTTTCTTTTTTTATTTATTTTTTATTGTTACATTTTGTTTGTCGGTTTGGAAATAAATTAAAAACGAACGTTGAAAAAACAAGAGCTCGTCCAGCTCAAAAAAGAAATCAGAAGAGGTATCATCATCGGTAAGTTTATTTTATGACAGTACTTCATTTTTGTAAAAACTGAGGGGGAATCATTCCAATTCCTTTCAAATATCAATTTAAAACTAATCCTTTTCCTATTTTAAATTATTATACCTTTAACCATCACTACGTTTTTATTATTTTACCATCCTCAACTTCACCAGTTTTGAAAATGCTGGATATATATATGTAAGGAGAGTTTATTATAATTTTGTGGTTTTGTTTATTTGAAAATAGGAAGATGAAAAGGTATACGGAGGATGCCAGGGCCCAGAGGCAATGTACGTCAAACTAATTTCATCAGACGGCCATGAGTTTATCGTAAAGCGTGACCATGCACTCACATCTGGGACAATCAAGGCAATGATGTCAGGCCCGGGTCAATTCTCGGAAAATGAAACTAATCAAATTCACTTTAGGGAAATACCGTGAGTAATGATTTTTTTAAAAATTTTTTCATTCGTGTATTTTCAATGTTTTCTCTTGTCCAGGTCTCACGTTCTGCAGAAGGTATGCATGTATTTCACGTATAAGGTGCGCTATACAAACAGCTCGACAGAGATCCCGGAATTCCCAATCGCACCGCAGGTCGCTCTTGAACTCCTTATGGCCGCAAATTTCTTAGACTGTTGAAATTTTTTTTTTACCATATGAATCTTTTGTATATTTCGAATGTATGAGTTGAATAAATTTTGGTAATCCCTGAATTAAATAAGTATCGCCCGGGGAAAATGAAAATAAAATGTCTTATCGTTTATATTTTTTACAAATTGTATTCACAAGCGGCACTTGGACAATGTTTTAAATTATATTAGTCTTTAATCTTCGTTCCTTTTTTCCTTCCTTCTTATCAAATAAATTATATGTTCGAAAAAATATATGAGTATTGCAAAATGTTTATTACCTGTTTTAATCTGTATTCGCAATAGTATTAAACCCGAGTGTTTTCTTTCAATATATAGGGCATAATAATCTGTTATTGTAGAAATACATGCCATAAAAACATTAATTATAGTAACTTTGAGCACTTTGAAATTTTATTGATAGCAGACGTAGTACAATTGAGCTTGGTACTGTAGGGCGAAACTTGGCATATAATAAAGTAGAATCTATTTTTTAAATATATAGTGTTATAGTAAAATATCAACTTTAAAAAATATATATACAATAATTTAAAAAAATAATCGAGATATTTTCTTAGTAAATTTTACTTTTATTTCTGATTTGTTAGCTTTCTGAGTTTTTATTTAATTCTAACAATTTATATATGTTTAATAAATTCGTGTTCTGATTTTCATGACCTTCCTTTCTTATTTTTCATCTTAGTCGAATTCATACTATAGCATTATGTTGAAAGTAAGTATATGTTGATGACAAAAATGTAAATCTTTGAAAATAAAAAAAGTTATGAAATATGGTCAGACATTAATCAGTGTAAGTGATAACTGTGCATCAGCAATGTAAAAATTGTACAGAAACTCGTTAAAAAAAAAAATCATGTATATTTTTTTCAATATTAAAAGACTTTGGCCCTATTTAATGATTCATTTTCCTACCTAACGTCAAAATTAAATTCAGTCAATTCACATTTTCCAAATAAAAAAAAAAAGTTTTGTAGATGTATTCTGTTATTCCTAACAAGTTTAACCTTGCAGCAGGTGGGTGGTAGTATTGTACCGCAATTTCTTTTTTATTGTATTTTTAGTATGTGCTTTGGTTCCGATGGTACAGGTGGTATTCTTTCCCTTCGTTTTTAAGGATTGGGAGTGACAAGTGAAATTTTTTTTTAAATTTATCAGTCAATACAGAGCCATTAAAGAGAAAACTTGTGTTTTTGAAACTGCATATCGCGTCCAGAGGAATAGAAAATTATTCACTGCGTCCATTTCTAGAGTTATGAAGAACACATCCAATGAGTTTTTTTTTTTTTTTTTTTTTTTTTTTTTTTTTTTTTTTTTTTTTTTTTTTTTTTTTTTTTTTTTTTTTTTTATAGCAAGGATCAGCAAAAATAAGGATATGATGGTATATCTGTCGGAGGTCTGAGCAGTTTTGCATGCAGAAGAAATTGGGAAGGTTTCCTAGAATTAATCCATTTACACTTGATCTTACGATAGAAAAATCAATTTTATTTATTTGTTTTTTATTGCAGCTCACACAGGAATGTTTCCACAAAGGAGCAGTCAACACACCAGTTATACTAATTAGAGTGGAAACCTAAAACAATCTACCAATGGAAACCAAAACACTAGAAATGAAAAGATAAAAACTAAAATAAAATCAAGATTAACATCAACATGGGTATACAAATTTCTACAGACCCAGCTTACTAGATATTCTCATCATCAAACAAATCATGTTCTCTCAAATGTCTATGTGGAAGATTAAACCAAACAAATTCGCCACAGTCTCTGAAGCATCCACTTTATTGTTATGCAATTTACAGCAAAAGGTAACCAAATCCATTATGTGTCAATGTTCAACGGTATTTAGCCTAATTATATCAAGCAAAACGCAAGATAAATCCCTATAATAAAAAAACAAGCTCTCTGAAACGTAAATAACTGCCAAACATCTCAACTCTGTGTGTCATCAACCACGGGGACCATAAACAATTTATGCATACTCGATATGACTTCTATACAAGGACAGCAACAAAACTATTATCACAAATGAGTAAGTTCATTCAAGTTCACCAGTCATTTTTTTAATAAAGCCTAAGCCTTGTAGATCACAGCATCAATGCCCTGATCATTAAAAATTACCCTGAGATCTTGTACCTCAGAAACTTTCTCCTTCTGCTTGCCCTTAAGAAAATATACAGGTTTATTTTCATCCTTAGTTCTTTTATAAAAACAAATAATTTTTCACTATTCATAATAACCATACAGATGACCAATGCTGCAACCAAAAATCTTGAATGACCCTCTGACTCAAGACCTACAGTATTAACCAGCTTTAAATCATCAGCCAATAGTGATACAGAATTATTCCAGATTAGCAGCAACTTCATTTAAAAAATAGAGAATAAATGAGTGATGATGAAGTTTGGTCGTTAACAATCATATCTTGCTGTTTTGGTCTGATATGATTGGCACATTAAAGACAGACTTTATAATATAGTCATGAAATAAGATTTAAAGACTCTTGTTGCTCAAAAGTCCATTTAGGATTATAAAATGTTTCTTTCGTTTGAATTGTGGACAGGTCACAAATGGGATTTATCCATGTTTGGAATGGTAATTTGAACGGAATGGGTTCGTCGTATGGGGGCGCTCTTGATGGCCGTCTCGAAAATGAAATAATTTTACAAGTTTTAACGCGGATGAAACAAATGTTTTTGATTCGGGTTTATTAAAAATTCTTTACTCGAGAAGATAAAATGTTGAATATAAATAAAACAAAAAAATGGTTAAAATGAGTGTAAATGTGTTTAAAAAATAGGAGTTAATTGAATCGATGAATGAGTAAAATCGATTTATTTTGTTATTGATGTGTTATTAATCGATTAGTCGGTCCGAGGCGAAGGCTAGCCCGTGTTTCAACCGGGGGATGATCGATGATTCGGTTTTTCCCTCTCTGTCTCACGCTTTGGGTTGGAGGCGGAGCGGGACTTTTCCTCTCTGTCACTCCCTCTTCCCACCACCGCCCCCCCACCCGTTTGGCCTTCCCGTCTCTCTCGGGGAAAACTCGGACTCCCAGTCTATATTTATATATGTACAGCCCGTTGTTTATTAATAAATCCGGTGGTGCCGTTTTTCCTTGATTTTCCGCCCCCTTCGCCGCCTCAGCCGCCGCCGCCGCCTTCACGGAGGAAACCCGAGCTGAAGAGGCCCGGAAAAGGGGCGGCCCGACCCGAGCGGAAAACCCGAGCCTTTCCGGGCGTTCCGGAACACCGTGGAAAAGAGGCTCGTTTTTCCAGATTTGGCCGATTTTGAAAGGAAAAGGACTCGAAGGTGGGGGAAGCCTTTATATTAAGAGAAAAAAGACTCATTGGGTCTTTTTTCAACACGTTTAATAACAGTCTAGTTGTTTTTTTCACCCTCGGCACTTTACTCTCTTTTAGAGCTCTTTCTTCGTCTCGTTCGCGTCCGTTCCGGCTCTTGGAGGAAATTCGAAGGCGAGGCTCGACTTTTTGACTCGACTCGATCTCCGGACCCTCACGAAAAATTAACTTTTATGCATAAAGTGAAGAAAAAAAGCTGCTGAAGTGTCCGCTTCTCGCCCTTGCATTGACTAAAGAGAGAGAATCGACTGCCCGGATGTGCGGCATTGGACGGATCGCACCCTCTGGGGTGTGCGGTTGAGCGGATCTGTGCTGAGCTCGCGTACACCGGGGACTCGGACATGGGCTGCTTCGGCTCTGCGGCCTCCAGGGCCGACCATGAGGAGACAAAGAGGAGTAAGGAGACCAACAAGAAGATCAACCAGCAACTGCAGAAGGACAAGCAAGTCTACAGGGCGACGCACCGGCTGCTTCTTCTCGGTGCGTTCAATGTTTTTAACAATACATTTAACACCGTCAATTCCACTATAAATACACAACCCAATTAATACTTTGTAATACACAACTTAACGTGTAGTTTGTTTGTTTCTGTATTTTTTTTTAAATTTTTATTATTGGTCACAACAGACCTAAACAGTGAGGATAGGCTGACAAAAATTATCAGAAACAACCAAACTACATCACCTTAAAAATTACTCTTTCAAATAAAAGTAAATAAATAGTGAGATTTTTTGTTGAGGTTTGGTGTGGTAGTAAACTAACTGGCTTTGGTCGATTCTGGTCAATTTGGATCGTCTGTCATGTCAAACCAAAAGTGCAGGAAATGATCGCAAATGACCAAACTACATTGACCTACAAAATTATGCATTCAGATAAAATCAAAATAAATAGTGTGATTTTTGCTGAGATTTAGCATGGTAATAAACTTTTACTTTGGTCGATTGCGGTCATTTTTGTTCTTCTCTCATTCCAGTCCACAAGTGCGAGAATAGGCAAGAAATGATTAGAAACGACCAAACTACTCTGACTTATAAAACAACATTTTCAAATAAAACAATAAATGCTGACATTTTTTGTCAAGGTTTAACAAGGTAATAAACATTTGCTTTGATCAATACTGGTCCATTTGGATCATTTGCATGTCAAGCCAAAAGTGCAGGAAATGATCGCAAACAATCGAACTATATTGACCTATAAAATTATGCATTCAAATAAAACTAAAATGAATAGTGAGATTTAACGTGATAATAAACTTTCACTTTAGTCAATTCCGGTCGTTTTGGATCATCTCTCATGGTAGACCAAAAGTGCAAGGATAGGCAAGAAATGATTAGAAAGACCAAACTACACTGACTTATAAAATTGCACTTTCAAATAAAACCAAAGGAAAATGAGCTTTTTTGTTAAGTTAATCCATATATGTTTAGCAGTCATAATTGTCCTATTTAATTATTTCAATTAATAATACTTTTTATGTAAGTATAATTATTTTACTACCAGTCAACCAAGAATTATTCTTTTTCAATATCTAATATCAATATAATATTTACATTGATATAATTAATATCAATATATAATAATTAAACAGGTCAACTATGACCGCTAAACATAAATGGATTAATATAATAATTAAAGAGGCAATTACTTCACTAACATCTCCCTGTTACCACATAAGTCACTGAGAATGAAATTCTGATTACACGACATTTGAAAAATGGCAAAAAGAGGGAATATTTGAAGGTTGTAGGTTGAGATGAGGATTTGGTGTCCGAGTGGATCGAATTCATGGTAGATCAAGTGGTTAGAGCAGTGGCATATTGAGCCGAAAGTCGTGGGTTCGAATCCTGCTCGTGGCATTGACTTTTCCATCTCAGCCAAGACCTTAGATAAAAAGTATAATTTTTTGTTAAGGTTTAGCTAGGTAATTATCTTTTACTTTGGTCGATTCTGATCATTTTGGATAATCTATCATGCTAGACACAAACACCATGGATGTGAAAGAAATGTCGAAAACAACCAAACTACACTGAATTATAGAATTGCACTTTCAAATAAAACTCAATAAATAGTTGGCATTTTTGTTTAGATTTAGCCTGTTAATGGACTTTTGCTTTGGTGTATTCCAGCTTTGTATTATCTCCATGTCAGAACAAAAGTGCAAGAAATTACCGCACTACATTGACTTACATAATTACACTTTCAAATAAAACCAAAGAAAAATTGGCTTTTTTTTACTGAGTCGTAACATGGTTAGGGATGGTTAGCATAGTAATAAGCTTTTACAATGGTTGATTCCAGTAAATTTGTATAATCTGTCTTGCCAGACTGAAACACGAAGGATAGGGAAGAAATGATCAGAAACAGGTCAAGCTACACCAACTTATAAAATTATGAATCAAAAAACGAAAATAAATAGTGAAGTTTTTGTTGAAATTTAGTGTGGTAATAAACTTTTACTTTGCTTAATTTTGGTCATTTTGGTTCATCTTTCATGCCAGTCCAATAGCGCAAAGATAGGCAAGAAATGCTCGGAAACAACAAACCTATTTTGTTGAAGTACTATTAAACACAGCATTTCCATCGGCATATAAAATTGTACTTTCAGAAAGAAATTTTGATGGCGATTTCCTCTCGAGGTATGCAACTTTATTTTCTTATTGACTGGTCCTTTGCAGTCGTTTTGAACAGAAAGTTATTGGAAATCGACCAATCTAGGCAAATATAGATAATTATATTTAACATTTTACCATTTAGCAAATATATATAGCCTGATTTTCTATCATTTTCAAACATTAAGGCTGAAACTTCCCTTCGACAGGGCAAAGTCATCTGAATCTACAAAACCTGATAAGCCTGATATTGGATTATTTATTAACTATATTACAAAACCAACTTAACGAAATAATTTATATAATATAGAAAATAGACAATAAATTCAAAATTTTACCAATAGAAAATTAATATGTAGCCTGTTTTTTCATTGTTGACAACAATTTGTTCAAGGTTGAAATAAATTCAGTTTCAGACGATTTTTTTTTTTTAACCAATAAAACACATAAAAGCTCATGTCTTATAATACATTCAGTATAATTTTAATAATATATAATTTTTAATAATTTTTTACATTTTAAATTATTGGAAACAAATAAATAAAATATAAATCATTCTGCAAAATTGGTATAGTACAGCAATACAACATGCTGACATCTTGTTTTTCTATTTAATTACTATTGTCGTGACTCCTCTAGTAATTTTTTTTTATATTATCGTTTTTATGTTGTATTGCTCATGTTATTATTATAAAATATTATTTAAGTACTCAAATGTTATACTTTTCTGAATAAATTCTGTCTGATGAATACTGAATAAATAGTTGAAATTTCAGATATTTAAATTGGACTACATCCTTGATTCTTCAATATAATTAATTAATGATATAAAATTTTAATATAATAATTGGAAATGGTTTTCCTGTTGTGAATAGAAATTATTTATATTTGTTACATGGTTGACATTCCAATAGGTAAATACCAAATATAGCTCATATAAATTGGCCAGTTTTTTTTTTCTTTTTGTATACAGATTATGCACCATTGATATTGGTGATTAAAGTAAATTTCTTGTTTTTAAAATTCACTGAACAATTAATTTTTTTTTACATTTTGTGAGTATGAAATACTAGGTTCAACATTTATATAATTTATATCTATTGTATTTTTTTCCAATCAACATCCATGAAGATGACCCGAATAAAGGTCAAAATGTTGGGGGGAAAAATGAAAAAGTTGTTTTCTAAAATACTTCATTCCTGTCCGCTCCTCACGACTTCAACAAATTATTAAACAAAATGTTTAAATTTTTTGTCAAATATGTTGTAGATATTTTATTTTAGTTTTTTCTTCATTTTATAAATCTAAGGGTGTGGCATTTTTTCTATTATTTTTCTCTTTATTATCTTTATTTATAAAAATGTGCTCTCATTTTCCTTGACGATTTGTTTTTGTAATGTAATCGTTATCAGTCCAACACCTCGCCCAGACCACAGGAGGAAGTTTCATGATTTGTTTTTGAATGTTAAAATTTGGAAACATATCCAACAGTCTCAAGAGGCAGAATTTCATAAATTTACAATTGAATTGAAAGAATTAAAAAAAAATTGTTTTGTTTCTAGGCGCTGGTGAATCAGGAAAGTCGACTATAGTGAAACAAATGAAAATACTCCATGTCAATGGGTTTTCCCCAGAGTAAATATTCATATTATACTAGTATGATCTTTGAATAAATGTTCTGACATAATGATCATAATTCCAGGGAAAAACGACTTAAAATAGAAGATATAAAGAAAAACATAAGGGACGCGATTTTGGTGAGTATATAAGTAAAATTTTTAATATACTAATTATAAGTAATAAAACAATATTAACATAACTACTGTTTTATGTGCAATTAACAGTTATAGTTCGTGTTCATATTAAAAATTTATAAAATTTTTCATATTAAAAATATATAAGACCTTGGAACTAGTTTAAATAATGTGATTGTCCATGATTTGCATTCTCACTTATATCTTCTTTTTAATAGTATTTTTATTTATTATTTTTAATTCGTTCCAGACTATAACGGGAGCGATGTCGACTCTCAGCCCTCCAATAGCTTTAGAGCATCCTGAAAACCAGGCCAGGGTGGACTACATCCAGGACGTCGCTTCCCAGCCGGATTTCGATTATCCACCCGTGAGTATCACGATGTTTTTATGCCATGGGTCATATATATTTGAAAGCTGCTGACCCACTCGGTTTGTTTTGCTATTAGGAATTTTACGAGCACACAGAAATACTTTGGAAGGACAGAGGTGTTCAAGCGTGTTTCGAGCGATCAAACGAATACCAGTTGATTGATTGCGCCAAATAGTGAGTAAAGTCTCTATAGAAAATATATATATCAAAAATATTGTTTTTTACTACAAGATTTTTCTAGTCTAAAAATCATCATATAATTTAATAAAATGAGTGAAGTTTGTTTATGTTTTTGTTTGTTTCAGTTTCCTTGATAGAGTAAATGTTATAAAACAGGCTAACTACACACCCTCAGAACAGGTAATTGATCCTTTTTTTCTTTTTTATTATATATAAATCTAATTTTCTTTTGTCTTTTTTTTTCCATAGGATATTTTGAGATGCCGTGTGCTCACATCTGGGATATTCGAGACTATATTCCAAGTGGAAAAAGTCAATTTTCAGTATGTTTTTTTTTTTTTAAATTTTATTCTTTAATATTCACACAAAACTCTTTTTTAAATTATTTTTCTAATTTTTTTATGTTTCTAGTATGTTTGATGTGGGTGGTCAGAGAGACGAAAGGCGTAAATGGATCCAGTGTTTCAATGATGTGACTGCTATCATATTCGTAACCGCGTGCTCGTCCTACAATATGGTACTTAGGGAGGATCCGACCCAGAACAGGCTCAGAGAATCTCTCGATCTTTTTAAAAGTATTTGGAACAATCGGTGAGTCGTTTGTCAAGATTTTTTTTTTTAATTGAATCCTAGGAGGAAGAATTATTATTTTTTTATATTATTCTTTAGGTGGTTGCGAACAATAAGCGTAATCCTTTTCCTGAACAAGCAGGATCTTCTGGCAGAGAAAATCAAAAGCGGGAAATCACGACTTGAAGACTATTTCTCCGAGTTTTCAAGATACGAGACCCCTGTAGAAGCGGAAGCTGGGAACGAAGACCCAGCTGTTGTTAGGGCAAAATATTTTATTAGGGATGAATTCTTGGTGAGTTAAGTCAATGGTCTATATTTAAAATATATATATAGATTTTGGATTTTTTTTTACTAATCTCTACAATCTTTATTCACAGCGTATTTCAACAGCTTCGGGGGATGGGAAGCATTACTGCTATCCCCATTTTACTTGTGCTGTTGACACAGAAAACATACGGAGGGTCTTCAATGACTGTAGGGACATAATACAACGTATGCACCTTCGCCAATATGAACTGTTGTAAATTAACACAATAGGTATTTATCGTATATATATATTTATATATATACGATAACAACAATGATGTCAAATTGAAAAGATAAGTGTATTAAGGTAACCGATTTCTTTTCTTTTCTTTTTTTTTTAAATTGTTTCGTTCTTAATGTTTGATTAAGATTTTTAAATGAATGTCATCCCTTAGCCCTGCTCTACATATTAAAATAACAGTCGAGAATAAATTATTATTCCATTTTTGAATTCTTTTTAAATGGGGAGATTTTTGCATATTGTGGTATCTTCCAGTTGGCTGTTGAGGTTTGTGATGCACACTGAGAGCCTTCCCCCATCCTTCGTTTGCCAGCGTACGACCCATTACAAAAAAAAAAAAAAAAAAAAAAAATGAAAAAGTAAAAAAAAAGACAAATATTGTTTTAATAGTTTGAAAAATTTTAACTTTGCATCAATTAAGTCTTAAATATATGTTTTCAACTTAAGTCAAAATCGTTTAAACAAAAGTGTGCAGTTTAAAATCCAAGGTATTAACTTTTTTAAATAAAACCTAAACGTTTAGAGTACTAACAATATTTCAAACTTGAAAATGCTTCCCTTAGTGTAAAAATCCAAACGAGATTTTATTTCCTTTTTCAAAACACATTTTTAAGTTAAAAAAAGAGAACAATTTGGCAAATGTAATGTTATAAAAATTGACAGAAACAGCTGTTATAAGAGCTACTTGCAATATTTAATTAGAATCGAAAATATTAGAATTCAATGTTAGCAGTAAAAATCCTTTAAAAAAAGACCAAATTATAAAAATTTTCTTAAATACTTTTAGTCGAAAGGTAAAATAAATGGAATAAATCTTATAGATTCTGGCTTTGTTTTTAAAATTTATTTAAATATATTTAAATAAAAAATTTAAAAAACAAACTGTAAATATGAAAAGTACATCTGTAAAATGAATATCTGGTTTCAAAGGAATTGACTCAACCTCTATAAATATATATAAAAAAATACAAAAAAACTTCCACTTCCATTTCTTTCAAAATGCATAATCTAACATTACATTTTTCCCCTGGAATACTCGAAGAACCTTTATTAATCTAGAATCCCTGAAAAATTAAGCGGACAAGCGTCAAAAAAGGAGTGGGGGTTGGCATCGTACCCCACCATTTGTCAAACCCCAAGTGTAAAACTACAGCACAAAACTGCATTGTTAAAAGAAGAAAAAAAGAGAAATTTTTATATAACTTATAAATATATAAATAAAATAAAAGATTATATATATAATGAATGAAAAAAATCTATATATGTATAAAATTATTTATAAAAATCAGTGTTTTTCTTTTTTTTTAAAGTTAAAAGATTGGCACAAAATGTCCTGTTTCTGTTTTTCTAGTCCCAGAATTTTGTATTATAAAAAATTATTAAAAATATACATAAAAAACTTAATATAAGTAAAACAAAATAAAAACAAAAAATCAAGAAAAAAGTTTTTCTTGAACCCAAAAAAAAAAAAAAAATTAAATTAAAAAGCCCCAAAAATAAAATAGGAAAAATTGTGTGTACAAAGTATGAAAGATAATTACATATAATTATTGAAAAGAAAAATTAATTAAATTATAAAAAAAAATGTATACAAAATAGAGGCGGTGGAGCTTTAGAATGATATGGGTATCGAAAAATGCACAAGAGAATTGTACACTGCCGAAAAAAAAAGAACAAATGAATGGGAAAATGTAATTGAGACAAATTCGAAACTGCACCGCCTGTACAAAAAAAAGTAAAAAAAGCACAAAATATATGATAAAAAAAAATTAATAATTTTTTCTCAAATTAAAAAAATACAATTATTAAATACTATAAAAATGATGGTATATATAAATACATTATATATATTATATAATAATTAAGATTTGTGTCCCCCCCCTGGAATTTCATAATAAAACATTAGAACTTTCATTTTCTTTATATATATGTGTATATATACTACATAATATATAGGTACATATAGTATATATACATGTATATACATATATAAATATATATACATATATATATACATAAAACATTTATTTTACTTTTGCCTCTTTTTTTTTTTCAACCTCTCCACTCTGAACAAATGTGAATCTGTACTCCGCCCTTTGCATCTGTTGATTTGAATAATTTCTTAATTTAACAAAAAAAAAAATCAAAACAAAAAAACAAAAAAAGTAAATGCAAGGAAGTAAGGAGATGTAAAAAAGGGATAAAACCACAAAAAAATCACAAAAATTAATGATTATAAAAATCTAAAAAAAATAAATAAAAATAAAATAAAAATAAATAAATATATTTACAGAAAGATTTGTTTTTATTTCAACCCTTGGAATTCTATTTTCCTTATATTTTTTACATCCTGGTACTCTGTCAAAATATGAAATAGCAATTGTTTAAAAATGTTTTTTTTCTTAAGAATAGAACATACGAGGTTGACATATTCGTGCTTTTGGGCCGCATACGTGTTTGGCATGTAGAGAAAAAAGGTTGCTCAATTCGACCTCACTTAATCGATGGGTATGCTTAGCATGGCCCCCCTTAGTCCAATTTTTAGAGGAAAGGAGTTTTATTATGTCTAGCATTTGGTAGAGACCTTATTTCGTGTCACCTTTCGGGAATGTTTAAGGATGGTTAACCATATTAGAGTGAATGTGTAGAAAATGACCTAGCTTAGTTATCAGTTCCTGGAAACACTGCGACGGTTAAGGTCGTCTGATGCTGGTCAGCCAAAACACTGAAGTGGGTGGATTCCTGCGGTTTGTCATAAGACAACTCAACTCTGTACAGCTTAAATAAATCAACCAATCAAATCCAAAGGGATTAAGAAATTAAATTGCATGTAATTTTTTTATAACAAGTAATCCCAAAGCTTTCATAATACCGTGATTTGTTAAAAAATTACAAAAAGTATGTTTTTTATATCTGGATATTTATCAACTTAGGAATAGTGTTTATCTTATTATCTTGCAATAATGTTTGGATATTGCTTGCCCTCCAGTTAATTTTAATGTTATCAGCTCCAGCAATTAAATTTGGCATAGAATTTTCCAATGAGATAGTGAAATATCAATAGAAACAAGAATCTTTATAAACAGATGTGCAATTGAAAGAACATCCTGAACTAATTGATAATCAGGCCCAACAGCTTTTAACAATGTTCATAATTAATTGACAAACACTTTTCTCAATTATTATATAAGTCCATTGGTATTTTTTAAAGAAAACAACTCATGCCAATATTAAAAATGTTATAATTTTGACGATCATTTTACAAAATACAATAACCTCTATAATTTGGCAGGATAGGAGAGGAAAGTGTCCGTTATAAACCACAGCTCTACAAGAAAAAATAATCATCGTGCAGTTTCTCTCTTGATTTTTGTCCCGTTCATCTGCCAACGTAATATACACAAAATGTACAATTTGAAGATTTAAACATAAAAGAAAAATAACCAGGCGCCAATAACAATTCACCAAGTTCACAATTCTTAGCAATTCCAGTACCAATTTATTTTATAAATAAATACAAATCATTTAATACATAGGTTTTTACTATAAAAATACTTTGGAGGGGGGAGAATATTTTTTTTGTCTGTTTATAGTTGCAATGAAAGGATTATAAAACAACTCAAATATTCAGATTGAGTATCATGTTTTGATATTGCACCCATTCATACACTTAAATGTCAGGTCATCGTGATTTGAAAGCGATCATCATCGGGAGATGGTGTTTTTCTCAGTCTGAGGCTTTCTGAACGGGTTCCAAATTCGTTTTTCACCTTTTTCCTCTTTTTGGTCGGCGGCTTTTCCCGGCCTCACCATGTTCTGTACTTCCTAAGATTAAAAAAAAAAAATCAGATTAACATTTGATTGGTTAATTTAGCCAAAACAAAAGTATAAAAAAAGGCTTAGGAATTTAAATTATTAATATGAGGCAGTTAGATAGCATAAGCAGCTCTTCTAGTATAAACTATAATCCAATATTGCATTTATTTCAAAAATGTTATTTTTTTATGATGATTTTTAGCTTTAAAGAAACATTTAAAACTTAAGATTTTTAAAAAAATTTTTGTAAGCTGTAGCTTGATTATTGCTTAGCAATTGTCTTGTCTGCTTTTCTTGCTGATTTTGTCTTCCAGGCACAGTCACGTTCACAAAATAACACATAGACCAACTACTGGCTGATTCATCACTTAGAAGATCACCACACTATTTTACAACTTGCGCAAAGACTAACATATAAAGATTATCACCTATCTTTCTCTATTCGTAATATATAATGTATTTTACAAAAATAGTCAAGTATAGAGCTTGAGAATTAAGCTGAAATAAATGTATTATTTACCTTCCTTCGGTTTCTGGATACTTTACTGGCCCCAGGAGTTACTATTTTAAGAGTGAGCTTTTCTTTTGATGCTTTGATGAGAGTGACGACCTGTTCATGAGTTGACCATTTGACATCGATTTCATTCACTTCGACGATGAAATCACCCTCTTTCATACCAGCCATCTATAAAAAAAAAGACTTAAGTAAGTTTATAAAAGTTGACATGTTGAATATAAAAACCTGTGCTAGTGAGTTCGGCTGAAGGGAGGAGACGAGTACAGGAGTGTCGGTCGTTATCGTGAAACCATAACCAGTGTGATGCCCAGTACTGGGCTGCTGCAGAGTCACCTGTCTTGGCGGTGACCAAGAAGTAAGTGCAGAGAAGACTGCGAGAGGTCCCAAGTCACTGAAGAGGTCGCTGGCGCTGACCCGGCCCAAATCAGGACCGGATGGCCTTAGTTCACATTTCCCAGTACCTGGAATCTCCGGAGGCTCTACAAGGTCGCTGAGCGTTGTTGGGGAGTCTGAGAGGAAAGCCTCCTCACTCGCACGTAATGACCGTTCAATCACCTACAAAATTATGTAAAAGTTTTGAAATTGTTACTTTTAATATTGTTAATATAAATATAAAAATAATGACCTGTGTTAGTCCACTTTTGGTCCTCAATTCTCTACACATGCGTTGTACTCTCGCTGATTCTTCATGGTAGAAAATAGCTTTTTGCAGATAAGCCACCCTTAAAATTTTGTACTGATCTTTCTTCCCATAATCTGAAAGGCCGTCGGACAGTTTGACAAGAAGATCGCCTTTCGGGTTTGAAGACACGAGGCAGTTGCTTGCTCTAGATTTGCTCAAAGCGGAATAATGGTGGATTTTCGAGGAGACCAAGGCCGACCATGAATAAGGCAGATAGTCCTCGATTTCAGTCTGCATTGACTTTTTGACGGAGTCGTATGTTTTGGACACCTCCTGCGCTTCTAGGGCAAGATCGAAGTTCGTCTCGGCATCCCGTCTCTGCTTCGATTGGAGAACCAGTTTTTCAAACAGGCACTCGCGAGCCTGAGCCTATAAATAACAAAATAATAAAATTTATTAACAATTTTATTGCAGATCACAGCAGGAGGCTTTCATTTAGTTTCAAAAGTTCTCTCCAAACTTTCCATCATCACATCTTTTACTTTAATTTTCTTGGCGTAAAAGCTAAAGAATTTATTTTCCCCACTGTGATCTAAATAAAATATTTGTCTACTATGTACTATAATTAGTTTTTTTTTTTTTGCTTTAAACATAGAACATTTTTTATTTTTGTCCAAATAATATAAAATACTTAAATTTATATTTACAGAAATAATTAATATGTAAATAATGTTCCTATATCAGATTACAGAATTGTTGAAATTTGATGGTGTTGTTCAATCTCTTTTAAAAAATTAGTTTCTACTCACAGTAAGTTATTTTAAACTATCCGGATTTCGAGCCTACAGCTCATCATCAGGTTGAAGAATCTGTAAGCTCCAAATCCGGATCATTGAAAACAACTTATTGTGAGATCTTTTTAAAGATTGAACAACCCACTCACTCCACCATTTATCTTTTCTACTGTGTTGTAATTTCAGTTGAGATTTATTATTAAAATTGTTGAGACTACTTATTTGGTATACATTGTTGAAGGTCTGATTCAATATTTTCAATAATAACTTATACGTAAATACACTTCTAAACTCAATCATTAAATTGGTAAAATAGGATTATTTACTAGAAATTAAGCCAACTCAGCAAAGGGGGTACACCATGCTATTTGTGTTTTTAAAAGATCTCTTGGAATGTAATAATAATAAACACTTTTCTATTCTATTTTTTATTTCTCTACAAATAATAACTAGTATCTTTTCTTTTAGTTTTCTTGACTGTAGCTTTGCTGTTTTAGTTTCTGAGTTTTTCTAGATTATTTTTTTACAGCCCATCCTAGTTGAGTTTTAAGTTATTGTGCATTAAGCATTTTACTTTTTTTATGTAAGATCTTTTGGAATGTAATTATAATAAACACTTTTCTATTCTATTCTATACTAGATAATAACTAACTAATAATTAATAATAACTAACTAATAACTAACTATTCTAAACTACATAATAACTAGATAATAACATACTAGATAATAACTAGTATTATCTTTTCTTTTAGTTTTCTTGACTGTAGCTTTACTGTTTTAATTTCTGAGTTTTTTCTAGATTATTTTTTTATAGTACATCCTATTTGTGTTTTAAGTTATTGTGCATTAAGCACTTTTCTTTTTTTATGTAAGATCTTTTGTAATGTAATATTAATAAACACTTTTCTATTCTATTCTATACTAGATAATAACTAACTAATAATTAACTAATAACTAACTATTCTAAACTACATAATAAATAGTATCTTTTCTCTTAGTTTTCTCGACTGTAGATTTACTTTTTAGTTTCTGGGTTTTTTCTAGATTATTTTTTTACAGCCCGTCCTATTTGTGTTTTAAGTTATTGTGCGTTTAGCTTTTTTATTTTTATTTTTTTCCAAGATCTTTTGGAATGTAATATTAATAAACACTTTTCTATTTTATTCTATACTAGATATAACTAACTAATAACTTAACTAACTATTCTCATCTAGATAATAACTAGTATCTTTTCTTTTAGTTTTCTCGACTGTAGATTTACTTTTTAGTTTCTGATTTTTTTCTAGATTATTTTTTTACAGCCCATCCTATTTGTGTTTTAAGAGTTATTGTGCGTTTAGCTTTTTTATTTTTATTTTTTTGTAAGATGTTTTGGAATGTAATAATAATAAACACTTTTCTATTTTGTTTTATTTTTTTATTTTTCTACAAATAGCTAGTATCTTTTCCTTTGGTTTTTCTTGATTGTAGATTTACTGAGTTTTATCTAGATTATTTTTCTACCTTTTCTGTTTTATCTCTTCTATTTTCTTTTCTTCTTTAAGCAATATAATGAATATTCACATGTTAGGCACTCATACCTTTATGTACCTTCTAAACGATCATCGCCTTATCATATTTAAGCAACAAATGAGACAATAAAGATGAGTAAATATTAACCATTATTACAAAATAACAAGGAAATGTTTCCATTTTTACTATTTGGTATGACCGTAATGCTCGGGCGCGATACTGGTTTAGCATCGCCGTGACGACTTTATGGCTAAAATAATCCAAGAAATTCTATTTGACATACATATACGTTAAAATAAACCAAGTACTTACAGACATGAGACTCTCGATGGCCTGGAACATTGGTGCTGACAGGTCGACGCTCGGCCCTTTGGTGAAGTTCTCCCTGATGTATGCAAGAGTGCCGGCCGCCGTGTTGAAGTATTGGACGGCTTTGTCAAGCCCCTTGGCGCAAGCACGGTTCTGCCTCGCACCAAGCTGGGTGTAAAGTGCGGCTATGTTGAATAGAACGCACGCCTTCTCGAAGGCTACAGTCCTCTGGCATGAAGGTACACCGGTGAAACTGTCGTACCTGGATTCAAAGGTGATGTAACGAAAACAGTTATTATATCTGATGCTACATTGGTAAAAATTAGATGGAGCTGGTTGGTTTTAAAACTT
This sequence comes from Cimex lectularius, assembly GCF_000648675.2. Classification (NCBI taxonomy): domain Eukaryota; kingdom Metazoa; phylum Arthropoda; class Insecta; order Hemiptera; family Cimicidae; genus Cimex; species Cimex lectularius. Next base: position 3,378,279 of record NW_019392688.1, on the reverse strand, counting down.
TTTTTATTTCCAGAGGTTCTATTTGTCCGGTGTTTAATTTTCCAGCAGTTTAAAGGATTGCCGATGACATACTTTCTTCGAGTAGTATGTCCTAAGTAGTTTTGCCGTTTAGGGTCATCCTGGTCGGATTATCCTTGCAGATTTTAGGAAAACATGCGTTTCTGATGAAGGTAAAACACACAGACCAACCACTAGACCAGGAAATGTTAAAACCCCCAGAATATCTAAAGCCACTAGAATATCTAACCACTCTGGTTTGATCTGTCGTCGTCTCGGCTTCTCGCCATTTTCAACGCTGGGCCTGACGGCATTTCCTTTGGTCTCTTTGAATACTTTCAACATATGCATGTTTCTGCATTTCGCTATCTTGAAAGGAGGATTCAAAGGAGGATCATAAAAGGACCATCCATCTGAGGTTCCAAGACCTTATGAAAGGACAGGTTTGACACAATAACACAGAAGATGCAAAATTGCCGAAAGCATCGATAAAAAAAAAGCAGCGAGCATAGGTGGACGAGAAGGTCCTCCGTTCAGCCGATGATCAGCGATGAACCTTCATTTTGACCGTTTCCGATCATTTTGATCCGCCTAACTTCGCTGCTCTGGTCAGTCAGCCGCATATCTCTGTCTTCGAGGGTCGCTTTATGATTTATCTGAGCTTCCAACCCTTTTTGCAATAAAATGAATAACACATAGACCAATCATCAGATGGTGAAATGTCAAAAGCGTCTGATGGACAAAAACCGGCGATGATCACCATGATTAGGAAATTTCCTGCCCCGCAAGGAAAATCTCTTGGTCCAGCTATCTCCTTGCAATGGTCTGACGCGAGCTTGGTAAGGTTTTTTTTTTTTTTTTTTTTTTTTAATTTATTTATTTGTAGCCTATACATACTTGTACATAATACAAATGTGAGCACAATGTATATTGTTCACCGCTCGGTCAGAGCACTAACACTGATGCCAGCGCTGCACCCGGAGGACGCATGCCATGAGAAGCCAGCCAGTGCTGGAACTCATTTTAATAGATTGAGGGGCAAGGAGGTCTCGGGGCCATCGTCGTTTTAGGCGACGTGGTGGATTCTCGGGATGGGAATATGTGGAGAGGGCTCTAGCGGTAGGGTTAGGATGGATCGATAGGTTGGTATGAAATTTTTGGAATCGGAAATGGATCAGTTCGTGGACAAAAGGAACGTTGAGGTCTTTGTGGATAGTGAGGTTAGAGACGTAAAAAGGAGCTTTGACGATTTGTCTGAGGACTTTTGATTGGAAGGACTGGATACGCTGGATATTGGATGGTTTGGCGGAACCCCACAGTTCCACACCGTATGTCCAAAGTGGTCGCAGTAAAGTCTTGTATAAGGTCAGTTTAGTGCAGATGGTTAACCCGGATTTTGGTCCTAGTAGTCTGCGTAATTGTCCAAGTCTTCTGTTGAGTTGTCTTTTAAGTCTTGTGTGGGGATTCCAGGTCAGTCTGCTGTCAAGGTATAGTCCTAGGTATTTGACTTGAGTGGAAGTCGGTATCTCTTCATTGTTGATGTATAGTGGAGGGCAAGACTGTTTTTTCAAAGTGAACGTACATTGGATGCACTTTTCTCCGTTTAATCTTGTCCTCCACTTTTTGCACCAACCTTCGATGAGCTCAGGTAAGGTATGTGATCTAAGGTTTTCATTTTAAAAGAGATATAACACACAGACCAACCAACGAAGATGATCATCGCCGACATATCACTATGTGATTAACACAATATTTTGTACAAAAAAATGGTTTTTCTTCATCGATATAATTTATTATTTTTATATTATTAACATACCATTCGAAGTATATTCCTAGATTGCGGTCCGGGCTGAAAAATCTTCTTTCGACGAAGTAAAGTTGGTTATAATACTGATAAAGCAGCTCTATTCCTGATTCATCTCTTCTTGGGCAACGCATCGACTGTAAAGTTTATAAATTTTTATGTTTGTTCAATGATGATATCTCTAATGTTTTCTTACCTGGCGCAAGTCCATAAATTCTTGTATGGCCTTGTTGTATTTATTTCCGTCTTCGCTGTAGTGTTCCAAAATGAAATCCTGGAAGGGTAGAAAAATGTAAATATTTACAGAAAACTTTGACTAGGGACAAAAGAGAGGCGTTTTACTTTGAAAGGTTCCGTGAAATCGATTTCCTTCGTTTCCTTGAGGCCCAAAGGTATCATCGGCATGACCGGCTCAGAACTGTAACAAAAAACAAATCACTTCCAACGGATTCCCCGCAATTAGGTCTTTTTTTATATCGTGCTATACCGCTATTCTAATTTTTTGTAGGTAAGTTAGAGAATTTATTTGATAGGAGGTGTGCACGTGGGATATCGTAAGGAGGTTTACCGAACACGGAGGAAGTTCGGTAAAACGATGTATCTGTAACAGATTTTGTCAGATGTGAACCGGGCCGTGAATTCTCTCATAATTAGGTTGTATAACTTTCAGATACACGTGAAATACCACGGATGAGTTGAACGGACTCGAATCCCTTACACGACAATTAATTCATTGTCCATCGACAGAGATCAATTGCTTGTACCTTTCTCCTTGGTATATCTCGACGGAGGAGTTGAGTTCGGCGAGCTGCTCCTTTAAAAGCTGTAGGTTCGAGTTGACGAAGCTTAGCTCGAGGGCGACCGTCTCCTTCAACTTGCGGTTCGTCGTAGCTCTGGAAAACAAAGACACGGCAGTTATAACCGACAAAACTTTAAATTCAAATAAGCCAAGGTTTGAACAAATACTTGTAAAGGTTTTCAGCGCCGGCACGAAGCCTTAATTCTTTGTTAATTTCTTGATTCAGCTTGGACCTCTTGTTCTGGAGCTTCCCGCGGCATGTGGCCAACCTCGGGTCGGAGCCCTAGAAAATTCGGATTTAATTAACTTTCCCACAATTGATAATTACTTGTTGGAACAACTAAACTGTTCTTCATTAGCGTAATGAATTGAAATTTACTGTGCCGGTATTTTCTTTTTGAGGATACGGTATTGGGTACAAGTGGGGTGGGCCCATGGTGATTATTTTCTCTGTCAACCACTACCATTATGAAACAAAACTCAATGCCAAAAAAAAAAAAAAAAAAAAAAAAGATCCACCTTTAAGCATTTGAATAACTTTTATCCCACCTCTATAATTTCTGTATATAATTACCATTCAAAATTGGCATAACCGCTATCGAATGCCCCCCAGTCACACATGACGACGTCCTTCTTGGATCGACCAAAATCCGTGCGAAGGGTAGGTCGCTTCTTTAAGACAGTTATAAGTTATTCTTATTAGTCCAGTGTTTTCTTTTCAGCCCGTTCAGCTCCACTTCAGCATACGTAGAGTTGTGCTTAGTGGTTCTGGTCCGGTAGATGTAAGTGATGTTCTACATCTTGCTAGCATGTCAGCTATTTCTTTTAAACGCACGTATGCCTTGTTGGCCAGAGGCCGCTTTGTCATTTCCCCAATAGTTTAGAGTTTTTCTTTGGATAGGGAGTGATGAACTTGATCCTACCCTATGATTGCTTGTCAAATGGATGGTCCGTCCTTGTAAAAGGAATTCGCGGAATGACACACATGGAGATGCGAAAATGCAGAATCAATTTACAAAAGACCACAACTGTCAGACGGGTTTCGGCATTAAGTGGTGGGTTTTTGAACCATCTGAGGTTTCAATACCGCATAAAAAGACACAACTAATTGGAATAACAAATAGACCAACCTCTAAGGATTGGGAAATGGTGATACTCTATTAGACAGATTAGTATGATCATTGATGTTACATAAGCCACAGCTGGCAGGCTCGGTTTCGTCATCTTCATCGGTGGGTTTGTGACTGAGGTTTTATACTTTGTAAATAGACGCGATGGACAGAATAACGCACAGATCAACTACTGATTATGGCAAAATATCTAAACGCTAGAAAGATTAAGATGATACACAAGACCACAGTTGTCAGGCGGGTATTGATATATTCAGTTGAGGTTTTCTGATCAACCTTAGTACTCAAACTTCATAAAAGGACATAACTGATTGGAATAACACACTGCCAACCATTGAAGATGGCGAGATACCGATTAGGCATTAGACAGATGAAGATGTTCGTTGATTTAGAAGTTAGAATCACAGCTGTCAGGCTCGGTTTCGCCAACTTCATTAGTTGGTTGACTGAGGTTTGTATGCCTTATCCAAGGACAAGATGTATAGAATAACACATACAAACCACTGAATACGGCAAAATTCCTAAACCAAAGTATATAGATCAAGATGGAATTACCATAGGCAGTTGTGGTTTTCTGAGCCATATGAAGTTTCAGCACTCCTGAAAGGACACAACTGGTTGGAATAACACAAAGATCAACCACTGAATACGCAAAACTGCAAAACTAGAATAGATTAGGATTATCGTTGATGTCTACATAGATAAGCTGTGAGCTACTGGTTCGCGATCTTCGTTGGTGGATTTGTGAATGAGGTTTCTACACCTTATAAAAGGACGGAACAGATAGAATACACACAGACCATCCACTGAATATGGCTAAACTCGAATAGATAGATCAAGATGATTCACAAGACCAAAGCTGTCAGACGGGTATTGCCATCCATCTTCAGCTATGGATTTTTGATTTTGTGTTTCTAAAAAGCCACAACTAACAGACTAGCATGCTGACAAATCAGAGATAAATCCGATCCGTCTGTCACCGTCCACCAGAGGATATACAGAGACCACGAAGGTCCAGAACGAACATAATCTTTGGACAGCCCGAGACTAGCTTTGGGTTTACCACCTGAAGTATCTATCTGTGCTGTTTTCAATCTTTTGCTGTCAATTTCTAATGCATATATTTTGGGTTTATGAAGGGGATTTCGGTCGTTTGCGGCCCGGCTTCCAATTTTTGTGCCATTTAAAATCCAAGTACGGAATTAAGTCCTAAATTTAGGAATTTTTATTTTTACAAAAATATATTTTTTGTATGTTGTTTGGAAGGGTATGCCAAAATTTAGCTTTCTCTTCATTTTATCTTGATATATTTTAACTTGAGACGAATAGAAGTTCTTCAGTGTGTTTGTCTTGTAAAGTAGAAGGCGGATGGCAGACAGAATGTAGGAAGTTACTCAAAACATTCTTTCGCGGTTTAAGTGGTCCTTGGACTTTCCGGGCGGGCCCGCCGAGAAAGAAATGTCCGAGAGTAATCAGAGCGTTTGAGAATAAGTGGAGTCTTCGTTTTATTTTACAGTCGAATTATTTTCGAGCCCATTAACATAATTGGCACTTCGTTCCCTTGCAAAAGAAAGCATTCTTTTTCCCGATTTCCAAACCGTGATGTTTTGCCCAATGGAAATATCACCCAAAAATCATTCAGTTTTGTGGAACAGACGTGGGACTTAATGTGCCCGGGCCAAAGCCATTGTGGGAAACGAATCCGTGCTTCGCATAGCTGGCTCTCTGACAGGGCGAATCACACTTTCTCCGTGTCTGTTTCTCTCTCCTTCTGTACAAACGCGGAAGCCCCGCGGGTGGGACAGAGAGAGCAATCCAAATCCTACTTTCTCTCCCTTTCAGGCTAATATTTTGATTTCTCGTAGGCTCAGGTTCGACGGACTTGTCGTTTTTTAAGTCCGGGGCCGGTTCAGCACGGACAAATAGAGCGATCGGACGTGTTTTTTACAAAGCGAGAAGGGGTGCGGCGAGGACGTTGTTAACTCCTTAGAAATCCTTGTAATGCCAATTGAAAATCTGAAAGTACAACGAATGAAAGGATAAATATTACTTACAGACAAAACTACATATTAAACACCCCTTCTCAATTTTTCCCCCAAGGAACAGAAATACGACTTAAGATAGAAAATTCGTACTATAAATAAACTACTTGTTTGTTTCTACACCATTCTTTTCATAATTCCGCATTCTTCCGGGGGAAAACATCCGCCCGATTTGGATTTACGGCTCATTTTACGGGCGGTAGAGAAGTATGCAATTACGGCCACCCGGAGATTTTTTAATATGGATTTCTCTAACCTGACCGCCATGACGACTAACATAACATGTCGAGTTATTTTCTTACGACTTTCTCTGGCTGAAAACCAGCTGTTTTCATACTTTCGATTACATGAAATCTGAGAGGCGATTCGGGAAGGGCATCGGTTGCGAAAAGCTATAAATGATTGTACATCTCGTTTTCACAAGGTCTATTTGCTGAACGATTTTACAAGGGTTTAACTGATTCCTGATGACACTGTAGCGTTTAAGTTTGGTTTTTAGAATGAATGCGAGATGGACCACGTAGGTTTTCGATCCACAAATCCCTGAATACAAGCTAATTTCACAATAGTTCACTACACTTGAACTTTGCGGGATGGTGAACTTGTAGCTTGGTCGTTTCAGATCATTTTGGCCTGCCTATCCTCACTACTTGAAGCCGACGGGTTTCGGTAGGTTGCCATCATCGAGAGAGAGTTTGTGGTCTCATTAATTTTTTCGCCTATAGCACTCATTGATACTGGCTGAGTCTTACTTTTGGTTTAAAGCCAATTCAATAGTAGCCAAAGCCAAACTGCACACAGTTAACTGAAGGCAGAAGATTATTGACTATGGTACACAGTATGATAACTTTAAATAACTTCTAATTACAAGGTAGGTATTTATGAATTCTGGCGATGATGCCTGTAGCTTGCAAGTTTCTGATTTTCCAGGACCATCTATTATGCTTGGTTTAGCATTTCCTCAGCACCAAAGATAGGTTTTCTATCCCCGCATCCCTAAATTCACAATAGTTCACTGTACTTGAAGTTTTTGGGATGGAGAACCTGTAGCTTGGTCGTTTCGGAGCATCTTGGTTTGCTTATCCACACTCCTCTGAAACCGGCGGGTTTCGGCATGTTGCCATGATTAATTTTTCCAGCTACAGCACTCAGTGATATTGGCTGAGTCTTTCTTTTGGTTTAAAGCCAATTCAATAGTAGCCAAAGCCAAACTGCACACATTTAACTGAAGACAGAAGATTATTGACTATGGTACAAAGTATGATAACTTTAAATAACTTCTAATTACAATATTGCCAGAGGTATTTATGAATTATGGGGATGATGGCTGTAGCTTGCATGTTTCCGATATTCCAGGACCGTCTATCATCGCTGGTTTGGTCTGCTATTTGAGGTTTTCCCCATCATCAACGGTAGGTTTGCGATCCCCGCATCCGTGAAGTTCACTTGAAGTTTGCGGAATTGTGAATCCTCGATGATCTCGTTTTAGGCAGATGCGTATCGACTGACAGTAACTGACAACTGACAACAAATTGGCAGTAAAACCCAAAGACTGACCACTGAACACGAGGGATGCTGGAACTACAGAAAAACTAGACTTGCTAAAACTCTCTTGCTTGGTCTGTCATTAAACGCTCTTCGGCTTCTCGCCATCTCTAGTTGTGTCAAATGCCTTTTCAAAGTCTGACCAATTTTCTCGTTCTTTGATTCTTTTTTTAGGTTTTCTGTTCGGCTCGTTATTAATTTTTCAGCAGTTCAACGGTTTCCCGTGAATTTCTTGCTTTATCTTAAGTAGTTTGGTCGTTTCGATCGCCTTTACCCACTTGATGTGGTTTTCAAATTTAAGCAGGAGGACACAAATAACAGTAAAGCCGTAAAACCAACCAGTGAACATGAGGAAATGCTAGAACCACCAGAAAAATTAGATTAGCAAAAATCTGGTTTGGTCTGAGGTCAAACGCTCTTCGACTTTTCGCCATCTCCATAGTTGGGTATAATGGCTTTCAAGTCTGTGCAATTTTCTCGTCCTTTGGTCCTTTTTGTATGTTTTATGTTCGACTAGTTATTAATATCCCATCCTTTTACCGCTTTCCTGTGATATTCATTCTTTATGGCTTAAATGGTTTGGTAGTTTCGATCAACTTTGTCCACCATCCTCGTTTATGTGGTTTTAGGCATTTTGACAGGACACAACTGACAGTATAACACACAGACCAACAACCGGACACGAGGAAATGCTGCACCACTCAAAGTAACTGGCCATCTTCATTGCTTGGTCTGATGCCATTTGAAAGTCGTATTTTAGTCCCTTTCGTAGGCTTTGTGTAAAATTGTTTCACACCGGATTTGCAAATTTTGTACATTGCGAGTCCTTTCTTCTGTTGGTTTCTACACATTTTTTACGTTCATTTGAAACAATTTCTGTAATGTTTATGCTCTGTTTAATGATAAATTTGATAGCAAGCAAACAGACAAATCTCAACAACAACTTTAATTTTTAAAAACAAACATTCCAAGAGCGTTTTAGCGGTGGACGTGACTTTCTAGGCATTCAATTTCGAGAGTCGATGCCATGCTCGCGTAAATCTCCATCACGAATTCGCCTTTTTTCAACATCCATTGTTTTAATCGCTCTGAACATTTTAACAATTCGGCGATTAATTAAAAAAAACACGAAAATCTTATTTTTTTAGATTTTGAAAAGCAAGTCCAGCCAAAATCTTTAGAGAAAGATTCATGATGTGACATTAATGAACTACTTCGTATATAAACGTATAAACACGCCGCAATGATTATTCTTTGAATCTGCTTTTAAAACCATAAAAATACGGACGATTTATAATGAATAATCCCGATACTTTTATTTTTTTGAATAAAGTTTTCAACCAAATCTGGCGGCCGAAGGTGAGATTTCTCCTTGAGGTCTGCGGGGCGATGAACCTGAAGTTTGGCCGCTACCGATCATCCTGGCCCGGCAAACCTTTTCGGTATACAGACGCATTTCGTCATCATCAGAAGTAGACTTGTGATCTGTTGAGTTTTCAAATTATATGACAAAATAACTCGCAGAGCAAAACAAATACCTGACAGACCAAACAAGTTATAATGAATGAGCAGCTAGACCAGGATCGTAAACGTCCAAACATACACGCATAAATAAGACTACACAGGAAATCTTTCTTGCGCAGCAAAAAGTAAATAAATACACTTTAAACTACAATTCTGTAATATGAGGTAAGAAATAAAATAAAAATAAAAGAAGCAACGATTAAACCGTTAGCCGAGTTGCCACTTCCTAATGTTAGAAATACCAACGGTTTAGAAGAGAATAAATATATAATAAAAATAATTATTAAAAGTTTTTGATTACGCACAATACAGAACGCCCAGTTTTAATCATTTGCATAAGTTATTCCACCTTTTTGATCTGAACACATATGACAGTTTCATCCATCATCGACAAAGAAAAAGAGGACCTGAATGTGACGATGATGTAACATAAATATATGATATAGAGGATAATAAAAATATTATGTAATTATGCAAGTTGTATGTAATCGCATTTGTAAATTTCGGGTAGGCATCATTTCTGTATATATGAGTGTATATCTATTCTCTCTCTCTCTCTCTCTCTCTCTCTCTCTCTCTCTCTCTCTCTCTCTCTCTCTCTCTTTCTCTTTCTCTCTCTCTCTCTCTCTCTCATCTTTGGTTTTAGGCCTTGTTCTGTATAGTTGAAAAAAACATATATCAGCATCTGTCATCTCTTTCTCATTTTCTCTTCTTCTCTATCTAGCTATCTATCAGTCTCTGTTTTGGTTTATGTTCTTATGGTACCAACCAAACTGTCAGTTCCAAGAGGCATAACAGCAATGAAACATTCGGGGAAAATTCAATCTGACAGAAATTAGCTGTAATTTATTTAGAAATCGTGAGATGTGGTCTGGTGTGATGTACGTTTCGGAAAAACATATATAAACACAAAATAGAAAAATCTCACTGGCACTCTCGACACGACACGCAATAATGGCACAGTTACACTGAAGACAAACACTTTGAGTGAGTAGAAATACTTTGATTGAATATATAAAATATATTTTGCATTGTATAAATTCACTTTTCCACATCCAAAATGTAATTGTAATATATAAACAATGTTTGTAAATCCCAGGCCTGAAGATGATCTCAATAAAGATCGAAACGTTGGCACGATAAAGAAAATGTTTTTCCGAAACCTACATCACACCAGACCGCATCTCACGATTTCTAAATAAATATCGATTAACGGTCACTAATCACCACACATGTAATCATGAACAAATCACTGATCACTGAGCCCTAGGCTTTTAAACGTAAATTTTCTAATCGAAGAGTTTCACAATCTTTATAAATTGTTTCGAATTTATGTATTTATTTTTTTGGAGGCCCTGACGGAAGTCAGTGACACTAATGACCTGACAATGGCAATGGTCCCTGGACATTCGGGGCATAGAGGCAACGAAAAAGATGGCCAACATGGACTCTCTAGGTCTTGAACATTTTTGTCGCTTAACATCTTGCCACAAAAGAGGATACATCTTGAAATCCAAAACCTGGTGGAATAATACCGCGAAGTGATTCATAGAAGGACCATCCGCAAAACTTATAAAGGAGTTACTGGAAGGCAACAGCAACCGAACCAGGATTCTGGTTGGGCTCCTAACAAGGCACTGCCACTCAAGAAGGCACATGCACCGGACAGTACAGACATAAGAAACACTGTGCAAATATTGCCACGGAGAAGAGGAGACCGCAGAACAAGTTCCATGTTTCTGTGAAGGTCTATGTAGGTGCAGGCTCTTGCAACTAAGACAAGAAAAACCACAAGCAAGATCCTACACCAAGGAGCCGCTGGCAAAGCTATGGAGGCTGATTAACAACCTGAAGCTGCCCAGTTATAAATAACAGGGAGCACCATAGATCTCCTCAGGTCGAGGGGCGGAAGGCCTTGTGGCCGCCACTTTTATCCCTATCCCTATGTATTTATTTATTTACGTAAGGCAGAAATATATAAATATATATATATATATATTGTCTCCACTTGCTCTTCTCTCTCTCTCTCTCTCTCTCTCTCTCTCTCTCTTTCTCTCTCTCTCTCTCTCTCTCTCTCTCTCTGACCCTCTCTCTCTCCCCCTCTAACTATCTATCTATCTCTCTGTCTGCCTATGTATATTAACCAGTTCATCGATGTCTCTGAACGAATATGCATATGTTTTTTTAAATTATTCATGCTTATTACGCTCTGCATGTTTTTTTATTCTGCATTTAAAAGAATCGTGAGATGGGTCTGGTGTGATGTAGGTTTCAGAAAAACATTTTCTTTATCGTGCCAACGTTTCGATCTTTATTGAGATCATCTTCAGGGCCTTGCATTGTATAAATTCACTTTTTTCCACATCCTACATGTATTTGTTAAATGTAAACAATGTTTGTAAATCCCGGCCCTGAAGATGATTTCAATAAAGATCGAAACGTTGGCACGATAAAGAAAATGTTTTTCTAAAACCTACATCACACCAGACCGCATCTCACGATTTCTGAATAATTAACGGTCACTAACTACCACACATTTAAAAGAATATTTACAATATTTATGTAATTACATATATTTTACTATTTCAGGGACATGGGGGCACATATTGTGGTGTTCACTGTCTGTGAGAGGGTTTTCACAAAAATTCCCTGCCAATTTATTTCCAAAAAACAATTAGTGAGATAAATCACAGGAAAGGTAATAAATATTAATGGTCTTTGGGTTGAAAAAGGAAAGAAAGTGTACTCCTTTCTACCGCAGAAATCGAAGTTTTCCCCCCAATATAAATTCCAAGGGTCGTGTACCGTGTCAAATTAAAAACGGCCCGTAATAACAACAATAACGACCACGCGAATACATTATTGCACAATGAATGAACATTAATTAAAAAAAAAAAATGTAATGTAACCCATAATATAACAGGACGTACCGCAAAGTTAATGCTCCGTTTCATTGGATAATTAAAACCCAGCCGGAGTTACTTTCAGTCATGAAACATAAGGGAAAAAATCCGTTTTGAAATAATTAATAAATTTATTCTGTGTTTTTCTTAAAGAAAAAATCGATGAAAACTACTGGTAGAAAGTTTTATATTTGAGCTTTTTGTTTTGTTAAATTTTTCAGCTAATATGGTTTAATGGTTAAACAAATATTTTTGTTGTGATGATATTGTTGACGATTTTGTATATAAAAATTAAGGTTTCAGACTCATGGGTGGTAAAATTAACCATTAATTATTTTTTTAAAGTTTTTGTGAATCTGTCTGCTGATTGACAGGTTTTTGTATTCTCATTTCAATTTCACACATCCAAATAAATCTATGTATTATTATTTTTACGTTTTTATATGTCTAAATATATATAATATACAGACCTCACCCTGGCCTTTTAGTTTAGATGATCGAAGTTTTCATGGAGGTTTTTGATACAGTGTAGTTAAGAGAGAGAGAGGGTCAGAGTGACGGTTTAAACAATTTCTGAAGATTGCGTGTGTAACTGAGAGCAAGTGAGGAAAGAGTTTGGTAATTACAAAATGTTAAAGTGTTAAAAGGATCCTAGATAGAATATCTAGGAAAAGTGCAAGCTTGGAATTAGTTTTCTTGAAGGATCCGGCTGTTTGATTATAAGTTTCATTAAGGTTAAATGTCATAGGATTGGGCCGATTCTAGGTCTCGCGTCGTCACAGATTCCACTCACCTTCTGCTGGGCCCTGTTGTGGGCCCTCAAGACCGCCGCGTGGGCCATTTCTAGTCATTTATCTCGTAAGAAAAACCACTGGGAAAACCGCCGGATAGCACGGAAAGGACGCCTCGGTTAAACAAGAGTCGTAATATAACTGTAAAACGTCAGGGAGAGGTTGAAAGAAGTGCGTGGTGGGGATCCTTTTCTTGAGGTGGTGGGATGATGAGGAAAAAGGATGGGGGGAAAGCGGTCAGGCGGCACGCGGTGATTTCAATGCCGAAGAAGTATTTCTTATTTCCCTTGCACCCGTCCCGTGGAATGCGTGGAAAATGGAATTTTTACATTAAAAAAGAAGGCACGATTCGGCAATAACACTCGACAAGAACAAATATGCCCAAAGAAAACCCAAGATGGTCAAAGGTTTTTATAAATTACACAAGTTTTTTTCTTTATTTCTTCAAAGGAAAGACATTCCAACATGAAAAAGAATACAACATACACTATTCATCCATCAAAACATATTGTAATTTTTAAAAAATGATAAAAGCCTAACTTGATGTGGTACTCAAAATCTCATCACAAGGTCCGGAGAAATTTCCCAGATTGATCCCACAATCTTTACCAGTACATAAGGATAGGGATAGGGATGAAAGGCACAAGGCCTTCTCCTCCTCGACCTGGATAGATCTATTATGCTTATTTAATTTTACAAATCACTTGCTAGCTCCATAGTCTTGCCAGCGGCTCCTTACTGTCGGATCTTGCTTGCGAGTTTTCCTTCCCTAGCAAGAATCCACATCTGCATAGACCCTCACAGAAACATAAAACGTGTTCTGAGTCCTCCTCTTCTTCCTGGTATCTGCATTTCTTCTGTCAGTCCTATCCGTGGTATGTGCTTCTTAAGTGGCAGTGCTCTGACAGGAGTCCAATCGGAATCGTGGTTCTGTTGCGGTTGCCTTCGACTAATTCCTTTGTAAGTTTTGCGGATGGCCCTTCTATGAATCTCTTCGAGTTTGGACTCATTAAGGCAAGATGCTAAGCCACAAAAATGTTCAGGACCTAGAGAGTCCATGCTGGCTCCCTCTTTGGTCAACATGTCTACCTTTTCGTCGGCTCTATGCCCCGAATGCCCAAGGGACCATTAGTGTCGCTGACCTCCGCCTGAGACTCCATGCAGTTCGCATGAGGTTAGGCCTTTTAGTGCTGCCTGACTGTCAGAGAAGTTGGCTACCTCCCGGGAATGTTTTCCTAGCCTTTTTATTTCCCTGGCGCAGTGTTCAATCGCTAGATTACAAGCAGGAAAACTGTAGCATATTTACCTAGATTTTCCGCCAGCTCGGTCTTTGGATTCATCCCCCTGTTATTTAGATCAAGGTGAAGTATTGGGAATTACCAAGACGCAGAACTCGATTTTGGTGAACTTGAACTCTTTTCCAATAAGAGTCACTTGCAGACCCCAGGAAAGGTGATACATATTGTAAAATGGGACATAGACGTACTAGGTATAGCAACCTTTTGAATAGTGAAAGTGAAGCACTCTTGTCAAGAACGGAATTGAAATGGAAGAAAACGGAATCACCCCTTATTACCTTTTATCCAGTGTGACGCCTAAATATTTGACGGAATCAGCTTCAGGTATCCCAGCTGCTTCCATGACTGCAGGTGTAGTTTCAAATTTTCAGAGATAGGTGAATGCACCTAGAATGTACTTTTGGGGATTTCATACGCCATTTTTGATTCCAGCCAATAATTTTACTAACACGATTTTGCTATTGCTTAGAAACTAGCAGACCAACTTTACCTCTACTAAGTAAAGAAAGATCATTGCAACCATAGCTATCGTTGTCAAGTTAGATCTGGGGATATTATGGGCATAGCGCATGTAAAGAAAAGACCCCCTGCGGAACCCCTGGTTCTAGTGCGGTTTCCAGGATTCAAGTAGCACAGGTACAACTTATATAGTTGGGCTTGGTAGGAGCATTTAATGCTGCTTAATAGCCTGCTAAAATTCAATACTTAAGAGAACTAACTGTCTTGGCAAGAGCATACTTCAGCAAAAGACAGGCTACTATGCACTGTGGAAGTACAGATTACACGATTTGCGTCAAAAAGTTTGCCCATAGAGTTGTACTAGCGGATCGTGTTCTTAATCAATTTATACGATTCGTTCCTGATACTTAAACTTCCAGCTAATTGCAAGGCTTTTGGCATTTGCGGATGATTACTTCCTCACGGTGAGCGCAATCAACATTGTTGAATTTCAAATCTAAGCATACAGAGCTTTACAGTCAGAAACAATATTTTATTGAATAAAACGAAATGAAAGGTTTTGCACGTTCATATTAAAAGAAAGTTTTTGTTGGAATCCTGACAGGGCACTGCCAACTAAGAAGGTACATGCACCGGAAAGGAGTACAGACAGAAGAAACACTGTGCAGATACTGCCAGGAAGAGGAGAAGACCGCACAAGAGATTTTATGTTTTTGTTAA
The DNA here is from genome assembly GCF_000648675.2 of Cimex lectularius. Lineage (NCBI taxonomy): Eukaryota > Metazoa > Arthropoda > Insecta > Hemiptera > Cimicidae > Cimex > Cimex lectularius. The sequence goes on along the minus strand of NW_019392688.1, from coordinate 3,363,267 downwards.
GGTCTATGCAAAAATATAGGAAGGAGAGGAAAACCTGCAAGCAAAATTTTACACTAAGGAGCCGCTGGCAAGGCTTTGGAGGTTCATCAATAACCTGAAGCTGGCCTGTGAGTTAACCAAAGGAACACAATAGACCTACTCAGGTTGAGCTACGGAAGGCCTTGATGCCGCCTCTTTTATCCCTATCTACATTATTGGAAACGAGTAAACTACAGGAGGCAAATGAACTTTTCTATTCTAAAATGACGTAGAAGTCCCAAGTGGAAGCAATTAAAAAACTTTAAAATCGGTCAATGCCATAGTGATCGGAGTGTATGGGTATTTGATCCTGAGGCTCTTCGTGCCATATATGTCGGGGCTATTCTGCATCTTCTGGACCAAACAGCATGGACGGAAGCGATAAAATATAAAAGAATCCAGAAAAATATGAACAGGTCTAACGATTTGTAGCTGTACGAGTGTTAAAATGGCATCGAACCATTTCAAGGCTTGCCGAATAGCCCACCATCATATCGATATGAATAACACTGAATTTTTTTTGTGATATCTAGAGGATGTAAAGATGTAGAAATAAATCACTGTGAGCTTGAAAACAATGAAGGGACTACAAGAAAATGATACAGTTTCGACTTTTAATTTGTAGTAATCAATATATTTGCTCGAATAATCAGGCAGAGCAGTTCTCAATCGGAGCACACCATTGGGTCAAAGAACACCAAAACTATTTTGAGAACGAAGAGAGGAATTGGAACAAAATGTCTGATGATGGTTTAGACTCAATGAAAAATCCCAGCAAAAAAGAAGCAAGAAACAAAATTGTTATATTGGCAAAACACGTAATACTGGTGAATATTTGTTGGGTGAAAGACCAAGGGTTGGAAGGAACTGAAGAAGCTGAAAAGAAAGCATTAATGAATGAACATTTTGAAATATAAAAAAGTCAGTGTCACGAGCGGGATTCGAACCTACGAACTTCCGCTAGATACGCCGCTACTCTACCACTTGAGCTATCGTGACTTCGACCACTCGGACACTAACTTCCCATCTCAACCCCACCTTTTGAATTTTCCCTCTTTTTTGCTATTTTTCAAATGTCGTGTAATCTATTTGATTCTGGGCGACAAATGAAATGGCCACGGAGAGCTTTAGTGAAGATATACTTCATTTTAACTTATTAAATTCACTAGTTTTCGTGGTCCGCTTGACCTAATAATGTCTTTCAAATAATTAAGGTTTTTAGTTGAGATAAAAAAAAGTCAGTGTCACGAGCGGGATTCGAACCCACGACCTTCGGCTAGATACGCCGTTACTCTACCACTTGAGCGTCGTGCCTTCGATCCACTCGGACTTCCCATCTCAACCCCACCTTTTGAATTTTCCCTCTTTTTTGCCATTTTTCAAATGTCTATTTGATTTATCTCAACTAAAAACCTTAATTAATTGAAAGACATTAATTGATCAAGCGGACCACGAAAACTAGTCAATTTTGAATTATCCTTTAACCAAATTTCGAGTAGTTGTGTGACAAAATCGATTAGACCATTCATTTGTGTCAGATTTGGCAGCAAACAAGGAAAACTAAAAAGTAAAATAAAATCATTCCCTGATTTCACTGACAAGGTGTGCCCTCAATCAATTCCTTTGATACAGTCACCTAGCAGCTCTTGTGATACCTTGGCAGTGCAGGGCATACCCCATGGTTTGTATGTGGAGCTCTACACATAAGAATGGTGTTGAGCACTTGAATATGGATTATTGAAAAGGACTTTTTGAAAGACGTTGTGAAAGAAAGTTTTCTGAAATTTGCAAAACATATTGACCTCAATCTCTTAAAATAACATTTATTTCACACCATTTCTCTTATTTGTAATAGTTCTATTTTTATATTGAAAAGCCTATATGAATTCAATTAGTTTAATCTATTTTTAACTTATGAAAAGAAAAAAATAAGCCACGTTTTCTTTGTGAAAATACACAAATCAAGATGTCCTAGAGCTCACCTTTAATCGTCCTTTTATTCTTCTTTCCCATTCTTCCGCGTCGAGTGAGGATTCTTCAGACTCGGATTGCTCGTCCATCCGCCAGTCCAAAAATCCTGAAATTATTTTTTAGCAAAAGTTTATCTTCTGGAAAATTCTATTATTAATACCATTTATTTTTTCACAATTGGAAAACCAAACAAACCTTGGAAGATCCTTTTATCGTACTACGATAAATCCAACATTTAAGTCAACAGTCATTTTTGCCTATCAATTATTAATTAAATAGATTTTATTTTAATTTTATGCTTCATTACTGTTATAAATAATTAACATACTACGTATGAATTAAATGTAAATAATGAATATTCCGCATGTAGCATGAAGTGGCCGGCTGCACGAACTTATTAAGATTTTTTTAACTATAGGAAAAACTTATGAGATTAGAAAGTATTTGTGTTCTATTCAACGAAAACATCGAGCAGGTCGTCAAATTCTTTGATCTGAGAAAATAAATTTTAAGATTTATGATATTTAGGTATGGTATGGTGAAAAAGGATACTAGGAAGCGGGATTTGCACTCCCCAGGCACTGCAGCCTTCTAGCTTATTGTACCTTCCTAGTTCCTTAGTTCAGTGCAATAGACTCAATCCTTCTCCTTAGAAGTATCAAGTCTTTGACTGACGCTGCTGCAATTTGATTCCTTAAGTTTTTTCCGTACGTTAGGTTAAATCTCCATTGAACTGTTGCTTCGAATGAAAATGATATGAGTAGCTGTTTCCTCTTCCTCATTACATAATCTCAAATGGGATCATGGGTAGCCATGTTGTGTAGATGTTTTCTCAGATGCCAGTGACCGGTTAGTAGTCCAACCACTGAGTTTGGCCCTCTCCAATTGCAGCAGTCGTGGTGAGGGTTGTTTCATCTTAAGTTTACTATGTCTAGCACCGCTAGAGTTTATCCACTTCTCCTTTTGTTTTGTTTGGATCCATTCTGCGATGGAGGATTCTATATTTGTTTTTGTTATCCCAAGAATAGGTTCGGGGCCTATGTATTGTAGGTATTGCAGATCCTCCTCTGGCCAGACTGCTTTCTCGTTACCCAAAATTCCCCTGTGCCCTGGCACCCAAGATATCATCAGGTTGTTGTCTTTCCCAAGGTTTTGGAGATTTTGGATGCATTCACTGACTAATTTTGATCTGATTCTTTTACATGCTAATCTGATCTTATGTGGATTTTTTTTGTCAGTGTAACCTCTTTTAAGCTTTTCCAGGGCACAAGCATTGATGGCATGTATTTCTGCTTGAATGACCGAAATGTACTTCCCTAATGAGGTCGATTGCACATGTTTTGGGCTTGTACAGAAAACGCCTGATCTGGTTCCTTCGTTTGTTTTGATCTTATGCTCTCCTGTGTTCTTCCTCTCCTTTATAGTCCGTTGAGACTTTATAGGAAGTTGTGAAGATTGTTTCCGGGATCATGTAATCAGTCCCCATTTCTAATAATAGGTGTCTGATTTTTTGATTATGGTTGTATGCCCGAATTGTTTAGTTCCTTTCCAATTTAATTGTTTCTGGAGCCTAAGTGTGCTTTTCCTAGCCTCTCCTTATATGAATATTTCCAGTGAAGGTAGGTTTCTAATGAGTTTGTAGGGGTTGTTCTCATTGCCCCTGTGATACATAGGTTTGCTAGTCTTTGTATGCTGCCTATTGTTTGGGTAGCTACTTTTTGTTGAGCTTTGTTCCACCAGATTAGTGATGCTATTTCGGTAAGTCGCCTTTTTAGTTCCTATGCATGTTACATGATCGACAAATATCTGTATGGTCTGTGCAAGAATATGTGTGATGAGATTGGTGTTTTATGTGTTGGTTCTCTATTTCTGGTCTGTCGTTTGGGTTTTCGTTAATCTTTTGATCATGAAATATTCTTCAATGGTTTAAATGATATTTGTCTATTTGATTTCTAAAAAAAGTAATAAGGATTAGTGATCCGTTAGTATCTTTTCCTATTTTAAAGTTTATGTCTACCAGTATAATAAATAAAACATAATAGTCTGGTATTCACCCTACCCCAGAGTACTCGAAGTACCTCAGGTTAATTGGGGATAGGCCCCAAATTCGCGCCAATAAATTATATTCACACACCAGACTTCGTTCACACAACCCCATTGTACTCGATATTCTTTGTTATTAAGGATAAGCCCCTCCATTCATGTAGTAAATTACATTTACACTACCCCAGAGTAATCGATATATACTTTTATTAACGGGGGTTCGCAGCAGCAGAGGTCATATCAATCCGGGGTGCGCTTTAAAAAAAAATTAAGTATGTCGGGACTTAGACCTTACAGTGATGAGCATCGTGTCAACGCCTAAAAGTCGATTCACACACACCAGTGTCCTGACGGCCCTTATTCCCGGCCACTGTGATCATACAGGGCTCTCTAGTCACACAGTTCGTGCCTTTCAGTGGATTTTTGGCTGATCAAACACCACAGAATTTCGCACCAACTCGATGAGTTTTTTATCATTCATGCTGTACGGTCGTGAAAACTGTAAAATATCGCCAACAAGAAATCCGACGATCACGGTCCGGTGACGACGGAAGCATGCTGGCACGGCAACGGTCGCGCGCCGTGTTAGTGTGAACAAAACTGTTCAGTTTCCAAAAAGAGGAATATTTACATTAATATTTATTATTTTATTATTTATATTTATATTATTATTTTAAAAGAGGAATATTATATAGGATTATTTTCAAACCCGCCGTTGGAACAAAATGCCTGTGACGACACTGTCACGTCACTGCTGTAATTGGAGATAAGCCCTGCCATTCACGCTAGTAAATACACGCAATGCTGCGTTCTATTTCAGTTTACGTTATGTTTTTGTTATACGAAGTAAGAGTGGCGGACTATTAGAATATGCAATCGACTTATATGTCCGACAGGCTAAACAAGCGAAAACAGACGGACCAAGGGACGCTGGAGACTTACAATTTTACAATTTTTAAGTTTTAAAACCTTTTATTCAAAACATAGTTTAGTTATGTTTTTAGTTTTCTGCATAAAGTGAATTTTTATTTTTATGGATTTTATAATTGTTCAGTCATTCACAATTTAGTTGGGATTTTATTTGTTTTGGTCAATGTTAAGTCAAGTTCAGTTGTGCTTTTATGAACAGGACGATCAGGAAAGCTGCATTTTCCGAGTCTTTAGGTGCATTTTGTTCACAGCGTTGTCGCACAGTTCATAAAATGGGAAAAAAACTGAATGTTCTGAGAATTGGGTTAAAGCAGTTTCAGATTTTCTTCACAAGGAAAGAATAGGAACACAACCAAAACGGCCTTGAATTGTGAATCGAATACCAATTTTTTCTCTTTCAGACAGTTCACTTGTCTGGAAATAATCGGTGAGGGAGCGATAAGACAAACAGAAAAAAGTTTCATTTCAAGAGACCCCATTGTCTGCGAGTCTTGGTTTCATAAGTATGAATGTATGACAATAAACTTTTTTATTTTACAAACCAAGCACGTCGAAAGCCTTACTTTTATAGTAATGCGTTGGTGCAACATCCTACCTCCATCTAATGCCGGGTACGTTTCTCAATTATCAAACTAATAACAAAGAAAGCAGAACGCTTTGGGCAAAAATAAGTTTAAAAAATGACTTCATCATTATTTAAACCTTTAAACAAATTCTCAGAAAATTAGTTTTATTTTTTGTCTCGGTTTTATTAATTAAACAACAGCGATGCGAGTGTATTGTAAGTAGACTTGAATTGACTGTGGTTTCTCCTGGCCCGCTTGTTCTCGCTTGTTTTAATTTTCAGGCGCGTTTGGGCATTCAGATTCGTCGTAATAGCTTTAACGGTCAATTCAGCATATAACAGATGCAAACCACACGACATTAAATTATAGCTCAGAAGTACCCGTATACAGGTATATCATTAAAAAAAACAGTACAAGAAGAAACAACAACAATAAATAAGTCAGAAAAAGGCATAGAACTTAAACATAATAATGAAACTAATAAACCAAGCGAGACACACAGAAATAAATAAACTACAATAAAATAGATAAAAAGGAAAACCGAACACGCACTCATACATACACGTACAACATTGTAAAATATTTTATAACACAAAAGAAAAACGAAAAATCTAACAAGAGAGCAGAAACACATACACATAAGCACAAACACGAAACTAATTTAAAAAAACAAAAATACCAAAAAGCAAAAAACAAGGAAACGTCAATACAGTATGTAATTGACTTAAGCTTGGCCAAAACGAATAAAATTAAAAGCAGCATACACTGAAAATTGAACAACTGGTAATACGTACAAATTCAAACCATACGTGTCTCGAAATACATGACATTAAAATCATTACTAACACAGAACACACATAAAGAACAAAGGAAACATATAACAACGTAAACACAAGCACGAAACAAAGCATATACATGAAAAACAACAAAACGGAAACATCAAACCAGTATAAACACACAGATAGGAATAGGAACTTAAGAAATAACTAATCTTTATTACATGGATTAGATATAAAATACACAATCGTCACCAACAACACAGTAAAATATTTCATGGCAACAAAAGAAAAGCAAAAATAAAAATTCCTAAAGAGACCAAAAACAGGAAAACTCACAGATAAGACCATACGAATCGAATAAAACAAACAAAAAACTCCAAACATAATATAAACAAACGAAACGCCACTATAATAAATATATATTTACATACATAAAAACATAAGAAATGAAACTGGCGAAATAAATGATCCACAGTAGGTAATAAATTAGTTAATATGTAGTTTGATGTACACATACATAAAAACCGACAAAAAGGAAGCCTCAAACGAGTATAAATACATAGTTAGAAAAAAACTTGCGAAACAACTAATCCTTTTTACATGGAATATGCGTCAAATATACAATTATCATCTTTAACATGGTCAAATATTTCATGACAAGAAATAAACACGAAATAGACGAATTGAATAAAAAAAAGCACATACATCAAAAAGAACAAAAACAAACGAAACTTCAATACAATACTACGTACATTCATAGAAACATAAAAGAAACGACTAATTTATGTAATAAATGTGAATACAATTATCTTTTACAACATGGTAAATTTTTTCCTGGTAAAAACAGAAAAACAGAATAGCGTCGGTGGTCTCAACGATCTAGACGTTGACATGGCGTTCATCACTGTAAGATAAAGGTCCCGGGTTCGAATCCAGCGGGAAAAAACCAAAAAGATACAATAAAACAAAAACTTACACATAAAAACAACAATACAATAGTGTAGAAGCCTACTACAACAAAACAACAAAAATGACAATAAAAAGGAAACCTTTAAAAAGACACGAACACATACATAGTAAAGAAACTTAGAAAATATCTAGCACATTTAATGAATAATATACAAATACCATTTACACCATGGCAAAACAAAAGAAAAATGAAAAATCCAAAAAGAGAGCAGAAAGAAAAAATACAAACATAAATAAAAACAATCAAAACCAATAAAAAAAGCACACATTTCAACAGAAACAATAAAAAATAAAACCTCTAACCACATGTACACATGAATAGACAGAACCTTGTTCAAAACACCAAAACCAATAAAAAAAGCCATTGTACAAATAAATACATTTAACAGACTGAAAATAAATAAATGACACAAATAAGAACCAATAATTTAGGACAGGGTGAGATATTCAACTAGTCATAAAACGAGAACAAAATTGCAATATTCCAATAAGATAAACGTCCAAACAGAAAGAAAACTATACATACTCGAAATATGTCTATACTGGAGCGTATACGTACGAAATAATTATAACCTCAGTAGACATAGTAAACGAAGAAAGAAAGCATAAAACAATCAAATTCAATAAATTACTTACTCAATTTTTTTCTTATTCTATAGCAAAATTCATCATGGCATCAAAAGGAAGAACTGAAGATAGCAAAAACAAAATAAAACTCCAGAGTTACAACAAAAGAAAATAAAACGTAAACAGAAAAGATAAACTAGCGAGAATACGCGGACCATTATTTGCAATTGGTCATATTTATTAATTTTTATTTTATTTTTTAAGTTAAACTTTAGTTAAACGAACTTTTTATTCTAATTTTTTTTTCAGACTTATTGCGTTGAACTGATCTTTACACGATTGTTTTATTAATAATACGTTATACAATGTGTAAATAAATCAAGCAAAACTTACATAAACAAGATTTCCTCTTGGGGTCTGCGGGGGGATTAACCAGTGATTTGGTTATTTCCTATCAGCCTGGTCCGCGTAGTCTCGCTGGTTATCGATATTTTCCAATCAAAAGAGCACAGTAGGCAAAAGCAGCGAGTTTAGCCGGACCAGGATGATGGGAAACGACTAAACTACATAAACAAGATAATTTTTCTGATTTCGCCAAGACAGTTGACAAAATATCGAGAGATTTGACTTTTCTTACTCCGCTTATCTGGCCGTTTGCCATTATCCGTCACGATCAATATGATACGACGTCGGATTCCCCGTGATAGTTCATCAACCCCGCTGACGTCCCGTCATCACTGACCAGTGTGTTACGTTACCGCGTCGATCCGTCCGGTTATCTCCGTTATACTCACATGTTTTCAGATCGGTTCGCCTGTTCAGCTCATCGGGCCTACTTCTCACTCGGATTTTCTTCCAATCACCTCTCATACTGGAGTCGGAGTTCCGGGTCCGTCTCGCCGAGTGGGGAAAGGAAGTCGGAATGGGGATCCGCATGGATGATTTTCATGAATGGACACTGAAATGCCGTGTTTCCGCGGGGCTTTGAGGGGGGAATGGAACGATTCAAGGGTATAGAACACGACAGGTTGTCCCTGCCAAGAATACTTTGTTTATATTTAAAAAAGATCACTTTTATTTTACAAGCCGTGTATAAAATTGAACCTTAAGCCTTCAATTAAAGGAAGCCCATCAAGGATCAAATTAATCCAAGGTTCCAAAAAAGGTTCATCATATTTTCTAATTAAAACCTTGACGAACACATTCTTTCCCATAATTTCCATTGCACATCCTGAAATATTGTAAATTCAGATTGTTAATTTTCTAAATAGACAGGCTACGCACTATGTAAATCCATGTTCCAATAAGTTACAGGACGAAGAAAAGAGAAATATTGTTTATTATCCTGCTAAGCCATAAACCAAAAAAAAGAAAAAAAATTGCTAAAAATGTCATCATATTTAGGCCAAAGGATCATAAAAAATTAACGTAAATCTGACTCAAAAACTTCCTTGTGAGATTTAGAACTCAAAAATAAAAAATTATTGTCCATAACTGTCGAAACAATATATTAAAAGTACTATTCTACATTAATTATGATGGTCTTCATGTGGTTTTTATGTTTCCTGATGATGGCGTAAAACCGTATTGATAAGGTACAATGATAAAGCATATAATTATAATATTTGATAATATGATCACCTAAGTAGTCGAAGAAGAAGAAAAGTAAAAAAAAAGGAAGAAAGAAAGCTGTCAGTACGTAGTTAAGAAACTGATCTGTATTAGCTTTAGGACTATGGCTTCTAATTTTATTTTTACACCGTCTTTACTGCCATTAATTGTTTCATAACTGCTTTTCTTTAAAAGTCTAAGGAATGATTTACATTCGTGCCAGTGATTTTTTATAAAAACCTATATGCCGGCATAATACCCGCATCTGTATGGTCATTACTGATGACGTAACGTATTAGTTGTAGGACTAATGAATTCATCTTCTCCTTGCTTAATTAATTTCTCGTTAATTGGTTTCCTTCAAAGGTATTAGATGGGTTTCCTAACCTACAAGTCATCCTTCGTAAATACCTAGCACTTCCTGCTTCTGACCAGATGATGCAATATTTTATAGCTTTTTATTTCATACCTACAATTTCTTTCTTACATTAATTATTTATTTGCTTTTTTCCTTCATACGTCTACGGACGGACTTAAAATTCTACACGTCACATTTCGTAAATGCCATGGCACTATCTTCTGTACTGATGAGGTAACGTTTTGCTTGTAGCAGTGTGGCTTTTTCTTTTGTACCTAAAACTTCTAGCTTTTATAATTACTTCTTTGATGTTTTGCTTCATACGTCTATGGACGGACTTAAAATTCTACACGTCACATTTCGTAAATGCCATCACTCAGACTCCTTAATCCACGAATTGTCGTCCGCAACATGGCGGTCGGAGACTGGCCACGCGACAAATTAATTACCTGACATTGGCAAAGGAGTCGGTGAACTCATGTTGAACCGGCACAGGGTCACTTCCTGGGTCTGTCTCCACTCGCGAGTTTTTTCAGTTTGTGACAAAAAATTGAGTTTTTTTAATGTAATTATTATAAGAGAGTAAAATGTTTTTTCCAAAAATTAAATTTTTATTTTCCTGCTTTGATCAGCTTCCTATTCTTCTAAGGAGATAACGTGGTTAACACATGGATTAATTTTAAGGACTCGATGGATGGCTGTTGCTGGAACAACGATTCTAAAGTAAAACTGTCGGTTTACGGAAAAGACTGCAGAAGGAACTTTTGTTTGTTTTAATTTTAACGATTATATTATTGTTAATTTAGATTATTGTTTTGGGTTTTTGGTAATTTTTAAAGTTAGCCCAGGTCTGGTTTATGGTTTATTGCAATAGCTGTTTAAGGAAACGAAGTACCTATTTTAATTTTACTCTGTTTAATTTTAATAAATCCCTCCCCCATTATTGTTCTCTCTTTTCTCATTTTTATCTTCCCTCCCCATTAATCTACTTTTTTTTCTGGTTTGGCTTAATTATTTTTTATCCTACTTGTACTATTACTTGTAAATATGGATAATCATTTAAACAGAGGAAACACGAATGTGACAAAGACAAGGTAAGGTTTCTGACCTGGAACCACCGTATGAGTCTGTCTTCATCCTGGCCCGAGCTTGCCTGGAGTGCCCCTACCCGTATGTCCACCATGGCATAAAGTAATGACATGACCGAATTTACATAGTCTTCGCATATGCGTCTCATATTCCCTAAATATTGTTTGAAAATTATAAGAAACGACATTATCCTTTATCAAATGTTTCGGGGCTGTCGTATAACTTTGACATAGGTAAAATGAATGTATGCCGTTATGGCGACTCCTACAGAACTACGATCTGGCGCGGTCTTGGTTTTTTTTGTTAGGTTTGCAACAGCAGAGGTCACATAAACCCTCAGGGTGCCGGTGTTTTTGAAAAAAAGCCCATTTTTAAGTATGTCGGGTTTGAATGCAGGGCCGCTGGATTCGAACCCGGGACCTTTATCTTACAGTGATGAGCGCCGTGTCAACGCCAAAACCGTTGCGGCCACCGACGCCCCCAACGCGGTCTTGTTTGTCACACGCTTTATCGTCGAAAATTAAAACGGAATTTGGAATTGAGGAAATGGAACCACCTGGTTATCTTCGAACAGATGAAGACGGATTTCACTTAAATATGAAAAAACCTCTTTCATTTGTATGTATTTTGGTTGGTACAACGATTTACCAAATATGTAAACCTTCTGAAATTGTATACCGTTAGGATGGTATAATAAATTGATTATTAAATTTGTTTTCCCGCAATTTGACGGTCCACATATTAAACATCGCACGCTATCTGGAAAAAGTATACCATGCTTCGAAATCGTTTCTATCTTTGATTTGCCTCCTACATCTTCTAATCCCAGACTGATTTGTTGCTTTATTAAATGCATCTTTTAAATTAGATAAAACTCAAACAATAAACCTTTTGATACTTTTCTGATATTGTTTTTCTTTTCTTATAAGTCATTTAAATTTGGGTACTTAGTGATTTCCTATAGAACTAAAAATAGCAAAAGGGAAAATTCAAAAGGTGGGGTTGAGATGGGAAGTTAGTGTCCGAGTGGAGCGAGGTCACGCTAGCTCAAGTGGTAGAGTAGCGGCGTATCTAGCCGAAGATCGTGGGTTCGAATCCCGCTCGCGACACTGACTTTTTTTATCCCAACTAAAAACCTTAATTAATTGATAAACAAGAATATACTTTTAGTTGAAGGAGTTCTCCATTACTCCTCTCCTGGAAAACTCTGGAGGGATAAAATGGGGTGGCGCCCAACGCAGAGATATTTTTTGGCCATTAATTTTTTTTTTTGATTTGTAAATTTTCCTTTCATTCCTACCCACCACTCCGACAAGCTGTCGGGATAATTCTTCTCCGGCCCGAAATAATTTTGGGTATAACAAGTTATTCAAACGCGATTCGGCATTGCGCCATCTTCAGTGAGGAACATTTCCTTGCGCAATGCGAAACCGCGTTTGAATAACTCAAAAAGAGGCAGACCCAGTAAGTAACCCTGTGCCGGTTCAGCATAACAGGATTGATAATGATCTCCACCCTGTACGTGAACTACGTTTTTCCATCACTGGATGGACGCCGTTCATACCTTATACGCCCTTTTGTGCGTCCGTGTATACATGTTCACACAATATACTAATAATTTGAACATTTTTGCTTGTAGCATATTTAAAATGCGATTAATGAATTTAAAAAAAAATCCTAAATGGTTTTCTTTCAAGCCTTTATAGACGGGATTACTACTTAATTATCATGGTACTACTTTCATCTCTACTGATCATTACTGAAGATATAATGTTTTATGTTTTAGAATCACGCTTTTCTTTTTCTCCATTGACAACATCTGTTTATCATTGAACTCTAATTAATTGTATTTACAGATGGACAAGTCATGTCATAAAAATCATTGTCTATGATAACAAAGAACTGATAAGAACTAATGAATGCTGATCGTTTAGCAAAAAAGCTGTGTTAAATTTTCTGAAAAATCTAAATATTTAATGAATTATCTTTAATTTAAAGCAATATTATCAATATTGATCATTAATGATGATATAATGTTTATTGGACAACCGCCTTATATTGTTTCATAACTGTTCATAGTTACGCGTAAATTAATTTAATTAACAGTTCTGTTAGGTGTAGCGGAAAAGATGCAAAATCGAAATTTTTGTTGATTTCGATGTTGATCTGTAACATTACTTACCATCTGCTTTGAATATTGCTAATGGTATAATTTTTTTATTTTAGTTAACTATTTTACTATTATTAAAAGACTAATAGACACTAGTCGTCGGCCCTCTGCATGTCGAGTGAGAATGCGATTTATAGGACACCCTTCCATCTACAGTAATCATTATTGATGGTTCTTCTTGATTTAGCTTCTGAAGTGATTTAGTTTTCTTGTAGCACCAAGGTGTCTTCTTTTGCATAAAAATGTGTCCATTTTTTCTTCTAAACGGATTTAAAATCCTTTAGGCCATTTCGCTTATCGTAAACTACCTACATCAGCAATGGTAAAATATTTTACATTACTGTGCTTCTTTTTTGATTCTCAACGTTAAGCAGTATTTAATAGTGATACTGGTTTTTTTCTCAAACGTCTTGAAGGTCCACCTCAACATTTCTATTTAAAAGTAGATTTCTGATATGTTCACGTTTTGAAACGAAAAACGTCTTGACCTCATCATTGCTTCAGAAACTTACCAAAAGATGAATACTTATATTTAAAAATTTTCGTATTGTATATTGAAATATGTTAGTTTGATGATAGACCATTAACTTTGGTTGAAATGGTGTTTTTACCGGAGGACCAAGGATTTACAGCATCGCCTGCCATCTGTCAGGAATCGCGTAAGCCTGGATGAGGGTGGTTCGCAGGATCACCGCTGGAAAGCATCAACCGGCTGATCCTCGTCTTAATCCGATTTCGAAGAAATCAAGCTTTATTAATCTTATGGATGAAATAACGATTAATGTATTATTAGGATTAAAAAAAAAACTGTTCTTACAAGTGCAAAAAGAGCGATCAGAACTGAATTCAAGATCAGTTCTTCCAAGTTTTGGCTCTTATCCTTTAATTTTCTTTTTTTCTTGGTAATAAGAAAAATCGTCAAATTAATATTAGATTAATATTTTTTTTAACTTACATGATTTTTTTTATTGACCAAGTCGATTAAGTGAGCGGACTTTGTCCTATTGCCTCATTATACGGCACCAGTGGAGTGAGACCCCTTACCCACCTCAATAGGACTACTTTTTTATTTTTAACAAACAATTGGTCTATTTTCTTAATAATCTCAATTTTAAAGTCAATTTATATTTTGTGCTTAATTTTCTTCCAAGGAATGAACATTGGTGATAAGAAATACGGTCAATATACGTGATTTTTTTAAGAATTTTGTTATCTCATTGCTTTTTAATCCTTTTTATGTGAGGATTTCTATGAAAATAATAATATTGTATGCAATTATTACATCATCACGCAGCACTCATGCCAACAACAGCTCCATAGAGTAATTGGCACAACTTTAAAAAGGTATGAAAAAAAGGAAATCAAGCTCTATTTGTTGACACAGTAGGCCTTTGGTAGGGCCTGGCATTCTTGACTTCTATCCACAATTAAGGAAGAGCTGCTATACTACTACCGTCTTGTTAAATTATATCTGATCAATAGAACTATAGAATCACTTATTATAGAGTCACTTCGGTAGCAAGATCTATTCGACCTGGGGTTCCGCAGGGAATAGTCTGGGTTCTTTACTTGCGCTAGGTCCATGATATACCCAGATCTAACTTGATAAAGATAGTTATGTTTGCAGATGATCTTGCTTTACTTAGTAGAGGTAAAGTTGGTCTACTAGTTTCTAAGCAATAGCAAAATGGTGTTAGCAAAATTATTGGCTGGAATCAAAAATGGCGTATGAAATCCCCAAAAGTACATTCTAGGTGCATTCACCTATCTCGTAAATTTGAAACTACACCTGCAGTCATGGAAGCAGCTGGGATACCTGAAGCTGATTCCGTCAAATATTTAGGCGTCACACTGGATAAAAGGTAATAAGGGGTGATTCCGTTTTCTTCCATTTCAATTCCGTTCTTGACAAGAGTGCTTCACTTTCACTATTCAAAAGGTTGCTATACCTACTACGTCTATGTCCCATTTTACAATATGTAAAATACCTTTCCTGGGGTCTGCAAGTGACTCTCATTTAAAAAGAGTCCAAGTTCACCAAAATCGAGTTCTGCGTCTTGGTAATTCCGAACTCTATACTTCACCTTGATCTAAATAAGACAGGGGGATGAATCCAAAGACCGAGCTGACGGTAAATCTAGGTAAATATGCTACAGCTTTCCAGCCTGAAATCTAGCGATTGAACACTGCGCCAGGGAAATAAAAAGGCTAGGAAAACATTCCCGGAAGTAGCCATCTTCTCTGACAGTCACGCAGCACTAAAGGGCCTAACCTCATGCGAACTGCATCGAGTCTCTGGCGGAGGTCAGCAACACTAACGGTCCCCTGGGCATTCGGGGTATAGAGCCAACGATAAGGTTGACATGTTGACCAAAGAGGGAGCCAACATGGACTCTCTAGGTCCTGAACACTTTTGTGGCTTAGCATCTTGCCTTAATGAGTCCAAACTCGAAGAGATTCATAGAAGGGCCATCCGCAAAACTTACAAAGGAATTAGTCGAAGGCAACCTCAACAGAACCACGATTCCGGTTGGACTCCTGTCAGAGCACTGCCACCTAAGAAGGACATACCACGGATAGACCTGACAGAAGAAATACAGATACCAGGAAGAAGAGGAGGACTCAGAACACGTTTTATGTTTCTGTGAGGGTCTATGCAGATGTGGATTCTTGCTAGGGAAGGAAAACTCGCAAGCAAGATCCGACAGTAAGGAGCCGCTGGCAAGTCTATGGAGCAAGAAAAGTGATTTGCGTGATTGGTGAAGATTGTGGGATCAATTTGGGAAATTTCTCCGTACCTTGTGATGAGATTTTGAGTAACACATCAAGTTAGGCTTTTACCATTTTTAAAATTTTACAATATATTTTGATTATTGGATGAATAGTGTATGTTGTATTCCTTTTTCATGTTGGGCGATTCTATTTTCTAAAGCCTTTCTTGACATAAGTGCTTCACTTTCACTACCTATTACTTCTCCGTCCAATTTGGGTGGGACAATACCACAGGTATGAGGGACGCGAAGTGATTCTTAGAACGACCATCCGGAAAACTTACAAAAGAGTTACTGGAAGGCAACATCAACCGAACCAGAATTCTGGTTGAACTCCTAACAGGGCACTGCCACTTAAGAAGGCACATGCACCGGATAGTTCAGGCAGAAGAAATACTGTGCAGATACTGCGAGGAAAAAGAGGAGAACCGCAGAACACATTCTATGTTTCTGTGAAGGTCTATGTAGGATAAGGCTCTTGCAACTATCCCTAAATATACCATACATCGCCTAAGTGGCATGTGCAAAGTTGCACCAACGCATAAGTAGCACCCGAATAACATCTTTACTGATTTTGTCCAGCCGAAAGTGTGGGTGAAAAGAGAGATCATGCTTACCTCGCTGTTTAAAGAAAAATCCAAATTTTGGAGGACGAAGGTAAACCTAAGGTAACGTTACTGTATATATTTTTCATTATTTGCTAAGCTCTATATGTCAAATGCTCAATAAAGTTAACTACAAGAAAAAAAACAGCGCGGGCTATTTTGAAACTGAATGTCTTATGCTGGAACGTTCAGTTTTGGATTGAGGGTGACAAGAATGTGATATTTTCCCTAGATCCGTCCAAATGATTAAATTCAAATTTGATCCTGTAGAAGGGCTGCGGCTGCGCCACCCCACTTTGGGAGTAAAGCGGAAAGCCGCCTCCCTGTCAATGAAAAGCCGTTTTGATTCAGTCGCCCCGGGTGGCGGTGAAGAGCGCAGGCTCGCGCCCTAATCAGGCCCAAAATCTCGGTGTTTACGGCTAGGATAGTCATCGGATATGCACGGACCTCACCGTCCGTCGTCTCGGTTTTGATAGAAAAAGTCCCCATCCGGTGGAAAAGCCGTCAAACCGTCCCGGAAGAGGTTTTTCCCCACTTTGACCGCTGCCGCGGAGGGAGGGCGGACCATATCGATTTTCCCCTGCCACCACCTCGCCGCCCCCGATTGAACAAAAACCCCTCTAGGACACCTGTAGATCCGGGCCTAAACTCGCTCACATCCCTAACCCCGCTGGAACCCGACACCCCGAACTCGCCAATCCACGACGCCTCGCCGGAAGGGCCGCCTACTGGGAAATCAACCGAGGATACGCCTGAAGGGACTAGTTGCAGACACAGATTACCCACTATTATGCAGACTTGAACGTCGTTTATAAAAATCTCAACAAAACGAGAAGCAACCTTTAAAAAAAGGTACGTCCCGACAACAGCATCAATACAAGCATGCTACTCATTGGTAACCTACTACAGGCCGTATAACCAACAATTCTTTTTTGGCAAAAATTTTGCGTTCCCCCCCAAAACGATTAAATCATGTACCGTTTCCAATCATGATTTTGGATCAATTATGTCGGAAATGAGTAAAGAATGTTGTAGCACTGCGTCTTATCGAGCGCTATAGTTGATATCCTGTCAGTTTAATTTTTTTATCATCCTGCTTGATTTTCTCAGTTTTGTAAAAAAAATTCTCATAATGCACATTTCTGCAGTGGATGATGAAGTCGATCAGACCCCATGCCTTCACGTGGAAAGCCCATCACACATGCCATCACACTTTAAATTAAATTTTACACATCTTTTCCTAATAAAATTTTTTTCACTCACTTATTCCTTTATCAGCCGAAAGACTTATTACCACAATGCTCTACTTAAAAAAAGTCCCTATTGCAGTTTTCACACTGCGGCATGGCAAAGCCACATGGGGGCCAGGATTTGAAAAAGCTTTCTCATATATTGATTTCCAACTGGAAAAGTGGTTCGATTTTAATTGAAAAATGGTGTTGAGTTCGATAAGGTTCGATAAGATTAATGCCCTCAGACACTGACTTTAATCTAAACCTCTGTAAACAATGTTTAAACCAATGTTGAAAACAATTTGAGTATTTGAGATATGACAGGAAAAAATATATAACTGCTTGTACATTCGTGGAAAAATCTAACCGAAACTTTTTGAGATTCTTCTTGAGATGATTAATTAGTTCTTCGGTCGTTTCTGATCATTTTGGTCTGACTAGTCTCCCTCGTGGTGGCTTCGGAGGTTTCGACACATTATAAAAGGACACAACTGACAGAAAAACGCACAGACCCAAGACTAGGGACGGCGCAAAGCTGGAACAAGTCTGACGAATTAAACCAACTAGTATAGACAGACAGAAATAAGCAGCAACGATAAAACTCCGGACTCGAAGAAAACAGTTTTGGACAAATTAAACAGAAATTTGACTTTCTAAGTGTAAAGCACCACGAAGTGAAATTGTGGGGGGGATACACGATGAAAGGTCTTCCAAGGCAGGTCAAAGGGTGAAATGGTGATTGCAGCCAAACTGTACCCATGAATTAAAATAATAAAAAATTACACGCACAGAGAAAGATAGAGATAGAGATATATAGATAGATAGATAGATAGATAGATAGATAGATAGATAGAGATAGATAGATAGATAGATAGATAGATAGATAGATAGAGAGAGAGAGAGAGATGAAATTGAAAATGTAAAAGAGATAGGAGAGAGATTAAGAAAAAGAGTGGGAAAGAAAGGTAAAAAGAGAGAGAGAGAGAGAGAGAGAGAGAGAGAGAGAGAGAGAGAGAGAGAGAGAGAGAGGGAGAGAGAGATGAAATTGAAAATGTAACCTGGAAAAAAATATAAAAACATACACCAGATAAATGGGAACAGTTAGAGAGAAAAGTTCGCGAAGAAGAGAGAAGTATGGTGAGAGAGAAAGAGAGAAAGAGAGAGAGAGAGAGAGAGAGAGAGAGAGAGAGATTAAGAAAAAGGGTGAGAGTGAAAGGTCGAAAGAGAAAGGAAAGAGAAAAAGAGATAGGAGAGAGATTAAGAAAAAGAGTGGGAAAGAAAGGTAAAAAGAAAAAAAGAGAGAGAGGAAAGAGAAAGAAAGAAAGAGAGAGAGAGAGAGAGAGAGAGAGAGAGAGAGAGAGAGAGATTAATTTAATTGCCTAAGGTCCGGTTGGTTAATATTAATTTGGCAGAAGAAACTCAGTGGGAAAGCGTAATTTTTAAACTTAAATATAAATTTTCTAATATATGTAAATTAATATTAATATTTCTATATTGAAATAGTAAGTGTTAAAGACTAATTGATCACAAATATATTTTACTTTGAGTAATCGATCGCATTGGTTAAAATTATTATATTGATCAATATATTTTTGTAATGAGCTACACGAAAAAATTGTCCTTTTTTTTCAAAATAGAAATTTTCATTTTACTAGCAAAGGGTACACCAACTGAAAGGACGTTGATCCTTGTTTGTCCAAATGGTTAAATGCCAAAAGTGTAATTCAAAGACATTTAAAAAAAGATTCAAAAACCAATTTAAAAAAAAATATATATATAAATGTCAACACATGTTATTTATAAAAACATAAGATTGTAATCTTTAGATCACGTAAGAATGTGTTGATACATGGAGAACGCATTTGAATTATTTTTATTATTTCAATATTTCTTAAATTTGTAGGTTTGATCTAAAGATATTGACCAGTCCAAGTATTCAAGGGAAAAATAATATAAAAAACAATCAGTTTATGTAATTGGTGACGTCTAGTTGCTTAATCACAATGTTCGCTTACATGCTTGTTCAAACTTTCACTAACTTAATTTATCGTTTTATATCGGATCGTCCGGGTCCGCCTATTTTGAGATGCGTTTCGACTTTTCATCATGTTCGATGTTTGGTCTGTGTGCTATTCCGTAAGGCGTGTCCTTTTAAAAATGTTGAAACCTCGGATGGATTACAAATCTGCCAACGAACACGGTGTTTCGGCATTTAGTCATATTTCCGTCAGTTGTGTCTTTTCATAAGGTCTTCCTACCTCAGAAGCGAACCATCGGACCACAGACCGACCACAGGAGGTGATACAAACTAAACGCCCCTGGCAAACCAAAATAGCAAGAATAGGATGGGCCCAGGATGATAAAAGCCAATCAATTTACTTATTAATCTTCTGACAGATTTCACTTAAATATTTCGCAATTTAATGTTTTGGCATGATCTTTCAATTCTTATGATGAACTAATGTTAATGCTGAACCGGCATTGGCCCTCTTATTCGGCCCATCTTCACTCGCGGAATGAATGAACTACTGAAACGCGTTTCAGCATTTTGCCATCTTCAGTTTGTCTGTGTACTTATACTGCCTGCTATGATCTTTTATAAGGTATAGGCTCAAACCATGAGACCCTGTACCATAGTGTACACACCAACATAACTTAGTCATGGCCACATAAGTTAACGCGCCTGACAGAGCGACATCCAACACAAACTAACTACAAGTTCATCATTTCGCAAAGTTCACAATCAAGTCTGGGAGTTCCTAGTATATGGGGTACTTGGTAATTGGAATTGACAGGTGACAAACTAGCAAAAGACGTACTTTACCTGCAGAAATCCGAACTGAACGCGGAGAAGTAAAAATCGCATACTTGAATATCAAGTTCACCACTGAAGATAACGGAAAATAGCCTGTGATTTTAACTACAATGCAGTATATTATGATCATCCTTCATCAGCTTGATCATTGTATTATTCTGTCTGCTGTGCTCCTTAAGTAAGGTGTTGGCATAATTGCTGTACCTAGGACCAAACGGTGGTATAGCGAAACACATAAACTCGCCTGGTCTTGTCAATCACGTTGAGAAATTCTGCTATCTTTAGTTGATCTGTGTTATGCCGTTGTGTCCTTTTATCTCAGAAGCAGACCAATGGACACTGTCCGACTAGTGGAAAAGGTGGAATACCTTAACGCGTCTGACGACCAGGATGATCCAATTGAACTATAAATTTACCACTCGTGGTTGATATAAGCCTGGGAGTTTCTAAGAACTGCGGTATGTCCAACAGTCATTGGTTGGCTTTGATTGAAATGAGACCTACTAGAAAAATACCAGACCTGCTGAAATCAAGTAACGAGCTGAGAAAGGAAAAATCCCATACTTGGATGATATATAAAGTCTGAGACGAACATACAATTAATAACTTTCATTCAACTAACTAGCGTGGACATCATTACATTGCCACTTAAAAAAAAGTAAAACTGAAACAGAAACATGCCGACTCAGTAAATATAAGATGAGACTTTGCAACGTGGCATCTATGACTGTGAGGAAGGTTGCAGGGTGGTGTCATCTAAATAAAATTAGTTAAAACCAATATAAAAATATGCCACCTCTGTCAAAAAGAAGTGGAGATATCGCAACATGTCATGGAAGACAATGAAAGTACTTGAGTGGGTATTGTCACCTAAGGAAAATTGGGCACCACTGTCATAAAGTCATCCATGACTGTGAATATAGAGTGTAAGAAGGTTTATTGTTCTCCAGTAGTGTCATATGTACAGTTACATCTTTTATGCCAAAAATAACGTAATATAAAAGTTTATATTTCATAAACCTCGCGCTTATTGCAGATGTCAGGGCGTCGCGGCTCGGTATGCGAGGTGACGTCCCCAGACGGCCGGACCTTCCCGATCGAGGAACTCGAAGAGAAGGAAATCAAACGGGAACGAGAGATGCAGAGGATCAGGCCGAGTCGACGCAGGATGCTCCGCGACCTGTCCAACCTTTCCGAGGCGAGGAATTCCGACAGCCTGTCCCCGACGCACGTCTCATCCAACTGGACTCTATCAAGAAACTCGACTCCCGATTTGTTCAACGACCTCTTCTCCACGCCGTCCACGAGAGAGACGAACCTCTCCAGAACGTCCTCTACGAAAGGTACGTCGAAGATACTAGTACAAAACCAAAAGGAGGTCATCACCGTGTATCTAAACTGCAGATATAATGTTCTCATTGGTGATAATAGAAGCTCACACACAATCCACATATTTATATAAGCTTAAAAATCATTAAATTGCTTCATGTTTTAATATCATAACTTAAAAAAAAGGTTTCCTGAAGAAGTGATACTGACTAACAAAATGGAATGAAATATGAAACTAAATTAAGCTTAAAAAGTTCTCAATTCATAAGGCTACCTTGATGAATCCATAAAATTGTACAGCCTTCATTAAAGAAGGAAAACAAACTACCAAAAGAAAAAGAAGGTTTATTCCTAAAACAATCATTAAACATGCTTCTGTGTGTACTCAAGGTTTAATTTTTCATTGTCCTTTTTTTAATTAGAATTAATATTGATTATTGAAAGTACTTATGCATAGATGATACGTCCATTAGAGTACGAACTGATGAAGATTCGCTAGTTCAAAACTTGTTAGTGGAGGAGTCTTATTTCTTATATTAAATATTAAATTTGTTACTAAATAATTTTATTAAGGATTAAGTTTCTTTTCATTAATTGAGTTGGAGAAGAGTTCACGTCCAGACGTCAATTCTGTCAAAAACAACATGCCAGGGAAGTCCGCTTAGTGTTCCGCGAGTCGATGAACTGTCTACTTTCAATGGATATGTTTTTAAATGTAATTATACAAATTTATAGGTAATAATGTTTGATTTAGGTTTATCGTTCCTGGCGAGCCGTAGGTCTAGCAAGGGGTCTGAGATCGCACCTTTGCCCAATTTGAATATCCCCAAAAAGAATTTTAACCAACTTCAAATTCCCGTCGCGGACCACGCCCGACCAAGGGTCTGCTCCCTGCCCGAGAAGAGTTTCAACCCTAGACTATCGGACGACCTGTACCGCCTCAGGAACTTCTGCATTACCAACAAAGGCGTGGTGAACTACGGCGACTCCATCCGGGACCGTCGTTCCAGGTCGAACACTTCCATTAATTCAACGAACAGCCGGCTCTCGCCACCTTCCCCCTGGCAGGGGTCCTGCTGTTCACAAACGACTGAGGTCTCCTCTGAGACATTCGATATCCCCAAGTACAGGGTAGTCCTCCTCGGAGAGTCGGGAGTCGGCAAAACGGCTCTTGTCTCTCAGTTCATGACATCCGAATACATGAACACTTACGACGCTTCCTTAGGTAAACGAATTTCTCCTCGTTTCGCCTTTTTCCCCTAACTTTTTGATTTTCTAGATGACGAATTTGGCGAGAAGACAGTGTGCATCCTCCTAGACGGCGAAGAGTCGGAGGTCGTCTTCATCGACCACCCGTCCGCCGAGATGTCCGTGAGTGTCGATCCCTCATCTTAATAAAAATCATGGCTTATTTCTTTTTAATTGCCTAGGTGGAAAACAACTTGTCGACGTACGAACCGCATGCCGCTATAGTCGTCTACAGCGTCATACAAAAGGAGACTTTCAAAGTAGCCGAGGACATCCTCAACTATCTTTGGAGGGAGAGCTACACGAAGGAGAAGGCTGTGATACTCGTCGGAAACAAGGTGGACCTCGCTAGAGCTAGGACCGTTGCGACAAGTGGTAACTATCAACTTAAAATCGCCATTTTAAGACTTTCTTCCCCTGTTCGATTGCTACTAATTGTACCGTCCAGCACAAACTATACTTTTTAACCCTTTGGATTATAAGAGCATCTGGATTAAGCTTTAGATTGGGTAAAAGTTGAGATTTGATAGTATTATTTAAGCAAACATTGCTTTCTATTGTCATGAGCTTATTTATCTTTCGAGGCTGTCTGCCTTGAGGATGTAAATTGAACCTTGAAGCACATATGCTTATACAACTGGGCTATGTTACCTCCATCATAACTAAATTAAGAGAACATCAAAAGGAACTAGCAAATAAATGCAAAATTCTGATATCAGAAAGGCTATCTTTATACTGAATAGTACTTATTGGATAAAATCAAATCTTAAACTGCCTTTTCCTTTTGGAAAGATTTAAGAAATTGAACTTTGTGTTAACGAGAATAAAGAGCTAAGTATAGAAGGCATGATTAGTCTCCAAATAGCCAAGCTGTGCTTAAAGCATCTCCAAGCTCAGCAAACATTAGCCATCATCAAACTAATGTTGCTTGATAGCTTGAAGGAAGATAATGATCTGTAATTACATGGTGAGAAACATTATATTCCTGCTTGATGGACGTTCATTGGCTCTTTATGAAACAATCCACAAACACTCTCTGTCGAATCTGACGGATCGGTTCGAGGAGTAGCTGAAGGGGGTATCAGAAGCCCATTCCTTTTTACAATGTACATTGCCGATGTTTTCAACACTTTTACAACAACTATAAGGTATAGAACTGATCTTACTCGTAATTCAGATCCTTTTTTAATCTAAGAAGATAACCCGCGGAAGCATGGTTCAACAAGAGAACAAAAGTATAGATTTTGAAAAAAGTATTTATATCTTACAAACTTTGTTGTAACTTCCAATGACCGTTGTAGTATAAGCTATCCTGGACTTTTTGGATGTATTTAACGTACAAAGGATGGTATATAAGAAATATATAACATACAATATTTTTACCACTGACGGCCAACCCCCGGTCTGTCCGACGAGATCCGGCTCTCTGACGCTAAAATGCAATAAAAAACATGATTGAAAGAAAATGGCTTGTCGTTGGGCTGGATCTGCAGAGAAGCTGACATGGATGAAGAGCACCGGTGATCTTCGGAGGTTCTGACCTCTGGAAGAAGGGTCACCTTCACCCGATTAAGGATAGGCCATGAAAGGTTTTCACACAGACACTAATGTTTGAGCTAAAACTCGCGTATGTGTCCGGCAGAGAAAGGTTGCTAGACGAGTCCTACCTAATTGAAGGGAACAATCCCTTTCCTTCTTATAGAGGCGCGTAGGAATGCTACCATGAGATTGGTTCATGAGCACGGAAACGAGTGTCTCAGTTCACTGCTCCGATTCTTGGAGGAAACACATCGATTTATTGTATGTAGTACTGGTATTGTTGTGTATCAACGTGTTTGTTGAGAATTATTTATTAGCGTGAATGAGGAATATCATGTACTCCACTACCCTGAGTGAATCGTATGTGAATAAGAAAGAATGTATTTAAGAGTGAGTGAGATTGTGAATGGGTTGGATTTATGAACTGATTAAGTTGGGGGTAAAATAACCTAGCTGTTGATACCCCTGGAGTACAACCTGGCTGGACGGACAAGACCGAGGCCACACCGAACCGCAAACACTTAGTGTGAGTGATTCTCGAGGCATACCGTTAAATTATTGTAAATTACAAAAGCTGGGTTTGGTGGTGGATTGCGAGAAGTGATAAGCTTTGCTCGCGTTTATGTATGTAAGACGTGGGCAGATTTGAGCTTATATAAATCAGTAATCAGTATCTGACTTCTCAGGACATACAGTTGCGGACTTATAGGTCGTCCAAATATTTCATTTACAAGTCCTAATTCTTTCTCGTCCCACTGACCTCATTCATTTTGTACAGTTATCCACTCACATCCTACCTGAGCATTCTTCACTACTGCTTGCAGTTTCTACTGAATAAGTGCACTTTGTAAACTTTAATGCCAATGCACTAAAATATGATTGTGGGTAATGGTTTGCGAGACGGCGAACACATGTTGGACCAGGCATTGGGTTATTTATAAGGTCTGTCTGCACGTGCTGTTGGGTCCGTCGTTTGTCGCAACGGGTGTTCGTTGTTCAGCGGTAATGTCCGGCTATTTACGTTGATAGACACTTCATGAAGCCGACACTTCAAAAACCTCCAATAGGTATATACCCCAGTGCCGGTTAAACATATGAACGAATATAAATTATTTAATGTTGTTATGTAAGGTTTTGGTTGAAATGAAAAAGTTAATGTCAAGAGCGGGATTCGAACCCACGACCTTCGGCTCATACGCCGCTGCTCTAACCACTTGAGCTATCGTGACTTCGATCCACTCGGACCACCAACTCCCCTTCTCAACCTAGACCCTTTCGAATTTTGAAAAATGGCAAAAATGAGGGAAAATTCGAAAGGTTGTAGGTTGAGAAGGGGGGTTGGTGTCCGTGTGGATCGAAGTTACGACAGCTCAAGTGGTTAGAGCAGCGGCTTATTGAGCCGAAGGTCGTGGGTTCGAATCCCGCTCCTGTCACTAACTTTTTCATTTCAACCAAAACCATACTTAAAAAGATTAATTAATTGAAAGAAGTAATTTGGTCACAGACATTTATGCTTGATATAGTGGTTATTGCTTTTCATACATAGTTTGACAGTAAACAAATAGAATAATCACTGATTCTCGGGCCAGACATGTTAATATGCGGACGTTGACAATGCTTTTAAGTTCAAACTTTACTTGACATGGTTTTACCACATATTGAACGTTATTTTAAATTGAATATTACTTGGTACCAAAAAAAAGAAAAAAAACTTTATAAGAATATTGTCACAATGGCATTTAATTTAATTTAATTCGAACAGAGTGAAACGGTTTGTCAAATTCTGAATAGCGTGGGGGGATGCGCGGTCTCGCTATTTCGTTTTACTGCACTTTTTGTTTTAATGCAATAGGTCGTCCCAAGAATTCATTTCAGAGGGGGGAAAAGTTCATTTTAATTAAGTATTTTATGTGTCACAGTCCAGTTATTGTCTGAAATTTTATTTTTGCCCTGGGTCGACTTATTTCCCCTATTTTTTTTTTTTTATTAGAAGGGAAAGCCCTGGCCGCCTCCAGAGACTGCAAGTTCATCGAGACCTCGAGCGGGATACAGCACAACGTGGACGAATTACTTGTCGGTAAGGCATCAAAATTTTTCACCTGTTTCGTTCTTTTCCTTCTTACTAATTATATATTTTTCTGTTAAAAAGGGATTCTCAAGCAAATCAGACTGAGAGAGGCGAAAGAGCAGAAAAAAGCCAGGAGACGCCTCCACTCCTCGAAAACGTCTTTGAGTCTTTACACGGCCAAGGAGATTCTCGCCAAGGTCTGCCTCTCAGAAGGAAAATCGAAGAGCTGCGAGAATCTTCACGTACTTTAAAAACCCATTAACAATTGAAATACAATATTCGGTGTTTTGTTTTTAGTTTGTAGGAAACAAAGTTAAAAAAAGAAAAAAAAAATGAGAAGCAATTTTGGGTGTATAGAACTTAAAATCGATGTCTCTTCCAAGAAAACTCTCTGGCCTAAAGCGGTAATAAAATTATATAAATGTGCGACAATGAAATTTAAAGGCCTAAGTTGTAACTTAATTTCTATTTGTGTGAGTGTTTGCGAGAGAAGAGCTGTGTGAGAGCGAGCGAGAAAGTCCATATCAAACTAAATAATAATAACAAATAAAAGATACATATGAAAAGTGAAAATAAAGGTTGTACTAGTTGGTAACTTTAACATACAAAAATGATTTTTTCCGCTATAAAATAATATATATATTCTGAAAACAAGCTTTTTTATTTTTAACATTCCATTTGGTGTATTGTGTTAACTCGAGACGTCGTGATTAACTGGACCCCTCGGAAAATAACATTAAACACATAATCAATAAACTTACATTAAAAATTATCTTATAAAAAAATGATGTAATAAGTAAGTTGAAACTTTTACTTATAACATAGAATTTTTAATTAATTAACTCACTTTTTCTTGACCCCAAATTGATGAAATTTTCAATTTTATATTAAAATAATAAAGAAACTACAATCAGCATAGAGGTAAAAACTAGGATTTGATGAAACTAGTCCCTTTTTAATTATTTGCATTACCCTATAACTGCTCAACTCCACTTCCACCAGTTTTCATCACTTAAAATTTAAGTCCTCTTTGAATTCCACTTGTTTCCATGAAATCACCAATGTATTATTTTCTTTTCGAATATTATTATTTCATTGTCAATCTTCATGGTTAGGTGATCAGTGTTACTCTTCTCTTTTCTGTCTCGGTGGTGAAGAACATTGCTGATGTTGTCCCACTTAAGATTACTGAAACGTAGAGGACTTCAGTATTTCCAGCAGAGTTTGGTCTTCCTATACTCGCTGTCAGACTTCTGCATTCTGACATATTCAGCGCTGGGTCTGCTAGATCATTGTATGTTCAACACAACGGAGAACCCATCGAGAACGCTTTCCAGTAAAAGCCTGGGAAAGTTTGGAGATTTGTTGCAGTCGACGGTAACCGTTAAAGCTGATAGATTTAACTTTTCTGGAAAATCCATCGCGTCCATTTTTAGTAGAGGCCCCAGATCTTCGGGTTGTCTCAGGAGCGCTGAGATAAGGTACGGTAAAGTGCGGTTCGTTGGCTTGGTGTTTGATCAAAGTTGGCACTTAATGACGCGTTGAGGTGAAGGGCAGTGATAGTTCTACTAAAATTCATCGGTCAATTCCAGTAGAGAGGAAACAGGGAGAGCCACTTATGACCTATTTTTCAGCCAGAAAAACGTGCTTGGTGTAGATCGTCGAGAGGCCTCGAGGGTGTTTAATTTTGGCTGAGTATGCATCTTACTTTCGACTTGTGGTGGGATTCTAGAGAACGATCGTAAAATGCCAGTACATCCGGATCACGAGCAACTATGAACTCTTGTAAGTACTTGTAAAAGTTACTCCCTGTCACATTTGTCCGGGTTGATTTATTTGCCGAATGATATACCAATTAAATGACTTACCTTTTTCGAGTTATGTTTTTGGCATTTATATCGAGGTACGCAAGATTATCTCGTCTGAAACAGGCTAAGGCATGTCCTGAGCCCACTCCCTATTTTGGATCGCTCGATCTCTGATCTTGTCACATTTCGAAATGGATGACGATGAAGGTCAGTGAAGCGTTGTCGAAAGTCGGTTTGGAGTATAAAGAAAAGGCGGGCAAATTGTTGTCCCAAGCCCTGGGCACGACCGAACAATCCTCATGTTAAAAATGCCATAAGGAATAAGACCAAAAGCAGCATTTTTGAATATGATCGGCTGAGCAGAGACAAATGGCCAATGGAAGCCCAAATCAGCAATGCGAGGTTAGCACAGAGACTTAGGGAGTATAGTTCGACTTCACCATGACACCCAAAAATACTACAACCTTCTTCAAACTCGCCAATTAGGTTTATGTGGATGTTTGGTGATCCCTCTGCAAACCCAAGTGTGGTATATTGTCAAATGTTTAGTGGGTGTGCAAGATGGTGAATTCTTTAAATAAGTGGCTAAATAAAGTAGCTAATAGTAGTCCTCCCTGTGCCAACCCAAGTCTGGAATATTTTCAGATGTTTAGTGGGTCTGCAAGATGGTGGATTCTTGAGTTAGTGGCTAAATAAAGTAAGGTGATAGTGGTTCGCCCTGTGCCAACACAAGTGTGGTATAATTTCAGATGTTTAGTGGGTCTGAAAGATGGTGAATTCTTGAAGCATGTGGCTAAATAAAGTAGGTGATAGTAGTTCTCCCTGAGCCAACCCAAATGTGGCATATTTTCAGATGTTTAGTGGGTCTGCAAGCTGGTGAATTCTTGAAGTAAGTTGCTAAATAAAGTAGGTGATAGTAGTCGTCCCTGTGCTAACCCAAATGTGGCATATTTTCAGATGTTTAGTGGGTCTGCAAGATGGTGGATTCTTGAGGTAAGTTGCTAAATAAAGTAGGTGATAGTAGTCCTCCCTATGCCAACCCAAGTGTGGCATATTTTCAGATGTTTAGTGGGTCTGCAAGATGGTGGATTCTTGAGGTTAGTGGCTAAATTAAGTAGGTAATAGTAGTCCTCCCTGGGCAACATTAGTGTAGTATATTGTGAGATGTTTAGTGGATGTGCAAGATGGTGGATTCTTGAAGTTAGAGGCTAAATAAAATGGGTGATAGTAGTCCTCCCTGGGCAACAATAGTGTAGTATATTGTTAGATGTTTAGTGGATGTGCAAGATGGTGAATTCTGGAATTTAGTTGTTAAATAAAGTAGGTAATAGTAGTCCTCCCTGGGCAACATTAGTGTAGTATGTTGTGAGGTACTTGGTGGATCTGCGCGTGATGAATTCTTGAGGTACGTGATCGAATAAAGTAAGTGAAAGCAGTTCCCCCTGTGCGACCAATTGTTTTTTTATTGTAAAATATTTAATTGGGGGTTTGTAAAAAGTTAGATTTTAGTTGTTTCCATTAAATCTTGATCCTGATAGTTTTGTTCGTTTAATACATTAGTTGTTTTTCTGTCTTTTGCCACCGTGTTTTTAAGTCATTTTGACCTACCGTAGGGAAGGCAGACCAAGATGATCAAAGGCTTCCAAATTTATTGCTTATTTTATGATTGATTCATCTCGAATTACACATAAACAATAAAATGAGGAAGAACAAAATTAACAAAATATAAAAAGGATACGATTTGAAAATTTGGACGCCCCTCCCGTATTTGAGTGCGTCGACGGGGGCGGTTAAGTCGTCCCTTGAAAATCAATAAACACGCCCCCCTAGGAGAGACAGTCGCCACGGGCGGATTTTTGGAGACGGGAGCCGAGCTTTGGTCGAAACAAGGGATTTTGGGCCATTTCAAAGAAGTCTAGGAGTCAAAATTGATGAGATGCTCGCTTGAGTCACGGCACAATTTCAGGACTCGAAAGATCTCGGATTCTGGATAGAAGCGAATCATAGTACAGGCCTTTGACTCGACTTCTACAAAGTGAGTTTCATCTTTTACATTTTACTCGTACACCATTTACCTGTAGATCAAATTGATTAAATTTATATAGATTGTAGGACGTTAGATCTTTTTCTTTTAAATTTTACTGTAAGAATCTAGTGTAAAGTCTTCCTTATGAGACCTGAATCTTTCAAAACCTGGATTATTTCTTCGAATTCGACAATGGCCGCACCTCAGAATACACAAAAGATCTTAATGTATTCCCCTGCTTTTGAAAGTGCTGTGTCAGTCCTGTTTAAGAGGTAAAAAGGAAGAAAGAGAATGTGAAGGAGGTGGAGGCATATGGCAAGAAAGAACATTTCTACTGACAAAAGGCCAGAATTATCTCACTTGATAAGCAGGAACCATAACGCAAGAAAGACGTTAATTCGTACAGACTTAACATACATTTTACATACGCTTTATTATTGTATAACCAAATATAAACACGATAAGTAAGAGAGTGAGGTTTATGTAAATTTTCATTCAAAGGGGAAATCTTCAACTAATAAAAATTGTAAATATTGTTATCAGAAGGCTTTTATCAACTAAGCAAGATGATAGCAAATCATTAAAAAATTTGAAATAGTAATTTCTTATAGCTTTTTTAATAACAAAATTAATTAGGGCCGCCGTTAATCAAACTTGATCAATGAAAGTTGATTCAACAGGTATTTTACATATTTCAATTTCTTCCAGAAGTCCGCAATCCGTGCTTAATCACACGTTGGTACAGTTAAGTTTTTTAAAAATTTCCCAGATGGCCCAGTTCCTGTTTTCTCGGCTGCCCCCGTTCTCGGCGGCGGTGAACGTCGCCCGGGAGACGATCCGGTCCGCCATCCCGGACAAAGGAGGATGCCTCGAGTTCCTCAAGAAGTTCAAGGGCCCGTCGCCGGGCGAGGGTGACAAATTCAGACGGGGTTCCACGGAGATGACCGACTACGGGACCAGGGAGGACGGCTCGCCGGGATCTTTCGAGGGCGGAGAGTCGGGGTTCGACTCGGAAGGACATTCCAGGGGGAAGATCAACGAATGGCAAGCCGCATGGAACGTCACCAACGCCATCCAGGTAATATGCCATTCTTGACCTTGCTAGGACACAGAAAAGCAACTCTCAATAAATATTACATATGCATATTTAAGTACTAAATTTAACTATAAACTATAATAGAGTAAACTCCCCGTCACAGTTTCATTTTGGAACGACATAGTGACATTTCTTCTTGTGGTCTGCGGGCAGATAATCGTCTATTTTGGCCACCGATCATTCTGGTCCACCTATCCTATCTGTTTTGGTATGTCACACGGCATTTATGGTATGCCACTCCTTTGTGGTGGGTTTTTGATACAACTATCAATTATATTATATATCAATTTAAAAAAAAAACTATTTAATATTAATATTTCATCCATAAAGCTAAAGCTTTTTAACGCACTAATGCTTCCAAATATAACTTACGGCGTTGCAGTAATTTCTAGTCTTTCTAGTAAAAATCTTCACAAGTTACATGTCACTATAAATATGTATATTCGCTATATCTTTAATCTACACTATGATTCTAGAATTTATGCCCAATACTGTAATTTATCCATTTTAAAAATTTATGATTTGTTAAAATACAACATATTGACTATTTTCCATGACATAATAACAATACAAAAAACATTATCCCTATTTGATAATGTTTCTTATTTTAAAGTAAAAAAACACTGCATTTAAAATGCCTTTATGTCCTACACACTGTTTTTATAAATAATTTCTTCCTAAATCTATAAAACTTTACAATTTTCTCAATTTTTTTAAAATCATGTAAATTTAAAAAAGTTTATAACAAGCATCTAAAAACTTTCCACTCCAATAGATTATTTTCAGCCATACTCTGTACGTCATATTTAAAAATATATGTAGGCAGTAGAAAAATTATATTTGTATTATACGAACATATTTTGTATTTTGAATTATGTAAACTTTATTTGTATTCACTCGTCGTTCGTTAAAGGCAGGAAAGGTCCATGAGACCTGATTTTGCGAGATTTTATAAATAAAATGTTCAATTCAAATTCAATCCTTTTCAACTTCATCATTGGTGGGTTTTCGATCCACGTATTCTTTCAATGCAAACTGATTTCACAATGTGATGAACCTGTAGTTTGATCGTTTCTTATATTCCAGGTACCTTTCTTCGCTGGTTTGTTCTGGTATGCAGTTTTAGCATTTCACCGTCATCAGTGGTGGGTTTACATTCATGCATTCCTGGAATCAACATTGACACTAGGACAGGCAAAACAGGATGATAGGAAACAATAACTACAATTTTTATCCTATAAACAATGTTATTCCAGAAAAAGAAACGTAAAATTGTCATATTTGCTCATGGACTCGTAAACTGCTTTAATATTTCTTAATTTTCAGTCGGCACTCATTGATATGGGCTGCTTTTTCTTCTTTTCTTCTGCCTTTTACACAATGTTAGTTTAATATCACACCAAACAATTAGATAAAACAGTAAATTGCACATGAATCATTATGAATTGATGAAATGTGGTTTGGGTCATCAATATTTTTCAAGATCTTCCAAGCAACAGATTTTTTTAAATAAGTTTATTTCTGCCTGCTGTTATTATCAGACTACAGACATTAGAATTATATAAATTCTTAAGGTAATAGAATACAGTTTTGTTGTACATGCTTCATTTTACCTTTTTCACGCATTCACACAAATAAATACATTCAAACCTATGTACATTGCATTCATTCAATTCGGTGGATAGAGTATTGAATATTCCTCCATCAACTGTAGATTAACTATTGCTTATCAATTTAATATAAACAACAATAACTTTGTCCAAACATGCCGAATTATTTATTTCTTTATAGTTTTTCAACATTTCACAAAAAAAAGCATATTAAAACTAAATAGTAACAAAGACTGAAAAAAGATGGAGCGATGATCATTAGTTAATCAATTAATATTAAAAATGTAAAGCTATTTTATTAGGAGGACATCACAAACAGTTCACAGATTTCAAGAACTGTTTCTGGTATACCGAAATCTGATTTTCTTCCTCTATTGGCCAAGTTTCACTATTTTGAGCCAAATATCGTATCAAAATAGATCTTTCTATGTCGAATATGCAACAATCTATTATTTTGTCATTTCAGCTCCGAGCGCTTGCGAAATATTACAACATACATTCAATACGCATTCACACAAATAAATACATTTTCACTTCTATATTACATTCATCAACCCAAGTCACGTACACAGCTCGAGGGGCATGGGAATGCTATTCTACCATCAGCCCCTCCCCATTCACTCTAATAAATACACTCATTCATACAAAACACATGTTTTGACGGCTATATACAATAAAAAATTCCCAATTCCCTTGAAAAGCAGACCACGGAACCCGGAAACTCGCTACCGTGTCTGAGAACCATTCTTAAACCCGGCGGCATGCCTACACGCTCTCTGTATTGAGCCAAGGCATGACACGCCTCTATTATATGGGACACATCGAACAACCTTTCTCTGCGTAAGGGGCAAAAGCAGCTTTGCCAACCGCATATGACCAATCCTCGGTCGGGTGAGGACGATCCCTCATCTCCCACTCAGGTTCTCTGAGGGCCATCTACCTGTCGTGCTCTTGACTCGCAAGAGCCCAGGTTTGGTTATTGTAGCCACAAGGGCGTGCAGGATTACTTATTATATTAAATCTTGGACGATATTATCTATTTTTACCATGGTTTGTCATGGCCATTGTGGATGTGAAGGAATTCTTTATTTCTAGTCGAAGGCGATGTTATAGTCGGATAATAGCGTTTTGTTTTTTTTTTTTTTTTTTTTTTTGTTAGCGTTTTGTTATTTTTGCAAAATTGATATTTTTCCATTCTTCTTCCCTCTTTTTTATATTCTCCTCCTCAGTACGATTTTTGACGTAGGTTACAGGAACCTCTGCGAAACCTATGGGTGTTCCCTTATCCTTTGCTGTCTCTTTTGCGGTCTCATTCCCCACTTCACCAGCATGTGCCTCGACCCTACAAATTGTAACCGAAATCATGTCGCAATATTTTTAGGCTTTTTTTCTGATTCCTTCAACTAATTTAAGAGTTCTGTGGTGTTGAATCATTGTGGTAGAGACTTCACTGTCCGTATGAAGAATTGTCGTTCTTTTTGCACCTCCCGTTTCATTCTATAAGAATTCCTCTAGTGCATTCATAATGGCCAGAAGTTCGTCTTGGTTGTTCGAACACCACGATGCTTTGATGTTGTCACGATTCTTTTTTTTATATAATCAAGATAGCGCATCCGACCATGTTTGTAATTGTGCTACCTATCCATGAAAACCTCATAGTCATAATTTCCGTTTATGGAATCAAATTTTAACTCGTCCACGATTGTGACATTTTCTGTCTCAGTTACATGAGCCCAGTTTTGTGGGGTTATTGGCTTTTCTTTTTCGTATAATGATGTCGTAGCAACAGAGGTTAAAGTCCTCTAAGTCCCATATTGACCCATGAGTATTGACCCGGAACCTCGG
Organism: Cimex lectularius; assembly: GCF_000648675.2. Classification (NCBI taxonomy): domain Eukaryota; kingdom Metazoa; phylum Arthropoda; class Insecta; order Hemiptera; family Cimicidae; genus Cimex; species Cimex lectularius. Next base: position 3,328,204 of record NW_019392688.1, on the reverse strand, counting down.
CATTAGGTCCGAATAAATAATAAGGCTATGGCCACTCCAATAGTTGATCAATGACGCCTTTTTGTGCTTGAAGAATCGATTTGCTTTCCATTTATTACATTTTTTTGTTACATACTTTGCAGTTTCGTTAAAAAACCATAGCCTATTGAGTGGGCCATTCTGATAATTGGCAATCGACCTGTTGAACGAATTAGGTTCTATTTTAGATTTGTCTTTTTTATAAAAACAAAACATATTAAAGTTATAATTTAATGTTTTAAAGTTTGTAATAAATTTTTCTTTTTCAGGGGATGTTCATAGTTTCGTTGCCATTCGCAGTACTTCGCGGAGGCTACTGGGCCATATTTGCCATGATCGGAATCGCCCACATTTGCTGCTACACCGGGAAGATTCTCATCGAATGCCTGTACGAGCAGGACGAAACAGGAAGACGTGTCAGGGTGAGGGATTCGTACGTCGGTATAGCAGCCGTCGCGTTCGGACCGGTTTGGGGGGCGAGGGCCGTCAACACGGCACAGCTCATCGAACTCCTGATGACGTGCATCCTGTACGTGGTGGTCTGCGGCGACCTCATGGCCGGGACTTTCCCGGACGGACCGATAGACACGAGGTCCTGGATGATGTTCATCGGCATATTCCTCGTGCCTTTGGCTTTTTTGAAAAGCCTCCATCACGTCTCGACGCTGAGCTTTTGGTGCACAATGTCCCATCTTGTCATCAACGTCATCATATTCGCCTACTGCCTCACCGAACTTCCCGATTGGGGTTGGTCAAAAGTCAAGTGGGAGTTGGATTTTGAGAACTTCCCTATTAGCTTGGGCGTAATTGTGTTCTCCTACACATCCCAGATCTTCTTGCCGACCTTAGAAGGCAACTTGATAGACAGATCTAAGTTCAATTGGATGTTGGATTGGTCTCATATCGCAGCGGCGGCTTTCAAATCTATATTCGGTTACGTCTGCTTCCTCACCTTCCAGAACGACACGCAACAAGTGATCACTAATAATTTGGATTCGGCGGGTTTGAAAGCCATGGTCAACCTCTTCCTCGTTATCAAAGCAGTCCTCTCTTATCCTCTTCCTTATTACGCAGCGTCCGAACTGATCGAAAAGTCAATTTTTTCGGGCGACGTCCTTCCGACCATATGGAATCTCGACGGGACGTTGAAGATCTGGGGTCTGACTTTCAAGGTCGGCCTCATACTCAGCACTGTCCTCATGGCGATATCAATACCGCATTTCGCCATTCTCATGGGGTTCATCGGCTCTTTCACCGGTACCATGCTCTCTTTCATCTGGCCTTGTTACTTCCACATGAAGTTGAAAGGGCACGAAATGACCTCGAAGCAGCTCGCCTACGACGCCTTCATCATCTTCCTAGGCTTCTTGTTCGCCGTCATCGGCGTCTACGATTCCGGTTCTGCGCTTATCTCCGCCTTCAAAATCGGCCTCCCGTTTTAAAAACCGAGCAGTACCGTGTAAATACCGAAGGTGTAAGTACTCGAAAGATTCTTCCCTTTCGTTCACTCACAGACCTGACACGGTCCTCTGTATCGAATGAATTTGAATATTTCCCACTTAGAGGTAGATTTTAATGCTTAGACTAATAATCGCATTAACGACAATAAAAATGATTTAAAATAAACAATTTTTAAACTTAAAAACTGCCAAAAAATTAAGATTGTTCACAATTTATTGTTGTGAGGGAAGCGAAGGGGAAAAACTTCTGAGTAAAGGCTGGGGTTAGAAAAATCTAGATGCTTTCTTTTATAAATAAAAACAATTTATTGTAACGAAGTCTTCCACAAAAGCAAAATTGAATATAACTAGAAGTAAGGGTTAATTTGAGGGGGGGTGTTATCGTCGATATTGTATATGTAAAAAGTGTATTTAAATTTTGATTGTATTGTATGTATTGTGTGAAAAGAAAAAACAAAAACGCCTAACGTAAACAAGTCTTCCATGAAAAAAAAAATGCGTTGAGTATTCAGAGATGTGGATCTGATAGAAAGCCAAAATAAGTGTAATAAAAAGCTCATACTACCTTTGTAATTTATGCTTTTTTTATATTGCTAACCTTGTTAATTATAAATTTTAAATTTTTTTTACTGTACTGATATTTTTAGTTTGTACTCATAAACCAAAAACAATAATGCCTAATTGATTACAAATAAATTATTTTATTATTTCCTACTATTTCAATTCAATGAACTTGTTCTTTGTTTTTTACTGAATACTTAGGTGATTAAGTTTGAAATTTTTAAGAAGTATATATTATTGTTAATTATTACTATATTAGATATTTGTGTAATACTAGTAAAGTTGAGTTAGTATGAGCTCTTAGTCATAATTCTATCGGATTCCACAGACAGAACCTCTTTTATAGGTTTAAAAAACACTATTTTGTACTCAAAACACTAAAAAAAAAATTAAAATTGTTGATAGTTTGTAAGCTATAGTTGATATATGTGTATTTAGAAAAATGAACGAGGCAAAAAAAATACAAGTCTTCCAATTTGTTATTTAGCTAGTATGAAAATTAATATAAAAGTAATAAATGTGATTGTATTAAAAATTCAAGTCTTCCATGTAATAAAATAATAAAGACGGGCAACATTTGGGCGCGCAGCATTTAAACAAATTCGCATAGCAATATATTTATAAGGCCTTTTTATTTTTCATTTGTAAATTGATATGAAAAAAAAAAACAAGAATAATTTTAAAAAAGTATATAACAAAGATTAAACAGTAAAAACTTGTTTTTAACAACGCCTCGTTTTTCTTTTTCTTGATGCCCGTTCGTCTTTTCTTCTCTGGGATAATTAGGAGATTCCCATGGACGAGAGTTTCACCTCTGTAGCGTAATCCTCCACTGTTATGGCAAAGCTTCCTCGTGGAAAAGGGTGTCGCTATTACGGTCTACCCTAAAAAGCAGTTCCGAAGAGTTAATTTTATGCAGATAACCTGGATAAACAATTGTTAACAGGAAAAACACCGTTCACCTTTTCGTAGCATTAATTTAAAAAAATTTCCAATCAAATACAAGTAATATCTATCTGTTCTTTTGTTAAGCTAAAATCTCTAACTCTCAGTTATTTTTAAAATAATAATAGAATAAGACATTTTTTAATTATAGAGTAATAACCTGAACACACTTTTCTGAAGTCAATCTGGGAATAAAATCAGAAATTTAATTTCTTAGATTTATACACCAAATATTTAAAACATAACAGCAACATAATTAATTTTTAAAAATCTTCAGTATCATTATTTGCCCTTTTTTAACTTAGTCACCCAGCTTGAGGGTCATCGATCTTGAAAAGAAGTAGAATTTATCCAGTTGACATGAGAAAGAATGTGAACTGGTCAAATTCCTTCGTGGTTGTAATTCTACAATTTATTCAATTATTTATCCATCAATTAGTTCAAACGAGGACAAAACCCCGGGATAGGACAGTCAATTACATAATTCATATACGCTATTATAATATTATCACTGAAAAAATAAAAATAAATTACAAAAAAATGCCTTATGTGAATTACAATTGTAACGAAATAAAACTAAATACAAATAAACAACACAATAAAATACGAAATTACAGATCTAAGTTTACAATTTAAAGTCAAAATAAACACATTAAAATAATGACATTTTCACCCTTATGTTTTCAAACATTTATAAATTTTCTTTTTGAAAACCCAGACTGTCGACAAATGGGTCACTTTTTTTTTTAAACTTATTTATTAGAGCGTATATTTTGACGACACATTTAGTCGAGGACCGATTCGTCCTGCAAGTCGGAACATAAAACAGCTCGTAAAATCGCAGATTACTATTAGGGAGTTTAAAACAAAGCCGAGAAAGAAATTCTGGGGCGTGGACAATTCCGTCAAAAATGAGTAGCTACCCAAACATTAAGCAGTATACAAAGACTAGCAAACCTATGTATCACAGGGGCGATGAGAACAACCCCTACATTAGAAACTTTGCTAAACCTACCTCCACTGGAAATATTCATACCAGGAGAGGCTAGGAAAAGCTCACTTAGGCTCCAGAAACAATTAAATTGGAAAGGAACTAAATAATTCGGGCATACAACCATAATCAACAAAATTAGACACCCATTATTAGAAATGGGGACTGATTATATGAACCCGGAACTTCACAACTTCCTATAAAGTCTCAACGGACTATAAAGGAGAGGAAGTACACAAGAGAGCATCAGATACGATGATATGGTACACAGATGGCTCCAAAACAAACGAAGGATCAGGCGTTTTCTGTAAAAGCCCAAAACATGAGCAATCAAACTCATTAGGGAAGTACACTTCGGTCATTCAAGCAGAAATACATGCCATCAATGCTTGTGCCCTGGAAAATCTTAAAAGAGGTTACACGGACAAAAAAATCCTCATAAGATCAGACAGCCAAGCATTAAAGCATTAGCATGTAAAAGAATCACATCAAAATTAGTCAGTGAATGCATCCAAAATCTCCAAAACCTTGGGAAAGACAACAACCTGATGATATCTTGGGTGCCAGGGCACAGGGGAATTTTGGGTAACGAGAAAGCAGACAGACAGGCCAGAGGAGGATCTGCAAGACCATACGTAGGCCCCGAACCTATTCTTGGGATAACAAAAACAAATATAGAATCCTCTATCGCAGAATGGATCCAAACAAAACAAAAGGAGAAGTGGATAAATTCTAGCGGTGCTAGACATAGTAAACTTATGATGAAACAACCCTCCCCGAGACTGGCAAAAACACTGCTGCAATTGGAGAGGGCCAAACTTACAGGAGTGGCAGGATTACTAACCGGTCACTGGCATCTGAGAAAACATCTACACAACAGTTACCCATGATCCCATTTGCAGATTATGTAATGAGGAGGAGGAAACAGTCACTCATATCATCTTCGAATGCGCTCAATGCGTTTAACCTTACGTACGGAAAAGACTTAGGGAATCAAATTGCAGCAGCAACAGTCAGTGACCTGATACTTCTAAGAAGAAGGATTGAGTCTATTGACTGAACTAAGGAACTAGGAAGGTACAATAAGCCAGAAGGCTGCAGTGCCTGGGGAATACAAACCCCGCTTTCTAGTATCCTTTTCCACCATACAATACCTTAACGTCAAAAATGTCTTCCAATGCAAAAATCAGAAAAGCGACGGATCGGCGTGAATCCGACGAAACTAAATTCAAAACTTTAAAATCTGCATCATACGATAGAAACCAAGTCCAGATTTGACAAAAAGATATTCACAAGTTCTAATTTGTATTCGTTCCGTGCCAGCAGTATGAGTCTTACACGTGGGGGACCACACCAAACATTCTTCAGAACACTTCTGACCAAGGACTATATAGTGTCAATTCCGAAAGTAAAGTCAGATGTGAGTATTTTTACAAATCCAATCCTATACGTTTTATTCGGAGATCGTGAGATGCGGTCTAGAGTGACGTAGGTTTTGGAAAAACATTTTCTTTATCGTGCCTACGTTTCGATCTCTATTGAGATCATCTTCAGGGCCTACGTCACACCAGACACCTATACGTTTTTTTTATAATGTAGGAATAGTGGTCCTCAAAAGGGCAATTGTTGTTAGAGACAACTTCCAGATCTAGAATCATATCTATCTCTTCAAAAGGACTACCACCAATGAAATAAAGGATACAGAATCGAAAAAGGAACGAGAAACAAATGCAATAGCATTTATTAATGTTAATTGAGCACATTAAGAATGCATCAATCGTGGAAAGCAGGGATGTCCTCTGTAATATAACAAAAGGCTATAAAAAAAAACCCTTCAAAATTTAATTAATTGACCACATCGTTGAAGAAGGTATTGAATAAAACAAGTCCACAATGGGAGACTTGCGTAAGACCAGATCAAAACATTTGAACTTTTGAACCTCATTCGACCAGAAACCATCAAAGCTGATACGACAGGATCTTCCTACGAGAAAATAAAGTAAAAAGCAGCTCACTGACACCGGCATACGAATTAATTTACAGCTGGCTCAATTTCTGTTCCTAAAGGCACATACTGCATAACGTTACTACCATAAAATTCACGAAACTCCGTAAAGAAAATCAGATATTCCACATCAAACTTGGACAATTGGTTTCACCCGTTAAGACCCAATATACAACTTTCAAATTATCGAATGAAGAAATGCTCTGAATGAACTTGTTAATATGAACAGTTAGTCAAAACCAATCTGGTCCGCTTTTATCGGGCAGCCTTATGCCAAAGACTACAGACGATTTTAAATCGAGTGATTTTATTGTTTTCACTTTGCTATTTTATATTTTATTGGCATAAATTGCTAAGTAATCAACTGAATTATTGGGTTGTCCGGAAAATAATGCAGGATTTTAAGTTTTCATTAAAAAAAATCTATATAAAATATTCTGTTTACGTTTACAGGATTACTCATTTGTATGAATGTCAACACTTATTAATCCTCTTCCAAATGATATTGTTTGTTTACCTCTGTAGCATTCCGCTACTTGGAAATAATTCAGTCATCCTTATAATGTCAAAGCGAGAATTTCGTACGATTTTCTTTTACGAGTTTAAACTCGGCCGAAGCGGAGCCCAAACGGCTAGAAACATTAACCAAGTCTGGGGCGAGGGTTGTGTTAATGAGTGCACTGTGCAAAGGTGGTTTAAAAAATTTCGGGAGGGAGATTTCAGCCTTGAAGATGAAGAAGGTCGTGGAAGGCCTTCCTCTCTTAATGATGATGTTCTGCGATCAGTGGTGGAAGAAAACCCCAAAACAACTGTTCGAGAACTTGCAGAGCAACTCAAAGTCAGTAAAACGACCGTCGCTGACCACCTCAAGGCGATTGGAAAAGTGAAAAAACTCGAAAATTGGGTTCCACACTCATTAAACGATCGCCAAAAAAATCAGCGCTTTGATGTTTGTGCATCACTTCTTTGTCGAAACAAAAATGACCCATTTCTGGCCAGAATTGTTACATGTGACGAAAAGTGGATTCTCTACGATAACACTAGACGTTCTGGACAGTGGCTCGACAAAGGAGAAGCTCCAATACATTTTCCAAAGCCCCCAACTCATCAAAAAAAGGTAATGGTTACGGTATGGTGGGCTTCATTTGGTTTAATACACTACAGCTTCTTAAATCCTGGCGAAACCATCAATGCTGAATCATACTGTAACCAAATTAATACCATGCATCAGAAATTGGCAGTAATGAAGCCCTCTTTGGTCAATCGGAAAGGGCCCATTTTGTTGCATGACAACGCTCGACCACATGTGTCACGTGTAACGTCACAAAAATTATTGGAGCTTGGCTATGAAACTTTGCCTCACCCACCCTACTCTCCGGACCTCTCGCCTACTGACTACCATTTTTTTAGACACCTGGACCACTACTTACAACACATAATATTCAAAAATCAAACGGAACTGGAAAATGCATTTATTGACTTTATCAATTCTAAAAATTCTGAATTCTACTCAGACGGAATTAATAAGTTACCAACACGTTGGGAGAAATGTATTGAGAGTATGGGAAATTATTTTGATTAAAGAACATTGCTTTAAAGTAACTAGTTTCTTTTTTTTTGTTTAATACCAAAATCCTGCATTATTTTCCGGACAACCCAATATATGTTGTTTTCTAAATTTAGCAACATTATGACTGGATGGCTTGTGTGTATGTCAGGCACTAACAGCCAAAGATCTGCATGACTAAACGTCTAACTAAGCCCAAAACCTGTAGTTTGGAAAACAAGATCAAATTCCCCCATTTCGGAATAATAAGTTTTATTTAAATATAACTTCAGCTAGTGACGAATAGATGGCTTTTTGGGTCCGCCTATGATCGCTATTTATCTCTGGTATACAGCGAAGGATCTGGATGACCATCTCTAGGCCCAAAACCTAATATGGAAAACGAGATCAAACATATTTTTTTTCAGAATAGTAAGTTTTCTTTAAATGTAAATTTTAAACTAGTGACGACTAGGTGGCTTTTCGGGACCGCCTTTGCTCGCTGTTTATGTCTGTTTTACAGCGAAGGATCTGCATGGTCAATATAGGACCAGAATCTACAACTAGGATAAAAAATCTCGCTATCTCCGTCTTAGAACAAAAAGTTTGGTCAATCCTTTTTAAAAAAGATGGTTCCTACTCACATTATGTTGTAATCTCTATAATCTCTAAAAGTTTGGTCTGTAGTAACTTTTTTGGTCCGTCTGTTCTCGCTGTTCGTGTGCATGTTCAAAACCACAGCCAAAGGACGCTTAACTATAAATCAGTTAAGACAGTTTGAATTTATTTAGTTGTGCATTTATTGACAGTTAATTGGATTGGTTTGAGTAGAACAACAAATGGCCAGAAACGACTGTCTGGTCCGCCTACGCTCGCTTTTTTTTTTGTCCGATATTCTTCTTCCAAACCGCAGACGATTTTAAACTGAAAGACGTGATTACTGATACTGAAATCAGCGTCAAACCTAGGATCCACTGGGCTATGTTTTTTTGTATGTAGTGATAGTAATAAGTAACGCCTTCATGTCTTATCTGGTCCGCCTACCCTCGCTTTTTTGCCCTTGTTTTCAACGATTTTACTGATTGCTTTGATGTTTCTGTAAAAGAGGAGATGCTGCTGAATGTAATATCTTCTATGCAATCAACCAGCCTTTACTATGTAATAGAGTCTCGTGAATTAATTCTGACCCCAGCCTTAATTCACGAGACTCTATTACATTGATTACTTTGGTTTTCCAGGATTCTTTTTTTTTAACGAAGACTTAAATTGATTATTTCCAACACGAGAAAACTACCTTTGGTTGGTATGTTAGAAAAACTAGTTTTTTTGGGTAGATTTTTTAAACATAATATTGGAATTAATAACAACTAGAAGGGCGTCGGTGGCCGCAACGGTTTTGGCGTTGACACAGCGCTCATCACTCTAAGGTAAAGGTCCCGGGTTCGAATCCATCGGCCCTGCATTCGAACCCGATATACTTACAAATGGGCTTTTTTTTTCAAAAACACCGGCAGCCCGAGGGTTGATATAACCTCTGCTGTTGCGAACCCTCGTAAAAAAAAAAAAATAAAATAAAAAGGAAACATTAAAACCGAACACGCTCACATACGTACACGTACAACATGATAAAATATTTTATGAAACGAAAGAAAAACAAAAATATAACAACAGTGCAGAAACAGAAAACACACATAAACACAAACACGAAACTCAAAACAAAAAAAACACTAAAAAGTACAAAAACAAAGGAAACTAAAATATGTAAAAAAAGGTACAACTTGCTTAGTTATCTGGTCTGCCTCTCCTGGCTGTTTTGGTCCCACAGACTTCTTGCAAAGGCTATAGACGATGTTTTCTTATATTTCGACCTCAACAGTTAATCTTATGATTTTTCCTTCTTGAAGGTGGGATAATAGGTTAGTCTATAATAGGCTATAGATGATTTTAACTTAATTAAAATGATTACGTGGTTTTATTGTTTTTATTTAATATCTTTTGTTTTATTGATATAAATAGTTAAAAAATCCACTGGATTATAAATTTGCTGGTTTTCGAATTAAATATATAAGAAAAACGATTTTAACTTTTTTATGCATATGTTAATTGATAGTTTCATTGACAAGTCATTGGATTATATTATCATGCTAAAGATGCCTGAATCTTCACGTCACCGGTTATGCTCGTTGACCTCTGATCAAAACAGACGTTAAGATGAAACAGATAATTTTTACATAGCTGATCTGTGAAAAAAATTTTTATGTTGTTCGTTCTTATTTTATTCATTGGAATAGGTTAAGGCTAAATATGCTAACTCTAACACCGAATCTTATTTGGTCCGCTTATTCTCGCTGTTTTCTTTCAAGAACTATGTTTAAATCAACCTATATTTTCGACAGTTGTCTTACTTTTTTGTAAAAAAATGGGATTTGATCCATTGAATTGGCTGAATCTTTTCTGATCTGCTCGCTGCCCGTTTCTGACAGACCTACATCGAAACAGGTCATCTATAACTGTTGACCTGTGTTCTTCGCGATAATAGATTTATTGTACGATTTCTTCGTGTGGTTTGCGGTTCGTTAAACCGGTATTTTGATCTGTTCCGATTAATTTGGTTTATCAGACGCGTTTAGGTTTTTCGCCTTATTCAATACTTGTCTGTTATATTGCTATTTTTGACACATGGAATCAATATAGACAGTTCAATACAGGCAGTCAGAGAAAAATATTGGAAACGAATAGACTACAATTTTATTTTTGTAAATTTTATTTTATTAGTAAAACACAAGATTTTTATCAAATAAGAACTTTCTTACTTAGGAAACAATATATACGTTTTATTAGAAGTCGTTATCGTTTATTATATCGATTCAGGTTGTCTGCCTTGAATACAGACAGTTCAAACTGTTCCTCCTTTTTACTGTCTGCGAGGTACAATAGCCAGTAAGCGTTGTTGTAAACTACCTTTACAGACTTGCACACAAAGGTGTTCTCTTAAATAACATAGGAATTGGTTTCCTCAAAGTTCTTCTCCATTCCCCAGAATCGATGGAAAATGGGCTAGCGGCCTTTGCCATTATACTCTCAAACTGTCGTTCTCCAACGCATTCATTTCTTTCTTGTATTGGAATTAAGTGTGTGTGTCGTATTATGTCATTGTCCATTAATCTAAGTGTATCCCGCTCTTTCTTCGACACACTGGCGATTACAATATGCATTGTCGAGATACCGCTAAATCTGGAGAGCTTGTATGAACCTATTATAGAGAGGACAGTGAAGCACAGTAATACTTATTGTTTTTTGTTTGTATTTGAAAAAAAAATATATATAATATTATTTAAAATCATGCTTACGTTATGTACGAGTAAGATCGAGCGTCGGTCTTTTCCACGCCACTCTCCCTTTCTTCCGCCGAGTGGGAGGCTCATCCTCGCCGAAAGACAATCTCTTCTTCCCTCGCCATCCAGGGATATAAAACGCGATTAAACCGTGGAGGCGGAGCTCAGTACGTTTTGACTTTTCGCCCTGGTCAAATTGAGAAGAAAGCCTGACGGAATTTGACGCCCTGAGTCAGGACTGGGGAACTTCGCCATCCTAAGTTCAAACCAAAACGGTGAAGGATTATTATTGCTGGACGCGATTATTCTAAAAACAAGGTACGTCTTTAAAACGCTCGTCAATTTTTAAATTTATTTTCAAAAAGTTGCGTCTAAATATGCAACAGAACATTATTACAACCTTGAACAGAAAAAAAAATTATGAAGATGAAGAACCTGCAGCTTGATTGCCTACGATATCGGGTCCGCCTCTTCTCGCTAGCTCTCCTAGGTGTTTCGTATAGAAAATCCTAGACCAACTAAAGATAGCGTCATAACTCCTATGACATCGACATACACCTTCAAAGTTGTATCTGTACGAATAAAACAAGCGAAACTGGACGGACCAGGATGATCATAGCGGATTAGGTTTAAAATTATTAAACTATTGAGCTTACGGTATTGAAATAAAAATATATATCAAATAAAATACAAATGTCTATTCATGCGGTAAAGTGCAAACATTGATCAAATATATCCTCTATGTTTTTTTTAATTTATAAAACTTGTAAACAATACCTCACTCTTTATTCAAATTAATTTTCTTTAACTTTCCAATTTTCTATTTTTTTTTCTTCTAATTTCTAAGAGTTTTAAAAGTCGCAGAATGTCACAATCGTCCGCTTCCTATATTTTTCGGATGTTGGTCCATTAGAAAAAGCCACGGCTGACAAAATAACGACAGACATACCGCTGGATATAGCCAAAGATTAATATATTAATCAGGATGATCTTTGATGAACAACCTGTATAAAAACATAGTTATATGATTTGCTTACCGTCATCTTCAATGGTCGGTTTTTGGTCCATTTGAGGGCTGAACACCTTATAAAAGGACACGACTGATTTAATAACGCACAGAACAACCACTGGACGTGGCTAAGGGCTAATATATCAGTATGATTATTGATGATCACCTGTATAAGAACTCAATATCAGACGTGATTCGCCATATCGCTATCGTCTACAGTTGGTTTTTGGTTCATTTCTTGTCTGAACACTTCACGAAAGGCCTCAGCCGAATTAATATCGCGCAGACTAACCAATGAATATGGCACAATTTTATAACGCATCTCACACCGAGACACCTTTGCATAAACTTTATAAAGTTCACGGTTGACTTAATAACGCACAGAACTAAAGATTTAAAAAAATGGCTATAAAAACAAATCTAGCAAGATTAAGCGGGCCAGGATGATTGAATACGATCAAGCTATGCTTATACAATTAATATTTAATTACGGATCAATTAAATATTTGTTAAAATAATAAAAAAAAAGACGTCAATATACGCTATATAAAATGTTCCATGCTTTATTTAGAGTACGAGAGTGCAAAATGTACCAAATTTTTATTTTTTTACATAGATATATTTATTTTTAATTATATATTGAGATGTATATTTTATTTACCTTCGTGTTATTTATTAAACTTTTGCCGGTTTTCCAAATTTCACCCCGGTAAAAGCGGCATTACTTGCAAACTTTTCACTTTATCTTTGTGCCGAATTTATACAAGCTTAAAACCTTGAAAGTAAATTTTACAAATTACAAAATCTGTCGGAAAGCTTTAAGCTTTTAAAGTGTGGTAGTCTGGCCTGGGATGAACTCATGTCGGATGCACACTGATCACTTTTCCCGGGGTCCGTCTATTTTCGCTGTTTTCACAGAATAGAAAAAAAGAAGCCAATTCGACATATTACGTTGTTGATTAAAAGAAAAAAAATCTATTTGTGTGAATTAAAAATGTCTTTTCTCTACTTTTTTTTTACAGCAATATATATTGCATATTATATATTATATGTTTACATATGTAATTCTGGAGTAAAATGATGTTAGTCGATTGATAAAACAATAGCAAACGACTGTCATTTTACTACAGAGGTACAAATTGATTAGCAATCTATATTTCAGAGTTATTTCACTTATCTGTATTCTTACATTCACTGATCCATCACATGTTCCAAATTTACAAAAAAAAAAAAAAAAATCATTAATTTAGGAGGGCATGTGAGCCTTACAAATTACATTTCAATTAGTCGACGACTCTTTTTTTTTCAGGTAAAAAAAAGAAAAAGGAACTAACTTTGTACTATGGATTTGTTTTAGCAATCTACTAACGACATTTTACTACAGGGTTACAAATTAATTAACAGTCAATCTTTTTTATGTTTTCACTTTCTTCTTTCTTGTTACATTCATTGATCCATCACACGATCCAAACTTACAAAAAAAAAATATGAATTCATTAATTTAGGAGGCCATGTAAGCCTTACAAATTACACTCCCATTGGACGACGACTCTTTTTTTTTATGTAAAAAAAAGAGAAAGGAACTAACTTTGCACTATGGAACCAATTTGTTTTAGCAATCGACTAACGTCATTTTACTACAGAGTATAAATTGATTAACAGTCAATATTGTTTTTATGTTTTCACTTTCTTCTTTCTTCTTATACTCATGATCCAAACTTCCAAAAAAATTAATATTAATTAGAAGGCCATGCGAGCCTTACAAATTTTCAAAACGTAAAGAGAAACGAGCTGTTAAGAGGTTTTTCTCTCCTCCGTCACTCACGATTCTCAGTTTTGGACGGAACGTTTTCTTCTTTCACGTTCAGCAAACAAACAGCATCTTCGTCGTCTACCGTGGATCCTTCCTTCCTTTCTATTTCAACAGGCCCGCCTCCCGTCATTATCGGGATTTGTCGTGGGCGATTCGGGCTTTCTTTTTCCTTTATTTCACGTCGTGTACATCCGAGCTGTAAACGTCAGGTGCCGTTGAGAAGGAGGAAGAAAGTCCGAGGTTAAAGGTCCTCAACGCGAAAACTTTCCAACGTTCATATTCAGATTTATCTAGCCGCCGTAAAACGTTAACAAATAAAACTCAGGAAACTGTCAAAGATTTTTACTGCTTGAATTAATAAGCAATGAGCACACACAGTTGAGGTTTTAAATTATATTTAACGTTTATGAACCGATTAAGACTACTGGAAAGTCTCAGGCTTCATTGGGTCGAACCGGCTTCTGATTTATTAAATACTTTATTTCCTTTTTTCCTGAAGAGATTACGGAGAAAAGGAGACGAAAGGTAACGGTCTCAGTGCCATCTACGTATCCAGGCCCGACTGTCCTAAATGTCAAACGACTTCCATTCAGAGCGTTTAAAGTAAACGGGGCTGAAGCTTTAAAACATTCAATCCCGCGGCTCCCTTTTATAAAATTCCCCTCTCGAGATTATTTATTTGTGTATACATCACGGTTAAATAATAGCTTATTTAAGAATTTTTCAAAGGAATTGAGACGTCCGTTACCCAGTTACGCGTATCGAGGATGCGCTGTTTTTCACACTCCCAGGATGGCGTGAGAACTATTACGTAAACGCGGAGGAACAAAGCCTAAAAATCCCGCCGAGTTGCATGGGAATAGAGAATAAAAAGCGAGTTTGGTGGGGCCAAAGGGCATTTCCGGGTCCGCTTAATCAAAATACTTGTACTTAGTTGGCAAAAAGCCCACGCACACTTGCGGGCCTTTTCTCAACATCACGCAGATTTTATCCACCTATTCTGAAAATGCAGTTATCTCTTTAGCCGAAGAAAGTAACAGACAAGAAATCAGAATGCAGCCGATTTGCATATTTCTCGGTTTACCCTTGATAAACATCAATCTACCCAAAGGATCGTCCTTCTCAGCCATGATCGGATCATCTTCTAATGTTGATGATGGGTGTTTCTCACTGAAGAAGGCGCGATGCCGAATAATTCAATAAACCCGCGAATGTACATAATTAGACATTGCTGTTTAGCCGTAAAGTTATTGATTATGTATTTAAAAAGGAGAAAATAAACAGTAAAAAATATTTAGGGCACTAAACAAATTTTTCACAAAACGATTATTTGGAGATCGTGAGGTGGGGTTTGGTGTGACGTAGGTTTTAGAAAAACATTTTCTTTATCATGCCAACGTTTCGATCTTTATTTTGGTCATCTTCAGAGCCTGGGATTTGTAAACATTATTTACATTTTACAGTTGTACAAGTACGGTGTGGAAAAAAATGAATTTATACATTGCTAGAAAATTTTACATAGATTAAAAAAAGAATTTGAATTGAATGAATAAATTCATTTTTTTAATCTAAAAAAATATAATATACATTGCTGTTTGGCCGTAAAGTTATTGATTATGTATTTAAAAAGAATAAAATAAACAGTAAAAAAAATTTAGGGCACTAAACAAATTTTTTTAGAAAACGATTATTTGGAGATCGTAAGGTGGTGACGTAGGTTTTAGAAAAAAAATTTAGGGCATTAAACAAATTTTTTTAGAAAACGATTATTTGGAGATCGTGAGGTGGGGTGACGTAGGTTTTAGAAAAACATTTTCCTTATCATGCCAACGTTTCGATCTTTATTGTGATCATCTTCAGGGCCTGGGATTTATAAACATTGTTTAAATTTTACAGTTTTACATGTAGGATGTGGAAAAAATGAATTTATACAATGCTAGAAAATTTTAGTTAAAAGAATGAATTTATAAATCGCTAGAAAATTTTACATAGATTAAAAAAAAGAATTTGAATTGAATGACTGAATTCATTTTTTTTATCTCAAATTTTCTAGCATTGTATAAATTCATTTTTCCCACATCCTGGCTGTTCCTCACTGAAGAAGGCGCAATGCCGAATAATTCAACAAACCCGCGAATGTACATAATATACATTGCTGTTTAGCTGTAAAGTTATTGATTACGTATTTAAAAAGAAGAAAATAAACAGTAAAAAAAAATTAGGACACTAAACAAATTCTTCACAAAACAATATGCTCCAACGGACTCAAACTGATGATTTGACCCTAACTCTGAAGATCAGTCTCTTGTCATCATCCTTCTCAGCCTCGATCGGATGATGTTGATGATAGCTGTTCCTCACTAAAGAGGGGGCAATGCCGAATAATTCAACAAACTCGCGATTGAAGACCGTGGGTCCAACAAGTGACCCTATGCCGGTCCAGATCATCTTCTAGTGTTATAAGTTCTTTAGGTGATGTTTTAATATAATTATACGTATTTCTGTTTAGCCGTAAAGTTAAACAAAACAATAAACAGTAAAAAAAATAATTAGGGCACTAAACAAATTCTTCACAAAAACAATGTGTTCCAAAGGACTCGATCTGATGATTTGGTCCTAACTCTGAAGATCAGTCTCGTGTGTAATTCTTAACTTTTTTTACTTTACTGAAAAAAATTAAAAGAAAACAAAGAACTCGTCGAATTGATAGAATTGATTTTTGTATTAAACGTCATACAAAATTTACAAATTTTTTATAAGAAAATAATTGCGTCGGCCTACAATTTTACAAATATAGAAGTTGCCAATACAGTTTTTAAAATAGCCTTTTATGGAAGATCGGCCGTATATGGAGCAGACAGTGTGTTTATTGGACATTAAACGATCCAGGACAGGGTATGAAAATGACCTCCATAATCCCAAGACGGTCTAGGTCTGTCGACGTTAAAAAAACCGTTGTCGTTCATTTACACCACTGACCTAACCAGGTCGAATTTCTAATTGTAAACCACAGTTGAAGTTGTTTGAAGACGTTTCCGTTCTTCGTTACGTGTCAAAACCGGAGAACGCGATCCGATGTGTTTCGAGTCATAATTTGGGAAGAGATGACCCTCGCCGACCCCGGGGTCAAAACGTTTCCCCGAGAGTGAAAGCGGGATTATCTGCATCGTCTTTGGTTTCCGATAACAGAGAGAAAAGGGAAAATTAACAGCAATTGAAATTACGCAACGGTACGAAGGTTTGTCAAAACCTCTGAATCATTTACAATTTTGTAACTGGAGGAAATGAAATTTCACCTTTTTGTGTACTATCAAGCTTAAGTATACAAAAGGATTTGTCGAATTTGCAGTAATGTAAACAAAAAGGAAAATCTTGTACCAAATCGTCTCGACTTTCTCGTCCTTATCAACGTATTTCCCCGTTGACAACATTAGAGAGTAACTAGTGTTTAACAAGGCATAATTATGCCTCTCCTAAATCTCGCTGTTTGCCAGTCACGTTTCGGCTCGAATCAACGCATTACAGTGAATGCGAGTTGAGATAAGGCAAACATTTCTGTAATTAAGCAGCTTCCTTTGCAACAGTCCGCCTGTTCTCGCTGTTTTGCCCTGTCAGACTTGCGTTTTCCGAAGTTTAATATCTTAATATTTCAATTCATTTAACGCGTATGTAGAAATTCATAAAAGAACACATCCTATTTAATAACGTACAAACCGACCACGAGATAGGAAAATGACAAACAAAACTAGCGAGTGTAGGCGGACCAGGGTATTAAGAAAATTTTGAGCCGGAGGTTCATCGACTCTCAGAGTTATTTCGCCTTAATCGAGTTATTTTTCCTAAATTATTATTCACCAAGGCGCCGTCGAGACCTTTTTTTTCTAGAACTCTCCAATTTAAATGTACATAAATAATATGTCGTATAAACATGAAATATGTAACATTTATTTAATATATCGTAGATATTTAGGTGTCTATAATATAAATATATTAACATTACTACCTACACATATATATTTCATAAATTGTAGGCATATCGATGACTTTCATGTCTTCATACATGTAACATAGTATTTAATTTAATTTATTTATCCATTTTTTAACGTCGTATAAACTACATGAATAAATGAGTAAAACAGTTGACTGTTTTTCCCTCCTTGTTTTTGGTAACACTGCGGGCCACATTGATTATGAAAACGTGGTTGTTAAGTTTAATGCCAACTAAGTTGAGAACGTCTAAATTTATAATATTGCATTAGTGTTTTTTGAATGTATACAAATAACTATACATTTTTAATAAAATACTATTTGATTAGCCTAAAGAGAATAACCAAATTATAAATCGGAAGAAGGGTTGCCACCAGTGTTGCCGGAGCAAGGGATCGAGGGAAAATAGTGTCAACTGAATTAAATATATAAATATAATATTCGATACATGTTATTTATTTGTCGCATGTATTGAGAGTACATAATACATATATTTCAACAATATTAAATAAATAAATTTGTTAAATATTTAACATTGTACAAACTATATGAATAAATATGTAAAACAATTGAGGCTGTTTCTCTGTTGTTACCTTGTTTGGGTAACACTGCAGGGCACACTGATTATGAAAATGTGGTTGTTAAGTTTAATGCGAACAAAGTTGAGAGCGTCTAAATTTGTAGTATTGCGTTAGTGTTTTTTGAATATATATAAATAACTATACATTTTTTATAATGTACTATTTAATTAATCTAAAGAGAATAGCCTAATTATAAGTCAGAAGAAGTGTTGCCACCAGTGTTGCCCAAACAAGAGATCGAAGGAAAATAGTGTCAACTGAATTACATATATAAATATGATTTTCGATATGTTATTTATATTTGTCGCATGTATTGAGAGTACATAATACATATATTTCAACAATATTAAATAAATAAATTTGTTGAATATTTAACGTCGTATAAACTACTTGAGTTGGGTAACACTGTGTGCAACACTGATTCCGGGAAGTACGGTTGTTAAGTTTAGTGCGTACTTAGCTGAGCAGGACTATGTTGACACTATTTTTCCCTCCATCCCATGTATGGGCAACACTGGTGGCAACATTGATTCCGATTTATAATTGTATTATATTGTAGGTACATAATATGTTTAAAGGTGTTTTATTTTAAACAATGAAGTTTTAAGACTAATTTGTCTTATTTAAATTATTTGGTTTGTTTTCTATGTTGATAGGAAGAAAGAAGAAGAGACTTTGATGAAATATTGTCGCCGAAGAAATCTTTTCTAACATAAACTAAAAAAATGATAATTTTTGTCTTTCGTCAATATCAAATTGATTAATTAAGGTTTTTAGTTGAGATAAAAAAGTCAGTGTCACGAGCGGTATTCGAACCCACGATCTTCGGCTCTGCTCTACCACTTGAGCTATCGTGACTTCGATCCACTGGGACACTAACTTCCCATCTCAACCCCACCTTTTGAATTTTCCCTTGAATTAAATTGATTTGTTTGATCAATTTTTAGGCAGGCGTATAAACTGTATAAACAGATTTGTAATGTATTATTTACAGATATATAATAAATAGACATTATATACTAAGTTTAATTATGATTCCCCAAAATCTAATTTTTATATTTCGTTTCGGTTTGAATCAACTAAGGCCAGGTATATAGTAATCCTGGTCCGACTGTCCTTGCTTCTCCCGCATGACAGACTCGTTCCGGCAACTTAATTGGTCGGGTTTGTGCTATTTGTCAGAAGGGTCGGATTATTTCGAGATTTTTTTTCTAAAATTTCAATTTTTGTCCCGTTTGCTGCAATCCAGTTTCTCAAACTTGAAAAAAAAAATATATATACTAGGTTTATTTATCATCCGCTATCCGTCCCAGACATTTTTGCAATTTTCACCCATTTCTTCGGCGATTTCATTCCCATCCCGGGGCTAGGGCTCGTAAACGCCTCACAAATCGCTAACCCAATTTGAAACGTTTTATGTGGAGAAAGGCTGTTTAATCGGTAACGGGAATCTAACCGACACAGCAATGCATCTCGAATGCAATGTGAACAGTCCTGGCACAAAAACCAAAATCAACAACTCGTACTTCTCGTAAAAAACACGCCGAAGTGTCCAAAGAACAGTTATATTTATTTACACGAACTTAAAGCTGTTAAATGAACAATTTTATAACACCTGTCGATTGTATTTAACACATTGTTATAATTGGCAGGAGATTTCAGACTCCATCATCCTGCCATATTAAACTTATAATAAATATAGTATCGTTTAAACTAATAAAATCACAGATTAATTACAATGTAAAGATGATATTTTGAAATCTTTTTTTCATGATTTTTACGATCCTTATTACGTAAACTTTTTAACTTTTTTTTAGTCAATTACTTTCACAAACTTAAAATTAGTAAATTGTCGCTTTCTTATTTACATTTATTTTTTGCAATTATTAGTTTAAAAAAATATTTAAATAACCAAATTTAACTTGGCTTTCATGTGAATTTTTAAAAATGAAATAAATATGATGTGAAAAGTGGAATTTTTGTCTGTACGGCCATGGCCTCCAAGCAACTAGCCGTGCTTGAACCTCACACCATCGTTTTACGCGCACGGTAGTCTGACACCCGCAGAAACCGGAAATGCATGTCCAAATGTAGGTAAAAAAGTCAAAAGTCACTTCCTGACTAGTTTTGCAATTATAATTTTAAAAAAGAGGGTTTTGCTCGTCGAGACTTTCACTGACCTCGAAAGGTCAAGGGAGGCCGAAGAAGGAAGAAGAGTCGAGAAGATTTCTCTAACTCCCCACCTTTGCGTAAGCTGTCAGGAAAGCTATATCTCATTCCCATTTTTAATTATTACGAGAGGCTTATCACTCCTTGCTAGTCGTCGATCCCGATTTCCTAGGGTGACGACTAGGTTTTATCAGAATGTAAACATGATGGTTGTACCTGTTGGGTATTTAATTATGAACCAAAATGTCGTTGCTGATTTCGTTAAACTAAACAAATTGCTTAGCTAGTATGCTCCATAGAGTCTACTTATATTTTAAACAAAATTAGGAAACGATAGTAACGTGTACAGTAGTGCGGCTATCCGCTGCTTGTGCAATATTGTTAGATCTCTACCCAAAAAATATTAATATTTATCCATTATATTTCGTGGTCCGATTGGCCAAACAACTTCTTTCAATTAATTAATCTTTATGTAAGGTATTGGTTGAGATAAAAAAGCCAGTGTCACGAGCGGGATTCGAACCCACGACCTTCGGCTAAATAGCCGCTGCCACTTGATCTATCGTGACTTCGATCCCCACCCCACTCTACCTTCCCTTTTTTTTCAAATGTTGTGTAATCAGGATTCGATTGTCTTAATATTTATGAAAACGGAGAGTTTTGTAATTTTTTCCTTTTTCTTACAGTGGCGCCATGATCCTGAATATTCTCTTGGTGCAAGCATGCCTCCTACTCTGTGTAGTAGTGGGTGAGGAACCGAAAGATCATGCTCTCTTCTATAGAAGGACATCGCAGAAAAAAGTTCGAGGTTGTTATAAAAATTTGCATAAATCAGTGATTTTCATTTATTATCATTTTGCTTGTCGTAGAATCGAAGAAGGTTGATGCGAATGACTCTAGGACTGTTGAGGACATTCTCAGTTGGCTTCAATCGAGGTACAAAGAAGTCAACAGAAAAGGTAAATGTAAGAAAATTATAAGTGGAGTTCTTGGTTTGTAAGGTTATCTGATTTTAGTGAGGAACGAGGATCCGTCTAGGGCTTACCTTCCTGCCGACCTCGGCAGCTCGACTCAGGAGCCGAGACCGTTTCAGACGCCCAAGACCGTTTTACAGATCCAGAGCACATTCCAGCCTCCGTTCCAGAGCCAAGAAAAAGAGCAGAAAGTATACCAGCAAACCACGAATGGATACCAGGCAGGTGTATCGAAAGAAAGTGTGAGCGAGGGTTACTCAATGCAACAAAATCAAAACGGGTTTACCACCCAACGACAATTCCAGTTCAGTCAGTCACAACAGAGGAACGATCAAAACGGCTTTACCCCTCAATACCAACAAAATACAAATGACTACACTACGCATAATCAAAACGGATATCAGACCCAGCAACAGAATCAACAAGGTTTTCAGACAGGTCTGAATCAAAATTCACAGTCGAATCAAAACGGCTTCGAGACGCAACAGCAACTTCAGCCCAAGCAAGGAGACAGTGTTCAACAATCGGGACTTCACCCTCCCCACATCCACGCCCTAAACGTCGATTGTTCCAAAGATAAGATGACTGTGGACTTAGAATTTAACGAGCCTTATAACGGAATAGTTTATTCAAAGGTAAGCGATTCACAATTTATGCAGATGAGAAGGTAATAGGTTGATGTTTTACCAGGGTCATCACAACGCGCCAGAATGCAGGCACGTTCAACCGAATTCCGGCCTGACTAAATACACTTTTACTCTCTACCTCGACACATGCGGCACGCAGTTCATCGACGGGTTTTCCAAAGGAGAAAGCGCGTATCTGGAAAACACGCTCGTCATACAAAACGAGCCCGGCATCCTTGAAGTATGGGATTCGGTTAGGAGCGTCCGCTGCCTTTGGGAAGGGAGCATCGACCAGTCGCTTCGTACTGGACTCATGATCAACTCGCTCAACCAAGAGCTGGTAACGTTCAGCGGTGACACGGGCAAAGCCAGGCTGGAGATCCAAGCCGGCCGGGGACCTTACGCCACGGGGGCATCGGAACTCGTGCAGATAGGCGATTTGATGACCCTCCTAGTCACAGTCGATGGGGACGAGGCGTTCCAGCTGAGAGTCGGCGAATGCCGAGGGACAGACGGGGTGAATTCTGTAGAGCTTACAGACTCCAGAGGATGCCCACTCAAAGAAAAGCTCATGGCCGGTTTCCAGTATTCTAGACACCAGCAGACTGGAGCAGCCTTAGCTTATGCTTATTTTAGGGTAACTCGTTTTTTATAGTCACTTAAAACCTTAACTATATTCATTTATGTCTTGTTCTGCCTATTTAAAAAACAAAACCAAAAAAACTTTAATGACTTGAGGTAAGATTGAAGATATCGTAATCATCCGGCTCTTTCGTTGGAACCTTGTACGCTTGGATTAAAATAATTTTCCTGCCAACGTCTTAAGGCTTCTTGTATTTAAATATTGCTGATGGCTTACTATTCTCAAGTTGTACCATTAGAGAGCATGTCCATGATGGGCGATCTTTTGTAGGAGGATTCAATTACTTTGAATACTATTGGAAGGTTTTCGGTCGTATTGAGACGGGTATACCATGGTACATTGGTGTAATTATTGTCAGAACTATGATTTGTATGATCTGGGCAAAAACTCTTCCCACATAGGCCTCAAAAATAAGTGCAAATTTGGCAAATCTTGGATAAAAAATACACCTTTTTATTTTGCATGATCAGGGTGAGCTATAGTCAAGGATTTGTTTCAGTGGTTTTATCGATTGAAGAATTTGAGTAACTACATATTTGATTGGTCTGTTAACGTCAATCTGGAGTCAAAATAAGAAGACATCAGTGGTAGTAGTGACAAAATAGCGGTTTTATTTTTGGATGTGATTGAATTGGACTAATCCTGACTTCCTGGAGTTAATAGAAGTATTTTACTTGCTGCACCAGTTAGCTTTCAATCCCAAACAAAGAAGATCTTTTTGCGTTGATATTGTGTCAGTTTCATAGCACCATATTATCAACTGCAAACTAGGCACTAGATTTCATACGTTTAGACGTTGGCACAACATGAGTATCAAGTACAAGAAGGGTTCAAGACATTTCCTTGTAGCAGTCCAGTTTGTACTATTTCATTGCTAATGGGGAATCTGCTATATAATCTCAATATAGCATCAATATAGCAATAGGAAATATCAATGGGCCAACTGAAAAAAAATCCATTCGTTATAACTTTCAGGCGTTTAAATTCCCAGACGTGATGGACCTGACGATGGAGTGCAACGTGCAATTGTGCAAGACTGACTGCAGGCCACCTTGCGACGATCCTAACCAGGTGAAAATCTTTTTAAAAAAATCAATAGAAAAGTCACAAACTTTTATTCTTTCGTGATTTTTGCAGAAATTCGAACCGACTCGTAGAAGGAGATCTGTGAACGACACGGAAGGTATGCTTCTTGCCAGGACGATCCGGGTCTTCCTTCCCGAGGACATTCCTCAATCACTGCCGTCCCAGGACAGGGGCGAGCTATGTTTGACGAAGAAGGCATTCTTCGGAAGCACAATCGCCCTGTCCGTCCTAGCTTTGTTATCCGGCGTAGCAGCGGCTTACTACTGGGCGAAGAATCAAAGGAAGAGTCCTCAATGTTGACGAACCAATTAATTCCTCTTGTACATAATCAGTCTTATTTGTTAATAAATTTTGTTTTAAATTTGTTTCATTATTAAAAAAACGTTTTGCGAGTTAAACCAACTTCCAATTGTAGAAAATATATGAAGGAACTATTTTTACATCCAAGCTGCGCTCAAAGCCTCACCAGAACATAGGACAGCCGAATACCTCGGAGAGGTAGGAAATCTGAAAAAAAGTCTCTTGTCTCGATCCAAAGAGGTAAGAAAGAGGCTAATTCTAGTCCGGGAGGTACTTTAACTCTAGCACCAGAAAGACCAGAATTGTAAAATTGTGAGTCAACATCCAAAAGGAACAATTGCCGAATGAATCATATTGAAAACACGTAACTAGTGGTAAAACATCCAAGAATGGATTCTTTGTTAAGAAAGTTTCGCCTAAACTTACAGGCCTACTGCAGCAAGAACGAACAAAACTCAGTATAATTGCTGGTCAGCTAGTTGTACATTACCAATTCAATAAGCACTTATAAATATTCAGAGTGGCAGAAAACAGCCTTTATAAGTTCAGCCAAGAATAAGACAAGAAGCTTTATTTATTTTACTGTGATTGCGTGTCAAGCTATCTGGTCGGGGGAGAAGAAACGCTTAATCCAGTAAAAATAAAATTTAGGTAAATATAAAACCTAAATCCCTTTCCTCTCTCTCTCTCTCTCTCTCTCTCTCTCTCTCTCTCTCTCTCTCTCCCTTTTTATTTTTTCTTACAGTATGTGTGTGTGTTTGTTTATCCATAATCCTTTATTTTTAGATCTTTTCTGTCTTTTAACCAATCATTATTTGTCAGTTGTCTACAAAACTAAAGATTTAAACTTCTTCTGCATTAAATTCACTAATTTCGTGGTCCGCTTGACCAATTAATATATTACAATTAATTAAGGTTTTTAGTTGAGATAAAAAAGTCACTGGCACGAGCGGGATTCGAACCCACGATCTTCGGCTTGATACGCCGCTGCTCTTCCACTTGAGCTATCGTGACCTCGATCCGCTCGGACACTAACTTCCCATCTCAACCCAACCTTTTGAATTTTCCCTCCTTTTTGCCATTTTTTAAATGTCGTGGAATCGGATTGGATTCCCGAGTACAAATGAAATGGCCACGGAGAGCTTTAGTGAAGTATACTTCATTTTAAATCATTAAATTCACTAATTTCGTGGTCCGCTTGACCAATTAATATCTTACAATTAATTAAGGTTTTTAGTTGAGATAAAAATGGCAAAAAGGAGGGAAAATTCAAAAGGTGCGGTTGAGGTGGGAAGTTGGTGTCCGAGTGGATTGAGGTCACGATAGCTCAAGTGGTAGAGCAGCGGCGTATCAAGCCGAAGATCGTGGGTTCGAATACCGCTCGTGCCATTGACATTTTTATCTCAACTAAAAACCTTAATTAATTGCTTCTACTGCATGTTAAGAAAATTAGTATAAACAGTTGATATACTTTTGTAATAAATTTTGTTTGGTTATAATAAAAAAAGTTTTTCATATCAATATCCATTTGAAGATTTTTAGCGTAGCGTAGACTGAGCTATCCTGCCCTTTCAATGCATTTTATAGATATAATAGTTATTATGTATATAAATATATATATATATATTAATTGTAATATATATAGATATATTAATTATAATATATATAGATATATTATAATAGGTGTCAAACTTTGTTTGTACTTTGTTCCAGTGTCATGTGAGTGGTTTGCTTTTTTCAAGATACGCATTCCCTCACTTACTTACTCTCTCTATCTCTATCTCTATCTCTATCTCTATCTCTCTCTCTCTCTCTCTCTCTCTCTTTCTCTATCTATCTATCTATCTATTTAGCTATCTCTCTCTCTGTCTCTCTCTCTCTCTCTCTATTTAGCTATCTATCTATCTCTTTCTGTATCTATCTATCTATATCTTTTTCTCTATCTATCTATCTATCTATCTATTTAGCTATCTCTCTCTCTGTCTTCTCTCTCTCTCTTTCTCTATCTGCCTATCTATTTAGCTATCTATCTATCTCTTTCTGTATCTATCTATCTATATCTTTTTCTCTATCTATCTATGTATCTATCTATTTAGCTATCTATCTATCTCTTGCTGTTGAAATAGTACAATTTGTAAATAAATAAATCAATTACAATTTTAAAAAACCGTTGTGCTAAATTGTTAGGTAAATTGTAATTAAAATGATGGAGAAGATGCGGATCAGAATAGTTCTTTGTACTGATGATGAACTGGTTCCATTATCTTAATCATTTTTTCTAAAAATTCCTAGAAGCAAAATAATCTCACCGATTTTTAGCCCGGAAATGTAGGCCGATTCGTAAAGATTACCAACCAGTCATTTCTTCCCTGTTTTTATACTAATTGCCGGCCTATTCCTCGTCAATAGGGACGGACTCTCTCTCCCGGTTCGGGGCTCGCCCTTCGGCCGTAGAAAACGGAGAACCACGAGAAAGAGACTTTCCGATAACCTAGAAAAACAAGTGGAGAAGTTGAGAAAAGACACCTTAGTTTAATTCCCCTTAAATTTATTCGGAGCCCGGGGCTACATGGAACTAGGCTAATCAGCGCCTAGCTCGGTTTCACCCTCCGGTGAAGAGTGATTCGCCTTCCGGAAGACCCGGAGCTCTCAGGCCCTCTGTTTAATTTAGAACATTAACATTTCTCAATTTCGCTTTAAACGCCTACATTTACATAATTATAGTCTATTCTTTCGCTAGTTCTGTTTATTTGGCTTTTTTTGAAGCTGGGATATTAAAGTAATTTAAATTAAACGAATACATCCAAGTCCATATTTTAAACTTTTGTGCGACATCCTACAAAACTTCTCTATCTGACTACACGATCCTAACATTTAACACCAATGTTCACTATTTTCACTGTAAGAAATAATTAGCATATTTGCTTGTTAGGTCGTTTATACAGTTGAAAATGCAGATAAGTACAAAGTTCGAGCAAATTACAACTAAAATTCAAGTTAAAGGTCTCTGGTACATAAGAAAATTTGAATTTTTAATACCGGACATTTAAGACCAATAAATTCCAATTTTTTTACGAGAGTTCGCAACGGCAGAGGTTATATCAACCCTCGAGGTGCCGATATTTTTGAAAAAAAAAACCATTTGTAAGTATGTCAAGTAGATGTAGAGAGATTAGATGTATTAGTCGGGGTGTAATGTATTGCGCCCTTTAAGAACTATTGCATCCCACGTATAGCACACCGGTAGGTCATATTTCATCAAGGAACTTGATTAGTAAGCCCGGTTTCAGTGGTTGAATCTCTTCTATGTTCACATTGTACATCCCAAAGCACTTCTTCCTATAGGCAAGTGTAGCACCACAGTTTCTTAGTAGGTGTGTTGGTGTCTCCTCTGACTCTTTGCAGAATCTGCATATGCTGACTTGGATTATTCCAATCTTCTTTAAGTGTCCATTTAGCTTCCAGTGTCCTGTTAAGAATCTATTCGCAGTTTATTCCTGCTTCCTTTGACACATTCTGTAACTTCTTTCCTTCCGAAATTTGTTAGGAGATTCTTGGATTGTCTGAGTCCAATGTGTGAATTCCATTGTGCCTTCATTTTCTTTTTGTCCTTCTGTCTGAGTCATTTTCTTCATTGTCCTTTTGTCCTGTAATCATTGATAGTGTGGGTTCCTATGCCACGAAGGGTTCGGGACCTATCAGCGGTGTAGCAGCCGATTTCGATTCCTTCGAAGGGTGTCCCTTTCTCGTTGCCTTCTACTCCCATGTGTCCTGGGACCCAGCAGAGGCTGTCTTTGCTCTGCGTACCTAAAAAGTTTAATTTGGTTTTGCAGTTCAACACCACCTTTGAACTAATGATATTTGAGCTTAGTGCTTTGATGGCTGCTTCGACATCTGACATGTTATTTTGTACCCTTTAGTCAAGTTGAATTGAGTACATGTCTCGACTGCGTGAACTTCGCTCGATACTTGTGTATTTTCCCATGGGTTCTGAGTGTATGGTTCCAGGACCCCTGTACCTTCTTGTGTTCTAGATCCGTCTGTGTACTAAAAGATGATGGTGCCTTTCTTAAAGGAGGTGTTTTCCTCTCGTTCCCATTCTTTTTTTGGTACTTAGGTTTATTTGGAAGTTTTGATTGAATTCTAACACCTGTTCATGCCGTCTCTTGGAGCTATGAGTATCGGATGGTCCTTCGTTATTTTGTTGCAGTCTCTCTGGTTTAGTTTTATTCCTGTTCGAAGTTTCTGTTTAATGGTACTAATAGTTTTCTGGGCTGTCCTCATTACCATGTGGTGTAGGGGGATTAATCCCAATATATTTTCTATACCAATTGTGGGACATGTTCTCATTGCTCCCGTTATACAGATGCACGCAAGTCTCTGTATTTTTATGAGTTCTTTTCTTTTTTGTTGTTCTGCTTTATCGGCCAAGGCCACGGCTCCGCATGTAAGTAGATGTAAGTGCATAGATCTTTCCATCATGGTGTACATCCAAAGCAGGGTTTCCGGTCTACATATACAGTTCTTCCCCGCTATTCTTCTGCACACCATCGAAGCTCGCATCGCCTTCATAATGGTGGAGCCGATGTGTTTCTTAAATATCAGTGTTTTATCGAGTGTGATGTCCAGATATTTGACCTCTTTTTTAATTTCTATTACAGTATAAAGACCAAACATTCTTCAAGGAAAAGGGTCCCATTTCACTAATTTAAATAAACAAACTTGTCAGAGGCGCATTCCAATCGCTCCCATGATCCACCGGGTTACCTATCGATAGGGCGTTGCAAGAAAACAAAAACAAAAGGGCATTCCGAGTTTGGAGCTCCATAAAAGTACTTGGTACCATCCGGTGAGCCAATTCCCTTTTTACTGTGAAAAGAAATCATTTCCTTGTCCTGGGAGTGGGCCCGCTCCTTTCATTAAAAAAATAGATAAATTTTTATTTGATAAAAGTATTAAAATAGGTTTTAAAAAACCTTTATATATTTTATTTATGCTAAGAGAAGCAATTATGTTCATTTTTCATGTGCTTTCATTCTTTTCATTTTAGTTCAGAGCAGTTTCTTATTTTATTTTATTTTTTATAATAAAATAAGAAACTGCTCTGAAATACCAAGTACTTTCATGGAGCTCCAAACTCGGAATGCCCTTTTGTTTTTGTTTTCTTGCAACGCCCTATCGATAGGGAACCCGGTGGATCATGGAGCGTTGGAATGCGCCTCTGACAATTTTGTTTATTTAAATTGGTGAAATGGGACCCTTTTCCTTGAAGAATGTTTGGTCTTTGTAACAGTGTTATCATGTGATCCAGTTTTCTTTTCCGTGTAAAAGCGACAACGGTTGTTTTATTACGGTTGATTCCTAAATCAGCGGTTTTACACCATTCTTCTGTGATTTTTAGTCCCTCTTGGATTATGTCACAGAGAGTTTATTCCGTCATCCGCATAGCCATGACACCTTATCCCTTTAAGGTCGAGGGTTCCGGTATGTCAAATATGTCGGGTTCGAATGCAGGGCCGCTGGATTCGAACCCGGGACCTTTACCTTTCAGCAATGAGCGCCGTATCAACGCCTAAATAGTTGCGGCCACCGACACCCAGACAAAATTTTTAAACCAAAATATGTGCGATTTTAAGGTGCAAGTAGTTATTTGTGAATTTTTAAACGTAAAAAGAATAGAAAAAATAACTATAAAACTCCAAAAGCACTAGTTTATTTTTTAAGAAATGGTGAGAATCGAGCTTCAGTTATGGTTTTGTAACCCATCTGAGGTTTCATACAACACCTTATTAAAGTTCACTAAAAAGTAGACAGATGGATCAACATAAGCGTTGAATATACAAATAAGACCATAGTTGTCAGACCCGTTTCGAATTTCGAGATTTTCAGTTGTGGATCTGTGGTCGATCTGAGTTTTCAACAACTTATAAAACACTAATACAAAGGACACAACTGGCGGAATATCAGACCGACAAATCACTGACGCAAATAGATAGATCAGTTAAGCCCACTGTTGACTCGATTTCGTTATCCACTGGCTAGCGAGGTTTGTCTATTATCCAACGGTCTTCTTTTGAAGTCCAAAACATGATCAAAGGACACAACTGGCAGTATAACATACAGACCCACTACTGAATAAGGCGAAAGGAAAATAGATCAGGATGACCCGTGATGATGAAGACGTAAGACATATGCCAGACGCATTTGGGGACTTTCCCCATATTTAGTTTGTGGGTTTGTAATCCATCTGAGGTTTTAGCACCTTATTAAAAGGCACAGCCGACAGAATAACACTGATACACATCTGACGGGCAAACAGCGAGAATGTGCGGATCACGAGATCGGTGATGATCAGATTTTCGATCATGGAAACAGCCAATATTTCCAATTTTCTACCGATGAATTACATGACGTCAAGGACCAAACGCATATTAAGATAATAAAAGATATTTAGTACAGATTTATTGCAATAAATATTGCACTTTTATTGAGTAGAAAGTTTTAACAACGTTCAACCCATGGAAAGATTTCATTATAACTCTACCAAACAAAAAATGATTAAATAAATATCATAATCATACATAAAACATATTGCATAAATAAAAGAAACAATTATGTTGGACAAGTGAAATCTTAAAGTACGCATAAAAAACACCCATAAGAATCAAAAAATGATGAAAAGAATTTTGGTAAATTGTAACCAAAGGAGAATTTTAAGGGGCTTGGATCTCGAGGAAAAATCCATTTTTCCCGTCTGTCTCATTGTGGATCATTTCCTATGGCCGCGTATTAAGAACGAAACGGTCGATTCCGTCGACTGTTTGTCCACCTCGACCGACTTAATGCCTGGGATCGAGGAAAAGTGACCTGCATTATCGGAAGAAAACGTTTCACTCCATGACAAAGCAAATTTCCTTGGTTGACAAGGTAGAAATCTCACCACCAAGGGGCCTGGACGTGTTACCGAACCCGTGCCATCAGGACTTGGCGATTTCATATCACCACGATCGAAATTGTCTTTCGATAAAGTATAAATTCGGATTGCGGTATGACATGCTGGAATCGTCTCGAAGATAGAAAAGCCTGAAATAGAATTAAGTCGGAACATGTCACCATGCTCTATTAATTAAACAATTATTTTAACTGTTAAACAGTCTTCATGAACTTACACAAGCATCACTTCAAAGCAGCCAGCTGTGGATTCAACATAAAAGTCATTAAGTATAACACAAAAATTAATAGTGTATTTCCTAGAAAATGGTAAGAACAAATTATACTAATATAAAAATCATTCTACCTGAGAAGGATCTGATGTATAAAAAATAATCATAACCAGTGTGCGTGTGTGAATAAATAGAAAAAGAAAACGTCCCATTTGTTTTTGGGCCATCGTCCTATTGTTCGGCGATAAAGATCATAAAGCTCATGAACTTGGCAGATTTTACTTTCGACCCTTGTCTGATATTCAGCCTGGATTAATGTCGTTAAAATATATGCACAGCAATTTTTGTACAAATTTTTGACTAGACACCAACTCCATGAAAACAGGTTTAGTGTAAAATATCCAAGTAGTTTCTAAAAAAAATGGGTTAACTCAACAGCTTTCGGAACCCATTATTCAAATTCGTCTCTTATCCCCGGTCGTTTTTTAGGTTTTAGATAAAAATCCTTGTTAACATCTAGTATGTTTTGACACTGTCTTTAGATTATAAACGTCAGTTAAAAGGTAATATAACCATTTAGCACATGTTTTATTAATTATATACAAAAAATAGAATTTGGCTAATCAAAACATGACACTCCAACCACTCATACTACTGTCTAATTAAATTTAAAAACTTGTTATTGATTCATACCGTCCAATAGTTCAAACACTAAGATTACAAAACTAGCGAGGCTAAGCGGACCAGAGCCAAGCTACATAAAGTCAAACAATCAAACTCCTCTGATTAGAGAGGACAAAAAATATTTTCTTATTTGCTTCTGTGTTATAAAGGGATTCGGTAAACAAATAACGCACAGACTAACCTTGAAGATGGCGTGAATGATTGACACGTTTTAGTTAAAAATGTAGCATTGTTATGGTTAAAACTTAACCTTGACGCGAGACTAAGCTGACCAGAACCAATTTATATAATTTCCAGATAACAAACTGAACTTTTACTGATCAGAGCCAACAAATAAATTATTTTCAATTGAATTTTCATGAATTTGTGTAATCGACTAGTTTTATACCTGTAGCCTTATCCTGGTTGCTTCTCACTTTGAATAGGACACGGCAAACAAAATAATGCACAGGCCAACCACTGAATATGCTGTCAGTGATTGGGAAGTTGCATATAAAAAATTAAATTTGGTTATTATTGCGGTTTATCAGCTAACAGTTCAACTACTGAAGACGGCAAAACAGCGAGACTGAGCGGACCAGAGCCAAGCTAACATCAAGTTATTAAAATGAAATTCCACTGATCAAAGCCAACAAAAAAACTATTTTTAACTTAAATTTCATAAAATGTTGTGTAATCGACTAATTTTATCAAAATTTCTATAGTCTGATCCTGGTCGCTTTTGACTTAGAAAAAGACACGGCACACAAAATAACGCAGAGACCAACCACTGAATATGCCGTTCGTGATTGACCAGTTATATATAATAAATTATATATTGTCATTATTTTGGTTTATTGTTGAAGATAACCATTGAAGATGACATAACCAGCGGGACTAAGCGGACCAGAGCCGACTTCACAAAATTTCTGGAAATCAAACTGAAATTCTAATGATCAAAGCTGTTTTTTAAAAAACATATTTGCTACCTAATTCTAATGATTGTAATTAACTAATTTTATAAAACGTTTGTAGGTAAATCCTTGATTAACGCCCAGGCCAACCACTAAATCCTTCATCAGTAATTGACTAGTTATATATTTTAAAAAATTAAATCTTGTTATTATTGAGGCTTCCTGTATTCTAACCAATGAAGATGGTAAAACCAGCAAGGCTGAGTGGACCAGAGCCAAGCTACATAATATCAAGTTTCCAAAATGAAATACCACTGATCGGATCTGATAAAAAAACACGCTACTTAATTTTCAGGAAATTTGTCTAATTGGCGTTTTTTATCTAAAGATCTTGGTTACTTTAAACTTACAGAAGGACACGATACACACAGACCAACCACTGCTGGCATAATGCAACAGTCAAAACCAACGGGAATATGTGGACCATGATGATGGGCGACGATGAAACTATAGATGACAATTATGTCGAATGGTCTATGTGTTTTTTTTTTTTTTTTAAGTCATATATTATATGTTGACAAAACCACGAGGACAGGCGTACAAATTATGATTCATAATTGTTAGTTATGCTTTATCAAGTGGTCTTGCTGAAAATCCACTGGTTGGAATAAAATTTTTTGATACCTTATTTTTAATATGGTTTATATGATACACTTATATTTCTGACTTATAGTCACAATAGACAAAAACCTTACAGACAAACCACTGAAGCTTTATGCTAAGCCGCGGCTGACCCACAAAACCAGCGAGCATAGGCTGACAAGGATGAACGGAGAAATTAAGTTACACATAACTACTACCTTAGTGGTGGTCAATTGTTCTTAGTTATACATATTCATATTATGTATTGACGATAGATATCTCTGATTGACTAATTATCATTTTATGGGGAATTTAGTTTGATCGTTCCTGGTCAATCTGATCTGCTTATGACTTATAACAGAACATAGCTGACGAAATTACGAACAGACTAACCACTGAAGAAAGAAAAATGTTGAAACACATCTGGCAGGTCAGATCAATCAGACCAATCAAAATCTTCCCATTACTTTAATTAGTTAAAGGTAGTCATTACATTTAAAGTCATGTTTTACTCGAAATATGCCACCGTAGAAGCATTTAATGACACCAAAGTACAATTAAAATATATAAATGAGGCCAAGTTACATAAGCACAAGTTAGTTTTAATGATTAACCATGTAAGTGTCATCTGGTTTTCTTCAAAGGCTTGACAATATATTTATGCTAGAGGTTGTTTCTAGTGACCAATTTATCACATGTTCTTCGTGGTAGCGGTAGACAGAAGGTCTCCGTTTATTCAGACCTTTTTGTATCCTTCTCACGTGTGAAGACAGGTTACAGTCCCAAATTTTGAATGTATACTGCATTCATTTCGAACAATCTTCTTATATTATTAATAAACATGATTTTGTTACATTTTTCTGCTGTGAATTCGTTGTTTATGTTAAAAATCATGACTTTTCCTTTAATTTTTCTTTATTTGTATGGGCTGGCTCATCTAAGTCAAAATTAAAAGAAGATTATAAAACTTTTGTTGAATCTTTCTGTCCAGTTAGTTTTTTCTTCGCAATTATGGGACGATTTCCAACCCAAAACTAAATAAAACTTATTACAGGAATTTAAAACAATTTATGACTTTTACTTCAATTATCTTATCATCATTGTGCTGTTCTAAGTCCAAATTAAATGAAAATTACAAAAGTTCAAACCTTACTGTCCAATACTTTTTTTACAAGTGTGGGGGGTCTATACCAAAATTAAAGAAAACGTTTCACAGGATTTAGAAACGAGGATTTTTTCTTTATTTTTTCTACAATAGTATAGTATGAATCTTTTAAGACAAGAGAAAATAAGCTATAAAATGTTATGTTGAAAAAAAAAATATATATACTGGTGGAGGGCAGAAATCAGGACTATTCGTTTAATTGTTCTGCAGCTGTATATATGGCACAACTAACTTATTGCAAAACTTATCTTGAATCGTTTTGTCAATTTAATTATTCCTTCATCACTGTGGTATAATTTCTAAGTCAAAATTAAATCATACGTATTATAAGTAAAAAATGTAAATTTTTCTTTCGCCGGATCTTGTAGCTCAAATTAAGCAAACGTAAACGGACTGAACACAGATCAAAGCTATTCCATCAATTTGCATCAGAATGGGACGAATTCTAACCCAAAATTAAAGAAAGCAT
The DNA here is from genome assembly GCF_000648675.2 of Cimex lectularius. Classification (NCBI taxonomy): domain Eukaryota; kingdom Metazoa; phylum Arthropoda; class Insecta; order Hemiptera; family Cimicidae; genus Cimex; species Cimex lectularius. Next base: position 3,293,139 of record NW_019392688.1, on the reverse strand, counting down.
ATAACCGAAAAAATTCAGAATTTTCCTTTAATCTTTAATTTTTTATCCAATTGTATAGGACGATTTTAAACCCACAATTAAAGAAAATATATTAGTGTAAGAAAATTTTAGGATTTACCTTCAATCCTTGAAATTTTATCCAACTGTATTGGACAACTTTAAACCCAAAAATTTTACGGAAAGAAAATTTTCTGTATTTTTCTTTAATCCTTTAATTTTTTATCTAATTGTATAAGACGACTTTAAACCACAATTAAAGAAAATATATTAGTGTAAGAAAATTTTAGGATTTACCTTCAATCCTTGAAATTTTATCCAACTGTATTGGACAACTTTAAACCCAAAAATTTTACGGAAAGAAAATTTTCTGTATTTTTCTTTAATCCTTTAATTTTTTATCTAATTGTATAAGACGACTTTAAACCCACAATTAAAGAAAATATATTAGTGTAAGAAAATTTTAGGATTTACCTTTAGTCCTTGAAAATTTATCCAACTGTATTGGACAACTTTAAACCCAAAAATTTTACGGAAAGAAAATTTTCTGGATTTTTCTTTAATCCTTTAATTTTTATTCAATTGTATAAAACGACTTTAAACCCAGAATTAAAGAAAATATATTACTGTAAGAAAATTTCAGGATTTTCCTTTAACCCTTGAAAATTCATTCAACTGTATTGGACAAGTTTAAACCCAAAAATAAATAAAAATATTACGGTAACAAAATTTTCAAGATTTTTCTTTAATCCTTCAAATATTTATCGAATTGTTTAAGACGACTTTAAACCTAAAGAATATGCATTACAGGGGCAGCATCAGGGATTTTCTTTTAATTTTAATTCACCGGTACGGGACGAATTTTAGCTCAAAATTAAAGAAACTATAGGGGTAAATCATGAGGGTTTTTATATTATTTTTTCTCATTATCATTAGCCAAATATTCCAAGTCAAAATTAAACAAAAAGTTCAAAGCTTAAGTAGTTTAAACTTAACTAGGTAAAATCTTTCGAATATTTCTGCTCTTGTCTATGTTCATAATTTTTTCTAATAGTAAGGCAAATTTATACAATTCAAAGTTGATTATAAGTCCTTTTTTATATTCTCCTTACGCGGGAATTGGACATGTTTTTCCAAGTACATACTTTCATTATTCTTTCATTTTTATGAAGCATCGGGCTTGATTTTGTTATTTTTTTGCTGTAAATTGGTTATTTTATGTTATTGTTTATTGGCTGTTCGTTGACATACCACGCCTCCCGAGTTTCTCAGTCGTTTACCATTTCTCCACTTACAAAAATTAAATTGTCGTCCATTTGGGCATCATAAAAGGAGATTTTAAGGTCTAATGTGAGAACCTTAATGGCCAGTTATCGGCGTAATACGCGAATCCGTGAAACTCGGAGGTCCCTGGTCATTATCTTAGACGTGGTCACACTTCCCAGCGTCTCAGCACGCAGAAGAGATTTTACCAATCGTCTCGTCCTATAGAGACGTCGGTATGACCTAGAAAGTTGACCTTGATACTCCTTTTCACACTCTTCCATCGCCCCTCCCTTCGTTGCGATATCTCGCCCGAGTGGGGAAGACTGTAGAAAGTAAGACGTAGTCGCTTTTTCGACTTTTGCCCTAGAGGAGAAGGGGACTTTTTGACTTTCCCCAACCTTATTTCGATCAGGAGGAGGGCATCGTAGGTCTATTTTTAGACGGGTTTCTCTCCCGATGGATTGCAGGCTCGCAAGAAACCCGACGACATTCTGCGGACACACAGATTACACCCTAGGCTCCACTGTTCTCTAAATAAAACAGAAACGTTCACTTTAAAAACATGACAACGCAAAATAAATCAGGCTCATTAGGAAATTTACGCAGGGTGAACTCAGGGTCGATGAACCGCAATGTCAGATTTACAAGAATATTTGCCTCACTCAAGTATCTGCTTAATTCAACCCAGCAGAAAGACACCTTTGTCTAGACCTTCTTCAACACCTCGGAGGTGTTGTGAAAAGTTGTGGTGAGGTCTGCGAGGTGATGAACCTACAGATCGGTCGTCCGACAGACCGCAACCACAGGAGATGGCGAAATGCCAATACGCGTCTGGCATACAGACCGAGCGAGAATAGGCGGACCAGGGATCAGCTACGGTCTTAAATTACGTCTTATGTAATCAGAATGATATATTACTGTTCGCAGCTAATACAAAAGCAAAACAAGTATGAGAATTTGTAAAGAAAAACTTTTAGTAAATCGATCTGTGTAGTGAATTTAAAAAAAAATTACCTTTTCAGAGTGTATTATGTCAACCCTGGATTGCATTCTAAAAACATTTCTGGATAAATACAGCCATTCCTGACAATTATCTAAATGAACAATGTTTAATTGATTAAATTTTAACAAAATTTTATTATTGGTTGTTCTCTGAGAGCATTATTTTGCTAGTGGTTTTTTTAGTTGACTTTTTTTAAAGTAGAATGATAAGTTCAGGTTTTCTTGTTTTCCCGTTGATAAACATTATTTAATTATACTCCTAATGAGCCAAGATTAAATATTCACCAAATGTTCATTCTCGTTTTTAATATTTAATTTTGTCTTACCAACCAACCGACTCAAAATTTACTTGGCCGTCTTCGTCTTCCGACGAGCGCATCGGACTTGCCACGCAAATCTTTCACCCTGAAGTGTTTGATTTACCGATTTTCACAATCTGTCTGTCATTCGGTCGAGATTCTCGGCTCTGAAGAGCTTTTCCCTGTTGCTCGGCAGTCCCGGGTCCCGGTTCGGCCGGCCATCCTGGAGGGGAGAATCTGGGCCGGTCCCCCCCGGGATCGGAGACGGCCCAGAAACCGTTTCAAAAACGGATTTCAGTCTCAGTCCGACTCCCGGCTCTGGAACTTGGTTGGCAAGCTGATCCTGGAGAATATCCCGAGGAGGTTCAGAACGATTCGGACGATCGAAAAGGATTAACACGGGGAGGTCCTGCCGGTGGTAGAAAGAGAGACGATTCCAATTTTGAAAAGAGCACGAAGGAAGAATGAAACGACATTTGGCATTCCTGGCGTTCGCCGGTAAGTCTAGTTTTAAGCCAACAAACACTATTTCCGATTTCCATTTTCCCGATTCCAGGAAGACTCGTTAGCATACAAAGTACGACGTTTACGATTCAATACACCACTGCTAATGTTAACCGCTACACACTAATCCATGCGGAACTGTCTTAACTCTAAGCTTTTACATATTCCAATTGAATTATCAAACACTTTAACAGTTTAAACACTATTTAAACCCATAATACCAGTGAGAACAATAAAAAAAAGTTCATCGGACAATTATGATCCTGGCGCTATTTATGTGTTCACGGCATCACACGGTTCAATAATTACTGCGGCAAACAATACATCCGTTATCTTTTCTTTTTTTTTCCTGTGGGGAGATGAATCGGTTTCAAAATATAGACAAGTGGCCTCGTTATAGACTGACACATTAATTTCCTGGCACTGTATCGTCAAAAAATCAAGATTTGTTCAATTTTAAACAGAGCAAAGAAATATTTGCATGATTAATCAAAATAAAAAGCTATTGTAACAGGATAAATAGTAAATTGGGTAAATTGAAAACCAACATTTATATCTTGCGCACATGGTTATTTAAAATTATTTTCATTTTTTTCCAACATATACGCAAAAATAAGAAAAACATTACAATTATCATTAGGTATTTTACTTTAATTTTACTACTCCAGAACGTACGACTTTTATACTATAATAAAAGAAAACTTATTCAAAAAATCAAGATTTTTTCCTTCACTTTTTCTTTATTAGTATGGACCCTTATTAAATTAAATAATATAAAATTAAAGAAACAAAACTTATGTTGGACTTTTTTGTTCTGTTAACTTTTTTCGCGTGAACTTCTAGGCTAAAATTAAAGAAAAAGTACTACAGAATGATAAATCCTGACTTTTCCTTTAATTTTTTGGCCGTCAATCATCAGTACGGACCTGCTCGTCTAAGTTAAGATTAAAGAACAATTTAAAAAGTTTAAATCTTATTATCCAGTTGACTTTTTTGCAAGTATGGAAATACAACACTTCTACAGTCAAACAGCCACACTTCTAAGTATAAATTAAATGGAAAATGCGCAAGTTTAAATCTTACTGGCCAATTACCGTTTTTTTATAAATTTGGGATGACTTCGATAACAAAATTAATGAAAACGTCTCTCTGTATTAAAAAAAAAGTAGAACTTTTGGTTAATTCTTCCACATTAGTATAGCATTTCATGTGCAAGTCAAAATTAAAGGAAAATTACAAACCTTATTTTGAATTTTTCTGCCCAGTTAACTTTTTCGCAGCGACTTCTCTCCTAAAACTAAAGCCAAAATATTACAGGTGAGTCAAGCTCAGAGCTTTTCCTTTAATTTGGTGTTATCGTTACGGACGGCTCTTGTGAGTTAAGATTAAAGGGCAATTACAAAATTTGCAAAAAAACGTTCCAGTTAACGTTTATTTTTACAAATATGAAACAATTTCTAGCACAAAATTAAAGAAAACGTACGTATTCAAGAATTTTCCCTTAATTTTTTACCACTAGCGTAGGATGAAGCTTCTAAGTCAAATAGAAGAAAAATGATAAAACTTATATTCAATTTTCCTGTCGAGTTAACATCTCTTTGTCTAGAATAGAACGACTTTTAATTCAAAATTAACGCAAATGTGTTAAGAGGGGGTCAAAACTCTTCTCTTTAATTTTTGCACTGCTTTAAGGTACAACTAACTCTTCCATGAAAAAATTAAAGGAAAATTTTCTTCTATCACTATGGGATAACTTGTAACCCAATATTAACGCAAAAGTACAGCAGTAAAAATGAACGATTTTCCTTTAATTTGCTTACATACGTAAAGAAAGTGACTGAAGACTTTTTCCTTTAATTTATGCAACAGTATGGGGCGACTTCTAATTCAAAATTAAAGAAAACATATTACGGGACAAAAACACCAGGTCTTTCTGATAATTTTTCTTCCCTATCAACAGACAACTCTTCCAAGCGGAAATTAAAGGGCAAATTACAAAATTTACGATAAATCTTTTGAATATTTCTGTCCAGCTTAAGCTTTTCTTAAATAGTAATGTAATACAAAAATGATTATAAGTTTATACACCTGTATTACATGAGCTCGAAACAGACTTAGGAAAACTAGTTAGGCTTCAAATAATTGAATTTCTAGCTTATATTTCTAAGAAGTCACATGACGTTCTTTAGGAAAAATCGTTAATTATTTTTAAATTTCTTTACAAATCTCAATCACCTTTGACTTAAATTGATAATAAATTTCATTTCTTGAACAAATATCGATCTAAAATGACCCAAACTATTTAACATTTATTTTGATACTATTAGAACAAATAATACAATGAAGTTCATTAATCACTAATAAGCACTATCATAGCTTTGAAATAGTATATATTTATCAGTGTTTTAAAGATAATATATTTGCCAGGTATAAAATAAACTGATTTGAGAATAGCTGAGTATAGTGAAGACAGGTCTTTATTTTGTTTTATTATTTCTACATTTAAACAGAATGGTTTCTCTACATGGATAGAAGGACCTCAATTATCCGAGTATCCCAGTTATTTCCTTTCTTTTCTCCCAGTCTCTTCCATCTTCCGGGAAGGTAGGTTGGAATGTTATGTCTTTTACACCGAAGCGTAGGTGGATAAGAAAACTTATTTATGAGGATGGGAAATAGGTAAGCTGATGAGGTTGGTTCTTCAAGTGAACAATTAGAAAGGTTTAGAGTTGTTGAATTTTTATTGCTTTTTTTTTATTAGAAAATTTCTTTTAATGGGTTTTCTATAGTTTTATTGAATAAATGAAGTCAACTCTTCTTCCGACGAGAGGCCCAAGCGTAGATTTTTTTTATTATTATCCGTCGGTCCGCCGGCCCTCTGTTTAGCGTGGTGTAATTTAACCGGGAGCAATTGTAATAATCGTCCAATTATAATAATCATCTAACTGGGGGAACGAGAAGCTATATTTATTATCATCTCCCGCCCAACTTCGACGCCTGGACAACACCGGCTACCAGTAGCCGATGATTTATGAGGCCGTACTTCCTCGCCGTTTATGCCCGGTGACATTTTTCACACGGGAATCGCAATTTAAAACACCAAATCTTGAAAATTTTTGAATTGTTGGGTAAAACAATTTAGATTTTCCGACTGTCAAGAGTTTAATTGGCTAGAAAAGAAAGATTCAAACGGTTTAGCGATTATATAAAGAAAAAATCATCTGGTGTGTTATGACCTTTCAGGACAGGTCATAACCTGTCTGCTTCAGTGGCGATAAACTCTCGTCTTTGTAGTTCTTTATGATCGGCGAACGGCCTTCAAAAAAGACCTGCATTAAAAGTAAAACTCTACGAGCAACTCAGCAATGTCGAATATTAATATATTGAGAAATTAGAAGATCCTTAAGGATAGCGAATACAAAAGCTTTACATAAAGAAGGTCGTTGACTCCTTAGTCGTAAAAGAAGTGATAAAATATTTGCATTCGGAGCAAAAATATCTCCTAGGCCGGCTCCGGCTCTAAACGACTTTTAAGACCCCCAGAACCGGTTTTTTGTCCTCCGACCTTTCTCATTTTGTTCTTGAGCATCCCCGGGATGGTTTGAGAGCGTAGAATTCGATAGTTTCCGCCGGATTTCTCACTTTACCTGTTACGGCAATTTTCAGCTCCTTTAGGCCGATTAGGGCGGCTGTTAGCCCTTGTCACCGTTGCGGTCTCCTCGAAACATCGGATTTCCAACGATATTTCGACTCCGTGGTGGACGGAGATTAAATTTTTTACCGGCTGGATGAAAGGCCGGACGAGATTATCTTCCATTTCCCCGCATAGACGACAATTTCAATCATAAATTCGTTCCACTCGAATAAGGCAAACTTTGTGAACATTATTAGCCAAAGACATCTAGATTAAAAATATTCACAACGTTTTAGATCCCCACAATTCACCTTAGAATTCTCCTTCAAAACGAAAAAAAAATGGTAAAATAATCTTAAAATAGAACTTACTTTGACAAACAAACCTTCGATAAACATGTACTTATTGCAATAAGTTACACACTATCATAAATGACCAATGTGCATAGTGAAATATAACTGTCAGACAAAACCAGTGAGCATAAGCGGACGAAGATGACCGGAGATCATTTATGAGTCAGAAGTTTGCCAGGGTGGTCAGAAGAAATCTGCCCACTAATTCTGATTCATTTTTCTTTTCATTTCACTCTAAATCATGCCCTTTTATGAAACATTACACTTTAGATTAAGATTTATGATTTTGTTTAAATTGATAAACATGTTTTTATTCCTAGATTTAACCAGGGTGATCAGAGATCTAACGATAAATTCTGACTATGTTTTTTTAAATTTTATTTTCAATCATGGTGTTTTATAATTCAGAAATTGGCTAGGATAAGAGATATCTAGCAAAAATTTTGATTTTTGAATTGATTTTTTAAATACATATAATTTTTTCTCCTTATGGTCATTTGTTAAGTCAGAAGTAATCCAAAATGATGCGAGGAAGGGCATGACATTCTGAAATTCTGTTTTAAGATTTTTTATCTTTATTCTTTCTCTTTTCCTTTTGTAAGTCGGAAACTTACCAGGATAAAAAAAGACATCAAGAGCCTCAACATAGTCCATGATTTGATTTAAGTTGATAATCATGTGTTTCTTTAATACTAGAGTTAACCAGGATGATTGGAGATCTAGCAATGAAATTCTGACTACGGTTTTTTTTAACATATTCATTGTCAATCCTGTACTTTTATAAGTCAGAAATTGGCCTGCATATGAAAGATCTAGCAAAAACTCTGACTTACGATTTTTTTGTAATTTCTGTCCTTTAAAAAGACAGAGGGAATACAAGGATGATCAAAGATTTGGCGAGAAATTATTTAAGACTTTTTACATTATTCTTTTTTTTTTCAATTTTTGTAAGTCAGAAGCTTACCAGGATTAAAAAGACATCAAGAGCTTCAATATGATCCATGATTTGTTTTAAATTGATAAACATGTGTTTCTTTAATACTAGAATTAACCAGGATAATCGGAGATCCAGCAATGAAATTCTGACTAAGGATTTTTTAAAATATTTTCATTGTCAATCCTGTACTTTTATAAGTCAGAAATTGGCCTGCATTTGAGAGATCTAGCAAAAACTCTGATTTACGATTTTTTTTGTAATTTCTGTCCTTTAAAAAATCAGATACGACTCGGCGAGAAATTATGATTTAAGATTTTTTTACATTATTTCTCTTGTCTTTTTGTAAGGCAGGAGCTTACCAGGATAATCGGACATCAAGCTTAAGATTATGATTTATTATTATATTTTGTAATTGTAAATTCTATGTTTTTCTATTCTTAAAGTTAGCCAGGCTGATTAGGGATCAGATTCTGAATATGGTTTTTATAATTTTATTGTCAATCCTGTTCTTTTATATGTCAGATATTGGCTTGGATATGGGACATAGTTTTTTCTATTCTTTATTCTTTAATTAGTCAGGAATAATTCAAGATGATCACAGATCTGGCAAAAAATTTTAATATAAGATTTGTTAATTTTCTTTTCGTTAATCACTAGAATAATTAGATATCAAACTTGAGATTATAATTTATGATTAAGTTTTAAACCTGTATGAGTTGTTTTTCTAATTCTAGAGTTAACAGGTTGATCGGTAATCAGACCATAGATTTTGACTATGGATTGTAATAATTTGTTGTCAACTCTGTTCTTTTACCAGTAAGGCATTGACCAGGATATGAATTTAGCAAAAATTCAGATTGCACATTTTTAAATTAATTTTTAAGGAGCTTAACTCCTCTGTTTTGTTAAGTCTAACGTTGGGCAGGCTAATGAGAGATCGATCTAAGGATTCTGAGCCATTTTTTTTTCATTGGCAAGTCTTTTGTAAGTAGGAGTTGATCGGGATTGTGACTCATGATTTTTTTTTAAATTGTAAATCCTGTTGTTGTTTTTTTTCTAAGCCAAGAGTTGACCGGAATGATCAAAGAACTTCTTCAAAATATGATTTAAATTTTTTTAGAGTGATCTCACATCTAATTCTCCGATTGACTCTATTAATGGTTTCTGTTGATTTTTAAAGTTGGTATAAGCCAAAAATTGGCCACAATGGTTGAAATCTAAAGAGATTTCGAAGAAAAAATTATTATTAATCCTCTCCTTTTTGTAAATCAGGAACTGGCCAGACCAATGAAGATGACCAAAAAACTGATTTATGATTTTTTAAACGCTGAATTCTTTCTCTTAATTTAACATTTTTACTACATTTTTGAGTATTTTTAAGACAGGAACTATATGATCTGAGATATATTAAATTTTGATTTATGATTTTTTAAATTTTATGGCTATTCCTGCCATTCTTAAATCAGGACCTAACCCGGATCGAATATTTAACAACTGCTTTCGTTTATTAATTTATTTATTTATGTTTAATTATAGATCTGATCTTTTTTAAGAGGGAAAAACACTATAATCGCAAAGATTTTTGATTTTTTTTAAATTGTAAATTCTGTTCCTTGTAAAAGAGCAGTCTTACCTACGATTTTCCATTTTTGTCAGGAACAAGCCAGAATTATCAAAAATTTAACGACAGTTTTGTGATCTTTTTTATTGTCAATCATGTTCATTTTGAGATGTTGGTCAGAACGATCAAAGTTACAACCGATCCTGATTAATGGTAGTTGTATTTTATTGACAATCCTTTTTCAAGATCGAATACCAAAGAGGCAAATAAAACTTTTTATTATATTGAAAATTTTATTTTCAATCTCATCCTTAAAAATAATAAAATCAGAAGCGAGCCAGAATAATTGCAGATAAAACGACACATTCTGATTTACGAGGGGTGTTTTATTATCAACCCTGTCTTTTTACAAGTCAAGAGGGAGTCAAAGATAATAAAACATTAAGGTACAGTTTCTGATATACGACTTTTTTTATTTATTTTTTTTCGTTTTATAAGCCAGGAAGATCGGAGATGATCAACCGGCTCATCCGGTAACATGAGAATTATGTTTTATATAACGAGTCAATCAAGAATATCTGTTATCCATGGATACGGACAATCCAATATATTGGATGGTACGAACAATAAAATTTGAAGAAAAAAACAAGCGATCTAACAGTAAATTTGATATCCTGTACGTCTTTTTATAAGTAGGTGGAAATTTATGATTATAAGCCTGAACCTTGCGGGTTTTGGTTAGTCGTGGTTGGCCATTTGTCTCTATATTAGTAGTTTGTCTGTGCATTTTATTTTCAGGTGTATCCAACCTATCTGGGAAACCGTTGCAATATATCAATCTACACTTATCATTTTATTTTGTTATTCTTTTCTCTACAAAGGTTATTTCGTTTTATTGTCTAGTTCTGAGTAAAGTGATTAAATTATCGTGCAATGTAATTTTATTATAGGATTAGAAATTAAATTATACGAGTTCTCGGATCTGGCTTTTGTAATAAAGCAACCCCGGGTTTAATTAATTGAATTAAACATTGAACAAAATGCACAATTTAAATTGAACAAAAAAGAAATTTAATAAATTCGGATCCGGAAGAAAAGAATTAGACCGAACAAGAGAAAAACAGCTAATGTCGGATTCAAACCCCATTAAATAAAAGGCTGATTAGTCTAGTTAAAAACCGGATTGTGCGGAATCGAACCAGAACAGTAAAAAAACCATATACTTTCAAATGAATCAGGACGCAGAATGAAAAAAGTAGGACTTAGTCATCGGGTTCGATATAAAACCGTTTGATGTTTCAGGTGCCTGCTTGGCGGCGAGGGACTCCGGGTGTCCTCGGGTGTGCCCATCTCCGGGCCCTTCTGACCCAGTCTGCGCCTCGGACGGAGTCATTTATCCCAGTGTCTGTGAAATGAAGAAAAGGACTTGCGGAAGAGGCGTACGGACAGCTGCGGAAGGATCGGGCCTTTGCGTACGAGCCAACGACTCAGAATGCGACCATAGGTGTGGGAAGGAAAGAGACCCGGCGTGCGGAACGGACGGCCACACCTACCTCAACCCGTGCCTACTCCGCGTCCAGACATGCAGGTCTCTTCTTTATTCCTTTGGATTGTGCGGCATTGTGGAATCTGTCCACAGTGTCTAACGGTATTTGACACGTCTAAAGTAATTCCTAGCACTGCACTCTTCACCGCTCTTCTGTAAAAAAAACTATAGTTTGTTGACCTTTATTAAATTCTAACTTAAACTTCAAACTAATTCTTTAAACTTATAGAAATGGAAGGTGTTAACTGTAGACAATCGTGTCCGCCTCAATGGAGCAAGTAAATTAACCGGATCGTCTTGTTCTTTTTCAGAACTGGAGTGCAGTTTTCGCACATGGGCCCGTGCAACAACATAAGCGCACATCGGGAGAACTGTCCGGTGAATTGCGATATGGCGCCTAAGGATGGTCCTGTCTGCGGCAGCGACGGTAACGTTTACATGAATTCTTGCCTCATGAAGAAACTAACTTGTGGGTTAGTCCATGCATATTTTCTTAATTACGTTTTTACTTGATACTTATTCGTCTATTGAGAATTATAAACCTTTTATTTCTGTTTGAAGTCAGGGGGTGGTGAAAACATCGAAGAAGAACTGCCAAACGACGAGGCATTGCCGTGAATCGTGTTGGAGGAACGCGAAGCCGACCTGCGGCTCTGATGGAATCGTCTATTCCAATTCGTGCCGTATGAAGAGCAAGAACTGCGGAAAACACGTTTTCGAGGTGCCGATGGCGTATTGTCTCTCCCAAGAAAGGACGAGCGGTCAGAAGGACGAAGCGTGCCCGACTTCTTGCCCCGAAGAACAGGGCGTCGTCTGCGGCTCGGACGGGAACGTCTACAGCAGCGAGTGCGAAATGAACCTTCTCAACTGCGGGTAACCTCAAAAGATGAACACGGGGACGAGCCAACGTTAAAATTTTCCTATTCTTCCAGTTCTCATGCAAAGAGGAAAGTCGTCAGGGTGGACTTCGAGAAATGTAAGAATCGAGTAAACAAGTGTGCTAAAATCAAGTGTGACGATGTAACTGAGGAAGTATGCGGATCCGATGCGAAAACATATCAGTCTTCTTGTCATCTCCAAGTCGCCTCTTGCATGTAAGCAGTCGCATTTGTGAATTTTTTATGTGAATCTATATACAATGCAAAAATATTTTTAGGAGAGGAGTCCAGCTGGCCCATTTAGGAAGGTGCGTCGAACTGTTGAAACACGAAGAATGCCCAGATAGTTGCGATGACGCCGAGACTTCTCCTACCTGCGGCTCAGACGGAAACGTATACAGGTCCGGGATTTATATAATTATTAGCGTTTCGTGTTTATGATCGGTGCCGTTTTAGAACGTCTCTTTATTTACAGATCCGAATGTGATTTAAAACGCCTCACTTGCGGCCAGAGGGTGGTCCCGGTTCCACTTCGCAACTGCCCGACCACTGCCGGTTGCGGCCTCGAGTGCCCGGACCACAGGAACTACGTCTGCGGATCCGACAACAGGTTCTACAGAAACGAATGCCAGATGAAGAGAGACAACTGTGGGTGAGTAATTCATCGTGTATGCCGGTATTCAAACTCTTCCTTCCTGCTAATTGTCGTTTCAGGAAACATGTGTTCGTCGTGCCGATCAAGCGATGCCTCGTCGGCTTCCAGTTCCAAGGCTGCTCTAAGATCTGCCCCACGCTCTACGATCCCATCTGCGCGTCTGACAACAAAACCTACTCGAACGACTGTTTCCTAGAGCTGGAGAACTGCCGATCGCGGAGCCTCCTCACCGTCGTCCATCCTGGAAAGTGCGGCCAACCCGTAAAACCCAACAACAACTATCTCTACTAAAAGAAAAAGAAGGAAAGGCAAGTCAAAGAAAGACAGGTTTTAAGTCATTTCCATTTGTCTCTAGTTGGTTATATAACGCGGTTATATATATATTTATTTATTTATAACTCTCAACCTTTTCCACTTGAAATCCCATTACCAGTACTTTTCTTTTAGAAAAGGAAGGGACTGTGGAAAAGGGAATTTTTGATATTGTAAATACAGATATTTTACAGTATGTTTCTTTTGAATTTGATTACCTAATCTTCTACAGTTTCCTCTCAACTTGTGTTCAAGCCACAGCTGAAAGACATATAAACAAAGAATTTGTCAAATTCCAAAAATATACCGTACAACTTTCAAACCCAATTTTCCAACTGAATAGTTCACAACTCCGTGAATTGGGATTTGTAAAAATAGTCTTATCACTTTCCCCCTCCGGTGAGGAAGCTCACACGGATATAAAACAGGCGTAAACACGCCGACTCAAAGCGGTCCGGATGGAGTCGAGGAAGATATCCAACATCAGCTCTTACAGCGCACACACGGAAAACCGAGAGGTAACTGAAAAATAAACGAGAAAAAATATTAAACAATAAACAATTAATTATCCAAGGTTTGAATTAAATGATGATGTTATGCTCGTTTTATGCAGGGATGTTGAGTACAAGCATTGTTTCTAACATTTCGTTTTAATTACTAATGAATACATAATTGGCCAGTGTTTTAATTGTTAGTATATAATTAAAGCACGGTCGTGCTTTAATTTCAAAGGGGGTGAATATTCATGTTGGACCGGACGTAGGAGAACTTTGTCAATTTTGTATATAATGTCGTTCGGACTGGTTTGAACAATCAAGGGGAGGTTTTCATCGGATTTACTCGATCCCGACGTGGGGCTTTTTCATTAATTAATTTATTTAAGCGCGATGAGGCGGCGGTTTTCAAATTGACCGGGCGACCCAGACAGAAATTGAATAATTCCCCGACCGATTACCACCCACCCCCCAGTCGACGGGGGCTGTTAAAGATGTTTAAGGGCGTATCTCCGCCCCCAGCGTCACCTTGGCAACTGCCCCCAACCGCCCTCAAAACAGTGGAAACCCGGTTTAATATCTCATAACTTAGGGCGACGTCTCCCGGATGGATAAAAATGCCAGGAGGACAGCACCACCGACCGTTATGAACGACCTCCTCCTCGGAAAGACACAAGTAAGTGTTCGGTTTGAAATCTGACCTGTTTTCTGCGGTGTCACATATCCGTCGGTTACAAAAGATACAAAAAGAAAAAAACCATATTAAAATAAAAATCTTATCAATATTTGATAATTGCTAATCAATTACTAATAAAATCAACATAGCCGTTCATTTTACCTCGTCCAATTTACCACATTTTACATACATTTTAATTAAACTCTATACAAAATATTCAAATTTTTCTCCAACTTAATTCAGTGTAAACTCTCGTGAATCATAAAAACATTAATAATTTGGTTAATGTTCTACTTTACAAAAAATTTATCTTGTCGAAATTCCACCATTACCTCTCTAATTGGGATAATCATTTCATATCAATCTTCCAATAATACACTTTCTGCCCAAATAAAAAACATCAACATTCATCTTCGTTAAATTGATAAATTGACGATTTTTCACTCACTAAAGTCAATAAGGAAAAAGACGATTTTAGCCTTAAAATCAGATTATATTCACAAGAAGTGGATTTGTAAAGAAAGCTTAACACCAATCCATTAATAAAATAATCAAAATGTCCGTTAAACGTTAGCTTTTAAATTTTTATCGTGTTAAGTCCACAACAGAATCCTGACTTTATTTATTTAACCGAGTGACTTTCCGTTTTTTCAATGGTACGTTTTCCTGTTAAAAGAGTATTCTTTTCTGTCAGGATTTTCAATTCATTTCTCTTTAATTGAATTCGCTTGAGCATTCATGATGATGAATTTATTTCAGTGCAAACAATAAATTGTTACGGTTTTTCTTGTCTGAATGGAGGATGATGCGATTCTAAGGGTGGTAAAATTAATAAATTTGAAGTTTTTTTTGTCAATCGTTATTTATCCTTAAATCTGTCTTTTTTCCTCTCTCTCTCTCTCCCCCTCTCTCTTTCTCTCTCTCTCCCTCTCTCTTTCTCTCTCTCTCTCTCTCTTTCTCTCTCACCCTCTCTCTCTCTCACTCTCTCTCTCTCTCTATCTTTCAATTTCTCTATTTATCTAACAGTTTATGTATCTATCAATCTATCTGCATTACTCCCAATTTCATCTGTTGATCTATTAATCCATCTATCTACCTGTTTAACAATCTATCTGTATACCTCTCTATTTCATCCATCTATCTATGTATCTCAATTTCGTCTATCCATCTCACCTCTATTTCAATGTATCACACTTTTTTAACTGTCTGTCTCGTGTCTATTTCTATCTAACTATCTCTAATTTAATATCGCTCTTTGTCGATATTTATTTTTTTTCACTTTTCCGACTCCCCCTCTCACGTTCATTTAAACTCTCTAACTTTGTCGCCAGCTTACCCCCCCCCTCTCTCTCTCTCTCTCTTCCAATCTATCTATATATCTATCGATCTGACTGAAGTATGTCTAGTACTTACCTATTTCTAAATATAAATCTGTCTTTCCCTTTCATCTGTCATCTCTATTTTTCAATTTCTCTATCTATCTAAGAGTTTATGTACCTAACAATCTGTCTCCATTACTCCCAATTTCATCTGTTGATCAATTAATCCATCTATCTACTTGTTTAACAATCTATCTGTATACCTCTCTATTTCATCTATCTGTCTATCTATGTATCTCTATTTCGTCTATCCATCTCACCTCTATTTCTATGAATCACACTATTTTAACTGTCTATCTGGTGACTATTTCTATCTAGCTATCTCTAATTTATATATCTATCTATCTACCTAATTCTAGCTCTCTAAGTCGATATTTATTTTTTTCAATTCCCAACTCCTCCTCTCACGTTCATTTAAGTTCTCTAACTTTGTCGCCAGCTTACCCCCCTCTCCCTCTCTCTTTCTCTCTCTCTCTCTCTCTCTCTCTCTCTCTCTCTCTTATTCTTTTATATCTATCTATCTATCTGTCTATATAACTATCTATCTACATTACTACCTATTTCATCTATTAATCCATCTTAATATCCACTTATCTATCAGTCTAACTACAAATCTATTTATCTATCTAATAATCTATCTACATTACTCCCTATTTCATCTATTTATCTGTTAATCTATCTATCTATTTGTTAAACAATATATCTATGTACTCTCTATTTGATCTATCATCTCACTTTATTTCTATTCATTTATTTCACTATTTGGCCTATCTATTGCCTATCTATCTATCTATCTTTCTCTCTTTCTAACAATTTACTAAATGTCTCTCAATTTCATTTATTTATCTATCAATCTATCTGTCTAGCAATCCATCTAAGTATCTCTTTAGTTCATCTATTTCATCTTTATTTCTAGCCATTTATATTACAATTTGGCTATTTTTCTCGTCTCTGTTTCTATGTATCTATCTCTTATTGTGTGTGTGTGTGTGTGTGTGTGTGTGTGTGTGTGATGTTTATTTTTTTCTTTTACGATTTGTTTCGTCATAATGAAAACTGAAACCATTTAACTTATGAATTTGAACTTGAAAGTTAATCACTTTGCTTTGGCGAAGATAACGTTTTATTGATAGATATTTTTATTGCTTTGCTGTTATGTCGACGAAGAGAGTTTATAATTTAATTATTTATTTAGAAATCGATTAACGGTCACTAATCACCACATAATTTAATTATGTTATATTTTTACATAATCTTCTATATACATGTAAGTCCTCTGCCACAATCTTTCTTGTTTTATATTTCTACCTTCATAACTCTCTCTCTTCTCTTTCTCCCTCCCTCTCTATCACGCCCTCTCCGAGTATTTGGGTGAGTATTTGTTTATACACATTTCCTTATGTTCTTATGTTTGGTTTTTTTTTTTTATTTTTTTTTTTTTTTTAGGATATGAGATTTGCAATTTTGCAGTTTCTCACAAAATCAAGTTACAGATTTACAGTTCTTTTGTTTTATTTGTTTTCCTGCTACGCCTTCCTAATCCGCCATCGAGAAAAGAGGCCCCCCCCCTTTAGACTTTACATTTTTTAAAATTTGGGAAGTCCGTCTTTCTTACGGATGCATTGGGAGGATGTAGATAAAAACCACTTACATCGCATTACACTATAGAGAAAGAGCTTTCCACATTCTTGTAACCCGGGGCAAATTTCGCCTTGAGAGCATCCACTCTTCCACCTGACGGCCCCCGGGCAGCCCACCCGCTGTTCTTTCTTGGGGAAATGCAAATAAAACATTTGAAATAAGTTTTGTTTTGTTTGCAGGAAAAATTTGTTTGACAATATTTTACACTGTCAGTTTTAAATTTGGTTTATACTATGTCACTGTGTGTGTGTGTGTGTTTGTGTCGTCACATAAAGTGAGAAATGTAAAGAGCAATCCATCCCTCATAATGGCTCCACCCAGAAAAGTCTATAAGGAAAAATGCGTAAAAGACAAAAAGAAATTAGTCATTTACACAGACGAGAGCAGAGTGAATTACGTTTCAACATCCTCATAAAATTATGTTACGAATTCTTTGCCTGTGATGATGTTTGGTATGGAAGCTGGTTAATTAAAAAGAGAAAATATATCTTTGATATTTTGCAGGCAGATTTTTAATTTAAAGGTAGTCCTGACATTTAGTCCGCTTTATTGCTTTCGTTTATTGTTTGATATAAATATATAATATCACATCAGGGTGGGATAGTCAAAGAAAAAGATATGAAAGTCATGTTCAGCAACTGCTATAAAAAGTATGTATTAAATACTAAACAGGTAAATAAATAGGATTAAAAAAAGGCTAAGCAGGCTGTTTTTCATTTTATACCGGTTTAAAACGTTGGTTATATGCGGCCCGTCGCCTTACCAAGTTTACAAAGGACAAAGTTAAGTTATGGGAGACCGTCGTGACACCCACTCTCTTAGCACAATTTTACTTTCAAAGGATATGGCCAGCCTCACATCGACGGGGATCAACTGAACTGATTTTCTGGGAAAGTATCCAATTTTCCCAGTTAATATCAACACGTGACAAAGGATCAACTTTTATAATTGACTTAAGAACTGCTGGAAAATAAAATTGAACAATAATTTCATTAATCGCTTTTGTTACTACATCTCTCTCTTTCTCTCTCTCTCACACCCTCTCTCTATCTTTCTCTCTCTCTCTCTCTCACTTTCTTTCTTTCTCTCTCTAAAAATATTATTAACATAATTTCATTCCATTCAATTCACTTTCGTGCTCCGCTTGAACAATTAATATATTACAATTAATTGAGTTTATCTCAACTAAAAACCGTAATTAATTGTAATTATTCACATACATGAATGTGTATATTATATGTGTGAACAGGTACTGTAGATATGAACTTTTGTCGGACACTGTAAAGATAACTAAACTAAATGAATCCTGCAAAATATAAGAGAGGATCGTTAGGTCCTTTTTTTGACCAAGTCAAAAAACGTATACAATCGATCAATCAGTTAATCACACACTCTCTCTCTCTCTCTCTCTCTCTCTCTCTCTCTCTCTCTCTCTCTCTCTCGCTCTCTGCCTCCAGGTCTGATGTACATAATGTTATACAGTATAACATCTTTCTCTATCTGAATATCACTATTTATCTATCTACCTATTTATCTATACATATGTATCTATATGTATATCTATCTATTTGTAAATCTCTATCTATCTATATGTCTGATTGAATGTACGCCTAGTCTCTATCTATTTCTATATAGACATCTGTCTATCTCAATCTTTCTAATTAAATTTTCATTTTTCACTCTTTCAACTCCCACTTACACTCTATCTCTATCTTTCAATATCTGTATTTATCTATATATCTATATATTTCGTTCAATTTTTCTATCCATCTATCTGACAATTTATCTATCTCTCTATTTCATCTATATATATATTTCTAACTCTCAAATTCAATGTTTCTTTTTTCACTTTTTCAACTCTCTCTCTCACACTTAGTTACTAATTTCTATTATCTCTTTCTCTCTAACACCTCCCCTTTCACTAGCTCTCTCTCTCTCTCTCTCTCTCTCTCTCTCTCTCTCTCTCTCTCTCTCTCTCTCTCTCTCTCTGCCTCCAGATCTGATGTACATAATATTATACATAAACATATTTCTCGATCTATGTGTGTGATGTACGCCTAGTCTCTATCTATTTCTATTTAGACATCTGTCTATCTCAATCTTTCAAATTAAATTTTTATTTTTTCACCCTCCCAACTCTTTCTCACACTATTTGTATTTATCTATATAACTATCTATTTCACTCAATTTCTCTATCCATCTATCTGACAATCTATCTCTCTATTTCATCTATGTATCTCTTCTATACTTCTATATATTTATTTCTATGGAAACATCTTTCTCTATCTATATGCCACTATTTACCTATCTACCTATTTATCTATACATATGTATCTATATGTATATCTATCTATTTATAAATCTCTATCGATGTATGTATCTGATTGAATGCACGCCTAGTCTCTATCTATTTCTATATAGACATCTGTCTATTTCAAGTTTTCTCTCTCTCTCACTCTCTCTCTCACTCACTCACTCACTCACTCACTCTCTCTCTCTCTCTCTCTCTCTCACTCTCACTCTTTATCTATCTATCTATCTATCTCTCTCTGCCTCCAGATCTGATATAAATAATATAAACACTAGATATAAAACTAAGAAATTTCAAATTATAAAACCTAGAACCACAATATTTAATAATTTGCATTTGCAATGCACTAAGAGTGCAAGAGTGTTTTCGAAATCCCCAGTTGAAATTCAGCATTGTAACAAAACAAGTATGTTTATAAAAAAACTAAAAATTATTTTATATCAAAATATGTACACCGAAATATAATTTTTTTCCTCTTTCCTCAATTAAGTACGTTTATAACGTTAAACCCTTACAAATATCTGTTGTTAGTTTTTTTCTTCCGATAGGAGCTACGTTTGTTATTGTATAAAGATTACTTTTTACTTTGAATGTGTTAATCCACTGTAAACAAGTATACAGTTTTAACAGATAATTAATTTGTTCAACTTTTTTGTGTATAGTAGATTGAGTAGAGCTTATGAAATCATGATGCTGTAATTTCACTTTAGGTGTAAGAGTGGTCCTAGAGACCAAACCTTGACTGATCGTTAAATAAAGCGATAATCAATCAATCAATCTCCCTTTCTTTCTCTATGTCTGTGTGCCTGTCTATATAACTGTCTATTCATTGTTTTTTTCAATTTCTCTAACCATCTCTCTATCTCTATATTTCATTTATATATCTGATCTGTGTTTCTATCTATCTATTTCTATATCTATATATCACTTTGTATCTTTACATATGTATCTATATGTATCTCTATCTATTTATAAATCTCTATCCATCTATGTGTTTGATTGAATGCACGGCTAGTCTCTATCTATTTCTATATAGATATCTGTCTATCTCAATTTTTCTAATTAATTTTGTATTTTTCACCCTACCAACTCTTTCTCACACTATCTGTATTTATCTATATAACTATCTATTTCATTCAATTTCTTTATCCAGCTAACAGTTCATCTATCTGACAATCTATCTATCCCTCTATTTCATCTATGTATCTCTTCTTTATTTCGATCTATCTTTCTCCATCTATATGTCACTATTTACCTATCTACCTACTTATCTATACATATGATATCTATATGTATATTTATCTATTTATAAATCGATATCGATGTATGTATCTGATTGAATGCACGCCTAGTCTCTATCTATTTCTATACAGACATCTATCTATCTCAATCTTTCTAATTAAATTTTAATTTTTTACCCTCTCAACTCTTTCTCACACTATCTGTATTTATTTATATAACTATCTATTTCATTCAATTTCTCTATCCATCTATCTGACAATTTATCTCTCTATTTCATCTATGTATCTCTTCTATATTTCTATCTATTTATTTGTATGGAAACGTCTTTCTCTATTTATATGTCTCTATTTACCACTCTACCTATTTATCTATACATATGTATCTATATGTATATCTATCTATTTACAAATCTCTATCGATGTATGTATCTGACTGAATGCACGCCTAGTCTCTATCTATTTCTATATAGACATCTGTCTATCTCAATCTTTCAAATTAAATTTTTATTTTTTCACCCTCCCAACTCTTTCTCGCACTATATGTATTTATCTATATAACTATCTATTTCATTCAATTTCTCTATCCATCTAACAGTTCATCTATCTGACAATCTATCTATCCCTCTATTTCTTCTATGTATCTCTTCTTTATTTCTATCTATCTATTTCTATGGAAACATCTTTCTCTATCTGTATATCACTATTTTTCTACCTACCTATTTATCTATACATGTGTATCTATATGTATATCTATCTATTTAAAAATCTATATCGATCTATGTGTCTGATTGAATGTACGCCTAGTCTCTATTTCTGTATAGACATCCGTCTATCTCAATCTTTCAAATTAAATTTTTATTTTTTCACCCTCCCAACTCTTTCTCACACTATCTGTATTTATCTATTTAACTATCTATTTCATTCAATTTCTCTATCCATCTATCTGACAATCTATCTCTCTATTTCATTTATGTATCTCTTCTATATTTCTATCCATTTATTTCTATGGAAACATCTTTCTCCATCTATATGTCACTATTCACCTATCTACCTATTTATCTATAAATATGTATCTATATGTATATCTATCTACTTATAAATCTCTATCGATGTATGTATCTGATTGAATGTACGCCTAGTCTCTATCTATTTCTATATAGACATCTGTTTATCTCAATCTTTATAATTAAATTTTCATTTTTCACTTTTTCAACTCTCTCTCTTTCACACTTGGTTACCAATTTCTATTCTCTCTCTCTCTCTCTCTCTCTCTCTCTCTCTCTCTCTCTCTCTCTCTAACGATCAAATTCAATGTTTCTTTTTTTCACTTTTTCAACTCTCTCTCTCACACTTAGTTACTAATTTCTATTATCTCTTTCTCTCTAACACCTCCCCTTTCATTAGCGCTCTCTCTCTCTCTCTCTCTCTCTCTCTCTCGTATTCAGCCATATTTTTTATCACACGTTTCCAGTTTCATAACAAAAGCTCATTTGAAAAATTCTCATTCCTATTCTCTATCATTCTGTCTTATTCTCTCTTCTCTTCCTCTCTTATCATCCCCGTTACTAGTTTTCTTTCTATCTATCTCACACTCTCATTCTCACCCGTACATACAGACAAACATAAGTACAGACCAATTAAAATTAAAATAAAAAATAAAATTCTTAGGGTATACTAAACCCGCACTACTGGCCGGTCATGCATTCAGGTAGAACCAGAGCGCCTTAAAAACGCTCCCACCCACCCTAGAAGAAGGACACAACTAACTTTTAGCTTAAATCATTGGCTATTATGATTAACATAAGGCCATAAATTAGCTTTCCTTAAGTTAAATAAAAAATATTTAAAAACAACTTTTAGCATGTGTGGCCCTCAAAAATGATTTTATATAATTACTTTAAATTATGTATAGTTAAATAAGTTTAGGGCTGTAACGACATGGACCACTTGGACCGTCTTACCAACTGTGAAGTACATACAATTTTATAGTTTAGAAGATTCTTTATGATTTCGTAACTGTCAATTATATAAATTAAACCTAGTGCATATAGAATATATTCTTTGCTTACTGACTACAAAATCACTCACTTTCAAAATCAATGTATAATTTCTTGTCAGGGCTTCGCACTTAGTTGTACTCGGTAGAAAAATGTCGCTGTTTTACTTTTCTGTTCGCATTTACATAACTGTAAGTTTTTTTTAAATATAATCTCAATATTGTAAGCATACAGCATATTTGTTGGAAGTGTGGTACTATCTAACGGGATTGTTTAGCCGTATTTTTGCAATCATAGTTTGCCTTTGCAAAAACAGTCTACCGCGAAAAACCTTTTGACGAAATATTTATCCTGTGACTCCTTGACCTGGTCAAAAAATCATGGGTGTTCCCGGCACATCCTAATTAAGGAACGGGACCCCTCCACCTCCTCCTCCTCCGCAGAACTTGCTCTCCGCCACTCGGCCAGAAGGAGCGCATGCCCCCCGCCGCAATTCGCAATGCCGTCTCCGCATCTCCTCATTCCGCCGGAACCCTCCCGACCGCCGGGAACCCTTTTCTAGCTGCTGCTCTTCTCTCCCCTTTCCCCCCCTTTTTTTCCGGTTTGGGCCGAAAATGATCGTCACCCCTAATTAAGAGGCCTACTCGGCCCTTTATGACCTTCCGACCGGGCATCCCTCATGATCTGATCAGAGTCCTGTTAAAAAGCCAATCATGAACACTGTCCAGTCGACGACGAACCACGCTCACGTCAAGACTGGCCACGACAACCTGGAGGTGAGTCGACCTAAAATAAAACAAACTTAAAAAATTACAACCCAAATACAAACAATTTAATTAACCATTAATAACGTCAGATACAAAATTAAACTAGTTTTCTTCAAATTCACATACTATTTTCTTTAAAAGCACCCATAAAAATCAGCAAAATTCAATAACATAATCAACAAATTGAAGGAAAGAAACTATTTCATTTAAACAGCAATGGCTAAATTTGTTTTCTTATGTATAATATTATTGTATTTTTTAACATATTGAAAAATACAAATTCTTTTATTACAATCGTTAATTTTCTGTGAGTATTTTCTACCTAAAGAATTCAGAAAGAAGAAATCAAAAGATCGCATGGCTTCGGGGAAAGGTTGAATATTACTCACAATTTTTTTTTCGAGTAAAAACGATAAATTTTCTATGATAAAATTGCCCAATAAAAACATTTTAAACATGTGGGCCTTCTAGAATTCAGATAGAAAAGAGGACTTCTGACACTTGTTGCTACTAGTCCATGACGTGCCGCCGAGGATCCCTTTATTGAGTTTAATCCCGGGCTAATATAGTAATAACAAAATTGGCCTGTTATGAATAATTTAATTATGTCTTTTTTAAAATAATGTTTTAGCTATTTGGCCGAAGTCACTACAATTTAATAAGCCTTGAGCAGAGGGATCAACGTTATGAAATTGCAGGATGATCTAATTTACGGATAAAACAAGTTAGCCCGAAACCAAATACGATCGAACAATAAATCTACTTTGTAATATTTTTTTATATTAATTTTTGAAAAATCGATTATTTTTTTACAAATTAGCCACAAAATCGCGTTCCACTTATCCAATATTGCTATGAAATATGCAAAAGTTTTGAAAAGTAAGAGTTTGTTTTCTTATTTAGAAACAACTTAAAATAAGCCTAAATAAAAGTCCAAGTTGACGGGTCGAATAAGCATCAAGTTGCTTTGCGTCGTCACCATCTCCATATTGGCTTTTTGTTGGGTGGGGAACTGATAACGGAGAAAGAGTTTGTGAAAACAACAACAAATGATTACGAAAAAGGACTTATTTTGTCCGGGATTTTTGTTGTTGAGATTTTTTCTTTTGTTTTTATTAAATAAATTTATTTTAATGTACGTTAATATTTTTAAATGTTTATAGTTAATTAAGCAGATTGTTAAGAATTTTAATGTAACAAACATTTGGTTTAACTTCGATATTTTTAAGCACCAAGCTTATAAAGTTCATCCTGTCAGTGTTTTGAAGTTTGGTAAAGCTCCTGAGTCAATTTGATTGATTTTGAAAATAATTTACATTTGATTGCAAAGTACAAAAAGAAAGGCTTACCAGCAAAAAAGAAAACGAAATTTATTATTAAGGTGGTTAAGTCTGCATGGCTTTTTTTCAAGTAAATGTCAATATTTGATCATTTAGTTTAATTTTTTCTTTCCATGGAGAAATACGGCTCCAATTTTTTATTGGATAGCTAACAACACTTTTACAGTTTATAAAGTTTGGTTTTAGCCTAGACACAAAATATTTAAAAAAATTTCTATACCCTAAAGCTGGGACATGAGACATATTACGATTTGTACCATGGAAATCGCCTTGAAGCCGTATAAGAAATTTATTATTTCAATTTCGCCTTACGTTTTGGGAAAAGATATGAAAATAATTTTGAAACGTATGGCTTCTGCCTGGCTGAGTGGTCGGGTCAATAGAAAGTTAAACCATACCGGATGATGGCTTGCACGTCATAAGCTCCGATATGTCTTATACTACAAACCCCAATCAAAGAGACGAGTTGTGAAATTTTTCGATTAAGCATTGTTAAAAATACTTTAATAAATTAACAGATTCTGATAAAATAACAATCTCTGCTGATTTTTCATTTTAAAAAAAGTCGCCCCTGGACCCGAAAAGAGTTATCACGGCAAAATTGCTATTCCAAAGTTCAACCAAACATGAAACTTTAAGCCCGACTAAGTTTCTTTTTATGTCATTAAGTAAATCAGTTTGACAAACCAAAAATATCACTAATGATCACATTAACAATACTCTTCTTCATAACCTGTTTTTGTGCCTTTTAATCGTCCAAATCTGATTCCAAGGGTCCAAAAAGAAGAAACGTAAAGATAAATTAAGAATTATAAAAACTAGTTTAATAATTTACAGGGTTTGACAGGATGTAAAATCTTTTCATTTGTTGTGAATAATTACATAATTATTCATTTTTATGCCTAAAACAATTATCTGTTAACCAAATCTATTTAATAAGTCCAAAAAGACAAATTGGAAAAGGATTTTTGGATATCAATTGCTAAAAAAATTCATATAATAACTTATGAAGCTATAAATATCCAAAACAAAAAGGTTGTATTAATGTGCAACCCCTTGTAATTGTGGTGGGAAAAAACTAGAAACATAACTCCTTTGTTTCAAAAACGTTTATGTATCTGTTAACCAAATCTGCTTAACAGGTCCAAAAAGACAAAATACAAAGGTTTTTTTGATATCGATTGCTAAAAAATTGATATAATAACTTATGAGGCTGTAAATACCCAAAACATAAAGGTTGTATTATTGTGAAACCCCTTGCAATTGTTGTGGGTAAAACCTAGAAACATAACTCCTTTGTTTCAAAAACATTTATTTATCTATTAACCAAATCTGGTTGACAGGTCCAAAAAAACAAAATACAAAGGTTTTTTTGATATCGATTGCTAAAAAATTGGTATATTTAACCATCCATTTGTATAATAATTTAACCATCCCTAACCATAGTACGAATTCTTGTGTGTTCAAATTGGGGATTATCGGGAAAAAAGGGCCAGAGGCGACGGTGGGAATCGAACCCACGACCGCGGCGTGAGAGTCTCTCTTGTTAACCACTCGGCTACCGCGGTCCCCAGGTATAATAACTTATGAGGCTGTAAATATCCAAAACATGAAGGTTGTATTAATTTGCAACATCTTGTACGGTTTGGGAATATCTAATGGAAAATAGGTGTGTCTGGAGTGTGAGCTATGAAAAAGTTGGAGTTAGAAGCTATGGCAGTGCCACCATCGTAACCATAAACACAGTATATTTTGAGTACAATAGCGGGCCAAAGATGCTACCCTAAGGGACTCCCGCATCCATCCTGTACAAAGAAGAGTGATAGGACCCAACCAAACTCTCAAGTAACTCAATTCGTTTTACTTTTCTTCTGTACATTATTTTAATTTTCTGGATTTATGGTAAAATTAAGGAACATAAACGAAAAACAATAAGCTTAACCATCCGTGCACTAATTTAACAACGTCTACATTTTTTTAATACAAATAACGAAACTGTCTCTCATATCGTCTTTTAAAAAAATGTCTTTCATGTGTGGCCATTTTTCCCCGGTGGACAAAACCTTCCTCATGAGTTGTACTCTATTTTTTCCAGAAGAGGCTAGTCCCAAAGGATATGCCTGATGTTTTGGGCCGTGCTGTTCCCACATGCGCAATTTGGTGACGGAATCTTGCCTATCTTGTGGAGGTAGTCTCTGAATGAACCATGCACAGACAAAATGGTGGTCATGTTGAGGCTAAGAGGTCCCTGTTTTGCTACATTGTATATTTTGTTTCTTCCTTCCTAAATCAGGTGAACCAGCTTGCCCATCTTCTTCGATGAATACAATGCCACTTTGCTGTACGTCTTTATCTGACAGAACTTTCCATTTTCTAGTACAGTAGTGTGCTCATTAACCCAGTCCAGCGTCATAACAATGGCTGGTTGTTCGGCCTGGTTGTTAAAGCAATGTTCATGGAGTCTGAACTCAGCCTGAAAAATCATATGTTGTTGATTGTAAACCACAAATGCGGATCCCACACCTCTTTCGTTTTTACTACCATCTGTGAATACGGTGATTGTTGCTTGTAGATGTGCAATTCTTTTACAAGCACCTTCTTAAATATCTGGGGTGCCCCAAGGCTCTAGCATTTCTTCTATCCTTTTTCCATTTATATCAATGATCTGCCCGACTCCATCCAGTCCTGTAACTATCACCTATATGCCGATGACTCCCAAATATACATATCCTTCCACCCTTCCGATCTTCACTCGGCCACTCTCAAGATCCAAAAAGACCTAAACTCCATCAACGAATGGGCCCATAAAAATTCCCTAGTCCTCAATCCGTCCAAATCCACCGCCATAATTATCGGGTCCAGGCAACTCCTCAATTCCCTCCCCAGCATCCCACCTCTCATGCTAAATAACCATCCCATCCCCTTCTGCTCTTCGGTTAAAAACCTAGGAGTAGTCTTTGACCAAAACCTTTCCTGGCATTCTCACATTTCCCAAATTTCCCGCCATTCCATTGCCTCCCTCAGCCTGTTTCGTCGGTCCTGGCTTCTCTTACCTTTCTCCACCCGCAAACTCCTTGTATCTTCCCTTATACTTCCCTTCTTCGATTATAGCTGTTTGGCATACGGTGGTCTCTCGGAGGGGGAGAACGCGCGATTGAAGCGTATTATGAATTGTTGCGTAAGATTTGTGTACGGCACCCCACGGGGATCCCGGGTGTCGGGGTTGTATTCCCAACTTTCCTGGCTATTCCCCTCCTTCCGTGCACAGTATTTCCTAGGTTGCTTTCTTTTCCAGTCCATCCACACTCGTCGTCCTCCTTACATCATCCAATCCCTCCAATTCAACTCCTCACATCTCACTCGTAAGACCCGCTCATCCCCAATCGACCTTATCCTTCCGCAACATACTTTCGAAAGATCCTTTCTGCTCCGAGCCCCTAAATTCTGGAACTCCCTTCCCCTTTCTATTCGTCACGCTGCCTCCTTTTCCTCCTTTAAATCCCACCTGTATAATCACCTCCTCTCCCTCCAAGCAGAGACCTCACGTTAACATTTTTGTTATTTTTGTTTAATATTCTCGTAATTTTCTCTTCTGGCCTGCCTTACTGGTATACATTGTGCCAAGATTTCTAGCTTTTTTTTTACTTTTAACTTCATAGAAGGAACTTCGTTTATTTATTTCATGTAAATTATTCTTAGGGGACACCAGTCCCAGAATAAAGTTATTTTTCTTCTTTCTTCTTCTTCTTTGCTGGATGAACCTTTTTTTAAGCTATTGGGTCTACCAACGCCTGATTGTTCCTCCTCGAAATTTTTGTAGCTCAATTCGTCCAGGTAGAATAGAAGGATGAAATAGTGCGAAGTGGGTAGGATGCCTTGGAAATTCCAGAACAAACCCAAGAGCAAGAAAACCTGTTCGACATCGACAAAGACTCCTGAGTAGAATTCTTTCTCCACAAGGAAGGAAAAATATAGTGCAATCAATTAGAAGGTGTAAAAGGGTAAAAATATATCGCATTAAGCTGCTTTGTGCAGAAAGTATCAAGTAACACGATTTTACCTGTAGCTGTCGTTAAGGAAAGTTTGTACTGGAGTCATAACTACTTTTTGCGTCTTATTCCCATATTACGATGGAACTGTTTGAAAAGCCCAAAAAATTATGATATTGGCTGTATGTTGTAATATTCGTTTATTACATTAACAGGGTGTAATAGGGGTGTAAACCCCCTGATAATGAAAAAAAAACTCAGGAACTACTTTGGTAAGGAGGGTGAAATCACCAGCCAAATTTTATGGGCAATCCTAAAAACTAGTTTTATATGTTAACAGGGTGCTGTAAGGTATAAAATCTAATAACTGTTGCAACTCTAAATGTATAACTGTTAGCCATTGCATCGAGAACTGTCACAGGTAAAAACCTGAAACTGTCATAAGTGTACGTCTTATACCATCTTTTATCTAATGGTCTCGTTAAATAAACTAGCAAGATCTGATGGGGTTTGTATACCAAGGAATTCTTTCGAAAACCTAAAAATCTTTGTGCAATAAAACAGTTATCAGATAATGCTATTTCATCTGTAACCGTGATTAAGGAATGTGTGTACGCCATTAGCTGTTCTTTAGATCTAATATCACTAACCAAATCTCTTTGAAAAGTACAAAGAGACTAGTTTTTCTAGATTTTCTATTGTAGGTGCAAAAGACGTTATCAGATAAAACGAGGAGGCTAGATAAGGGTAGCCATCTTTCTTTGAGGAGGTAAAGAAATCCAGGGATTGTCGAGTTTTCCGACTGTGGCAGAGATCAAAGCCCTAAGAGTTTTCATACTTGCAAAGAGACTTTTCAGACAATTTCCTTTTTCCCGCCTGTTCGATGGGGGCGGTAAACACTCCCACCCTCTGTTTACCACCCTAAATCACCTGACGTCACCACGATCGATCGCCCACCCTCAAGGAAGCCTCCAGACCCGTCGACGGACGGGGACCTTTTTGACAGAAACCGCTCGTTTTTTCCTCATTTCACGTCGGATTCCTTTTCACCTGCTCTCGGCCCGGCCCCGTTTTCCTCCGAGGGATGGCCGAGGAGGAGAAAAAGGGCAAGAAGAAGGTCTGCCTCGTCACCCCGAAAGAACAACAGGTAAATCGTGTCTGTTATAGGGTTATTCAAGTTCTATCTAGTTATTTCACGTGGTTCGACTTACAATCATATCAAATCTCTCTGCTTTGTATTCTACCATGAGATAGATATACACTGACAGACAAAAATTTCCACCCATTTGATTTTTTTCATTTTCTCGATAAAAGAAAGTTCTGCTCTTACTTTGTTTTATTGTTTTTATCAATAGATATTTGTTTACGCTATGTTATAAATTGGAAATATTAATTAGAGGTAAACACACTTAATCCGTAATCAAAAACAAGGATGAAGGATATTTCTATGTTTACTTTTTAAGGAATTTAAAATGTTTATTCAGCCTCATTTGAATTCTGAAGCAAAAAACAGTTTAGTTTTCATCTTTTCTTAATTTTAATTTTTATACTTAAAAATGCCACTTAGTGATGAGGATGTTGCGCGTGGTGTGGCACTTATTGATGATGGACGTTTCATCAGGTATGCGGCTATTGCCATCGTAGTTTTCGAGAAACTGGGTCCTACCATAGAAGGGCCGGTTCTGGATGCCCTAGGGTAACAGAACCATAGGATGACCGTTTTTGACTTAGAAAATTTTGTGAAACTGGCACCTTAATATTGTTCAAATCAAATCAGCTCCAGAAAGTTCGAGGTGTCCAAATTTCTGAACGCACTGCTCGAAGAAGATAAATCTATGGGCTGATGGCTTTTCGCCCTGTAAGAGGACCAGAATTGACCAGAACCCACAGAGTTGCACTGCTCCCATTTGCCCGAAAACACAGCCATTGGTCTTTGGACGATTGGTCTATCAGCAGCTAAGTCATTTCAGCCCCCCAATGCAATCAGTTTCTAGACCAAACCCACTCACACTCTCACTCACTCTTAAATATATTCTTTCTTCTCACAGAGTTACACGACTCTCATTTGCTCGAAAACACAGCCATTGGTCTTTGGACGATTGGTCAGCTGTACGTTTTACAAATGTGTGTAGATTTGCTCTACGATCTCCAGATGGTAGTGAAAGAGTGTGGAGAAGGCGAAATGAAAGGTATAAAGCTTGTAATTTTTCCCATTTCAACTAGCTCAGTGATGGTGTGGGCGGGAATTTCAACGGAGAGTCGCACAGAGTTGGTTGTCGTTCGTGGAGGTTCATCGAACATTTACGGGATAACCTCAAAAGATGAATAAGAGCACGTCCATCATTCCTGATACAGTCCACGATCTTGAAAGGACTCTTCGTGAAGAATAGGCTAACCTCCAGCAAAGAGACATTTCCAGAGTGATATGCCGAGGCATTTGTAACTTTTTTAGACAGAGACTCAATTATTAAACGTTAAAAAACGTGATCAAAAATCAAGTTATTACAAGTGGGTGGAATTTTTTGCCTGTCAGTGTATTTTCAAACCTTTTAGGGTTATTAAATCCATCGTTCTTATTTCAACGAAAAAAAAATTCTACAATAGGTTTATTTGTTTTTATTTTTTTAAAAATGTGCCAAAGACGAATACTTTTTATTAGATTATTGCTATACCGCACATTTCAGTTCTTAGAGTTCTGAATTGTCCTCGAGGTCCGGCTTGACGCTCCCTGTGTAGCCGTTGTTCGGGATTTGACGGATCCAGCGCCTGTAGTAAACTGGTAGACATGCCTCTTCGGCTCCCTCGATCAGGTCATCGTGGTAGATTTTGGACGGGCGGAATTTCATTTTCCAAAGTCCGTTTATCGTATCAGGCTTTGCGGGGGTCTGAGGAGATGAAAAAATAATGGTTTATACAAAAACAAAAAAACAAAAAAAACCTACAAAATCTGATGTCAAGTATTTTTCTTAAATAAATATAGGTGAACTTGTTGAACCGACACAGGGTCACTTACTGAGTCTGTCTCCAACTCCTCACTGAAGATGGCGCAATGCCGAAACGCGTTTGAATAACTCAAAAAAACCGCGAATGGAGACAGACCCAGTAAATGACCCTGTGTAAAGATAAACTTGTTTCCAAAACAAAAAATATTTTGGTCTATAGGATTATTTCGATCAGCGACCCTTCGAAAAACAAAATAATTCACATTTTAGAATATATATTATATATCAAATTTTCAACTTCTCAAAGGGTAGAAGAACTAAAAGTTATTATCTAGCCAAGCAGTCAGGAAAATATTGAAGAGATGTTAGTCAATAAATAAAATTACATAATGACAGATTTTAATATTTGTAACACACACGAGTATGTTAATTTGCTTTTTGTAAAAGATAGTTCTACTCAAAGACTGTTTTAAACACCCATCCGACTCGAAACAATCTTTTTGTAGAAAGAATTATCTTTTCCAAGAAGCGACAAATCTACTGGATACTTTGAACACGATTTTGCAAGCGAACAACGAACACTTGATAATTATTATTTAAAACACCCCTGGGAAAATACCGTCAAATGCACTTTGGCAACCTGTGGAACTGGGGTTTGCTCAAAAACCTGTTACTGAAATTATATTTATGGGATCGGAACCGATCGAAATAAAGGGGTGGCTTTTCACCATGACAACGGACGGTCACGTCTCTTTGAAGACACAAAGCCGGAGGGACAAGTAGGACGACCGTCATATTCACTTGACTCGCCGTCAAACGCTTGTGTCCGTTTCACAAGAAAGCATTGGGGGGGGGGAACCACCTGTTTAATAAATATAATTACTACAGATTTACAATAATGAATTTATGGCAATCCTTGCTTCATAGTTTAAGACATTAAGTGGACTAGAAAATAACACAGATCAACCACTGAAGATGGCGTTAAGCTGGAGCCCGTCTGACAGACAAACCAACTAGAAAAGGAGAACGAACAGTTTGTTCATGACAACGGACCATGGACATTCAACATTCTGGTTCGGGTTGATTTCGCTACTTTTCTCCACTAAAACTTGTTTCTTTCCGTTACTTTTGTATCACTTGTGAGCTTTCATACTGTCCACACCACAGAAGCAGGCAAAAGGATACAATTGACGGAATAGCACATAGTCAAATTGGCAAAAAGCTAGAACATGTCAGACAGACAAAATCAGCTAGAAACGGATGGCTAAGGATAACTGTGCGCGTTCAAGCTGAAATTTTTGCACAGTGAAACGTGTTGATGGCTCTTGGATGATGACTTTGTAACTAGATCCTCCGATCATACCGGTCCGCTTGTTTTTCCTAGTTTTGTCTGCCAAAACGCATTTCATGTCGTTTTTTCTTCTGTATCAGTTCTGCCCTTTCATTCTGAGGACACCTTAAAACCAGACGGAAGGATACTACTCACGGAATAGCACACAGTCAAACTGAATATGACAAAAATCTAGAACATGTTAGACAGACAAAATCAGCTAGAAACGGATGGCTAAGGATAACTGTGCACGTTCAAGCTGAAATTTTTACACAGTGAAACGTGTTGATGGCTCTTGGATGATGACTTTGTAACTTGATCCTCCGATCATACCGGTCCGCTTGTTTTTCCTAGTTTTGTCTGCCAAAACGCATTTCATGCCGTTTTTTCTTCTGTGTCAGTTGTGTCCTTTGATACCAGTGACACCTTAAAACCAGACAGAAGGATACTACTCACGGAATAAAGCACAGTCAAACTGAATATGACAAAAATCTAGAACATGTTAGACAGACAAAATCAGCTAGAAACGGATGGCTAAGGATAACTGTGCGCGTTCAAGCTGAAATTTTTACACCGTGAAACGTGTTGATGGCTCTTGGATGATGACTTTGTAACTTGATCTTCCGATCATAGCCTTCGATTCTGTCCCTCACTCTTCTCTCCCTAAGCTCGAATCTTTTTCCTTCTCCGCTAGCACCATCCGTTGGTTCCACTCCTACCTTACCAATCGCCACCAAGCTGTCTCCCTTCCCAATGGCCTTACCTCCTCCTTCCTCCCTCTAAAATCTGGGGTGCCCCAAGGCTCGAGCATCTCCCCTATCCTTTTTTCCATTTATATCAATGATCTGCCCGACTCCATCCAGTCCTGTAACTATCACCTATATGCCGATGACTCCCAAATATACATATCCTTCCACCCTTCCGATCTTCACTCGGCCACTCTCAAGATCCAAAAAGACCTAAACTCCATCAACCAATGGGCCCATAAAAATTCCCTAGTCCTCAATACGTCCAAATCCACCGCCATAATTATCGGGTCCAGGCAACTCCTCAATTCCCTCCCCAGCATCCCACCTCTCATGCTAAATAACCATCCCATCCCCTTAGGGTTAAAAACCTAGGATAATCTTTGACCAAAACCTTCGACGGTCGTTCTAATTACGTCAGTTAAGTCGGATGAGTGTCAAAAAATATTGCATAAAGTGTAGTTTCGATCAAAAGATCTCAACTACAAGAGGAAGTTGGAAAGTTCAATTTTCCTCGATCGTTCCTGCACATCCTGGTCCGCTTACTTTCGCTGTTTTGTCTTTCAGAAACGCTTGGGCTTCTCGCCGTTATCACTGATTGATTTGTGTGTTGTCCTACATTGTAAAAATCCTTTTATGGAGTATAAATGTAATATGGCTAACCCACTAAAGTTCGAAACAGGTTTGGAAGAGGAAACCATCAAGACTAGGTAACATGATGATCAAGCTACATAAAAATTCAAGCTTCTTTTTTTTATTCTTCCACTTTTTTCAAGACTTTTCAATATTTTGATATAAATCATAACAAAAATCGGACATTTATCATCAATGTTCTCTCATGACAGCAGATAATGTATAGACTTTAAACAATAACGGTTGATCTTTTTCTAAACATTTTTCAAGTTTGGATTATTATCGAGATTAATTTGAAATAATACTTACTTCGTTCAACTGGTAAGTATAAGCTTCAAAAAGTCCACCCCTGCTTTTCTCAGATTGCATCATGACTGTCAAAGGCTTATAGATCTTCGACGGAACGCCCATCAATCTATGAACAAAATTAACGTCAATTTAGAATTGAGTAACTTAATTAACTTATTTTTAACACTTAATTAAAAACTTGGACTGCCTGGAATTGAGATGTCTTAGCTAGAGAAAACAAAAATGTGTACAATAATTTTGAGTTTCTTTTAAAATCCGCTAAGCAGTAAGCTCGTCCATTTTTTCAATAATCTCAAAAATTTGTTTAATGAGTTGCTTTCAAAATAAGAACCTATTAAAAATCCGTTCCTTTCGATATTTTCAATAAAAGATGGAAAATTTATTCCTTATGTTTATGACAATGATGACTATTGAGAAAGGCATAAATCATCAAACTTTGGTCGAATTGGAAATTATTCTGCCAAAGATTCTTCAGAACGGAAAATGTCAATTGCACCAAATAACGTTCCCGGGCTTAACGGACTTACTGGATCGAGGAAAAGCGACATGAATTATTGATTAGGACTAGAGTGGTTTTACTCCATGGCAACGAAAATTTCTCATGTTGAAAGTTTTGAAAAGTTTTGTCACCACAACATCCGCCTAACATCGCATAGTTTATATTTTATTATTTTTTAGACAAAAGATAAACTTTTAAAAACAGATTTTTTGAAAAAAAGCCTCTTTTCCACCATATCACATCTATTTAAAAGAACTTAAGAAGATGTGTGTTAAGCACTAAAACGCCTAGAAATTAAAACAAAACGAGAAAAGACAGACAATGACAATGATGCTACACGTTCATCACCCATCCAGTACAATCGAAATCCAAATAGTTCATGCAGCATGGGAAATATTCTTTATCGCGATTGGCAATGTTTCCAAGGTAGAAAATCTTGTCATCTCCTAACCTCCTAGTCCGCGTATTCTCGCTGTTTGCCTGTCAGATTTGGCAATATGCCATAATCAATGTTTGGTCTGCCCAGGTTCATAAAGTAATATTCAGGCCAATGGAAAGGACGAACTAACAAAACGTAGTTGACGACGAAAGCAAGGCTAAACGGACAACGACGGTGGTATATTATCAAAGTAAAACTAACCATCCCTAAGATATCACATTATTTCAAAATAGGTTGTACTCAAAGTGAAAACAACTGTTATGCTACTTGAGCACCATCTTGCATTCTGATGTATCTATTCTTTTTTCTGCATTTTGTTGCTATCTCAAGTGTTTGGTCTGTATGTTCTTCCGTCGGCTGTGTCCTTTAATAAGGTGTTGAAATCTCAGATCTCACAAACCAACAAACGAAGAAGGCGAATACCTAATTGCGTCGAACAGCTGTGGTCAATTAGCTTGATCACCGGTCAACATGACCTATTTTCTTTCATGTTCAGGTTTGTCTGTGTTTTATTCCGTCAGTCGTGTGCTTTGTATAAGGTACTGAAAACTCAGATGGACCACAAACCCACCAGCTTAGTGAGGATTACATTGGTCATCAAAGATCATCCTGGTGTCTATTCACATTTAGGCATTGCGCTTCCTGCAGTGGTTTTGTCTTTTCGTTATTCCATCAGTTGTGTCATTTTACACACAAGGCATCTCAGAAGCAGATCATTGTAAAGTTGACTAACCTCATTACCCAGTGAATAGCAAAATACTTAATCGCGTCTGACAGCTGTGATCTTATATAGCTTGATCACTGATCAACTCGATCTATCTATTTGCGTTTCAATGTATTCAGAGGTTTTTGTATTTTATTACATCAATTGTGTCCTTTGTATAAGGTGCTGAAAACTCAGATCGGTCACAAACCAAAAAACGAAGAAGGCGAAATACCTAACCTCTTCCAACAGCTGTGGTCAATTAACTTGATCACGGTCAACCTTATTTTCTTTCGTATTCAGAGGTTTGTCTGTGTTTTACTCCGTCAGTTACGTCTTTCGTATAATGCAATTCAAACTTGGCCCACAACCCAGCATTTAAGTGAGTCTTCGCCTGATCACCGACGATCATCCTGCTGTCTATTCACGTATAGGCATTGCACCTCCTGCAGTGGTTTTGTCTGTTTGTTATTCCATCTGTTGTGTCATGTTACACACACTGCATCTCAGAAGCAAACCGTTGTAAAGTTGAATAACCTCATAAACCAGTGAATAGCGAAATACTTAATCGCTTATAACAGCAGTGATCTTATGTAGCTTGATCACTGATCAACTTGATCTATCTATTTGCGTTTCAATGTTTTCAGAGGTTTTTGTATTTTATTCCATCAATTGTGTCCTTTGTATAAGGTAGTGAAGGCAGCTGGAATCATAAGGGAAACAATATAGGATACTCGAAAATTCTACATTTATGAGTAAGGTTAATAACCAACTACTAAGTGTTAGCGACAAAAAGGTTAAAACACCTTTGGGGAAAAACACTTTCAGGTAGTTACTCCATGTGATTATAACTATAATGCGAATGATGACCATAATAGCATAGATTGCTTCACCGATAGCTCACTCATTAAGGACAAGGGAAGCGGTGCTGGTATACATATACCCAAATTAGGAATCAGCATCTCCTCCCCTCTTGGTAATAACACCTCAGNATATATATATATAAGGTACTGAAAACTCAGATGGACCAAAAACCTACTAGCTAGGTGGTTTACATAGCTTGATCATCAAAGATCATCCGGTGTCTCTTCGCGTTAGGCATTGCACCATCTTTAGTGTTTGGAGTATGGCGAAATACCTAAACGCTCCTGACAGACCTACTGTACCTGGATAAACTATGACGATCAAGCTACCATCTCTAAGCAGACCTTAACAGAATGTAACGTAATTGCTTACTCGTCCAGCTTTGGCTTGAGACACTCCGGTACTTCCCAGAGCGATCCCCAGACCTGGCAGTCGCACTCTTTGACAATAGTCGGAAGAGTTCCATAGTAAATCGGGCTGAACTGTCCAAACATCAGCTTGTAGTCCTGCATCAACATTTGTTATGTTTAAACGTTAATTCATAATACCATTTTAACCACTGTTGTTTCACAAATATCTTTTAGGTTCGTCAATCGGCACGCTTACCTCTAACTTAGCGCTCCTGACACGTCTGACGTTTTTTCCAACGCAGCACTCCATCCTGTTGCTAAGCATGTTGGTGCAGTAAGCAAAGTAAAAAAAAGTTCTCGACATTTTTGAATTTTTGTTTTTTTATTCGGAAAACTTGCTTTCTTGAATTTGGACCTCTTGCGATGACTTGAATTTGCTTGTTTTTTTAAACATATGCTTTTTTTAATCAAATATAAAAGAGAAATAAATTCTGTTAATTTTATTTTTTAAATTCGAAACGCCCTCGCTGCAAATATTTACTGATATTTTCTATTTGAACTTAAATTTAAATGTCTATGTGTTGTACTGCTATAAAATGTGAGTGCAATAAAAATATGTTAATGATTTTTTATGAAGTCGAGTTCACATGGTTAACTTGCAATCCACATACGTTTAGGGATTACAAAAATAAATTGTTAAAGCATAGCACACAATAATAGAATAGAATAAATTTTTATTTGTACATGTGCACAACAATATATACAACAATTTTAGAATGTAGGGGAAAGTGACATTTCACTATATACACTAATCATTTTTATATACAAATAGGTAAGAGAAATTCCATAATAGTTTGTGGGAAAAAATTTATGTTAAAAAAATAATAAAAGATCGATATACATACATAAATAAATATGTAAAACTTTCATTTGCGCATAATCTTTCGTGAGAGTGATTGCTGTTTTATGTCCTTATAAATCCAGACTGACCTGGGTTATGGCAAAGTCGATCATATATTTACTGCCTTCCAGTCAGCAGTGTCTCGCCGGCCTTCAATCATTATTATCTCACGTTTTATGAATCAGCAGAAACCAGCCATTTTTGCTATAATTTTTCAGTTGTAAGAAAGAAGATGAGGTTTTTGCAAAATAAATTTTGTCTTTGCTGCTGCTGTGTCAGTAAGCGCCCTTACTGGGTTCATTCGTGAGTCATTTAAAAAAAAGACATTTCTCGATATTTTACTTTCGGTTGTCACTCTTTTAGCCGACAACTTAGAAGTCCTTGTTGAAAAGTTAATAAGTTCGAAGCCTGCGAGTTGATAAGCCTGTAGTTTGATCATAGTGTACCTATCCTAAATACGCACGCTTCTGGCATTTAACCACCGTTGGTCTGTGCACTATTCCGTCAGTTGTGTCCTTTTATAAGGTGAAGGCACTACAAGAGACCATAAGACCTAACAACAACCAGTGGATTACGAAATATGACAGCTACGGTCTTATTTAGCTTGATCGTCACCGATCAAGATGGTATATTTGTTATGCCTATACGCAATTCGGCATTAAACTTCTTTTATAAGGTGCAGGCACTACAAGAGACCATAGACCTAACAACAACCAGGGGATTACGAAATATGACAGCTGCGGTCTTATTTAGCGTGATCATCACCGATGAAGATGGTGTATCTGTTATGCCTATACGCAATTCGGCATTAAACTCCTTTTATAAGGTGCAGAAACTACAAGAGACCATAGGATCTAAGAACAACCAGTGGATTACGAAATATGACAGCTACGGTCTTATTTAGCTTGATCGTCACCTATGATGGTATATCTGTTATGCCTATGCGCAATTCGGCATTAAACTATATTCAGTCAATATATGCATTATTCCATCAGTTGTGTCCTTTTATATGGTTGAAGCACCTCAGAAGAACATAGAACCAAAAAAACGCCAAACCAATGGATGGCGAATTATCAAAATATGACTGATAACAGTGGTCTTATTCATCTTCGGTATTTAACCATCTTCAGTTGGTCTATCCATATTTCCATCACTTTTGTTCTTTTATAAGGTAAATTACCTCAGAAGATCGAAGGGCTAAAGACCAACGAGGGATTGCGAAATATCTAAACGCTTCCGACAGCTATGGTATTATTTAGCTCGCCCAGCACCTATCACACTAATAAACCTATTTTATCATTTCAGCAGTTAACCCACAGTCCCAAGTCCCACAGTTGGTCTGTGAGTTATTCCATATTTTGTGCCTTTTCATAAGGTTTCGAAACCCCGAACTTCCCCTAAGAAGATAATAGGACCAAATACCAACATGTGGGTAGGTACCTAAACGGATCTGAAATATGTGCTATTATTTAGCTTGATCATCTCACGTATGTCTATACGCATTTCGACATTTTACAACTTTCAGTTGGTTTATGTGTTATTCCATCAACTATACCCTTTTATCAACAGTAGGCACCTCAAAAACATACAGGTGATTTGCTGATCCTTGATGATACTTCAAGGAGGATTAAGTGTAGTTAACCAGCTTGATCATATTTAATTTGTCTTTATACTATTCCGACTGTCCCGTCAGAAGAGTAGCCATCTCAGGATACCATTGGACCAACGACCAACCAGAGGATGGTAAAATACCATGATGGCACAACCATCCGGTTGTCCATTGCGTCTATAGCTATATAATAATTTATACCTGATACAAATTAACCCACCTACTAGCTCTAAAATTTTGCATTTTTAAAGCTTCGAGCAGAGAAACGACGTTTTTGGGCAAATTCATCTGCTTCGGTGGTTGTTCTTGGTTCTCTTCTTCAGGAAAGTCGGCCAGTTTTTAAAATGACAAAATTGAGACAATACAGCAAGGCCTGTACGGTATGTAATTAAATTGTCCATTAATTATCTACTTTTGAGATGTCAACACATGTAACAAAATAACACACGGTTAAACCGTTCAGGATCGCAATGCCACAAAAAAGAAACCAGGATGATCGACAGATGGCTACATACAAATTTATATCAATTCACCATTGATAATAAAAATTGAGTTATTTTACAGCAGAACGCATAGAAACCAAGCTTATAGCATGTTTGGGAAAATGTTTCAACCATCTCCAACCATTCTGGTCCGTCTATTCTCGCTGGTTTTATCCATCAATCCACTTGCGGCATATCACCAGGTGGTTGTTTGACCAATCCTGTGAATATATCGTCTGATTATGGCAAATCAGTGCAAAGTGTTTTATACTGCGGTATAACTGAATGGGAATCGTACCCAGGAAAAATATTATTTGCTCAAGTATAAAAACAGATTATATCATCTACCCAATTCTGTCATATAACGTTGGTAACGTGTTGAATTTATTAGAATAAATGAATTGTTCGGCCGATCCAGGATCGATTTGAAATATGAAGAAGACCGTATAGAAAAAGAAAATCAAAATCAGCTACTGGGTCCGTCTTCCGTCTTTACCCGCGAGTGAAGACGGACCCAATAAGTGACCCAGTACAGGTTCACCCATGACCAACGCGCCCAGAATCAACTATTAAATTAATCGAGCTATTTATTTTATATGTATGTAGTGAAAGTGATGGTTCCACGCATGTAATAAAACGCAAATAAAGAAATAAACATTTAAATTTTTCACTGTCAGTCTGAGTACAGTCAGAGGTCTGAAGCGTGATTTTATGAACGAATTCTCTTTATATGTAGCAATTAAAATTGTTGTAAAACACATTTTTAAAGGACAACAGTTAAGAACAGTTACCCTAATAAAGTTTGAAATTTGACAATCACCGACCGTTAGGACATAGACGCCATATCGAGTATAAACGAAATCGATCGTACTTCGCGGCGAACCCTTTATCGCTTAATCCGCCTTTGGATCAAAAGCCTTAATGCGTTAATCCCGTGGAAAGTCCTAACGAAGCCAGGCGATTCCTATCTCGGGATGATGAATTAACCAAGGACTTTAAACATTTTAGGAAGAAACGTGATATGAACACTTAAGCGAATCATCAATAGAAATACTGTAAACACAATAGTTTAAATTTATATTAAAAATTCATTTTGTTATGACCTTTCTTTAGGTTGTTAGGTCATTTCTGATCATTTTAGTCTATCCTTGCTGTTTATGTCTGTCAATTTAGATGTTTTACCATCTTTACTGATCTGTGGTTCAATACTTCTGAGGTGCCCAGACTGTATAACTGAAGGAATAACGCACAGACCAATTGAAGATGACGATATGTCGAAATGCGAATAGACAGACTAGTCGGCAATGATAGATAGATAGATAGATAGATAGATAACATGCTTTATTTACATTAAAGAGAAGTGTTACATAATATACAATATTAAAAGCGTTTTACAGCATGGATGCTTATCCGTTGGCTGTTTTTTTTTTTTTTTTGTTTTTTTTCAGGCGAGCGAAAAATAAAAATAAAATAAACTATATAATAATACATAGTTAATAACAAGTTAAACAATTATGACTCGGTATTATAATCGTACCTTTATTGCCAGGCATGACGTGCATAGTGTGCTAGACATTTCGACCTCTCCATATCCACGATATTTAACAGATCAAGCAGCTGAGACCTGGAAAGCGATTTATAGCCTAGATACAGGATACGGAGTTCAGACAGTATGGGACACTGGGCAACAAAATGAAAGATATCTTCCCTAACTCTTAGGTTACAGAGCGTGCACAAGAAATTTCCGACGTCTTCCTTCCATGGCACAGAATTGAGGAACACTTGCTCGCATCTGAGTTTTAGAAGCTATCGAAGAGTCGGAAGTTTTATAGACCCACTAGCTTGAACATTTAAGTTAAAGGTCTAGGGCCTTAAAGAGAAGATACCTGTTGGAAACCTGAGCCCGATGCTCACAACTCACACGATGTTGATCACGTAGTCTGCACAAAAGTTTCATGGTATAATTGGGCCAACTAGAGAGGTTTTCTAAACAAAAAGAAAAATCGCAACCATATTGAGAAGCTAAAGTATTCCATTGCCGAAACCAAGAACAATTAGATTTTATAACCTCGAGAGCAGTAATTTTGGAGATTCGGGCAACAGGGCCCTTAAGTACCCTTAAAACAAATGAAAAATGCAGGGAAAGCGTAAAAAGGAAAATTTTGTCTACTGCCGTCTCCATATAAAGCATATAGTTTGGAGTAGAATTAGGCAGTGAGAAGATTTTCCTAATAAAAACACGTTGCACTCTTTCTATCACTTCATAATCCTGGAACCCCCACACCTGGCCTGCATAACACATAATAGAACGGCACACTGCATTAAATACCTTGTACTTTGAGTAAACCGGGATTAGATTCTGGGCCAAAAAGTAACACCATGTTCTATTCAAAGCCACCTTCGCCACAGAAGCTTTGGAGTTTAGATGAGGGGTAAAAGATAGTCTGGAAGTTAGGACGACTCCAAGATATTTATATTGGTTAACCACATCAACCCTCTCACCCTGGAAAAACCAACGCTCGGCCACTAGTCGGCAATGATCAAGTTGATTATACTTCTTTCTCCTTGAAGGTTCAGCTATGACAATTGTGAAATATTGTACCCAGTGATCTGATCATCCTAGTCCGAATATTATCGCTGCTTGGGTTCTTCAGATGCGGTAGATATTTGCCATCCACTTACTAGTTTGTGGTTTAATGGCCGCCTCTTAGAAGCCTTACGAAAGGACACTACGGCCAACATTGCTCAGATGTCACTGAAATAGGCAAAATACTGTAGGACAATACAGAAGTCGAGTTTAGGTGGTTTGTTGATCTGTGGAATAGTCTGCTTCAGAAGGGTATCGACATCATGGAAGGAATAACACACAGACCAAATGAAAAAAGTGAAATACCGCAGCATGAGAGAGAAACCAGACGAGTTTAGGTGTTTTGCCTTAACCACTATAGTCCAATGGTCTGCTTCTAGGCGTCTCTATAGACATAAAACAGAAGAGTATGATCGGTGATTATCAAACTAAATAAGACTACAGCTGTCAAATGCGTTTAGAAATTAAGTAATCCACTAGTTGTTCTTTGGTCCTATGTATCTTAAGATGCCTACACCTTATAAAAGGACACAACTGACGGAATAACACACAGACCAACTGATAAAAGGAAAATTCGCAAGCCCACCATGATAGAAAAACCAGGCGAGTTTAGGTGTTTTGCCATAACCACTGTGGTCCAATGGTCTGCTTCTGTGCCGTCTCTTCAGGAAGAATTGACACAACAGAATGATCGGTGATTATCAGGCTAAATAAGACAACAGCGTATAGATATTTCGTAATCCATTAGTTGGTCTTTGCTCCTAATGCCTACACCTTATAAAAGGACACAACTGACGGAATAATGCACAGACCAACTGAAGATGAGCAATCTTACGATTAATTATTATTCTTTCTTAAAGGATAAGATGATACTACTGTGCAATTTTGTAGCTGTATAGTGATGAACTGGTAGTATGATAGTCCTTTTGTTCTCGCTGGGTTTTTTCCTGCCAATCGGTATGTCGGCATTTTGTCGTATTGGTTGGCATGTATGTCGTTTTTTATTTTGTAAAGAAAACGTTTAAAACAAATTTTATAATTTTCCAGGAGCTGGTTTCAACCAGTGAAGGCGAACGAAACTGGCCAGGGGTCCTGATAGCTCTTCTAGTAATTCTAGTCGTCCTCTCTCTCATCCTCGTCTCTACAATGCTCCTTACACCTGGGGACCGCCTTCCCAGGATAACGAAACCGAAGCTAGATGTACTTCCGCCTATGAAAAGACAAAACCGACCTGTCTGGACATCAAGTAAGATTTACGATGTATTGCCAAGGAATGACATCTTTGAGATTTGTTTGTTAATATGTTTCTTGTTGTCTTTCGTTTATATTATTTTGCTTAAACCATTAACTCAAGTAAGATCAGGACTCAATATACAAACCTCCATCATCAAGTTATAAAGTTAATCTAATTGAGGATCGATGAGTACTCGATGCTCTCACACCCCACACTCACGCTAATAAGTACACCCAATCTAATGTTAACGCAAGAACGTATATTTTTGAAAATAACAATATCAAAAAGAGCCAAGATCCTCCATCATCCAATACACAAACTGTACAGATAATGTAATTGAAGATAGATTTGTCACTTAATATTCCGCCTTCTCATATCATATGTACTGCACACATACATTCACGCCAATAAATACACCCATTATATCTAAATGCCCTGAAACCTCCTGTAAGGTACTTTACTTCGACTGTGGA
This sequence comes from Cimex lectularius, assembly GCF_000648675.2. Taxonomy (NCBI): domain Eukaryota; kingdom Metazoa; phylum Arthropoda; class Insecta; order Hemiptera; family Cimicidae; genus Cimex; species Cimex lectularius. The sequence goes on along the minus strand of NW_019392688.1, from coordinate 3,248,259 downwards.
AACCTCGATATGCTTCCACTACCTTGGGTACTCATCAAGGTATGGGTTTGATCAACCTCTCACACTCCACATTCACGCTAATAAATACATACAACCTCACGTTAACACAAAAACATTGTATATCAAGAAGAGTACCCTGATCTTTCATCACCAAATACACAAACTACACAGGTAATTTAATTAAAGATAGATTTGTCACTTAATATTCCGCCCTCTCATACTACACATTCACGCCAATAAATTCACCCAATATATCTACCCTGAAACCTCCTATAAGGTACTTTTCTTGAATTGTGGAAGCCTCGATATGCTTCCATCACCTTGGGTACTCATCAAGATATGGGTTCGATCAACTACTCACATTCCACATTCACGCTAATAAATACATCCAACCTCACGTTAACACAAAAACATTGCGTATCAAGAAGAGTACCCCGATCTCCATCACCAAATACACAAACTACACAGGTAATTTAATTAAAGATAGATTGTCACTTAATATTCCGCCCTCTCATACTACACATTCACGCCAATAAATACACCCAATATATCTAAAAACCCTGAAACCTTTGATAATGTACTTTTCTTGAATTGTGGAAGCCTCGATATGCTACCATCACCTTGGGTACTCATCAAGATATGGGTTTGATCAACCACTCACATTCCACATTCACGCTAATAAATACATACAACCTCACGTTAACACAAAAACATTGTATATCAAGAAGAGTACCCCGATCTTCCATCACCAAATACACAAACTACACAGGTAATTTAATTAACGATAGATTTGTCACTTAATATTCCGCCCTCTCATACTGCACATTCGCGCCAATAAATTCACCCAATATATTTACCCTGAAACTCCTATAAGTTACTTTTCTTGAATTGTGGAAGCCTCGATATGCTTCCATCACCTTGGGTACACAACAAGATATGGGTTCGATTACCTCTCACGCCACATTCACGCTAATAAATACATCCAACCTCACGTAACACAAAAACATTGTATATCAAGAAGAGTACCCCGATCTTCCATAACCGAATATACAAACTATAAGGTAATTTAATTGAGGGTCTATGGGTGGAATTGATTCGGGCATGGGCTCTCTCTCGTACTACACTTCCACGCTAATAAATACAAGCAATGTACATACTTGAATATTGTTTTCTTTTTATGTACTAGTGAAGTCAAAACGTTCCTAATTGACTTTACTATCCCACTATTACGAACACTGGATGGAGGTATGGTCTTGAAGGAGAAAGCAAATTTAATTGCTACTGACAAGCTTTCGACCTATTTTAAGGTCATCATCAGGGTATTAAAATAGGTCGCAAACTAAATTTTCTTTCTTCTTCAAAACCATACCTTGATCCAGAGTGTTCGTAAGTGAAAAAGTGGTCGATACTTCTAATACTGCATCCCACTATAAAGCATGTTAAGTTCATAAGTTCAAATATTTACGTTTTTTTAGGAAACGAGGTAGTATTTAGAAATGAGCTTGGCGGTATCAGCATTTTCAACCCGGAAAGTAATGAAACGCGAGATCTCCTGGATAACGCGACATTCGTAAGTACAACTCTAGGGGGTCTCTAACTTTTTCCCATTTTCATAACTTATTTTAAAATAATTAATAGAGGCAACTGGACGCAGATGATTTCAAACTGTCCGCAGACTACGAATACCTCTTGTTCATCTCGTTCCCAAGACGGATTTACAAAAACACGGAAGAGGCGGTATACCACCTTTACGAAATTTCAACCAAGTCAGTTTTTAAATGAGTCAAGTAAGACTTATGGTCGATTTAATTTTTTTATGATTTTTTTTTTCAGGACAAGGTGGCACGTGACTCCCGTTGGCGACGACTTTCACACCAGGCAGTATTACTTGAACAGGGTGGACTTCGCCCCGGTCGGACACGACTTGGCCTTCGCCTACGAGGGAGAGTTGTACTTTGTCAAAAACGCGGAAAGACATCCGAAGATGATCTCTCCGCCTCGTCTTAATCAGTGGGTCCGTCACGCTCATCCGGATTGGCTCTACCAAAAAGAAGTATTCCGGGACGACGTGGCCTTCTGGTTTTCTCCCGACGGTGCCTTCCTCGCCTACGCCACCTTCGACGACTCGAACGTCGGGAAGGTGTCGATCAGCAAGTACACCTCCGAGCAGTACCCGAAACACACAGAAATCCCATACCCGAAGGTGAGTGCCACAGTGTCTTGCTATTACTTCTGGTCGATTTAAAAAAAATTTCTTTCAGCCTGGGACCCAAAACCCTGAAGTGAACGTGAGCGTGATAGATCTGTCTGACTTCACAACACACACTCTTCAAAGACCTAAAATTCTAGAGGGAGAGTAAGTCCTTTCTTACTACTTAGTTATTTAAATTAAGCACATATGAAACTATATAATAAAAACGATCTTTCATAAGAGTTAGAAGATAAACTTTAGGATTTATTTGATATTTGAATATGCACGAAAGGTAATCTCATTACTAATGTACATTGATCAAATTCCATCTGGAAAACAGTAAACGTCCAGTTTAAAAACCTTTTAAAATGTGGAATATAGACAAATCACCACACTTAGAGCACCAATTGGCAATTTAGACTTAGAACTTAGATTAGATGAGCACGTAATGAGCAATACTGTTTAGAATGGCACGGCGTTATTTCTTTTCCCGTACAGCACCCCCTATCTATCAGAAGTCGAATGGGGACCCGATTCTTCTCTGGGTCTTGTCTGGGTCAACAGGAGACAGAATATTTCCGTCTATAGCCAATGCTTCGCTCCCAATTTCACCTGTGAGACGGTAAAAGCAGCTATGAGCACCAATAGCACCTTTCTGATAGTTACAGTACTGGCGAATTTTACTGAACGATGGTTCGTTTTGTAGAAAAGCACGATGAACTCGGACAAGCTGGGTGACTTGAGGCCGTCTAGGAACACATTCGAGACCAGAAAGTTCCTCGATCTTTTGTCCTCCTATCCCCAGTTCTATAAGAAACTATCCTCAAACAAAACACTGTAATTAATATTGGCATTAAATTTCAAAACTACCGGTGTACTCAATGTTTTAAATTGCGTAGATATTTCGAGGCGTTCCCAGATAATAAGAAAACACAGAGACATCTCTTTGAGCTGGACGAGGAGTCGGCAAGTTCGGGCCCGACCTGTCTAACATGTCCAACTAGGTTTGGTAATCTCACGACGGACGTGGCGTGAGTACGGTCTTGCCAATCCTGAAATATCTGGAAAATTTATAAACCTATCATTTCCAGGGTACCGGCGAATTCGAGCCAGGCGGACTGCCATCCAGTCAGATCTACCGACTGCCTCTTTACAAAATCCGAATTCTCCCCTAACTTCAAGTACTACATGGTCACCTGCTTAGGTAATTCTTGTGGATCTGTCAGTCGGACGGTTCAACCTAAAAGGGAGTTTTGGTTTCCAGGGCCGGACGTGCCATCGGTGCATGTCATGGACGTCGCGTCCAGCAATAAAATCAACACCATCAAGGAGAACAACGAGCTGAGGACCATTTACTATTCCTACGCTCTTCCACAAACCAAGATCTTTCAGGTGAAACTCCAGGAAGGCAAGGTCGCACATGTCAAACTAAGACTGCCACCGGGCATGAGAGAATACGAAGAAACAGCATTTCCACTATTACTCAAAATGTAATTTCGTCTCGGTAAAAAACCCTCTGTATAGAGTTCATCATGTATTTATTTACAGTTCTCACAGGCCGGAAGAGCCTTCGGTGGATCACAGATGGTCCATGAACTACGAAACTTATCTTTCTTCGGCGAAAAACTATATCGTGGCCGAAATTGACACTGGGCAGACGGTCATCGGGCCCAGTGCCGCCTTAGACCAGGGAGCCGTAGTCCAGTACCTCATCAGCAAACTAAAATTCATCGATAAAGACAAAATCGGCGTCTACGGCAAAAACTACGGCGGATATCTAACTGCTATGATCCTCAGTGAAACGCTCAACAATCTTTTCAAATGTGGGATATGTATATCCAGTGTCTTTTCCTGGTCACATTACAGTGCGTATAAAATAACTATTTATTATATTGAAGTCTGAAGTTCAAAGTACTTAAGTTCCTGTTTTGATAAGCCAAGAATCAAGAGCAAGCGATGTTGAAGAATTTGGCATGAAAAAGGCGCCGTCCATTTTCAAACAGAAAAAATTCAATGGGCAACATTTTACATTGAGATAAACAATTTATTGAATACAGCCAAATTTTAAATATTAACGGAGAAAATTGACTGGTAAAGTTACTTTTCACCACATCTTAATGTTGTGTAATGATGGTATATGGCTTTAGAGACAGGTTGTATTCTGAATCTTTGGAATACTTCTAGATTTATAATACTTCTTATATATTTTGGTCTTTCTAACCTCACTGGGTTGATCTGTTGACAATTTACATCGAATTTCCCACTGTACTAATTTTGATAGCTTTTGTATAGATTCAGTCTGGACGGAGGCATGGCTCGGCACAGCTAACAGTACAGACAACTACCGTGGTTATGAAGAAGCAGATGTGCTCAAAAAAGCAGGAAACTTGAAGAACAAGAAAGTCCTCATAATCGACTCTGCCTACGACTACGATGTGCACTATCAACACGCCATGCTCATGGTCAGAGCCCTAGTACGAGAGGAAGTCATGTTCCAACACATGGTATGAGTATTGCTTTTTTCTTTTAAATATCTGCATTGTTAAGTTAATACATTTTTTTTAAAATGCAGACCTACCCGGATCAGCCTGAGGAATCGTTCATATCCAAACATTTCTACACTCTCACGGACCAATTCTGGGACGAGTGCTTTGGCCATCCCGACTATACAGACTGGGAGCAAGGTTTCTCTTCGTATTTCTCAATGAAAGGATAAAGAGTTTGAAAACTAAATACAGAGTCAGACAGGGTAAAGATAGTTCAGATATACATCGAAGATTCGGAAAACAACCAAAACTCTTTTTTAAGAAAAACCGTCCTGATTTTCCCCTTAAATTTAATTGTTTAGCCTAATATTAACAAAGTGGATTATACTGCACAGATTTTAAAAAAATTGATGTTAACTGGATGTTTATAGATGTATAATGTTTATGTAAATACAGGGTGTTGAGGGAAAAAAACAGTTAAATAATGATAACATAGATTTTACATTTATCAGTATGCGTTTTTAAAATTATAATGCATTTGTCTGCTGGTAGACAATGCAAAAGAAAATATATTGTTATACACAATGTAGATTCTCATGTTATGCGTTGATTTGTGATTAATTCAAAAGTTTCTAACAGGTATCGTGCTTCCTCTCCAAGTTTGGAGACAACTCGTACGTTGGTGCATATCATACACAAAGGTGCTTTTTAACAGAATCGTACCAATCAGGAGGAAGACAAAGATTCTCGAGAATGAATACAAACCAGCCCATACTGGGTTTGTAGGCGAAAGTAGAAAATGCTCCACCCTGTATTAATGCTAAGAAAAATTGATGTTACCGCAAAACAAAAATTTAAAAAAAAAATATTTATGTAATTAATTGAATAATGCGCTTATTGTGATATCAGTGCCACCATTTTTTTAAAATAAAACTATTGACTAATTTTACAAGGCATAGGTATATGTATTGTCCATCATATATTCTTTACAACAAAAAAAACTATAATTATTTATATAAATGTCAAAACAAAAAATATATATGTACCTATATTACATGAGCATAATATATTATATACCACTGTATATTGATTATATTGTAAATGTAAAAATTATTATTATTATATGGTATTATATATTGTAAGAAAATATATCGGTTCGAGAAACATTTGTCTTTTTATTTTGGTTGCTTGTTTTAAATTTAATGAAATGCAAGTCAACAAAAGATTACCGTTATGTCATGGATTTTTATGGGTATTGCATATTGTCATTTTACATTCTGGGCATCCTTCACTTCCTTATTGAAGCAATGATAGGTCAAAAACAATATTGATTTATTATCCTAATTTTTCATTGTTATTATAATCCTTGTATTAGTTTTATTACTTTATTCATGAATGAACTACCAGCTATTTTTCTTCTTTACCTTTGCTTTTTCATAAACATTTTGACCTCCCTTTTAAACTTGTTCAGTGTTTTTGTGTATTTTAGAAAAATCACAGAATTACTTTAGCGTAAATGATGATGATGATGATGGATACTAGGAAGTTGGGGATTTTTTTTGGTTTCCCAAGCACTGCAGTCTTCTGGCTTATACTTTCCTAGTTCCTTAGTTCACTACAGTCAACTTGATCCTTTTGCTAAGAAGTACTAGATCAATTGTCGTTCTTACAATTCCTTTCTCTGGGTTTTCTTGGTATCCCAGGTTTCCATTGAGCGGTTGCTTCCCATTCAAAAATGATATGGGTGGCTATTCATTGCATAATCTACAAATGGGGTCATTATTGAATATGCCCATCTTGTGTTGATATTTTCTCAGATGCCAGTGACTGGTATATAATCGATCACTCGGGGGTTCAGCCTTCTCTAACTAATAATCTGTTATTTGTTTGTTGATTGTGACCCAGCATCATAGGAAATTGTGCAAAATACTCTTAACTACTTGAATTCTTGATGTAAAATTAAAATTAACTTCACATATGTAGTTTGGTGTCCCTCAAGCACTTATATCCTTTTCTTTTTAAGGCCAATATACATAAATGACGCCTCTAATTCTCTTCCCCTACTTTTTGCAAATGATTTAAAAATAAAGTTAAAAATTAATTCGGTTCCTGACTGCTTACAATTAAAATCAGATCAGAATCTGTAGCATTATATTTAATATTTTTTAAGTTTTAGGGGTGGCAAAATACATGGGTCATTACCAGCCCTCTCTTCCTTAGCTTTATATTTATTTTCCTATCTTCCTCACGTTTTAATCCTACTAATTTATTTTTCTGTTTCTTCAGGTACGATATTTTATAGTACAACAATAACCAACTCTCTCTTTTCTTTGTACTATTGCTAGCTTCTCTGTACCTCAGCGCCTCTTCCATTGTAGATAACATAACACAAAAAACCAACACAAACACAGAAACAAGATAAAAACATGATAGTCTGGTTAGTATTCACAGTACCCAAGAGTACTCGATATTCCTCAGGGTAATTAGGGATATGCCTTTCCATTCACGCCTTTAATTTCATTCTCACTACCCCAGAGTACTCGATATTCCTCGAGGTAATTGGGGATAAGCCCTTCATTCACACTGATGAATTACATTCATACATTCATCCTCACATCTCCAGAGTACTCCATATTCCTCAGGGCAATTGGGGATAAGCCCTTTATTTTCACTAATGAATTGGATTCACACACCAGACTACATTCATACTACCCCAAAGTACTCCATCTTCCTTGCAGTAATAGGGGATAAGCCCTTCATTTGCATTAATGAATTACATTCATACATTTATTCTCATTACTCCAGAGTACTCGATATTCCTTGGGGTTATTGAAAATATGCCCTTTCATTCATGCTAAATTACATTCACACACCATACTACATTCACACTACCACAGATTACTCCATATTCCTTGCAGTAATTGGGGGTAAGCCCTTCATTTGCACTAATTAATCACATTCATACATTCATTCTCACTAGTCCAGATTACTCGATATTCCTTGGAGTAATTGGGGATGTGCCCTTCTATTCACGCTAATAAATACATTCACACTACCCCGTATTACTCTATATTCCTCGAGGTAATTGGGGATAAACCTTCATTCGTCCTAATGAATTACATTCATACATTTATTCTCATTACCCCACAGTACTCGATATTCCTCGAGGAATAAATATAATTGTTAGTTATCGACGAGGATTTTATTTGTAAATTTTATACACTTATATTTGTATTGTTTCTGTATTTTATATAGCAGTAGAATAAAATAAATAAATAATATTTGGGGTTCAGATCCCGCTGAAACCAACATTGACGTTTAAATGTTTCGCTCTAAAATCAATATCGAAAGAAGTGGCTTCGATAAAAATCGATTGGATTGATTTTCTTATTTTGCGTTGTTTTTGTCGAATCGTCAAAAAATGTGCCAATCTTGTAAATTATGTCTTTTGCAATAATGTAATGTAACGCTATTTGCAATTATGTTGTTGTTGATTTTTTATTTATTTTAATTATTTTTATTGATTGTTTTTTTTTTAAGGATAAAATGAATAAATAAAAACGTGTTTTGGGTTGTTTTATAAAAAAACTTCTATTATCAAATTGAATAAAATTAAAGCGTTTGATCAATTGTTGATTTTGTGGGGATTTGAAATTAAAGCTCGACTTGAATTCAGTCACTTGGGAGTGCCGGCGCCATCTTGCATTCTCCAATCGGTAAACGCCTACTTTTTTTGGGCGTGTTTGTGTTTGTGTTGAGTTTTCCGTTTCGATTTTCCCTCTGTGTTGGGTCAAATTTGTGAAAAACCCCGACCTGTTTTCCACCTCCGGGATCCGCCCTCGGGGCCTTGAACGTTTTCCGAGAACCTAAGGTAAGAAAGACGACCCCATCAAGCCGTCCCCGGATTTCCTTATCTCATTTAATTTTATCTAACCTCCTTTTTCAATTTTATCCGTTTGTTTTTCCCGTTGGGCAAATAGAAAAGAAAAACATACGCCACGGCTCCCGCCGCGGAGGAAGAAAATATCTTGGCCCATTTTTTCAAACATTCCAATTTGGATTAATGGAAATGACCTTAATTCCGCGCCTTGGACTAAAGATGAGCCGGGAGTTTCTTTAATACGTTTGTTTCCCTTGAGCCCCAGTCTTCCTGAGCAGTCCAAGCTCTTTAGCTTTAATTTTGGTGGGTTTCGTCAAGATCCGTAGTTCCGAGTCAAAAGTAGTTGCACAAGGCCCAATTTGACGATTCAGAAAGGTTGTTTTCATATTATAAAAAATTCAACTGCTTGTTTAAAAAAAAAAAAATCACCTATATTAACAGTTTATAATTTCCTTTTAAAAAAATCAATTTTTTCACATTCAGTAAGAGCTATTAAACATTAATTACTAAATAGTAAAACAAAAAACTTCATTTTAACTTAACACATAATAATCACTTTTTGCTCACTTTATTCTTTTTTCTATATATTTTTATTTATTTATAATTATTTTTTATTTCACTTTTTACTCACCCCACTTTTACTCTTTATACATATATATTAATTATTGTTAAATATTAAAAAAATAAATAAATAAATAAGCATTTTAACGACAGCAAATTAAATAGATTCAAAAAGAAAAACTTATTTTAACACTTCAATTAATAATATCTTTATAAGTTAAAGTATTAAAATAGGAATTTTTTAAATTAAGAATAAATATCTAGCAGAAATTTTTTTAAATAAGTATTATATTAAATTAAAAAACCTAGAATGTCAGAGGCCAATAAAAAAATTATATTTTTCACTGGTATTTTTTGTTATAGTTGCACTCCTTTTGCAGNTTGAAGTCCGAAAAACCTGAATTACAGCGCAACTAAATATTATTCTAATAAATATTGTAATAAAATAATTTTAAATTAGTGATTAAATTTTATTTTTATTTATTAATTAAATTATTAATTTATTTTAAATTTATATTGTAAAAGAGGAACGATAAACTGTAAATATTGTTTTGCTATTTTTCTGTTGCAACCTAAGAGCATAATAATACACCTAATTGAATTAGAACTAATCAGAGCGAGTGCTCCTTCCTAAAAGTAAAAGTATACACTATACACAGATTTTTTTTTTTAATTTTATTTATTCATTTTTTACGAGGTGTACCCAGATTTAATTAATTCGTTTTAAATTATGCTTATGCGTGCACAATACTTGGGGTGTTATGTCAGTTTTATTTGGGGAAGTACAGATTTGAATTGTTGAATTGATCCGTCAATTTAATTATCAATACTGATTCGACACACATCTCTGGTTTGCTCACCTTTGTTCTGTTATATTTTATTTACTTACCATTGGGTACTTTATATTGCTTTGTTTTTTCTTATGTACATACCTGCTTTCTTAATTGGTAATTTTTTTCTTTACATATTTTTTAAATTTCCTTTTTTTATTATTATGAATTAGAACTAACCAGAGTAAATGAAAAGTAAAAGTGTAAACTAAACGCAGATTTGTGTTTATTTTTTAATATTTTTAAAGCTTATTTGAACTACAAAGTTATTTGAGATATATATTGATTTAATTAATTCGTTTTTAATGATGCTTGTGCAGACCTGTAATGTACCTATCAGCTTTTTTTAATTATTAGTTTCTTTTCTTTACGTATTTTTTCAATTTCCACATTGTTTTTTTTTATGATTATGAATTAGAACTAATCAGAGTAAGTGCTCCTTCCTAAAAGTAAAAGTATAAACTGTACACTTTTTTTTATGATGGTATTTCAACCACGAGATTATTTGAGTTATACCCAGATTAAATTAATTCGTTTTTAATTATGCTTGTGTGCTCCACTTTCCGGGGGAAAGGACAACAATTGGGGAGTTTTATCCAAATCAGTTTTATTTGGGGAATTTTATTTTAAGTAAGGATTTCCTTTTTGGAATATCTGGGTGGTGTATTTGATCCGTACAGATTAATTGAATACAGATTTGAATTAGTCCGTCAATTTAATTATCAACACTGATTCGACACACAATATCTCTGGTTTGCTCTCCAGTCAATCTCACCTTTGTATTTTTCTGTTTTATTTTATTTATTATTGTGTGCTTTGTATTGCTTTGTGTTTTATGTACCTACCAGCTTTTTTAATGTTTAATTTTTTCTTTAAATATTTTTTTAAATTTACATATTGTCATTTCATGATACCAGCAACAACCTCCGGCAGACAATTTTAATCCATGTTTTTATATGCTTATAAATTTTTATTTAATTTTATTTTTTTGTGGTATTCTTTTTTTTTTCTTTTGTTGTAAATGAAAGTACCTATCTACATTAATAATTTTCAAATATTAAAAACTTAAGCTTTTTAACAACAACAAAATAAATGCAAAAAGAAAAATTCTTATTTTAACCCCTTAATTTAAAAATATATAAAAGACAAACAGTAAACTGTAAATATTGTTTTCCTATTTGTCTGTTGCAACACATGAACAATAAATACACCTAAGTGAATTAGAACTAACCAGAATAAGTGCTCCTTCTTAAAAAGTAAAAGTATACACTGTACCCAGATTTAATTAATTTGTTTTAATGAAGCTTGTGCTTGATTAAATAAACTTGTAGTTCAATTGTCCCATTAGTATTTGTGGTGATATCAAAACCAGTGTAGCAGACAGGCCGGGATGATCAAGGACAGTCAATCTACAAAAATAAAAATAATGTATCATCTTTATTTATAAACGGTCTCTTAGGACCATTAATGCCTTTTTAACGTCTTCAACGTTGGACCTACATAATATGTATGCATTTTAAGTAAAAAAGATGATATAGTTGAGAGTTGAAAGAACAATACATACTCAAAAGACAGATAAATGCCTCAACTCGCGATTTAACTCTGGGTTCCGATTGAAATATAGTTTAACTTCTGCTAAACAATGTTTGTTTTTTGGTTTAGCCATTAAGAAAATAAGTTGCTAGTTCAATTAAGACTAGCTAATTGTGAAGCATTACTTAAAATAATATAATACGTAATATTCTACAATGGAAGTTATAAAATCAATACAAATGACATTTGTTTAGTTTGTTGTTAAAACGTAACTATTTTATTTTTCTGTTCAAATCCAATTTATTTTGTTTGTTTGCTGTTACTTAATTATGTATTTTTATTTTTCAAAATGTTAACATCTTGTATTTTAACTTATGTTTTAAATTGTAATGTTGTGCATCACCCTCCTGGTATATGTAATGCTTACAATTCTTACTATAATACAATAAACAATTTCTATTCTATTCTATTCACATTCTTTCAAATTGCAGTTTATTTATCTTTTTTTTTCTTTACATGTCAGTTGAAAAGTCCAGGGGAAAAACAATGCAGGGGTCTTGTGGTTTAAATAGTGCAATGGAAAAAAACAGTTTATAATTTTTATCTGATGGAATTGCATCATTCTTCCCATTTTTAAGTATATAGTTATCATAAAACTGTATCCATCAAGCTTGGTGTTTCAATAGTCAAATAACTATAAGTATTCAACAGTATACAGTAATCCCTTAACATTTACGGATGTTTAGTTCCAGAAAACTGCCGTGAATGTTAAATCTGCGAATTTTGAGTCTATTTTCCTATGGTATAAGGAGGGTTACGTTCCATGACACCAAAAATTAAGACTCAATTCAGAACTTAAAAAAACGTTGAGTCAAAATAAACATAATAGGAGACACAACAGTGTTTGAACATGTTGTTTTCATTGTTTGTATTTTTTGGCGTACAAGGCAAAAAATAACTAATAATTGTCCGCTGTTTCACCGAATAATTAATTTTCTTTAAGAATTTCCACATAAGGCTTTGGAGCGGCGTCGACATCCCTCTTAAACTTAAAACTTCAATTTAAAGATGGGTCCATATCCATTGCATTTTTAATAAGTTGGTCCCTCAAGGTTAAAATTTCCCTGGTCTGTTTCAGAAAAAAGTTTTGGTCTGCTTAAAAAATGTAACATGTTCAAAATTTTATTCTTTCAACAAGGGTCAGGACGTTTTTTTTTTTTTTCTGTTTTGAAAGAGGAGGCATTTTGCGGCACAAATTCCACTTGAGAAAACAATGAAAAAGCAAATGTCAAAACTTTTCTCATTTTTTCATACGTGAATAGTGAAAAATGCAAATTTCAACAAGTGTTGTATTCAAAGTAATCTGTTTATAAATAGTATTTGTTTTGATAATAGAGGTTTATCTATCATGTTGTAGCATTGAACTCCCATACTTTTAGGCTTATTGTAAGTTCATACCTTTTATGAAGTTCCAGGAAGCCAACTGCTATGATTTAGGGTTTCTTGTAAACTATTTCATTCCTTGGACCAGTCTTCGCAGTTGTAAAATTTAAGGAACATTCTTACAGAAAGGCTCATTATTATTTTTTTTTAATTAATTATTTTTTTATGAGGGGTCCTCAACAGCAGAGGTCTTATCGGCCCTCAGGGTGTCAGTGTTTTTGAAAAAAGCCCATTCGTAAGTATGTTGGGTTTGAATGCATGGATTCGAACCTGGGACCTTGCAGTGATTGTTTGTATAGTTGAGTTTTATCTAGCATGTTGAAGCAGTGGCCTTGCACATTTTTAGGCTTATCATAAGTCATTCCTTTTTATGGCATGTTTAAGGCTTGGTTGTAAACTATTTCATTCCACGGACTGGTTTTGTCGTCACAGTCGTACAATTTGGTGAATGCTCTTACAAAAAGGCTTGTTTTTGTTTATTGTTTTGATATTTAGTTTTAACTGGCTTCTTGAAGCATTGGCCATGTTTACTTTTAGGCTTATCATAGGTCCATACTTTTGATCAAATTTCAGGCAGCTAATTGGTCTGATTTAGGCTTGTAAACTATTCCTCGGATTAGTTTTGACTTCACAGTCATAAAATTTGAAGAACACTCTTACAGAGAGGCTCATTTCTGTTTATTGTATGATTATTTGTCTTTAAACTACAGTGTCTGTCAGTTGTCTAAGGCTGCTGAATGAAAATAATTTATTAACCAATTTAAATTTTAAAATATTGATCATGTCTAATATCTGGCTTTTAATTTATGTGTATGTGTTCTTACGTTCTTGTGTACTTTATGTCTTCTTACACATTTGGTTTATCAAGTTAAGAACCTATTACAAGTTCTGGAACTATAAATTTCGAAGTTTTATCCTGGCAACTTCTCATAATGGATTTGTTATCTTTTGGCAAAAGTTGTTGTATTCTTATAATAGTGTTAATCTGTTTACAACTCAAAGCTTGGATCTGTGCCCATTTTTTTTCCGTCTTGTGTTCGTTGTACTCTTTGGTGATTAGACGATGCAGACCTGGTTATGGTGTTATGTTCTGACAGCCAATGTGACCAAATCTTTGGTTTCAGTTCTCACGGTACCTGAATACTGGTATGTTAACTGTGAGAAAACTTTGTCATGTGTAAGGATAGTGCAATTTTATATTGTTTGGCTTTTTTAGGTCAGTATACCAAGTGCGGACACTGTATTTCCATATTCTCTTTTCCAGCCAGCAATTCAGTAAAGTATGGGGTTTTAATCATATTGTATAAATTTTGCTCCCTTGGAAAATTCATGATTCACTGGTACGGTTGAGTTCAAGCAGATTTACCCTGTGATACGAGAGATAGGCCTTTGCATCATATTCAATTTTTGCTTATGTATTTTTAGTGCCGTAGGAAAAGATATGATTATGGAAACTTTGAAATAGGGTTTTTGTTTCCCAAGCACTGCAGCCTTCTGGCTTTGTTCTTTCTTAGTTCCTTAGTGCATTTGACTCCATAACATGCTGAGCACATCGGTTCTCATTAGACCGAAGTTACAGCCGACTCCTGGACTTGGATCCTTCTCCTAAGGAGTGCTAGGTTATTAACTGTTGTTGCTACATTTCCTTTCCCTGATTTTTCTTTGTATCCCAGATTATGTTTAGCTTCATTGAGCAGTTGATTCACATCCCAAGATGATATGGGTGCTGTTTCTTCCTCCTCATTGGCAGACTAGGGGGGTTTTCATTCGAATAACGGATAATTTTTCATTCGCGCCAATCATCCGAAAGTTTTGTAGATCATTTTTGATCTAGATAATGCGTGCCCGCCCCCGAATAACGAATAAAAAATTATCTGCCGAGCCATGGATGTCGAATCATCTACTTTCATCTAGATGAAAAATCATCTGTTATTCGTGGCATAGATAACCTTATAGATAACTTCATTCAAGTGAGTAGTACCTATACGCTGTACACTTTGCTTGTATTGCACTTCATAAGTGTTGCTGTAGCTAATATAGTTTTTCCGTCTAATTAATCCTTCCCCCTTCTCTCTGTTTTTTACAAAAGCTGATATACAATGAGAAAGGAATTATTTTAATTCCAGTAGGTACGAGCTATGTGGTTTGTTTACTAGGTTAATCATCGCAGCTAACGGTGTTGACATGTGTACGTACCGGCTATTTTTAAGGAAGTAGCTTCCTGCTAGCTACAACATGAAAAGGATTAAGGTTGCTTGATTTTAGACACGGAAAAGTTGACCATTAATGATAAAACTTATTTAGCCAAACGCCTGTTTATCTGATCAAATAGTATGTAACAACCTGTACGAAAGCTGAAGTACATGATTTACTCTCACTTCGCAGTGGATAGGTATGCACTTACTACAGTGTTTGTACTATCTTCAATATCTATTTTATCTCAAATATTGCTACACTATATAGCCGATTTCAACCAGTAACAGCCTGAGTAGAAGCGAAATCCGTGGAAGTAAAATGAAACTGAATTGTGGACCGATCTATACCCTGCCAGTGTTCCGTTATTTCCCATTATCTAGATAACGCTTTATTCGAATAAACGGTCATCCGCATATTTCACGAATAATGCATTATCTAGATAATGCGTCATCTAGGTGATGCGTTATCTAAAAGACAGTCATCTTCACAGAAGATAATGGAATAAAAAAAATCATCTGTTCAACTTATCTAGATAACGCGATTGGTGGAGGAAACTATAGAATAGGATCTCTTTCAGGTTTGAGAACAAGGTAACCCTTATTTGGATACCAGCACATAAAGGACACCATGGCAATGGTGGATGGCCTAGCCAAAGAAGGTTCTAATACTGCGTTTGTTGGACACAACCGGTATTACCTCACTCTATGAGCACAGCGAAAGAGAGTAATTAATAACTGGGGCATGAAACAATTCCTTAGGGAGTGGAATTTATCCCCCGGACACAGGCAATCGAAAGAGTTTGTTAAGGCGATCAAACCAGCAGAATCAAAATTGCTATTCTCTATCTCAAGGAAAGGAATTAGGTATTCTGACGGGCCACTGCCCACTGAGAAGACACCCCTTCGTATTGGGTATCCTACCAGATCCCTTTTGCCGTTTTTGCGAAATAAAAGAAGAAACAGCAAGGCACTACCTTGCAGAGTGTGATAGGTACACAGGTCTAGATTTGACTCCTTAGAAGGAGAGGACATCACCAATTCACTCCCCGAGATTAAATGGTCCAAAATCTTGGGGTTTGTGAATAGGTCCAAGAGGTTTAGGCAGGACACGTGAGCCGACCAAGTCCCAGACCTTTTAGGGATGAGGTACGAGTCTACCCAGGCATTTAATCCCTCGGGTCTTGGTCGCCCTCCCTGCATAATATATATAGATAACGATTTATTTGAATAACCCTCTTCTCTGCTCATTGGGGTCTTCAATGTACTCATGTTGTATAGATGTTTTCTCAACTGCCAGTGACCAGTATAAAGTCCTATTACGCCTCTGAGTTTAGCCCTTGGGTGAGTTTGTCATTCTTGATGCGGGTTGTTTTAGCATAAACTTTTTTCTAGAATTTATCCACTTCTCCTTTTGTATTTTTTGGATCCATTCTGTAATAGAGAATTCTGTGTTTGTTTTTTATCCCAAAGAAAGATTCAGGGCCTACAGACTGTCCATTGTGTCTGCCTTTTTATTACCCAAAATTTCCTTGTGTCTTGGCACCCAAGAAATCTGTTGGCTGTGTTTCTCCAGATGTGGAAATTTCAGATTCATTTGGCTAACTTTGATGTGTGATTTTTTACATACTAATGTTTTAGTTCTGTATGGTTATTTGATCTTAAGAGGAATTTTTTTGTCTGTAACCTTTTATAAAATTTTGTTAGGCGCAAGCATTGATGGCATGTATTTCAGCTTGAATGAGTTTGATTGCAAATATTTTGGGCTTTTACCGAAAACGCCTGATCTAGTTCCTTCATTTGTTTTGGAGCCTCCTGAATTCTCCTTTGTAGTATGTTGAAATCTTATAGGATTTTGTAGTGTTTCTGGAGGATTATGTAGTCAGTTCCCATTTCTAAGAATAGGTGTCTGATTTTATTAGTTATTGTTGTATGCCTGAAGTGCTAGTCCTCCAATTTGATTGTTTCTGGAGCCTGTAATGCTTGGTTGCTTGTTTTTGCCGAGGTCCACCAGATTAGTGAGCCATAGGATAATTTGGGTCTTATATAGCCAGTAGGCTATTTTTGGTTTTATCTCCAAGATTTGTTTATAGTTCTTCTTGGGGTCATTAGTGGTTTTTACTTTTTTTTATGATGTAGTGCAGTGATGGTTCCAGGTTAATTTATTATCAAAGATTAACCCTAAGTATTTGACATCATTTTTTAACTATACCATTTCATTATAGAAGGATATGCTTTGTATTTTGATACTTCTTTAAGTCCCTGTAGTGTGCACCATTGGCTCTATCATGTTCAGTGCTCTTAGGATGAACTCTTTTAATATTGAGGCAAGTTTTCCCCTGACTGTATGTATTTTTAGTTCTGAAGATGACTCAATATTTATTTTCGCTTTAATCACCCCAAAATTAATTTTTAATTTGTTGTGCTTTAATTTTCCAAATTCTTTAGCTGCATAAACAGCATTGATTGGTAAATAATTCAAGTTACCTTTTTCTTTATTTGTCACACCGCCGTTTATACATTTTTTCTCATGCAGGATACGACGAGAGTATAAACAGTTTTAATCTTATCTTCCCACTAGATATGTAATATAAATAAGGAAACTCGTTAAGCCGAACTGGTACGTAGTTGGGGTTGTTTCTATTCAATTAACCGACACAGCGTGGCCTTAAATATTTTGTTTTATATACAGCCCATGATTTATGTTTTTAAAGCAAACCTTTTGACCAAAATATACATTACTTGGCTTTGTACAATCTTAAAAGAAAAATATAGCATCAAATGGTTCAAAATAAGGTTTGCTTTATCTTTTTAAAATTAATTAGAGAATATTTAAGCAATACAATTAATAGTTTAGGGTTAAAGGTCATTTCATTAAGAAAATGTATTTATCTTAAATGTTATAAAAACTTATGAAATTGAACTTGTTTGGTACTTTTATTTAATTATAAAGATATATTTTTTAATAATGAATAAGATGATAATTTGTAATATAATTTCTAATTAATTTGTAAAAGGTTTTGACAAGAGAGTGTGAATGAAGGCCAGATTGTGAATAATTTTTTCTGTTAGACCAAGACCTATTTGTTTCTGTTATCTCCCCTAAAAAATATTGGTCTTGGGTAAAATTATAAAAGATTCGGGGTCCTTGGACACGTTCGTCATCTTCCTCCCTACCACTTTCCCCAAATTGCATATTTCCCTCTATAAATTACAATTTTCTTAACAGGGAAGGTCAGCTGTGGGAGTTCTCCAATTGAGACCATTGTTATTAAATTATCACAGCTTCAATTAAAACTTTTTTTTGTCGGCATGATTGTTTTTTTCTTTTCAGTATAAATTTGCATTGTTATAATTTAAATGCCGGATGAAAGTAAAAGTTGTAATTTGATCCTTGTGTTTTAAGCGAGTCGCAGAGAAGGGAAGAATTTTCTTAGACTGTTTCACATCCAACGAAGATGCTGACCATTTTGGTCCGAAAGCTCGACGGGGACGTCCTGAATGTCCAGGCGGAGGTAACGTAACGAATTTTGCACTTAACGTTTTAACGCAGCTAAATAATAACTATTATTTCAGAGGAAGGACAAGGGTGAAGTCGTCTTCGACAAGGTGTGCGAATCTGTCGATTTGGTGGAGAAAGATTATTTCGGACTTCAGTACGAAGATAAGATGGGAGTTACAAACTGGCTCGACCTCAATAAAAGACTCGGTCGCACCATGAAATGTAAGTTTTTATTAACATTTCACCCTTGTGTTACATTAAGTTTTTTGTTTCAGCTGACCACTGGGAGTTTCAGTTTGCTGTTAAGTTCTATCCTCCAGACCCATCTCAACTTCAAGAAGATGTTACAAGGTACGCCAAAAGTTTTTTACATTAAATAATTAAACTCTTCTAATATTTTTTCATATTTTATCTAGATACCAACTCTGCCTCCAGATCAGGAATGATATACTGACTGGAAAACTGCTTTGCTCATTTGTGACGTATGCGATGCTCGGCTCGTATCTCGTCCAATCAGAATTGGGAGATTATTCACCTGAAGAATATCCCGACGCTTCATATTTGAAGAACTTCAGATTTGCCCCTGATCAAACGCCTCAGTTGGAGGCCAAAGTAATGGAACTTCATAAAACTCACAAGTAAGTTTGTTTAAAATTTTATTAGAGTACGATTTTAAAAATTTTATTTTCTAGGGGGCAAACACCAGCTGAGGCCGAGCTCCACTATTTGGAGAATGTGAAGAAACTTGCAATGTACGGCGTGGACTTTCACCCTGCCAAGGATTCCGAGGGCGTCGATATCACGCTAGGCGTTTGCAGCACAGGGCTGCTTGTGTATCACGAGAGATTAAGAATTAATCGTTTCGCCTGGCCCAAAATTCTGAAAATATCTTACAAACGGAACTACTTTTACGTAAAGATACGTCCGGGCGACTACGAGCCGTATGAAAACACTATCGCCTTCAAGCTCGATAGTCACAGGGCAGCTAAAAGGTTGTGGAACGTCTGCGTCGAGCACCACACGTTCTTCCGCCTTATGACACCCGAGGATGTAGCCCGTCCTGGACTCATTCCTGGCCTTTCGAATAAATTCCCATCCCTTAGGAAAACTCATTACCAGACGAAACGCAACACTATTGAACGGGAGCCACCTTCCTCTTTCAGGAAAAGCCAAAGATACCCTACTTCAAAAAGCCTGGATCGTAAGTATAATTTTATAATATAATATTATTCAAGTATATTAATGATTTATTAATATTTCAGCACTTGTTGAACAGCCTTCAAACAGAGAAAAGGACACAGCTAATAAACGTCATACCATGCCACCTGAAAACACTCAAACATCTCCTGTTAAAAGAGAAAAGGTACAAACATTGAAATTACATAGAATATTAGATTACATTTCTACATTTTTTTTTCCAAACTGAAACATAGCCCAACTTCATATTATTCTTATTTGTGGCAAAACAGTTTGAAAAAATTCTGGATTAAACACATAATTTTCCTTATATTTTTTATTAACCTTAGTTTAAAATCTCGTAAACTACTTTTTTGCGCATCAGGAGGACGGAGATAGTGTATCAGCCAGCTCACAAGAAGGCGATTTTAGTATAGATGAGGTGCGGAAAATTCACGAAACAGTTTTTTAAAAACTTGTTCGTCTGTTTGTGTTTGCTGCTCCGTTTTGTGTTGTAGTTCTTGCGCTTTTGCCTTTGTTTTTTTCTTATTTTTTTGTTGTTTTTTAATTGTATTGTTTTGTGCACTACGTTTTTTTTTTAAATGACCCATCCCACCGATGAATAATTAAATTAAATTTTTTTATAGAGGATTCCAGGTGCAGTGCCAGTACTGCCAGTTGGGGAGTTCAGAAAGAAAGAAAGAGAACAGAAAGAGAAGTGAGTTTGTAAAAGCCTAATTAATATTTGCTTGCATCACTATTCAACTCTTGATTATTTTCATTTTATTTGTAATATTTCCAGTGGTGTCGCCAACGAATCCGATGACGAGAAAGAAAACCGCAACAAAGAGGATAACCGTTACAAGGAAGAAAAAAAGAGTAAAAAGGTTAGTTTCAATTAGTTAACCTTATTTTGTAGATGTATTTATTATTTTGCATGAGTTACGTTTTTATTTCATATGCGAGTAGAGCACTGGCCTTGGTCTGTTCAAGAAGAATGAAGGTAAGCGGGACAAGATGGAAGAGATAGGTGTAAAGAGAGAGTACGAATATGACTACGAAGGCGATGAGCCGACCTCCCGCAAGCGATCTCCAAAGGGCTTTTCTTATGAGAAGCGAAATGTCGAAGATTATGCTGAAGAAGAAGAATACGAAGAAGGAATGGAAAGGAGGAGTCCGACTAAGGGGCGCACCTATGCGTTCAATTACGCACCCGAGTTGGACAATAAATCTCCCGAGCCTGAAGAAAAACATTCCAGTCTCTCTGGCTTCTTTAAAAAGAAGAAGAAAGATGATTCTTCTTCGCCTAAAAGAGATTCACCATTGTCTACCTTTTTAGTTGGAAAGTCAAAAGACAAAGATTCTTCTGCTAAAGATAAATCAAAAGAAAGTGATTCTCCTGCTAAAGATAAATCGAAAGAGAGAGATTCTCCTGCTAAAGATAAGTTGAAAGAAAAAGATCCCTCTTTGAAGGAGAAGTTGAAAGATAAAGAAACTTCATTTAGTTTCAAGATGAAAGATAAAGAGGCTTCATCGAAAGATAAGTCAAAAAATAAAGAATCTACATCAAAGGATAAATCTACAGATAAAGATTCTCCCGCTAAAGATAAGTTGAAAGAAAAAGATGCCTCTTTGAAGGATAAGTCAAAAGACAAAGAATCCAAAGAAAAATCGAAAGATAAAGATTCTTTAACTGACAAATTTAAAGGTTCTCCAAAAGATGCCTCTTTGAAGGATAAGTCAAAAGACAAAGAATCTAAAGAAAAATCGAAAGATAAAGAATCTTTAACTGACAAATTTAAAGGTTCTCTAAGCCTTTCAGCCAAGGAAAAATCTAAAGATAAAGATAAGGAATCAGGAAAGTCCAAGTTGAAGGAATTCTTAGAGGCGGAGAAAGCCGGACGTAAATCACCCGACGTATCGGAAAAGAAGAAGGATTCGCTCAGTCCCAAAGGGCTTTTCAGGTGGGGCAAGCGTAAAGACGAAGACGATGATGGCGGGAAGCCTAAAGTAATGAAGACAACAACAAAACAGTCAGTCGTCAAAGATGGAGGAAACGTGACGCACAACATAGAAGAGAAGATAGAAGTTCTGACATCTGGTGACGTGACGCTCAACACAGTAAGTATTATTACTTCATGAATATGATTTTGTAGATATTCTTTTTCCTCCTTTTTTTTTTTTTCTTGTAATAAAAGGCGGAGAGCCTTATGGAGGATCAGGGCAGGATCTCCGAGCAATCTCCAAAGGGCTTCTCTTATGAGAAGCGAAATGTTGAAGATCATGCTGAAGAAGAAGAATGCAAAGAAGGAACGGAAGAAAGGAGTCCGACTAAGGGGCTTAACTATGGGTTCAATTACGCACCCGAGTTGGACAATAAATCTCCCGAACCTGAAGAAAAACATTCCAGTCTCTCTGGCTTCTTCAAAAAGAAGAAGAAAGATGATTCTTCTTCGCCTAAAAGAGATTCACCATTGTCTACCTTTTTAGTTGGAAAGTCAAAAGACAAAGATTCTTCTGCTAAAGATAAATCAAAAGAAAGTGATTCTCCTGCTAAAGATAAATCGAAAGAGAGAGGTTCTCCTGCAAAAGATAAGTTGAAAGAAAAAGATGCCTCTTTGAAGGAGAAGTTGAAAGATAAAGAAACTTCATTTAGCTTCAAGATGAAAGATAAAGAGGCTTCATCGAAAGATAAGTCAAAAAATAAAGAATCTACATCAAAGGATAAATCTACAGATGAAGATTCTCCCGCTAAAGATAAGTTGAAAGACAAAGATTCTTTAACTGACAGATTTAAAGGTTCTCTAAGCCTTTCGGCCAAGGATAAATCTAAAGATAAAGATAAGGAATCAGGAAAGTCCAAGTCGAAGGAATTCTTAGAGGCGGAGGAAGCTGGACATAAATCACCTGACGTATCGGAAAAGAAGAAGGATTCGCTCAGTCCCAAAGGGCTTTTCAGGTGGGGCAAGCGTAAAGACGAAGATGACGATGGCGGGAAGCCTAAAGTCGTGAAGACAACAACAAAACAGTCGGTCGTCAAAGATGGAGGAAATGTGACGCACAACATAGAAGAGAAAATAGAAGATCTGACATCTGGTGACGTGACGCTCAACACAGTAAGTATTATTACTTCATGAATATGATTTTGTAGATATTCTTCCCCCCCTTTTTTTTTTTCTTGTAATAAAAGGCGGAGAGCCTTATGGAGGATCAGGGCAGTTCACCTTATGTCATGGCAACCGCAGTAACCACACGGACTGCAATGACTACTGAGGACTTGGGAAAGAATGCAAAAACAAGCCAGGTTAGTTATTTAAAAGCTTCAAAATAAATTTATGATATAAACATTCTCCAGCAATTTTGATACAATTTATTTTATAATTTAACACATCATTTTATCTCATTAAATTAAATTATTCAAAATGATGATTTAAAGGTTTGTAAGTATACATATACTAACGCAAGGAGCAGGATCAAAAACACTGCTGTCATTTTGGTTTTTGGTTTTTCTTAGTAAATTTTTTTTTTTCTTTTGACCATTCGTCATTTATTCTCGATTTTATGCATGCCAGGTTGAAGAAAAGACAGTTGCAAGGACAACAACAACAAGCGGGACAAGGCAAGAACAACGAGTTGTGACCCAAGAGGTTAGGGCTACAACTGTTGTTTCGGAGCCACAGGTAAACTTTATCCCGTATTTTATATTTTTATTTTTATTTTTTTAATTTAATTATGCATGGGCCCGGCATGATCCATTTGCTTTTGATTACCCTCAAAAAAAAGGATACGAGACGATCGAGCATGAGTTCAACATCATCCGACGACTCTGGCACCCCTATCGATTTGGACGTTTCTACCTCATACTGCTTACCTCCATATCAGGTCAGTTTGATTCAATTCCGACCCTGCTCGTTTGAACACAGTGTCGCTTGCCATTTTGAATTATAAAAGTTGTACAATTTCATTTAAAAAAAAGCACCTTTTTGCTTTTGATTTTCTTCTTTCTTTTTTTTTATTTATTTAATTTTTTTTTATAATAAAAACAAAGGAGCCGATTGTGGAGACAGAAGCGGTATTCATAACAAGTGGTAAGACGGAGATGCCGCAAGCGACGACTACAGCGCCGCTTGTCACAACTTCCACCGGGCTCATCGGGCCGCCGACGATTCAAGCAGACACAATTGTGTCGGGAGAAATCATTTCCTCTCAAACAATCACCTCAAAAACTAGGACTGTGGAGACAGTGACGGTAAGATAGAAAGGATTTCAAAAGCATTGAGCAAAAATATATGTAAGTTGGTTAGATTGCTACCAGTTATTAGAGAATAAAATCACTTTAAGTAACCTTAGAAATTAAATTATAATCAAATGTCCATCGAACAAATGACTGACCTGATCAATTTTGCGAGCTGCACTATGGCTTATGACACGCGTAGCAGTTGACCGAAGGTTTACTCAGAGGAAAACCAAGTCAGTGGGTTATTTCTTTGTTGAGGGTAGGACATGACAGACAGTGTGGTTTCGAAACCAAGTCGGTGAGTTATTATAATTTGAAAGTGTTTTTCGAGGAATGGCTGTGCAGTATTCCATCAGCTGTGCCTCATATGTCTGTTTTGCATCCAACTACGGGTAAATCATCTGTTTTTTTTGGTGAATCCTCAATTCCAAGTACAAATTTTTAAAGTCCTTTTTTTCTGTCTTTTTCCCTCTATCAGGTCAACCCACTTTGACTGTTTAGTACATTGCACTATAATTGCCAATATTGGAAAACGACACGATCGAGACCAGCCAGCTCCATCTAGCGAAATGGTGAAACAAACATGATAACATTAGTGAAACTGCAGTGTCCGTAAGATGTGAAAAAAACCACTGCGTTAAACGCTTCGGTCAAAACCGCAACATATGACAGCCCAAAGCTGCATGCTTTCACCAATGTTAAAATAACTGGTGTAGTTGTCTGCCTCAGGTGGCAATAATGTTACCAACTTATTTATATTCTCTCTTATGCTTCTTTTTTTTTTTTTTAAATCAATTAAATCTTGATATATCGTATCTTCAAGGGGATGAAGTGTAAGTACAATATCGCGAGATATGGTTTATCAAGGGTAAAAAATGAAAAGTATGTTATATGAAAAGTTTTCATTTTTATTGCATTTTGTATGGATGTATGTAAGGAAAGTTTTTATTTTAAGTTAAAGTTTATTATGTATATGTTTTGAAAATAATGGTGAATTTTTATTCGCATTAAAAAATTATTTAAACATAGTGAATTGGGGCAACAGTTTAGGCATTGACATGGGGCTGTCATGTAAGGTAAAGGTCCCGGGTTCAAATCCTGCATTCGAACCCGACATGGGCTTTTTTCAAAAAAACACTGGCACCCCAAGGGTTGATATAACCTCTATTATTGTGAATCCTCATTTAAAAAAAAAAATTAATTGCTCTGAACACGTTTTTATCCACATTTGATCCCGTTAAAAAATGACGTAAGCAATTGATCAATTTTTTGGGCTCTTACTCAGAACTTCTTCACCATCCAAGTCATGCGTTTCAGTTAAAATTTCATTGTCGTTGGGCATTCCAGTAACTGCAATGTCTTCAAAATTAACTAAGCCTTTGAATGTGACGAGCCGTCCAATGCGGGCTTGGATTTCATTTCCCAGTTCCACGGCTGTTATACCCTCCTTTAGGAAAGGAAACAACAAGTTCTGATGGAATTTTTTTTTAATGTGGTTACCATTAACTTTTTTCATGCTTCGTCTATAATAGCATTAAGCAATGTGGTTTGTCTTGAGTTAGAGACATCAGGTGTAACACAAAATCCTGGAAACAGCCACATCTGGTCACAATAGACCCTTGTGGTCTATGTGACTTGGGGCTCTCTGTCCACCCATCTAAGGAAACCCCTACCACTCTGTTCATACATTCAGTCAGGATTTCAATGCTAAAATACGAATTATGACATTTTGTTGACCTTGAAGAATGAAAAAAATATGTTACACCAAGGGGACTGAAATACATTGGTTTATTACAAAATTTTATTATTTATTGTAGTTTCGAGATTTTTTCAATATATCAGGATACAAAATATCAAGATTTTACTGTATATATTTTCATTCTGCTTTTCTTTTTTTAATTAATTTTAAATTTATATTTTCCAGTACAAAACTGAAAAAGACGGTGTGGTAGAAACAAGGGTAGAACAGAAAATAACAATCCAGGTATGTTTTTCACTTTGATGATGACGTGTGTTTCTTGAATCTATTAAACTTTTTTTGCAGAGTGACGGCGACCCAATCGACCATGATAAAGCTCTCGCCGAGGCGATTCAAGAAGCAACTGCGATGAATCCAGACATGCAGGTCGAGAAGATTGAGATTCAGCAAGAGAGTCTCCCAAAGTGAACTGCTTTTTAATCTTTCACATTTTGAAAGAAGCTATTTTAAAATATAAAAAAAAGGACCAAAAAATTAAAAAAAAAAAGCCCACCTTTTTTTGCGAGCTATTGAAGGATAACAGCTTTTTCCTTCTTTATTTCAAACAGGCAAGCTTTCACGAAAGGCTTAAAGCACATTAATATTGTACTTGTTCTCTTTTTTAATTAAAAAGGCGTTTAAAAAATGTTAACGAATGTAGTCATAAGACAACAGAGATATATTTTTGTATCGGTAAAAATGTTAAACCCTTGGATTTTCGTGATTTTTGTTTGTTTTTCAAAAGAGGCACAGGACTTTTTTCAATAAAATAACAGACTGTCAACATAGGCATTAGTATTTATTACAATAACGTTTTTTGAAACGAATAGGCCATTTCTTTTTTCAAAAGAATAGTTTAAAAAAAGTCTCAAACTTCAAAACAAATTCGTCCTGTCTCTAGATTTTGTAATAGAGAATTACTTCAAAAGAGAAAACCAATTATAAAATTCCCTTAGATTTTGTTTTTTGATTTATATGATTACATTCCTTTATTATGTTTTTGTTTCTTGAAATCCGTTAAGTTTTTAAACGCACTCACAATATAGAATTTTATTATTATAAAAAAAAAGCTTTTTTATATTATTTTTTTATTTAAATTTTACTTCTTTAATATTAAAAAAAATTGTTATTTGTTTATTTTTTTATTTAAAAAAAGATAATTAAAAATTATTATTATTACCTATAGATATAATATATAATGAATAATATATGTTTAAAAGTTATATGCATTATTTATTCATGCCTTCAGTCCAATTCTTCCTTATTTTTATGAAAAAAACTGTTACCACTCTATTATTTAATCCTCTTCTTTAGTTCGAATTTTAAATATTTGTTCCATAATTTAAACATTTCCCACAGGGTTGTATGGCCTATAATAATAATAATAATAAAGGAGGGAAAATTCAAAGTGGTAGAGCAGCGGCGTATCTAGCCGAAGATCGTGGGTTCGAATCCCGCTCATGCCATTGACTTTTTTATCTCAACTAAAAACCTTAATTAATTGTAATAATAATGGAGTCAGACTAGAAAGGTCTCAGCATGAGTACGTTGTCCTTTCAAATTGTTATCCTTTTATTTTTCCATTCAAATAATATATAAATAAATAAACTAATGCTTCTTAACAATAATAAAAAAACAATAACATTTCTTTTTCTATATCCTCATTTAACTTGCGATTTTGGGCAATGTAGTTTATTACCTCGTGATTTGTATTTTCTTTTCTTTCATTTTAACACTCTGGCACCCTCAAAAATTCTAAAAAGAAATCTTGCAGAACTCTCATTCAAACACTAACTAGCAGACAAACATTCACGGGTATAAGAATTTGAGCAAAGGCCAATTCAAATAAATTTAAGAAAGATATTTATTACTATTATTATTATCCACTCAGCAACAACGCTAATTGCAAGTATATCTAAAAGGGGTCTATTTTAGTAATTTAAAGCTAATTGTAAGTATATCTCAAAGGTACAATTTTAATAATTTAAGGCTAATTGTAAATACCTCAAAAGGGTAATATTTTCGAAATTTACAATTAATTACAAATATATCTCAAAAGGTCAATTTTAATAATTTAAGGCTGATAGTAAATATATCGCGAAGGTTGAGATCTTTGTTTAATAATTTAAGGCTAATTATAATCGTATCTCATAGGGGTAATTTATTCATAATACTCTTTCCTAGATCAGTGTTTTATCCGATTTAAATATAATTTTGTTGACTGACCCTACACGTAAATGAGACTAGGAATCCCCCAAGGTTCAGTCCTGAGTTCAACTCTGTTTAACAATGTGGGAACTGATCTGGAAAGTGAACCTGGAGTTCACAGTTTTTTGTGAATGATTCGTGATATGGGCTTCCAGCAGACATATTTCAAGTTTGTAAAATAAAGCCTCACGGTCGATAAACATGTGCTGTGAAGGTGACACCTATTCAAACCAAAAGAAAAACATTCGCCCAGTAGCTCAAGACCCTAAAGTCTTTTAGTTTGACCATAGATGTAATCATAAACTACAGGATTCAATTGGCCGATGTCTTACATACTGAGGTCATGCTTGCTATGAAAAGATGGACGAATCTCAAAAATGAATGTGCTACGGGATGTAAGTTAAGAACAGTGGATGGAAATCGCTTTCACATTGGAATTAATCAGCTTATAAAGTTAATTAAAACTTATAAGCTTATAAGCCTTTGTTAAAATTAACCCTGTGAGATATACTTACAATCAGCCTTTAATTATGAAATTGACCCTTTGAGAAATACCATTAGTCATAAATTACTAAAATTCCCCTTTGAATAAACTTACAATCAGCATAAATAATTAAAATTGTGATATAAGTACAATTAGCCTAAAATTATAAAATTAACCCTTTGAGATAAACTTCCAATTAGCCTTAAATTATTCAAATAAGCAGTAAATTACTAAAATGACCCTTTGGATATACTTACCATCAGCATAATTAATTAAAATTGAGACTTTGAGATATACATGCAATTAGCCTAACCTTATAAAATTGACCCTGTGAGATAAACTTACTATTAGCTTTAAAATATTAAAATATTTCCCTTTGAATAACTTACCTTTTCCTAATTATAAAATTTACCCTTAAGATAAACTTACAATTAGCCTTAAATAAAATTACCATTCGAGTGTACTTACAATTAGTATAAATAATAAAAAAATTCCCATTGAGATATACTTACAGTTAGCTTAAAATTATAAAATTGACCTTTTGGGAAAAATTAGTCTTAAATTACTAACATTACCATTTGAATATACTTACAATTAGCATAATATAAAAATTCCCCATTGATATATACATACAGCTAGCCTTAAATTGACACTTGAATTTATATTAGCAATTAGCCGTCGATTTTTAAAATTGTCCCTTTGAATAACTTACCTTTTGCCTTAAATGATTAAAATTGACCCTTCAAGATATTTTTGCAATTAGCCTTCCATTTTTAAAATTGTCCCTTTGAATAACTTATCTTTTGCCTTAAATGATTAAAATTGACCCTGTGAGATGTACTTACAATTAGTTATAAAATACTAAAATTACCATTTGAATATACTTACAATTAGCATAATATAAAAATTCCCCATTGATATATACATACAGCTAGCCTTAAATTAACCCTTAAAGATATATTAGCAATTAGCCTTCCATTTTTAAAATTGTCCCTTTGTATAACTTACCTTAAATCATTAAAATTGACCTTGTGAGATGTACTTACAATTAGTTATAAATTACTAAAATTACCAATTGAATATACTTACAATTAGCATAATATAAAAATTCCCCATTGATATATACATACAGCTAGCCTTAAATTGACCCTTCAAGATATATTTGCAATTACCTTCCATTTTTAAAATTGCCCCTTTGAATAACTTGCTTTTTGCCTTAAATGATTAAAATTGACCCTTTGAGATATACATACAATTAGCCTAAAATTATAAAATTTGCCCTTAAAATAAACTTACAATTAGCCTTAAATTACTAAAATTACCATTTGAGTGGACTAAAATAAATAAAAAATTTCCATTGAGATATACTTACAGTTAGCTTATAATTTTAAAATTATAAAATTGGCCCATTGGGATAAATTAGTCTTAAATTACTAACATTACCATTTGAATATACTTACGATTAGCATAAATAATATACAAATTCCCTACTTACTGTTAGCCTTAAATTTCAATAATTTACTCTTTGAGATACACTGTCAATTAGCCTCAAATTGTTAAAATTATCCCTTTGAATATTCTTACCATTTGCCTTAAATTATTTAAATAGCCCTTTGGGATGTAAATTGTAAGGCTGTAAATTGTATTCGGTTCAATCAATTGATAAAGTGTGAAATTAAATCCAGGCCACCTACAAGCACGTATAACTTGCTGAGATTTAAGAGTTCTGATTAGTTATCACATAAATAAATAAACTGCACCTTAATCTTTTTTTATGACTGTTAACTATTTGTCAATACTTCATGTAATTGTAAAAAAAAAAGGCTTGTTTGAAAATGGGATAGTACATATAAAAATGGACAAAACTATCTTTTCTTTAAGAACAATTACATAAATTATATCTCAAATTTACAAATAGATTCAATGTTTTAATTTTGAATAAAAATTTTATTTTATTTTTTCTTCTTTTTTCCCATACATCGAGACAAAGACAACAATAATGATAAATAATGATTATACATTACAAAATGGCATTACATCAGATTCACCAAATATGATCAGGACTGGCTGATATTTGAACAAATATCCAAATAGGTTTTAATCACTTTTAATCATCAAGCAAATCGATTAGTCTTCTCAACAATAACACTACAAATTCGGGTTTAAATTTTCCTCGTTTTAATTTTTAATTTTAACACGACCAGCCAGAACCGACAAGTCTTTTCTTCAACTTAAACTTTTTTTGCATAAACTTTTTCAAAAAGTTTGACAATATTCTCTTATAAAATATTTGCACTATAGAAAGATTTATATCTTTTAAAATAGAAAATAAATTTAACTGCAATCTCCGTAACAATGTTGGCCTAACATTGAGTCTCTTGTTTCTTCTAGAAAGACAAAACTTTTTAAAAAAATTTTATATTTTAGTAAAAAATAAAACAAAAAATTGTCTATTTACTTTTTTTTTACGATAAGACATAGGCATCCATTTTATGCACATATTATATATGTACAAAGTATGTACAAGTAGAAAAAATTTGTATAAAATTTTGAAGTATATAAGTTTTTTGTATAATTAACCGCACGGCTTAGAAATACTAACCATAAAAATAATATCAAATATCTAGCAATCTTTCTTATTTTCTATAAAATAACAATGGCAACATAGACACCGTAATATTGACTTCCTAAAGGACCTTTTTCTTTAACGCTTTCAAATTTGTAGTTTATATTTCAAAAATTTTTCATTTCAAAGCAACTAAAACCCTAATGAGCATATGTGAATAAAAACACAAAACAAACATGCCAAACAAAACGCAGCTTTATCTTTCTAAATGTAGGAACACAAACTGCAAACGGACCATGAAGAATAAATAATATAATGAACAAATAAAAAGGTGGAATGGATTTTACATTGTACTTTAGTAAAAGAAAACGTAAACAAATCCACTTAAGTTTTTAAGGAGATGACTACTTGCATCTGTTTATAACATAAAATAAAAAATTTAAACAAAAAATTACAAATTGATTAGAACATCAAGGAAAGGCATTGTCACGTAAGTCTATGTTGTGCAAACATAACTAAATATTAAAGGCATTGAACCTTATAACAACTATTAAATACTATTTGTTCTACACAAGTGTAATTAACAAATATGTTGATCATTTTGAGCAAAATATACATTCTCAATAGTTTCTATTTATTATTATTATTAATTTTTTAATGAGGGTTTGCTACAGCAAAAGTCATACCCCTGGGGTGATGTTTAATAAAAAAGCTCATTTGTAAGCTGCCGGGTTTGAATCCAGAGGCCTTGAATTTGAACCCGGCACCCTTTGTCCTAAGTGATGAGCACTGTGTCGTCTTAACCATTCAGGCCAACGACACCACTCTACTATTTATTCGTCTGTGAACATAGTATATTGAGATGGCTAAAGATAAAAAAACAAACAAAAAATGAAAAACCTAAAGAACTTTTAATATTACTTAGCAAAAAGGAATAAAATGTTTAGGTTTGAAACTAAAGAAATGCTAACATTCTTTTTTTGCTGTTTTTGTTTTGCTCCTAAGGCACGGTCGTTTCGATGCGTTTTGCCGCCTGGCCCATTTCGACAGGGTGGCGTGGTCGAGTCGTTCGAGTACAACCAAACAGTTTTTCACCATCTGGTTATAATCGCAAGCGCTTGCGTTTGTGTTTTTCCTTATGTGTTCAAAACTCCTTGCGATCGAATACGGGGTCGCGAGGCACTTTCTCGACAGGGAGCCGCACGACACCAGGCTCGGTATGAGCATCAGGGATGGAATACGGCCTAAAAAGGAACTCGTCACGCGATACTTCCACGTAATAACAGGCGGTTTCTCGATGCATATTTTCGCCGCTGCTCCTCGCCGCAGTTCAAACATGTCGAGAAAGCTGTCTTGCGTGAGCTATGAAAAAATGTCAAAACAATTATCAATTTTTAATTAATATCGTATAAACAATTTTAAAAACTCACTGCTTTGTCAAGTAATTCTTGTTCATTTATTGAACTTTCACTTTTCGTGTCTTGTGAACTACTCACAAATTTGTCATCCTCGC
The DNA here is from genome assembly GCF_000648675.2 of Cimex lectularius. Classification (NCBI taxonomy): domain Eukaryota; kingdom Metazoa; phylum Arthropoda; class Insecta; order Hemiptera; family Cimicidae; genus Cimex; species Cimex lectularius. Next base: position 3,215,719 of record NW_019392688.1, on the reverse strand, counting down.
TATCCGATATTACAATACATTCATCCTAGATAAAAATTAGAAGACAAAACTAAAACAAATACTTAAAATTGAAGAAATTTTATCATTAGTACCTGATCTATAGATTGCTTATGCTTGTTTCTGGCCTGTAGCGATAAAAATTTAAATGGACTAGTAGGGGATGTGTGAAGTAAGGGCTTCTGCTAAAAAACAAAGTGAAAAATATTTCAAATTAGAATAATTATGAACAATTGTATTCTTTCTTTTTAATTCTTTTGCTTTTTTAAAGCCTTAAATAATTCTTTTTTTTTTTTTTTTTTTTTTTTTTTTTTTTTGGTCACAGCGCAACGTACTTAATTCCACTAGCACTGAGCCTGGATGACACATGCCATGAGAAACCAGCCAATACAGGCCATCGTCGATTAAGGAGACGTGGTGGGTTCTCGGGATGGGAATATGTAGAGAGGGCTCAAGCTATAGGGCGAGGATGGATCAAGAGAGAGGCGGTTGAAATTTTGGAATCAAGAGCAGATTAGTTCATTGACAAAAGGAATGTTAAGGTCATTGTGGATAGTGAGGTGTTCTTGTGTTGTAGTAAGGAGCTTTCACAATTTGCCTGAGGTCTTCTGAATAGAAGGATCGGATGTGCTGGATAATGGGTAGCTTGGCAGAACCTAGTTCAACTTAGTAAGTCCAAAGTGGTCACAGTAAAGTCTTTTAAAGGTTAGTGTTGAAGGTCATGATGGAGTAATAAGCTCAAGGTGTTCTTAGACGTCAGGGGTAGTTTGGATTGGATTTGAGTTAGAGGACAAAATTGTGGTATCGTCCATCACAGGTGGTGACGATGATATTAGGATTAACAGGTAGATCAACAGTATAAATGATATAAAGGTTGGGACCAAAAATGTTCCAAAATGACCTTATGGGACACCAGCTTGTATCTGTTTGATTTCCGAGAACTGTTTGCTTTTTAAAGAATAAAATTTGATTATTTTCTCTTGGTATAAAAACGATATTGATGGATAAACTGTTAAAAACTAAACTATTGTAGCATAGCTAAAAAGTAAAGGTATGCTCTACTGCTCAGGTTGTAGCACTAGGGACAGAAAAATTGAACTGTACTCTCAGTGTTACAAAGGACATGTTCGACAGTTTCACGTTCACACATTCAATGTGTTAATCAAGATCTGTGTACTCAGTTTACACATATTTCTTACATTTTATTACTGTTAGACAGACCCCTAGACCTGCAATGAAATTGCACAATACTTTTATCAATTGAAATCTTGATCTCAATTTATCATACAATAATATTAACAGCCCCTAAGCATCAGTGTTTTCATGTAAGCAAGGCCTAGTGGTTCAAGATGACACACCAATATGGCTAAAAATATTGCACAATAACATGGTGCCATGAAAAAAATATGGTGCAGTAAAAATTAAACTCCCTCAAACTTTTGTTTAATTATTGAGCAAACTTCAATACTAACCCTAAATGGTCAAAAATATTGCACAATTCGTAATATTGTGCAATATAATTGATCGTGTAGGGCCTGCCTTAAGGCGCCCATAGACGATCAATATTATTGCACAATATTTTGGGTTGTGCAATTTAATTGATCGTGTGTAGACGATATTGAAAGTTTGTGCAATACATTGCATGATTGAAAATATATTGTACAACCTGGAAAATATTGCACCATCTGTTGGCATTATTGCGCAATATCAGTCAGTTTGTGAAGTATCAACAAGAACACAAAATATTGCACAAATTTCAATATCGCCTTCAAACTTTTCAAGTTCATTGCACAAACAAAATTTTGTACAATATTATTGAACATTAAGGGGCAACCATCAAATTATTGTGCAATCTAAATTGTACAATAATATCGACCGTCTATGGGTCGCTTTACATCTCATCAGTTGATATATTTTTTCATAAATGAAAAGGATTTCAAAATAGTTATTAGCTAAAATCACCTTTTTTTTACATAAATTTTCTTTCTTGAGTATTTTCACACCAGTAATAACGCAATCCTCATCAGAATCGTTGACCACCACTGAATTGAGGTCTTCCTCCTTACAAAAAAATAAATAAATAAATAACAAATTTTGTTTCAGTTGATTTTAATCGCAACAGAACAGTCGACAACTTACGTCAGAGATCACAAGTACTTCAGTCGATTCTTCCAAGCGCTGAAACCCAACAAAAAGTTAGAAAAAGCTAATAATTGATAATAAATATTATTAACAAATCGAACACATATTTTAATCATGTACTAACTTTTAAGTTGTTATACAATGGAAGTCTGTTAAATGCATAAAAACCTAAGTTACTACCTTAATAACTTCTGGCTTGCAAGGAGTCTGCACTAAGGGGTTCTGCCGGTAATCATAATCCTAGGAAAAAAAGACAAAATTAAACATTTTATTATAAGTTTATCGTGAGTGTGTTCATCATATAATCTGGCGTCATATATAAATTAAAACCTTTTTTATTAATTGTCAAAAGTGATTATAGGCAAACCAGGGTGATCACCAATGAAATCAAGTTCATCACTTCAATGCTTCACAGTAAGAATTATATGTAGAAATCCTGCATAAAAAAATTTTATCCAAAAATTAATTTTATTCTTCCTACCACTTTTACCTTTTTTACATTTTTGTTAAACTTTTTCAAATTTGTTGGATCATCTAGTTGCAATTTAAATAAAAAATAAAACAACACGAGCATTTTAAGTCTAAAATCTTTCCATTTCAAGACAAAAAAGCTGGCCCAAATTAAACCGTACTTAGGTTGAACAATATCAGGGTTATAAAGCAAAGATCGGAGAAGAGTTTTGCTTTCAAAACTCATATCTTCTGTTGTATAAAGATCTAACAAGTTTAAAATATAAATCATAAGCTTATTTCTAAACATTGTAAAAATTTAAAAAATCTTCATCGCTTATAATGAATTGAATTCAAAATCAAACATGATTTGCTTGGGTCCCTGTTGACAAATCAAATCATGAAAAAATTTATCAGGAAGGGAAATTTATATTATTTTTATACTGTTGTGAAATCATAGTATCCTCATTCGCTAAGGTACTAACTGATCAAGTTTCATGTTGAAAGCTGGAATTCTCAGCAAGAACGAACCAAAATAAAATGCATCTTCATTCCTGTTTGTACATGTTCATGTTTATTTCCAAGATCACAAAATACCAATGATTATTTTTTCATAATGTATCATTTTATTATGTATTTAATTTTCCCATAAGGAATCAATGTTTTTATATATGACCTCACCAGTAAATAAATATTACGCGTTAATTTCTTTGATGTTAATAATGAATAAGTTTATTTACCAGATTCATAGATGGTATGATGGCGACGGGTGAACAGTCTTTGAAAACTGTGATTGTATCAGACTTTTTGTCTCTTAGATACTGCAGTTGTAAAGAGTGTAGCTTTGAAAGTTCCTCGGAAAAAGTGAGGAGGTCCAAAAGCCCCCGGCTGAAGTAGCAATTCTTTACAAGTCGCCTCATTATAACCTACAATAACATTTATAAGAATTTATGTTAGAATTAAAACAAACAAAAATAAATAAATAAAGGAGATTTAGGACAACTATTGTTCTATTAGGCCTATCAGTTTGATTGAAGTATAGAAAGAAGATGTCATGTTAAAAAACAACAATAATATTACAAAATGAAGTTTAGCTGTTTAAAATGTAATTAATATTCTATAAGCCTTTCCTTGCATATAATTGGTTTATTTCAAACAAAACAAGTAAAATGCACAAGGGTCTGATCAGAATGACACATCCCAAATGAAGTAAAAGAAAAACCGGCCCAAAATAAGAAGAAAACAAAATTGGTTTATCTTCTCCCAACATGAAGATGTTTAGAGGTAAACCATGGCATCAGTTGGTGTAGTTTTCATGGCTACTTCCTTAGGTACTGCTTAAGAGCCTTTCTACTCTCCATTCTAGATGAATATACATTTTATTCCAATGATAGAGTGCCCTGTAGATTCTTATCGGCCTGACGTCTCATGTCTGAAGCCAGATATTGAATTTTAAACCTGGCATTGAGTGCAGCAGTTGCGTAGGTTGTGAGATTTTCTCTTGGGGTTGATCCAAAGCCTTGTTGTTTCCGATCATCTTGGTCTACCATTCCTTGCTGTTTTTTGTAAGCAACAATATATCTAACAGACCAAAACAGGGAAAATTGGCATACCAGATCAGATCACAAAAAATAGTTTTCATAGAAGTTGATTCCATGCCTTTCAGAATTCGAGACTTAGCAGTTTCTTAATTCACCAGGCATCTGGCAGAGAAAAGACAGAAAAAAACCATCAACACAACCATGGAAAAAATTCAACCATCACAACCAGATCAAATAATCAAATTCACTACCAGCATAGAGAATGCATAAAGAATGGTGGATAAGCTTCAAACTTGTGCGGTAAGCAGGCAGTAAAATGTCAACCTCTTCCATTTACTTTATGGGGTGATAAAACTTTATATTGGTCATTTCTGAAAGGGAACTGGCTAAAATAAAAACACTGACAAGTGAAGAATTTGAGAAACCAAAACTTGTTTGACACAATCAAACGAAACGAAAAGACCAAATTTCAGAATTGAAGTGCTTAACTTGTTCTGTTAGTCTGAGATTTCCTAGTGAGGTCGATAGGGTGATGAACCTGGAGTACGATCGTCTCCAAAAAAGAACCAGGCTAAACAGGACTTACACACTCATGAATGAAGACGACGAGAAGCCACAACAGCAAGGATAGGCAGATCAAAATTATTTGAAAACAACTAAACTACAGAATTTAAGTGCTTAAGTTGTTCTGCAATTTTTAATTTTTTGATTTTTATTATTATTGTTATTTACATCTACAACTTTCATTACAATAAGTAAATTCAATAATTCATTTCCTAACATGATAATTAAACATGAGAGGAGAAAGCCACGCTGGTGACACATGCTCACTCTACACACACATACACAACACTGAAGCAAATCCCTGGACCATTGCCTCTTCAGCTTTTTCCAGGAGGATTTCCAGGCAGAGTGTGTGGAAAGTTGTTGGACGAGGGGGTTTGGGTGTATAGATGTAGATGTAATTTCAGGGTATAGTATACTGCGCCCTTTAAGAGCTATTGTATCCCCCGTGCTCTGCCTAAAGCACATCGATGAGTTCTATTTCATCAAGAAACTTGATTAATAGGCCCGGTTTCAGTGGTTGAAGCTCTTCTATGGTCACACTGTACATCCCAAAACACTTCCTTCTGCGGGCTAATGTAGCTCCGCAGTTTGTTAGTAAGTGTGTTGGTGTCTCTTCTGCTTCTTTGCAGAATCTACATGTGCCATCTTGGATTATTCCAATTTTCTTTAGATGTCCATTTAATCTACAGTGTCCTGTCAGGAATCCTGTTAGGATTCGCAGTCTATTCCTGCTTCCTTTGACACATTCTGTGATTTCTTTCTTGCCAAAATTGGTTAGAAGATTCTTGGATTGTCTATGTCCAATAAGTGAATTCCAAAGTTCCCTCATTTTCTTTTTGTCCTTCTGTCTGAGATATTCGTTAATAGTGTGGATTCCTATGCCACAGAAGGGTTCGGGTCCTATCAGCGGTGTGGCAGCCCCTTTCCTTGCAAGGGTGTCCGCTTTCTCGTTGCCTTCTACTCCCATGTGTCCTGGGACCCAGCAGAGGCTGACTTTATTCTGCGTACCTAATATGTTTAGTTTGGTTTTGCAGTTCAGCACCATCCTTGAACTAATGGTATTTGAGCTTAGTGCTTTGATGGCTGCTTGGCTATCTGACATGATAGCTATATTCTTGTTTTTGTATCCTCTATTTAGATTGAATTGGATACATCTTTCAATTGCGTGAATCTCAGCTTGGAAGATACTGGTGTGTTTTCCCATGGGTTCTGAGTATTTGGTTCTGGGTCCAAATACTCCTGCCCCCGTACCTTCTTGTATTCTAGATCCATCTGTGTACCAAAGGATGGTGCCATTTTTGAGGGAGTTATTTCCCTTTGTTTCCCATTCCTTTTTGGTGCCCAGATGTATTCGAATTTTTGGTTAAATTCAAACCTCCTGTTCATGTCATCTCTTGGAGCCATGAGTGATGGATGATTTTTCCACATTTGTTTCTGTCTCTCCATTTCAGTTTTATTTTGGGTGTATAGAAAGGGTATTATGGAATTTCTAATATGTATACGGGATGGATTGGAACGTTTGATTGAGCCCCCAAACTTCCATTCCGTAGGTTCATATTGGACGAAGAGTTGTGTAAATGGTCAGTTTGTTCAGTAAGAGTTTGTGATTCATATCTTGTCGTTTCAGGTGAGTGTGTGGATTCCAGATGCCTTTTATCAATGCACAGTCCCAGGTATCATACTATGCAGTAGGTATCAGTATGCCATTCAGTCGTAACGGAGGACAAAGTGATTTTCTTAAAGCAAAAGTCGCTCGAACACTTCTGCTTTTGTTCACTTTGATTCTCCATTTGCGGATGAGATTGATTCTTCTAATAGGATGAGATGACTGCACGTGGGAGTGTACTGTGAGGGTTGGAATGAGAAGACGATAAACGTGAAGATGGCTGTGTTTGGGGAAGAGGAATGTCAGCAGTGTATATTGTAAAGAGGACTAGGCCAAGGATACTTCCTCGAGGGACTACCGATTTTACTGGAATATAAAGGAAAGGGATGTTCCCTGACAGGCATGGCAATATCAGTCTGTCAGGTAGGATCGTAGGGTAAGGTAAAGGTACTGGGAAGAAATTTCTCGAGTTTACACAGCAAACCCAGGTGCCATGCCTAGTTGAAAGCCTGGGCTATTCTGCAATTGCGAAATATCTTCTTGAGGTCTGCGAGGTGATGAATGTGTAGTTTGGTCGTTTTCAGAAGAGACCTGACTAAATGAAACTGACACACCCACCAATGATGATGGTGAGAAGACAAAACACATTCAACAGACGAAAACAGCAAAAATGGTCAGAGCAAAGTGATTGCAAACGGCCAAACTAAAGAATATAAGTGCATAACTTTTTCTGCAATTGTGAAATTTACTTTTGAGATTTGTCGAGACATATACCTGTAATTTGGTCATTTCTAAAGGGACCAAGCTAAACAAGAATCACTCAGACCACTGGAAATAGTGTATATCACCGGTGTGTCTAATACTGCTTGATTATCACAGATTATCGTGAACTAACTATTTGTGTTTTCAGGGTTAGTCTGTGGTTTATACTAAGAGTTGTGCCCTTCTGTTATGTGTTGGCAATCATACCATTAGACAGACCACAGATGACAAAATATCTAAAAATGCCTGACAGACCAAAGCAGCAAAGACAGGAAGTCTAAAGTGATTGGAAACGAGGCCGGCAAAGTAATAAATCAGTTGGTTGGTTGTTTGCAGAAGTGCCTTGGCTAAACATCAAATAACACCAATGAAGATGGTGAGAAGGCAATACAAATTTGATAGGCCAAAACAGTGAGGAATGGGCAGGCCAAAGGATTTGAATTGGCCAAACTACAGAATATAAGTGCTTAAGTTGTCCTGCTATTGTGAAAGTTCTTCTTGAGGTCTGTGGGATGATGAACCTGTACTTTGGCCATTTCCAAAAGGGACCTAGCTAAACAGTAATCACATAATACTGAACATGGCAAGAAAACAAAACTCATCGGCTAAAGCAATGAGGACAGAAAAACCAAAATTTGTAGTTATTATCTTTTCAGACTATGAAAGATAACAAGTTTTTTGACATGAGAACTGTTAATTTTAAATAGCAATCTTGTTCATATGAAACCTCAGATAAATCACCACTCACCACTGAAGATGGCAAAATGCTGAAACTTGTCTGACAACTTGATCATCGATGTTTTAGCCAATTTAGTGGTTGGTCGGTGTATTACCCTGTAGTTGTGGCGGCATCTCAGACTATTACAGTACAGACCAACTAGTAGAGATGATCCCTGTACTCCAAAATTGATCGGAAATGACCAATCTAAAGATACTGTGTTGTAACTTGTAATGAGACTTCGTGAGTTATTTCAATGTAGCAATTAACAATTCAGTATCACCTTGGACTTGTATTGTGCTGAGTGGTTAGAGTATCGGATCATCAAGCCATCTTTGTCGGTGATTCATTTTATTGTAACTGCTTTATGTTGAACCGGCACAGGGTCTGTCACCATTAGTGGTGGAAGTGGATTGGATACGGACCCAGTGCCGGTTCAACATGATTTCACAGACTCGCAGACCAAAACGCATCAACTGTACTTTAACTTTAGACTGATCTAGTTCGACTTACAGCTTTGTTCCGTACGTACGGGAGTGGAGAACCCTTCGTGAACCCTGGGGGAAAGGGGAGCTGTTCCGTCCACCAGGACGGCTTCTGGTAGTCGTGCACGCCGTCCTTCTCCGCCGTGAACTTCACCAGGTACGCAAGGAACGACTCAAGCTCGGTCTGGAAACAAAGCCCAAGTTAAAAACTAAACTAAGTCCGGGATGAGACGTCGGTTACCTCGCTGAGCGTCTTGAGAGATTTGATCGTACCATTGGCGATTATGAGCGGAAGGTCGGTCACCATTTCGCGTTTGTCGAACTCCATTTATTTTTTCTCGATCATTTACGGTTTTATTAGATGTAGTGAAACTCGGAAAACAATTTACAATCTTTAAATGTAAACAAGCACGGCGGGTGCGGGAACAAAACGTTCAATCCTTATGCGGTAGCATGGATACGATCCGGTCAAATATTAAAATATCCAAGTGGGAAACAATACTTCGATGTTAAAAAATCACGAGATTATTTTAAGGAGCGTGTAAAAAAATGAAAAAACTTCGTTTTCAGTTTCAAGTTTCAGCTTGAAGAATGACCGCGGTGCCCTGAGCGTTTTATAAACATTTGAACCTAGCTCACTAGCAAGTCTCACAACACTCGGAAGTGCCAAGCACTGACTGGACAAACTTGAAAATTAAAACTCATTTCACCCTCATCGACGTCAAAAAAGTTACAAACCTTGTAATCAAATTTTTTATTTTTTTTTAAATAGTCGATCGATTATTTTCCGAAGTTTGAACACCCTTCTTCCTCATAACTTGATTATTACATTCAAAAGTTGATATTGCATATCATGGAAAAGTTTTATTCAAAAAGAGAATTTTTTGTTAAGAATTCTCAAAATTGGGTCATGAACCTGAACAAATTTTCTAAACGTGTAAAATCGATGTGGTAAAAACCCGACACTTTATTATTTTTATTAGGCTTTTAAAAAATAAGAAATTTCATTCTATATCGACTTATTTTTTTTTTTTCGCAATCTCAGTTTTCGGTATATTTTACACTATAAAAGTAAATATTTGTAGTTTGCAACAGTGCAACTTAAAATACCCCTAAAGAAAACAACTGACATTCTCAAACAAATGAGTAAATAAAAAAAAAGAACACCAAGGAATAAACTATAAAATCATTTATGAATACAACTTTTGTTTTCTAGTCAGTCTTTTGATTTTGAAGGCTAATGAAAGTGTAAAAAACACACTTAAGTTTCTAATTCTTTATATTATTTTATATATAATATTATTTTATTTATAATATTTTTATTGGTTAAGCGTGACCGGTGTTGAGAAAAAAAAAAATTAAAAACAACCGCCTTTTCATTTCAAAAACTTCATCGATATTTTTCATCGAGATTTACCTGTCAAGTATGATCATGACTCATGCTCATAGTCGCACCCCCCACTCATAACAAAACAAAGAACAGCTGTTGTGCGTTGAGCAAACTCTCAAGGATAACAAAGGAAGTTGTTTGACGCAGTTTATTTTATTTGAACTTTTTTTGAGGGCGAGCAGAAGTGAAAAGGTCCGTCGATTTCCCAGTTTCCTTTTTTTTTAATAAAAGGGAAAAATGCTCGAGCTGGAGGTGATGCCAGAAAGGTCCCTAGGATGCGAACAATGGGAATTCATTCTAGGTGAGATATCTTTTATGTAGGATGACGTTTGATTATAATATTGGACTTATCTGAATTTCGAACTAGTTGTCACTTCACCTGATTTTTTTCACACTTATAAATATATTTATAATTTGGCCTTCTTCTTGATTTAAAAAAAAATTGTATATTAAGGTGGTTAAAGAGCCCTTTACACTGTGTCTATAGAGCAGGACTATGACCTTCTTATCTAACTTCAAGATTTTTATAAGCTTTCTTAGTATGCTCAGCCATAGACGATTTAATTTGCCAGTCTTCCTTGGGTGTTGTTCAAGTATTCCTTTTTATGACAGTTTGGAATTATTGAGTTATTGTATTGCCGAGGTCTCTGGTTTATCTTTTTCATTATCGTCATGTATCCATTGAGATAGATAGATTTGCCTGAAGTGTCTATAAAGATTTATGCATTGTATTCATCTACTATTAATGTGCTACTTAGGAGTAGCTTCAGAATTTTTTATAATCCTCCATACATCTATCCACCCGTAGATATTGATGAAGTCTCACATACCTCTGTCCTTGGTTGTTGTTCCAGTTTTTATCAGACTTTGCACCATTTGACAGTTAGTCCTCTTTTTTTTGGCATTGTGAAACATTATAGAATGGTTCAGGTTTGGTTGTATTTCTGAGCTCCTTTTTTGTCTCCTAGTTAGATATATATTCCTGAGTTACCTGTTTCCAGTAAACAGACCAAATCCATTTTTTTTTTTTTTTTTTTTTCTTCTCTCCAGAGGAAGAAGTTATTTTCTGTCTCTGGCTTGGTTATTTCACACCAGATTTAAATCTTTAATTAAAGTTTAAAATACTACAGAATGGCCTGGGTTTGATTTGTACTTCTGAGGTACCCTCCTTTGTTTTTGAAGTTTTTTGTCAGCCTATTTATTATACCCATATTCTGCCCTGTAGAACCTGAGACCCAGATAAGATACAATTTGTTTTTTGTATTCTGTACGATCTTATCTCGATGAGTCCTAATTAACTCTAGTGACTTCTGAGTCAGCAGTTAACAGCAATTCCTAAATTTTTTCTTTGTTATTGCAGGCCTATTTTAAGTTTAAGCAAGACTTTCTTGACAATTTTTTTTTCTTTGATTTGGCCAATTAATTGGACATTCGTGTTTCAGGAGTCACTATGGCTAACTAGGAGACAGAAAAGGGGGGGTTTCCTCAGCAATACCGACCAACCTGAATCGTCTAATATTTTAAACTGCCATAAAAGAGGAGTATTAAAGTTTAAAGGTCAGAGGAAGCAAAAGACGTCAAGAAAGTCTTGCCTAAACTTAGAGTAGTCCCGCATCAACAAAGCCCTCCAAAAACATAGGATTTTGTCTGGTAACTAAAACTTCAGATTCAGGAGTCGCTATGTACTAGAGGCAAGAAACGGGAGGGTTCTTCAGCAATACTAATCAAACCTGAACTATTCTGTAATATTTAGAATTAAACCTGGTAGGATAAAACCAAGTCAGAGGCAGAAAAAGGCTTCATCATCATAATAATACCTGCAATTTCTACCTTTTATTCTTAGCACTTATATCTACTTAGCCAAAAGTTCATTTTTCAAGGTTTCTGTTTGTGGGTGACAAATTTACCATGGGTCATTTTTACCCTTTTCTCCCTAAACTTAAAAATACCTGCAATAATAAAGTTTTTTGCTGTCTTTGACTTCGTGTTTTTCCATGAAGTTTAAGTCTTTAATTACTCCTCTTTTATGGCAGTTTGCAATATTATAGATAAGGTTGGATTTTGATTAGTATTGCTGGGAAAGACTCCATTGTTTTTGTGGTTTGTTTATCAGCTTATTCATTATCCTTCTGCCCGGTATGACCTGAGACCCAGACAAGACACAATTCATTAGCCATGGTATCTCCTGAGTCTGCCATGTCCAGATAACATACCAAATTCCATGTTTTTTCTTTAATACTCCAGGTCTGTTTTAAATTTAGGCAAGACTTTCTTGATGAAGTCTTCTGCTTGACTTTGACCTGGTGTTTTCCAACTAGGTTTAAGTATTTAATTACTCCTTTTTTATGACAGTTTGAAATATTACAGAGGGGTTTGGGTGTGATTGGCATCTTTGCCTCAGAATATACTGCCCTTGCTTTGAACCGTGCAATTTCTACCTTTTATTCTTAGCACTTATATCTACTTAGCCAAAAGTTCATTTTTCAAGGTTTCTGTTTGTGGGTGACAAATTTACCATGGGTCATTTTTACCCTTTTCTCCCTTAATGACACCCTGTTTGGTTTTTTAGCCGTCTGTATATCATATTGTCAGTATTGACTGGTATTTCTTCTGTGCCTCTCTTTCTGTCATGTCGAATATTGCTTCCTTTTGAAGTTCTTAATTGTTTGGCATCATGACAATGCAAATCATGTTCAACTGATCTAGCTTCTTCCCAGGTAAAGTATGTTGTATAGGTTGTATGTTTAGTAATATCTCGAGTGTACTGACAGTTTTTATAACTCAAGTGCCTGTCAGTTGATATCATTGTGGTGCTATCCTTAAGGACTCTTTTAGAGGAGGTGATTACTTGATTCAACTAGTAAACGAGTAGGTGTCAAGTAGTGCATGGTATGGTATGGTGGAAAGGGTACTAGAAGCAGGGTTTGTAGTCAAGTAGTGTAGTCATGGAGCAAATTATTGGAAATAGTCTGAACCCCATCACATGCAGTCAACTGCAACCCCATCACCATAGAAAGCATTGCAATTACACGTTTCAATGTGTTCATTGAAGAAATTTGTATTAGTCTCATGATAAGGTACATGAAGCATGAGTATAGCAGCAAAATTGAAAGGAGTGAAGCTCGGAGGGAAATAGCATAGCAGTAGTTGTGAGAAAGCACTTGTTTCCAGATTTTGTAACAATGGATAAACCCAGACTTTTCTTTGATTGGGTTTCTTTCTTTTTTGAAGAAGAGCAAGCACAAGAAGTGCTCCTGCTTCCTCGGCTTCTAAAATCAGAAGTTGATTCCAATTGGCTGACGTGCCTTCACACAGCGGACAACTTCAACCAGGCGACAGTAGATTCAACCAAACTGCCTTAATCTTCAATCACGGATCAAAGGTTTTGGTTTCAGCTTTGAAGGGTGATGGAACAGTGGGAAGACATCATCCCTTCAAAATTTTGCCAGCTGAGTAATGATAGACCTTTGTCTTTGATTTATTAATATTGATTTTTTGTTAGCTGATTTTCTTTTGCTCGTATTAATTTCTTGGAATACTTTACAGTTTACTTAATTGTCTGATGTGTTGCATCTTATTTTATCATGTTTGTCAACTAGTTTATACTTCAACCTAACATCCAGACTTATATATGACATTTGTTTTAATCATATGTACATTTAATTTGTTTTTAAGGGATGCATTTCTCCCAAGCTGTTTTGATCCTCCAGTCGCAGGTTGGCGTCATAAAGGGTATTCAAGTGATTTATTCAGACTCGGTGAGTATTCCGATATTTGTCATATAATTCATCGTAACTGTATTTCAAAGGTTGTTTTCTCTGCAGAACCCCCTGAGCAAAGACCTTGAAATCGATCTGACGCAGGATGGCATCCGGCTCAAGTTTGACCCGATCAGCCAGCGTCTCAAGACAATTGAAGTCTACAACCTCAAACTCGTAAAGCTCAAATACTGGTAATTGATCGTTCAAAAATAACACTTTTCATTATCACTTAATTAGATTAAAAACACAATCTTCATACCATGCATTCACACAAATAAATACATTCACATCACTAAATTTGACTAATTACAAATACTATAATATTTGGATTTTCTTCGGAAAATTGAAACATGAAACTTAAAAAAAAAAAAAAAAAAGCTGTGCTTGAGAATAATTATATCATATTCATATTTACCTTTATCTATATACTGAATATGTTATCTTGGGTTTAAATCTGCTAATGCATAAATCAGGCTTATGTACTGGCTTTTGCTGCCTCATCCACCTTTCTTTCCCTTTTCGCTTGTCCAGGGACACAGACACATCATTTTGTCAAGATGCTCAAGTTCAGCCAACCATGTGATTCTAAAGTCAATCTGTCAATTATCATGATCAAAGAGTTCTTAAACAAGATGGGGGTGCCTAGAATGACCTCAAGCCTGGAGTAAATTACAGTTCAGTCGTTCAAACTAAAATAGTCAATAGTCACACCTAAGAAGTGCTTGCAGCATACCTTATGCAACTTCCAAGGAACTTAATAAAAGTACTTGCTGGAACTTGGCTAATATAGTTGAACGTAATATGAGTGCAGCATTGAGAATCCATAGAGAAATCTTGCTCTTGGATTTCCAGTCCTCCATCGGTCTAAATCACATTCACAAAGATTTTGTACAAATTCAAATTCGCTCATTACATAATCTGTTAAGTCAGGGTACTTTTCACTTGTTGCTTATAAATTGGTAGCAACTATACCAGGGCAGGTGGATTTCCGGTTGGAAAAATTGGCACAACTGAAGGGGTGAGCTTGCAAACTGTCAGAAACACCCATTTCCGATAAAAGGGGGAGACTGGTAGCTGGTAAGCTCACAGACTTGGATTTATTCCTTGAGGGGATTGTCTTGGGTTAGGTGGTCTAGGTGCTTTTATCCACCCCTTTTCATTTTGGGTATCATAGACACATTGAGTGATCTACTTCCTGCATTTTAATTTTTATTGCATAGATCCTACGATGCATGGGCTCTGTCTCACCTCAAAAGATGTTCCCCTAAATGTGACACAGCTTCCTATATCCCCCTTGATGATGTTGGGGGTCACCCAGGCCCTCTAGATGGATGAGATACTCTAGAGGAAGTAGAAGAGAACCCCGAAGTGCCCTGCTCATTGTACTGTAAGTAGCAAGCTTTAGAGGCCAAGGCAACCCCAATTTGTGGTGGGGACCAACTGTCCTTGGAAGCAACTAGTAGGGTGAAAAGTCACAACACTTTGTTAACTTTTACAATGGGAATGGTTTTTGTACTGACCACAGTGGTTCTCGTCCCGGGCAGCTGGTCTAGGATCTACTAAATTTTTGTGTATCTGTGCAATACTACTGCAAGGGTGGGGAGGGAGCACCACATAAATTTAAAAAACTTCCCATAAGTGATGGAACGAGCTGGTTAGTATGCCTCTGATAGGGTATCTCTAGTGTCATCCAAAGCGAGGTTTGCTCTTGATTATTCGGAAATCGTGAAATGCGGCCTGGGATTTACAAACATTGTTTAAATTTAATAAATACATGTAGGATGTGGAAAAAAGTGAATTTATACAATGCAAAAAAATATTTTTTATATTCAATCAAAATATTTCTACTCACTCAAAGTGTTTGTTGTGTTGAGAGTGTCAGTGAGATATTGCTGTTTTATGTTTATATATGTTGGATTTTGAAGGGGGGGAAATAAGTCGGTATAGAAAGACATTTTTGTATAAGGAGTCGGCTTCTTTGAGGTGAAAAGAGCTGACGATGGGAAAAACGTTGGTAATGATTTGGCCAGATTATCCTTTCAGGATTATATAGACGGGGATAGATAGGAAAAGGAAAGCTAAATTGTTGAAAAATTAGTGATGTGATGATATATGTATGTTATCAATATTGAATTTGATTAATGATATTGGCGTAGCTGCGACCAAGTTTATATGTGTCTGTTCTGTAATTGATGCTGTGTTTATTTCTGTTGATGTAAACCATTTTTAAAAAGTTATGTTTATGTTTGTAAATAATCCATTTATATTTTTACAACAGTGGTATGTTGTTTAACTCGACTGACGTTCTGCCTACGATGGACCAGATTGAACACTCATTTGGTGCCACGTTACCCGGTTATTTTTCTCCCACCTCTGACGATTACATAGTTTACTTCAGGGGTGTTTCGTTCTATTTTCCTGTGCAGAAATTTCAGGTATATTACTAGAAATATTTTTTTTAGATTCCTTACAATTAGATAATTAATATTTCAATTTGAATATTTATTTTCAAGGGAGAAGAAGGCAATAAAACGGTCCCAATGCTCTGGGTTGGTCTCATGACTATTTACACAGGAAGTTCAGAAAGGTACGTGCCCAGTTTGCTTTTGTATTGAAATTTTCTAAATTATTAACTTAAAAATTTTTGTTTAAGGTGTGATGAAATAGCACCTCTTCCGCTTTCTTGCTACCAAGGCCAGGTTTATCTTTATAGAATCGGCGTCTTAAAGGAAGGCCGAGGACGTCTCCGCCTTTGCTTGTACACGACAGGTTTTTCTTCTTCTTCTTTTTTTTTTTTTTTCATAAAAATATATTTTCAATTGTATTCAGTTTAAAATCATATGAAAAAAATTGTCATGACAGGTGCGACAAGGTCTCTTGAGCCGAAAAAAGAGAATCTCACGCGTACCATTGCACTAGGCGAGTGTTGCCAAGCGGTCGCAACCAGCATCGGTGCACCGAACCGAGTCTTCTTCAAGTCCGAAGACAAAATGAGGATCCATTCGCCTTCGAATCAACGCCGCGCCGCCGAAAAGTCTTCCGATTACTTTTTCAACTATTTCACCCTGGGATTTGACGTACTTTTCGACGCTAAGACTCAGAAGGCTAAAAAATTCATTCTACACACTAATTACCCTGGTCATTATAACTTCAACATGTAAGTTTCAATTTTATAAATTTATATACTGCATACATTGCTATTGTGTATATAATTAAATGTTCATATAAAAAGTCAATTTTCTTTTCTTTAAAATACAAACAAAATGTTCATTATAATTAATTGTTCTTATTAAACAACTAAGGTACCACAGATGTGAGTTTTTAATAAATCTTCCTGTGGATCGAGCACCCGAAGGTGAATCATCAACAATACAGGTACTGACTTCATATTTACATATGCATACTTGTACTTAAACCCAGACTTTTTTTATTTGGAATTCTTAGGTCACGGCGTATACAAAATGGGATGCCATTTCTGACCAACTCGATGCCAGCCCAAGACCAGTTGTCCTCAACCGCGCTTCGTCTATCAATACAAAAAACTTTTTTGGCGCTACTCGATGCTATGGATACCGTGATTACATTTTTGAAGTTTGTATATATTTATTAACACTGTTGTACTACTACTTCTTTTTTAACTTTTTTAAACTGATTTATTAATATTATTTTATTTTGTTTTTGCAGGTCATGCCCAACCAGCACATTGCATCAGTTACCATATACCAAGAAGATGCTATCTAAGTGAAACGATTGTATATTTTTTGTATATAGTATTTTATGTATATAATGATTTTTTAACTTTGACACCAAAATCTTGATCTAACTCAAAAATAAAGTGTTTATAATTATTGTACATTCAGAACAATCTGGTCCAACCTGTAGGTCAAAATTTAAAAAAAAAATATAGGTATTAATGAAGTCAAACATACACATTCTTCAAATTCTCCAATGACTATACAAAATCGTAAATATTTTTATTATGGGTTTACAAACGTGTGGTAAAAGAAATAGAGCAGCATGTGTGCTCAAGTAATTTATCTCCAGCCTGGAGGACCAAATCCTTTACAACCAAATATCCTCGTTCTCAAATTTTTATATTAGTGTAACAATTATCTCGTGCTTCCATTAATGTTTTATTGCAGATATATTCACACTGTTCTTTAATAGCAGAAAAGAGTGAGCGAAGGGAGAAAGGAGTGAGGAAGAGAGAGAGAAAATGTAATTAACCTGTTGTTCATGACATTACTAGGAGCCAGATTTCTCCAGTTCATCTAATCATAATAATATAAGTAAAATACACTTATAGAAAGAAAAAATCCAAGCAAAGTGTAGAACCATAGGAATGAAAGATAAGAGAAAATAAAGTGTACCGTAAGTTAAAATAAAGAAAAAAACAGTACAGACAGAAAGAGTGTAAGGAGAAAACTAGAGAGCATAGAAATGAAGGTTGATAGAGGAGAAAGAAGTACATACAGAAAAAGTGTAGAAGCGAAGTAAAATCAGAATAAAAGATGGAGAGAACAAGACAATGAAAGAATGATATAGAAAAACTAAGAGAGAAATTAGAATATGAGAGAGAGAGAGAGATAGAGGAGAGAAATATAAAGAGAGAAGTGAAGGGTGAAAATCAGCAAAAACATAGTGTGCAGTGGACAGGAAGAAAATAAATGTTAAAGAGACAGAGAGAGAATGAATGAATACTTTTATATGTAGTTGTTTAATTTGGAGATAGGTAGATAGAGAGAAATTGGAATGAGAGACAGACAGATTAAAGAGAAACAGATAGAGATATACAGAGTGAGTGTATGAAGAATGAGAATGGAAAGAAAGTAATGCAATCAGATAGCAGAGGAAAGAGAGACGGGCAGATTTAAGGGAAAAAGAGAGAAAGGCAGAGAAGTGAAGAATGAGATAGAAAAAAACGACAGTACAGTCAGATAGAGGGCAGAGGCGAGAGAGAGAGACAGACTAAAGGAAAAGAGAGAGAAGTGAAGAATGAGAGTGAAAAGAAAGCAATACATTCAAAAAGAGGACAAAGAAGAGAGAGATAGGCAGACTAAAGGGAAAGAAAGTGAGAAGAAATAAAGAAAGCAGTACAATCAGAAAGAAGGCAGCTGAGAGAGATACAGGCAACTAAAGGGAAAGAGTGAGAGAGAGAAACTAAGTGAATGAGTGAGGGATTAGAGAGTGAGTTCAATACATTCAGAAAGAAGAAAAATAAAAGACAGAGAGATATGGATAGTCAGAGAAGTGAAAAAAAAAAGCAATAGTCAGAATGAGGTCAGAGAAGAGTGCCAGGTAAACTAAAGTAAAAGGGAGGGACAGAGAGAAGGACTAAAGGAAAGATTATAAAATATAAAGGGAAATATAGGGCAGATTTTTATTCAAACTTAAAAAACTAATTTTTATGGTATAAATGGCAACGTTTCTTTTTTAAATGTGCACTTTTTTATTTTTTCATGTCAAGAAATTCATTCATCGATGTAGCTTGCACAAATCGATTACAACTTGTTATAACGAATAACTATGGTCAGAGACTTTTCAAATAATTGTAATATTGTCTCATATTTCTTTCAAATATAAAGTTATTAACAGTATACTCGCAAATTTTATAAATGAAACGATTTTTTTGTAATCGATTTTTATTGTTTTGTTTTTGGTGAGGCAGGGCCCAGGGTCAGCGAGTGTCGTCCCCCTACTACCTTCCACGTTCCCAATCATAACAACGAGTGATCATAGTGAGAACGGTGAAAACAAACTCACTCTGATAATGTCGGATAAGGAGCTCAAAGCGGGCCACCCTCCAGCTGGTAATGGATAATTGAAAAAAACAATATAACTTTTTAATTAATTATTTTTTTAACGATGATATCTTTTAAAGTCAAAGCTGGTGGGATGAGGATCACACAGCACAAGACGACCAAGACTTCGGACGTCAAGCTCAACGACGAAGAGATCAACAACCCACTGAAGATCCCACAGCCGTAAGATTAATTTTTATTGGCATAATTTTGCCGTTTAATTCATTTCAATACTTTAACATTTTTAGCTATTACGCAGTTGAATTAAAATAAAAAATAAAAATGGGAATTGAATGTTCAAGGACGCGTGTTTGCTTGCAACGCACGTTTTTGTTATATTTATCTGTCTGTTTGCACTTTACAGGAAAAACATTAGCCAAGAAGATCCGTATAGATAAATGTTTAACCTATTGAGTAACAGTTTTTTTTTTGGGCGTGATACAAGATATTTTTTCGATTATTTTTTCTGCCTTCCATATGTGATTTTTTTTTTTTTTAATACACTTCCTGTATGGACGATTTTGTTAGATTGAACAAATCGCTACAATATTTAAAAATATACACCAAGGAGGAAAAAAAAAGCAGCCACCATTAATATTTTTAAAACGTTATTTTAGAAAAAAAATCACTACCATGGAAAAAATTTCAGTCAAATCATTATTATCTTGATGAAGATGATGAAGACAACTTACCTTCAATAATACATTGATTTTAGGTGTAGTTTATTTTGGGAAGGCTAGTATACACTCGTAGACGAAACGGCGTGACTGTCTATAGGCAAATCACCGATTTCGTCTGTAGACAGTTCATTTATTTATTTATACATGGGTCAATGCCCATTACAACATCTACAATGATTTACAATGATAACTTATGCAATAGTTTTTTGACCTGATAAAAATTGTCATGGAACCAATCCATATTGAATTTGTTGCCTTTTATCATGAGCTGATTAATAGGACTCATTAACAGGTAGTTTGTAGAATGCATTTGGTAATAGAATACATAATAATTTCTCGAATTGAAACTAGGCACATTGAATTTTATCTTGGCAGTTCATCACAATTTATTGTCCCATTTAATAGCTCGTAAAGAAATCCCATGTCAAGTAGTTCATGTGTACATCAAAAGACAGCTTTCTGTAATATGACTTAATATGGCTGTAGCTTTATGTAATACCTAAATCTCTTGGTAATATAATACCAAAATTTCTTCCACTCTTTCTAGTGTAACACCTTCAATCTGATAGGTATAGTTAATTGTTTGTATTTCTACTGTATGTCATAACTTTATATTTCTGTACATTCAGGTACATTTTATTGTGGTGCCACCTGCGGCTTTGCTTGTTGTGCGGTTTTAATTTTTGAAAATTAATCTTAAACGTTGGTGGACAAGGAACCTTTTAGCTTACGGTCCTACATTTGGATTGGCTCTTCTGGAAAAATTAAAATTAGAGGATAGTTCAGGTTTAATAAATTTCGCATTGGTTAGCCACCATGGATTTTGAAAATATGCTACTTATGATTGGAAATAAAATATGCAAGCAAGAAACAAGATTCAGAGCAAACATTCCATTCTCTGTTTTTGATGTTCTGTAATATGTTTCAAGTTTTCCTTTCTAGCTGGGAGACCATAGACTTGTGATTTTTGTCTATAGGTAGTTGCAAAACAAGCGATTTGTTCCCAATTTGCCTTTATAAAAGACACTTAAGTGTCAAAAGAAGCAGCTGTTATGAAAACCTCTGTGAAGAGGTGCTACTTCCTTGAGCTGGGTTTCCACTGCGTGAAACTGTCTCACGCAACTGTTTTGCAAAACTTGTCTTGCGTTGTGGAGGCCTAGTTGGAACTGCAAAATTTTTGGCACGAGGATGTTATGGGGTGAGCTGACCGGCTGTTGGTTTTTTTTAGTACGCATCATTTCCGTGTAAACGCGCTTGTCATGAGTATGAGAATGGACCAGGAGGAATGCATTTGACTTGTCTGAATGTATCACAGCTACTGATTTTTGTGGGATGCTAAAGATATAACTCATAATAAAAAATAAAATAATAAAACCCAATTCAACGTTCATTTTTCTTTTGTATATCGCCATGATAGCAAACCCTGATGCAACCAGTTTGCGTAACATAAACGACATGCTTGCCTCGCACAACTAATGGCTCACATTGTTTCAATGTTAATCTGAGATGATGTTTCGTGAGTACTTCTCGCGTTTAGTTGCATGAGTGATTTTTTTTGCTCAGAGGAAACCCAGATTTAGAGACGTGTGCTTTAACTTCAACATCTTCGCTAGAATAAAAATGTTCCAGGCCTTATTGTAGTCTTGGGGCCATTAATTTTAAAACATGCCGGGTATAGATGGGGTTTAGAATGGCTGTACAAGTACTGAATGTAAAATGGAAGCTCTTTCCAGTTTCTGAAAGGAACCTTACAACCCTCAACGAAGAAGAGCAAGCTTCCATAGTGATCTTTGACTAAACCATTCCACCTAGCTCAATAGCTTCTCCAGAGTGTAAAAATGTTTTTTTTTTTTTTATTTATTTATTTTTATTTTTTATAATGGGTTTGGGGTTGGTGCAGAACCCCTCTTGCTTATAACCATACATTGTAAAATGCTCTATTCTTTATAAAACTGAGGACTTTCCTTGGCACTCTTCATGGATCTCATTTGGTATGAAACTAAGTGTACCAAAAAAGGGCTTATGGTTTACATTCATAAATGATATGTACTGATGTTGCCAGATGCAGTTCAAGAGGGTTTAGGTCGGGTCTGCGCTAGGCATTTAAAATGGAAGCTTTTTCCACTTGCTGGACAATAAATCTTGCAACTGTTAAGAAAACCAATATTCTAAATCATTTGGAAGTTTTTTCTGTTCTTCATTTTGAAACCCTAAATGATTTCCTCTTGACACTTCTAGGGTTATATTGTCTTCATTAGCTTTATAGTTTACAATGGGTCTTAGTGCTGGACATTAAAAAAAAAAAAAGAATGTAAAAATTGAACCTCTTTTTTTTCTGGAAGTTTGATCTTGCAACTATTAAGAAAAATCCAATGAAGAAATACAAGATTCATTGTTGATTTTTGTCTCTTAACCTCAACATCTCTGCTAGAGTAAAAACGTTCCAGGTCTTATTGCCTTAATCTAAGGGCCATTGATTTTATAAAATGCCAGATGCAGTTCAAGAGGGTTTAGGTTGGGTCTGCGCTGGGCATTTAAAATGGAAGCTTTTTCCACTTGGTGGACAATAAATCTTGCAACTGTTATGAAAACAGATATTTTTTTTCTGTTCTTCATTTCGAAGCCGTAAATACAGCTTTTTATTGTTACATTTAAAGTGTCAAAACGTGAAGGGTGGTCGCTTTTTCTCTCCCTTGGTGTATTGCAATTGTCAAAATTTAATTTGGCGATAGGACGAATTTATTTTATTTTCTCCTTGTTAAAAACTTGTGTGTCCTATTTATGTCATAGATCTCGGAATAACAATAAAAAATATATAGGCGTATTCATCCTTCATCTCATTAAAACGCAATTGAAAGATGATTTTTGTTGTTTAAAGTTGAGATTTTGTTATAGCACTGAAAAGACAGTGTCGATATCTGGAGCGCCGGTACGCGGAAATCAGGATTTCCCGGCGCAGGCGATTCAGAGCTTTCATCAGAAGCCGCAACCGAGCCACGAGCTGCAGCACACCACCCGTGCCAACATCATCCAACAACCCAAGAAGTGAACTGTAGCCTAGCATCGGATTTGAAAAAAAACCCCAAAAAAATACAAAACATCTTAACCATACAGAAAACCGACTCTCAAACATTCCAGGAAAAAGTAAATTTTAACATGTTAACGCAGTACAGTAAGCTTTATATATAACACTACCTTTTACATATATTATATTGTTTATATATTATATGTAATTTATTAAAAAGTATATTACACATAGGGTTTATTCATAAAGCAATCATACAGTTTACGTATATATATATTTTTTATTAAGTAAACGGGGTAAATTTAATTGGGAAAGACCTTTTTACAGTTTCGCTTGTTATTTTTCAAGATCCTAAATTTTAGAGACACTATTGTTCTATGCTTTCAATTAGCTATACAAGTTTATATTGATTTTTTTCTTTGACGGTGGAAGTATTTTATATTCTTTTTGTTTTTTAATATAAAAACATATTTGATTCTGTATTAAATATGTTGGCTAATAAAATATTTTAAGTTTGTTTTAATGTTAAGATATATATTCTTAAGTTGTTTTTTTTTAAATAGAAATAAGTGAAATATATAATTATATGGTTGATTATGTACTTATTTGTAAAATATATATTTGAGAGTACAAAATAGTTTTTTTTTTTTTTTTTTTTTTTTTTTAAATTAACCTTTTATAAAATCAATGTAGAAAGATGACAAACCTGACAAACATTGAGAAAAAAACAACTCAAACCCATAAAAATCATCTGACAAACCAAATCAGCAAGAAAAAGTGGATCAAGAATGATTGGAAACAATCGAGCTATAGACTTAACAAAAAGTTTTAACAATTTAAGCACAATCGGGTTTTTAGGCTGGTTGCACAGATCTTCGGTACATGATGAAATCTAATGGTTAGTCAAGACAAACAGAAAATCAAGCTGCACAGGCTCATGAACCTGTAAACCCTTAACGACAAATCTCTGTTAAGTTTGTAGCCGATCGTCACTGATCTTAGACT
This sequence comes from Cimex lectularius, assembly GCF_000648675.2. Classification (NCBI taxonomy): domain Eukaryota; kingdom Metazoa; phylum Arthropoda; class Insecta; order Hemiptera; family Cimicidae; genus Cimex; species Cimex lectularius. The sequence goes on along the minus strand of NW_019392688.1, from coordinate 3,191,789 downwards.
CGTGATAATAGCATTACAAAATTTTTGAATGAGCGTCAAGACAAACAGATTGATCGGAGATAGCAGGATGATTTTCACCGATCATTTTGCGAGACAAAGATAAGATGATCTAGTTAAAGGCTCATCACCTAAACAAGAAATCTCAGTTACGTTAGTAAGTCGATTGCCATTGATCACCTCCGTATTTTCACTGATATGTCTGTTACGACAAATTTCAGGCCAACTTCTGCAGTAGGACTACTGAGAACAAAGGTTTCACATTTTACGAATATATAAATATAATAACAAATAATACACATACCAAACATTAAATATGGCATCACATCAAAACAAAATTGTCAAGTTTGAGAGATGATGAAGCTGCTAGTTCCATTTACAGACCTGAACACAGTATTTCAGAAGTATGTTGTTCATTTAGTAAATTTAATTTTGTAATTAAAAAAAAAAAATGAATTGAGATCAAAAGGAGGGTAGTTTAGTATTGCATATTGTTCGTACCGTCTTATCTTAAAAAAATGTTTATGGAAGTATAAAGAGGTTGATAATTTAAAAATATATATATTGAAAAAAATATTTATTCGCAACACTTGTACAAATTTCTTGTTTGCTTAAGAATATACGAAAATAAAAAGAAATAATAAACATAATTTATCAAATTTACACGAAATGGGGGGGGGGAGTGCGCATCACTTTTTTACTGGGATTGTTCTCTGCTTCTCCAGCTCAGCCCTAAAAAGTACAATTTAAATATTAAATTTATGAATTAAAAAGAGACCAGTTTGGAAAAAAAAAAAAGTACTGAAATAAAGCACACCTCAATTGGGATGAAAAATCATCTTCAATGTTCTCATCATCCCAGTTGTCCTCCCAGATATTGATGTCGGTCTCATCCTCATCTTTTCCTGTCCAGTCTGAAAATTGTATATCGTTGAAGTATAACATTCCTTGTTATTTAGTACTTGTTAAAATATTATTGATAAATATTGTTTTAATTGTAAATACACTGATGAACAAATTTAACGCACCACTCAATTTATTTAATTTCAAATTCAATTCATTATATTTCTACATTAGTTACAGGTAATTAGGAATTATCATAGCCAAAATAAATAGTATACAATGCTTTGTATTTATTTATTTTTGTACTGATTAATCCCATTTGCCCAAAAAGTAGCATTATGCCCTTCCATTCTGCTATGCCTAAAGATCACTTTCAGTTCATCTTTATCCTTCGTTGATTTGATATTATTCTTATTCTTAAAACTTTTTCAATGGCTCCTGTCAGGCCATTCTATATGAGTATGACAGTGTCAGGGTACAGCCATTGCAATAGTAACAAGTAACCTGAGTGTAAAACACTACAATAGGAAGGATTCTTTGGCACTTGAGAGAAACAGGGCATAACACTATAAAACCAGGAAAGGGTCGACCTAGTCTACACTACTCGGATGAGAGAGACGATAGATACATCTGTAATCAGGCACTAAGAAACCACAGTATTACAGGAAAGAGATAAGAAATCTGATGACAAGTCTGAAATGTTTCAATTTCCTCCAGGACTGTAAGAAGGCTCAATGAAAATAACCTAAGGGTTCGGCACCCACCTCGTGAACCTCTTCTTACCACAGTTCAGAAAATGGCCAGGCTTCAATTCGCATGGAGATTGGGCATTGGAAGATTGGAGGTGAGTTCTCTTTACAGATGAGGTGAGAGTTGGCCTCGAATCTTCAGATGGGCGTAATTTCATATGTTTACGATTAGGGGTAAGGTAGCCCCATGCTCTATGGTTCCTCAGATGCCATTCTATGTTGATGTTCTGGGATGACATTTCCTTGGACGCTCGCACGGTTGTTGTGCGAAAAATATCTCTAACTTCATGGCGGTACTTACAAGACAAAATCAAAGGATATTAATGCCATTTGCTCCCCCACCCATACTACTGAGAGATTCTTACTAATACAGGATTATGCTAAGTCACTTACGTATTGTGCATGACTACCTAAATGGGTTAGAATTGAGAACTCTGTGTGGCTAGCTCAATGTCCAGATTTGGACCCAATCGAAAACATCTGGGACCAACTTAAGTGACTTGTACAACAGGGAAACCAAGTCTTAAAACCCTAGAAGAGTTGTAAACAGCTGTGGGATGTAAAAAAATGGGAAAGAATTCCTCATTATTTTACTCGAAATTTTTTTCAAGGAATGTAAAGACGTTTAACAGATGCTATTTGTACCAGAGATGATTACTGATGAATAATACAGAGATTACTCGATATTAAAGGGGTACAAAAGTTTTTAAAAACATTTTTGTTTGTGAATTTTTTGAATTCTGTTCTTTGCTCAATAAATGTTTTTGTAGAATTAAATAAAACTTTTTAAATGTTTTACAACCAAACCTATTTTTGGGCTACAAAAAAAAAGAAGAAAAAAATTTTGTTATTAAAAGTTAATAAATTCACCATTAAAAAGGATCTGTAGGGAAGCTAATTTTTTGTAAAAATAGATTTATTTTACTATTTTGAACCAAATTCAAGTCACAAACAATGTAAAATTTTTTATTTTTTTCACAAGACATCATTCCCCTGCCAACAAAATTAAAAATATTTAATTCAATATGCCATTCGATCCTCTGTTATGCTGCTCAGGTCCGAGGCTATGAAAGGTTTGAGCCGCTGGAAAAGATTCAACGCTTCTTCATAAGAAAGTTATTTGCCTTAACCAACACCTAATTACTTGTTATATATAGAGACCGGACTAGGCCAGTTGTACTTGTTTACATTGCAGCATACATACTATTTTTTATTACACATGTATACGCATATTAAAAATAATGAAACTCCCAGATTATCGCTTGTCAAAAATAGTTGCCCTTGAAATCATTAATCGTGATGTACTCTGGTTTAGAGTGTGGAATGACCTCTCTAATGTCCTGTCATGTGAACTCTTCTCGACACATACTGTAAACAATTTGCCCGCTATTTTACAGAAATACTTGTTAATTTAAAATTAGAATTTGTTTTTGCACTCCAGGGAAGAGTCTCGTCTACTTCACGTTTCTTATTTTACAGGCAGTTAGGTAGCAGCGCAGGTATGCTTAGCTTAATTACAGATAATTCGCAAGGATTGTCTTTGGGTGAACTTCGCTGGCTTTTCAATATCAGAGGTGATAATGGTGCCCCTTTTTGGACTGGGAAATGGATGGTGTTAGGGAGGATATTCATTTTTGGCGGAATGCACTATTTTGTCTGAAATATGTCGTTTACACTTGAATTATTCGGTAGTAGCAAAAGACCAGCTTAATGTTCTGTTTAAGTATAAGTTTAGGAATTTAATTAAATATGCTCAATATGCCTGGCACTACCGGCATGAATTAGTGGTGGAATTCAATTTCTAATTAATTTTTGTTTTTCTTTTATCTTCATTGCTTTCTTTAAATTTTGTTTTCCTTATTAAGTAGTTCTTACTTTTTCCTTTAATTGTAAAAAAAGGGCACTTTTGCTTTTTTTATATTATCCAGTGACCTCTGCCAGATGGATTTTCTTTTTCCATGCTGTATAATACTTTGTTTTTTTCTTATTTAATTGTTATGTACCATACAAATAATAATAAAGTATATTATTATTACTATTTTTTGTAAAAATGTTTGGCTGCCATCTTAACTTTTGGTCAAACATGCGGAGGAAGCTCGCCAACTACCCTATCATGGCACCGCTCAGACGGCGGAGGACTGTGGAATCCGGCTTCCTCGTTTCTTCCAGCCCTCCATTTAGACCATAGGTAAAACAGAGGTCATCAATGTACAACGTATTGCGTTACAGTTTATAGCAATTGAAAAAACTATAAGTCTTATCACTGAGCCTACTAAAAAACATCGAACTCAGTACAAGGAACTTTTGGTTCCTCAGGAAAGCCTCAATGAAACGAGGTAATTTTACTCTGATTCCGATGACCCGACATTTCCGAAGTATGGCATATCATACTGTTTCATACGCCTCGAGGTAGAGGCAAGCACGATCGACTGCTGATGCCAACGGAATCCCGATGATGAATGTAAATCCCTTTAGTCTCAACATACCAGGTCAAACGACCGTTTATCACGGACCGGATGGGTTATTTATTGCAAATAATGGAAATAACTCACTCTCAGCGGGAAATTCTTCGAACTCATCGTCCTCCTCCAAAAGACCCAAGTCGGTTTTTTTCTCCTCTGACTTCTTGTCCATGTCGAGAACTTGGAAAATTTGTAATCTCCTTAGAAGTAATTTAAATTATTATTATTTTAAAGATTTTGCCGTTCGAAAATTAAAGGACGACCACAGAGGTAATAGTCAGAAAACGCTTTGTTAAGAGAAACCTTGCCGTAACCTCCTTTTCTTAAATAATTTAGTGTGAAATGTGAAAAAATTCTAAAGGATAAAGAAATAAAAAATAGCAAATAAACAAAAAATTTATTTATTAACAAAAAATGTATTTAAATTTTAATTAGTAATAATTGTGGAAAGTTTATTGTTTTGGGTGTACACCGTGTCAACGGCGTAGACGCGAGTTTACCCAGACTGTTATACGTGTTATTTTGATTTGCTCTTTTTTAGGCTTTTTATGTTGATTTTTTGACCGAGGTTTTATACCCGGCTTTTGTGTTTAAAGTTGAAGTGAAAAGCCCGAAAGGACGGGAAATGCCTTAGTTTCAATTTAAAAAATTGTATTGAGGCTTTTTCCAAGATCATGGCGAACCACTACGATATACCGAAATGGTAAGCCGATACAGATATAGCCCGAATCTCCTATTGTAAATTGCTATTTACTGTGCTATTTCTGCTTTCCAGGGCTGGAAAACCACCCGTTGGAACTCATCTGGACGTTATGAAAGACGATAAACTAGTTCAGGTAATTATCTTTTCATTCCAGACTCAAAACTTTAGTTTTCAACAATGTAATATATTACAGTATTACATTTAAAAATACGCACTTTATTATTTTTAGAAATCTCGCTTTTCAAAATTTTTAATTCAGCCCTTTAAAATTTGTTTGTAGAAATTAATGCTCGATGAGAAAAAATGTTATTTGTTTGGGAGAAATCCTCAGATGAATGACTTCTGCTTGGATCATGCGTCTTGTTCAAGAGTCCACGCCGCATTCGTCTACCACAGCCATTTACAGCGAGCCTTCTTAGTCGATTTGGGAAGCAGTAAGTTTTTCATATCTTCACGTTTATTTATTTATTTATTTTTTTTAAAGTATTGTTATTTTTTTTCAATAGCACATGGCACTTTTATCGGAAGCCTTCGTCTTGAGGCGAACAAACCGACGCAACTCCCACCGAACGCCAGTTTCCACTTTGGCGCTTCGACGAGGGACTATGTTATGAGGGAGAGGCCGCAGGGCAACACTAGAAACGTAATAGACCAACTGGAAAGGGGAGAAGCCACATCTCAAGGCGCCGCCATGCTCGGGCTGACTGAAACCACTGCGGAACTAGATGTAAGTTGGAAAAAACAACCAATACTTGTGTATTGTCGTTTATTTCAAACTATACATTTTTAGAATTGCATTAATTACACACTACAATTATAATTATTTAAGACAGGGTAATATCAAGTACCCTCGACCCTCAGTTAGGCTAGTTGTATAATAGTGATGGAGAAATATCGAGTACTCCACCACCCTAAAGCGGGGAGCACACTTACCCGACGCTACCCAATGCCTTGGCTTGTTTTGATAGGGTGTACACATCTGATCGACATCAAGCGCACGCCACGTATAATCGCACAGCGTGTATAACAAATCAGTATCACAATCGCAACGCCTCTTTTGCTCTTAATGCATTATTATGAGCAAAACCATATAATAAATTGTTACTTAAATTTGATCTAATCAATAAATGATATTCCAGTGTTTTGAAATTTTCCTGCCTTACCATCATAAGTAAATAATTTGTATAAAAACTCATGAAGTTTTGATCTTGTTTCATTTGGTTTACATTAATGTAACCATGTTGTAATTAATAATATGAGAATAACAAAAAATATGAGTGTCCGGTACTGATGCTAATGACGAAAATGGTATAATTTTATAAGCAAAAACATGTAATAAGTTGTTAGCTAAATTTTATTAGCAAACCCGTGTAATAAATTTTAGTTACCTTTTATGTTCAAAACCTTGTAATAAATTGTTAATAAAATTTTTTGAACAAAACCATGTAATAAATCATTAGTTACATTTTATGAGCAAAACCATGAAATAAATTGTTAGTTACATTTTATTAGCCAAACGGGGTAATAATTTTATTAGCAAATCCATGTAATAAATCGTTAGTTAAATTCGTTTTATCAATAAATGATATTCCTGTGTTTGAATACATTTTCTGCTTAACCACCATAAGTGAATAATTTTTATAAAAACTCATGAAGTTTTGATCTTGTTTATGGTAATAACAAGAGTGTCCAGTTCTGATGCTACACGACAAAAATGGTATAATTTTATGAGCTAACACATGTAATAAATTGTTAGTTAAATTTTATTAACAAAACTGTAGTAAATTTTATGATCAAAACCTTGTAATACATTGCTAGTTATATTTTTTGAACAAAACCATATAACAAATTGTTAGTTAAATTTTATGAGCAAAACCATGAAATACATTGTTAGTTAAATTTTATTAGCCAAACCATGCAATAAAATTTAGTTAAATTATTAATAAATTATTAACAAAACCATGTAAAAAATGGTTAGTTAATTCTACTAGTTTTTGTGGTCCGCTTGACCAATTAATATCTTTCAATTAATTAAGGTTTTTAGTTGAGATAAAAAAGTGGGAAGTTAGTGCCCGAGTGGATCAAAGTCATGATAGCTCAAGTGGTAGAGTAGCGACGTATCTAGCCGAAGGTTGTGGGTTCGAATCCCGCTCGTGACATTGATTTTTTTATCTCAACTAATAACCTTAATTAATTGAAAGATTGTTAGTTAAATTCGTTCTATCAATAATGGTATTCCAGTGTTTTGGTATATTTTCTGCCGAGCCTTTGAAATAAAAAAAAAAAAAATGAAAATTCTTAAATTTTTGATCTTGCTTAATTTGGTTTATAATAAAACAAGTATGTTGTAATTAATATAATGACAATAATACAAATAGTTTGAAATAAAAATATGTGTACGGTTCTTTTGTTTTCGACTGTACTCGATACTACTTGATGAAAATCTGGACAGTAGGGAACTTGGTTGCATCGCGTAGAATAGGACAGTGTTGCACGGCATCGGGCAGATGTGCACAGGGGTAATACAATCTGACATTGGATTTGCGTTGGGTGGCGTCGGGCCATGTTGAGTAGCATTACATTAGTTAAGCTGTTCAACGATTCTTGGAGGCGGCGAATGAAGTCTAGCCCGTCACTTTATCATGTCCTATAAGTGTTCTGTGGAATTCATGTCAGGAGAACATGCTGGCCAATTCATTGTTGTTACAAGTGGAAAATAAGAAGAAGAAAACCTTTTTTTGCACTGGGATGACAGGATTCTGACGGAAATGAGGGTGCCATCAACAAGGTTGAGCGAAGCCAGCAAAAGGACAAAGACACGCGGGCGGTCTTTAGAAGCAGAAGGAGGCCCAGCCTGGGCTCAGTTGGGACATCGTTTGAGGAGTGGGGCCTGCCGGCAAGAATAGGCTTGGCTCAGGCTTGAATGCATAGGTGTGGACGAGTTGGACGAAAAAGAAGAAAAAGGATTTAATTTATTTTAATCTGGGGACTTTTCTTTTTGCCGTTGTGGAGCAGAGAGTTTGTGAATGGGAAAGAACCAAGCTGTGATGGGAGGAAAGGAGCAAGATGAAGTTCGGACTTTTATTTTATTTACACAATTTTTTTTTAATATAGGTAATTTAATTTAATGAAATTAATTAATTAATTAATTTATTTATTTTCAATTTCACTCTGAAAGTTCACTTTTTCCCAAAAAGAGAAAAATAATGTGGCGCCCCATTATTATTATTATTTATCTATTTATTTATTTTAATTATTTTTTGAGAAAAGAAATAGCCACAGAAAAATCTCCTCTGACACCGATGTACCTGAAGACCGTCGATTGTCATCAATCCGAGGAGGAACTGGTAACTTATGGTAATCCTTACATCCTCCAAGTAATGATTGACAATTCGAGCTATGTTTGGTCGAGCATTAACACAAAATTGTCCCCAATAAATGAAGCACATCGACCACAGCATAAAAAACAACTTATAAGACGAATAAAAGAAAAATTAATTATTTTTTACTCAAATTTATTGCTTCATCAAAGAAAACAATTTAAAAAAACAACTCTCTCAACAAGTTGGCACTGGGAAGGATGAAATTGAACTGATTTTATTTATTTTTAATCTAAAGAGTAAAAAAAGATTACTCACACTATAAAGGTAAACAACACATTAATGTTGTACTCATGTTTTAAGTAAAACTATTAATAGTTATACCTAGTTATTATGGAAAATAAATAAATAAAGTGCCCAGTTTTTGTCTTTGTGTGTACATGCAATTTAACACCAATCTAATTATTTTGCTTTTTTTTTTTTTTTTTTTTTAAAGAATTTGACTGAATTCAATACAGCACACAATCGGCGAATAAGTATGCTTGGCATCGGGGAAGAAGTGGATTCGGCTTCGACTTCGAGGTCTAAGAAGAAACGGAGATCGGTTACTTTTAATGAAGATCAGGAAGTCATAAATCCTGAAGATGTGGACCCGACTGTCGGACGATTTAGAAATATGGTTCACACCACTGTCATCCCTGGAAAGGTATTTTTTTTATTCAGTATTTCATGCAGGTGGTTGAACCTGAATTTAGGTTGTTACTGATGGTTGGCAATAACTAAATTTTAATATTTAAATTAAATCAATATTTAAAATAAACAGCATGATTGCCTATAAAAAAGTTTTATATCAACAAGGTCGAAAAAAAAGAGAACAATTATTATATAATTATATAATAATATAAATTAAATTAGGAATAATTGTTTTCTCTAGCGCCAGCGTTTAGATGGAATTGGGGTGACATCAGGTTTGACATCTGACGATAAGCAAATGGGCAGTGGTCTTCACCTTCACCCAAAGCATCTGCAGTCACCATCCGGTGCAGGTACTTCTCTGTACGGCGATCTCCTCCCGCATTCCCACACCCACCTGGATGCGGAACGGGGCAACAATCCCATTCTCAGTTCAGTGCTCGCTTCGAGGTTGGGCATCTCACTGCCGGACCCGGCTCCCGACATCGACCTCGCGCCTAGCAGGAAGGAAGAGAGCGAAGAACCCCCGTTACCTCAAATCCCAGTTCCGCCGCCTGCTCCTAACCCCTCCTCGACCTCGGCCACCCCGTCGAAGAAGATCTACGCCAAAGAAGCGTGGCCGGGAAAGAAGAACTTTACTTCACTCCTTATTGTTTGAATTGATTTCAGGGGGGAATTTAAGGAAGGCAAAAAATGCAATGATCGTGATTTCTTATTTTTTTTACATGTTGTAAGTTTTAAGGTTAAATAATAGAAAATGCTGTATTATATTCACATTCTTAGTTTATTTCTGAACACATCTCCTTTTTTCAGTTTTAGTTTTCCTCATTGAGTCTAGTTTTTCAGTTTTGAGAAATTCTTATCAAGATTTGAACTTTTTTTAAAAAATCTGTGCCTAAGAATAAGCATAGTGCCATCAACCTGAATGCTGGCAATTTAAATAATAAAATAGGTAAAATAGCATGATAAGTGTTGTAAATTAAATTCTACTGTTTAGCATAGAGAAACTTATTTGCGTCATTGGGTTTTATAATCTACTAAGGAAATTGAGCTATGTTAGGAAAAAGATTAAATTAACATAATAGCAAATTAAGAATTGTTAACTATTTCAAACATGTAAACATTTTCTTCTTAGACGGAGGAAATTTTGAAAATCATAAGCTATTTTATTGGCTATTGTCCATTAAATTACTTATAAAAAGTTACTAAACCAGACAGGTGGTTGAACCTGGTTACCACAACTTTAAAAGAAACTGTGGTAGCCGAGTGGTTAGGGTGTCCTACTTGTATTTTGCCATGCTAGCAGTCCTGGGCACAAATCTTGGCAGCCCGTGGATTTTTAACTAATAATAGTATGAAGTATTATAAAGTGGTTTGACTCCTCGTCCGTGGCACCCACATTGGACATTAAGCCCACCTATTTGACGAGAATTTTGTTACCTTACTTTTCTTCTTCATCGGAGGAAATTAAAAAAAAAATCCATTTCATTGAACAATGCCCTTTCAAATACCGTTAAAAGTTAATAAACAAGACAGGCAGTTGAACTTGGATACCACAACTTAGTAATGGGTTGAACATTGGTCGTTCTGATCAAAGATGGTCTGCCTGTTTAATGTTTTGATTTGACATCCATTAATTTCACAAACTGAAGATGGCAAAAACAAAATGTTTCAAATAATGACACAAGGAAAAATGTGATATATAGAAACTGTTGTGAAGTTTGTAAGGTGATGAACCTGTAACTTGATCTACAATCACCCAGGTCTAACTATAGTCACCGTTTTGTCTCCCAAATGTATTGGGTGTCAACCGTGTATGGCCTATTCTGAGTTGGGTGATAAAGATGTCCGACTCATAACCTCGTGGGTCTGTTGTTAACGTTAAAAAAAGACAAAACTTTTTCAGGCCGTCTATACTTTTCAAGAAAACTGATAACCAAATTTTAAACTCTTTGGCTGTTTTCTTTTTAGGTAGACGCCAGCTTTCAATTTTTGTTAGAGGGTATTCTTTGATAATTTTTTTCTGGATATTTATTTTCGCCCGTTTATTCGATACCGATTTTTAGAAATCTATCGGCCAAGTTGCTCCTTATCCATCAGCACCGCGGACCGGGCCTATGCTGATCCTTGAGGCCAGATATTCACGGTCAGGCGGATCGTCGAGATCGAATCTCTGCCTTTTATCGCCGTCCGTTTTGAGGCTTCATCCGGGGAAATCAGCGGGCCGAAGAGGGAAAACGACGAAATTCAACGACCGGAGAAAAAACAACATCTAAACTGCCGTAATCGTGGCGAAACGCTTTGGTCCACGGGGATGAGGCGAAGGAATATCGTAAAATGGCCCTCCCTCATCTGACCCACTTGGCAAGAAAATTGACCTAGAAACCATCTATTTGCTTGATCATCTCTGATTCTTCTTAACCTGTGGTTCATTTAATGCCTGCTTCTGAGGTGATGACACCTTATAAAAGGATACAGCTGAAAAATCGACAGACGATGGAGCCCCTAAATTCGTATTTCATAGACAAAACCAGATGACCTTTGGTGGTTAGTCAACAAATCCATTGAGTCTTCTTCTAATGCATCGTCTCAAAATAGGACACAACCGCCAGAATATAACACAGACCGTCTGATAAAGATGGTGTTGTAAAGCGCCTGATAGACAAAACCAGCGAGAATAGGCGGACCATTATTGAATTCGATGAAGCTACAACTGCATGAAACAAAAGGAAAACGCTTTGAAAGCATTGTTTTCAGAATAAGTAGTAATAAGTTTAGTCTAGAATTGTGAAGTATTCTATCGATGTCAGTTGATAGTGTCCGATCATCTTGGGCCGCCAATTCTCCCTGGTTTTGGCTGTCAGATGATGGTTCAGTGGTTGGCCAATGTTCCATTAACTGTCTTCTTCTGAAGGCTCATAATAGGACACAACCTACAGAATAGAACACAAACCAACCAATTTGAAATTATCATTGAGCCGAAAAGCACCTAACGAACAAAACCAGATAGAATAAACGTTTCAAGGAAGACAGTGGCCGCAAAGGGTTAGGCGTTGACACGGCGCTCACTCTGTAAGGTAAAGGTCCCAGGTTCGAATTAAAAAAAAAAGTAAAACATCGAGGGTTTATGTGACCTCTGCTGTAGCGAACAGAGATAAAAGGTGTTTTAAGACAAAACATAACATGAAAGTATCAGACCAATGCTCAGAGATGAGCCATGGGGGCATAATTTCCATAAGAGACACTAATTAATAATCTCCATCCATTGAAGATGTGGAAATGAAAACGCCAAAACGTATTTACAGGCAAAAACAGCGAGAATCGGCGGACCAGGATGATCAGACACCATCCAGCTGGCACAAACACAATATTTCACAATTTTAGACTAATCTTAAGAGAACGACAAATTCAACATATATACAAAATGTTTACTTCGTATAATATTTACAGATGTAAATATCAAATGTAATAAAAAAAAAAAGCTTTTGCTTCCACCTATTATAGCCGGTTTTGGCTGTCGAATGATCTTCAGTAAAACCAGCGAGAATAGATGAACTTCTACCACAAGAATGGGACAGTAGGAAAACAGTTTTTAAAAAGGTTTATTTCAGAACTGACAGTTTAATATATCATTGTGAGACAAGATGAGGTCTGATGGATGGCTGCCTGGCTTGGTATTATCCGATCAACCTGGTTCGCCTTCGGTTGATTTTGGATTTTGAGTGATTAGTCAACGGTCCATTAAATGTTTTCTTCAGATGTCAGATATCTCATAAAATGAGACAACAGGCAGAATAACACACAGACCAACCAATGAAGGCGGAGCCGAAAAGCGTCTGATACCGGTGAGAATAAGCAGACCATGATTCGTCGATGAACTACAACCACAGCCATGAAACATCAGGAAAACAGTTTTAAAAATATTAATTATTCGGAGATCGTGAGATGCGGTCTGGTGTGACTAAACACCACACAAAAGTATTAATGTCAGGACAGATAGTCCTATGTTTAGTCTAGAATTATGGCGGTGTCAGTTTGATAGCCTCCGATCATCCTGGCCCGCCTATTCTTGCTGATTTACCTGTAGATGCGTTTTGGCATTTTCATTTCCACATCTTCAGTGGATAGCAGTTATTACTTAAGCCTGTTATGGAAATTATATCTCCCATGGCTCATCTCTGGGCAAAGGCCCGACCTATTTTTTTTTTTAATTAATTTACTTTTTTACGAGGGTTCGCAACATCAGAGGTTATATCAACCCTCGGTGTGCCGGTGTTTTTGAAAAAAAGCCCATTTGCAAGTATGTCGGGTTCGAATGCAGGGTCGCTGGATTCGAACCCGGGACCTTTACCTTACAGCGATGAGCTCCGAGTCAACGCCTAAACCGTTGCGGCCACCGACGCCCCTAAAATTTTATTACTTTATATATTCTAATTAAATACGAAAGAAAGACGAATTTTTTGAATTTGTCATTTTTCCTTTTGGTCTTACACTGCCAACAGTGGCTTTTATGACAGTAATACTGATTAATAATATATTAATACAAACAAAATAAATATGGTCAATATTTTAAAAATCGCTTTTCAATGCTGATTTCCAACTGAAATTTCGTTTTAACTTCACTTGTTATAAATTTTTAAAGATTGGCCAATTTCCTTGGTTATTTTAGTATCATCAGACTGTATGGAACTTTGTCCCTTGCTTACAGCTTTGTGACAAAACGGAACTTAACACAGTTCTCTCGGGGCCAAAAGGGAAAAAAGGGCTTCCAAGAGTAATAAACGTTGGCGGGGCAATTTAACGGATTGTTAGCCTCGTTTCCTGCCTTTCCTCTTTTTCGACTTCCGCCCCCCCCCCCTGGAAAAATAAGGAATAGCACGAAATCTCATCTAACAAACAAAGGTCCATAGATTTTTCTGCTCAAGCAGATGGAGGGGAGGGGTGGCGGAGAAGGAGAGTGAAATCTGGCCTGAACGCATTGAGAAATTTGGAAAATAGAAAGTAGATTTGTAGACAGGTCTGAAATCGGATTGGGAATTCGAAAATTGGAGTATCACAATATCAGTTTGAACTTTTTATTAACAATAAATATAATTTTGAGTATATTCGAATGTTGTTTTTTGTGTGGCAGTCAGCCACGGTTTTTAGTTGTTCGTGAACTTTTTAAATTTTGGAGGTTTACTCTTTTAGAGAAGACCTTAACTGAAATTCAGATTCGCAGCGATTGAATCTCTTGGTGTCGACGAACCTGAAATTTAAAAATAGTTAATAAACATTCCCTTACAATCTTCAATTCGATTATGCATAAACATGTTTGATGATCATCTCAGATGATCTGCTGAAGATGTAATGTAGACGAATATGGTAGATCAAATGGCCTAATTTTTTTCCTTAGTTGGGAAATATTAAATGTTCATGTTTTTAATCATTTACCTGATCTTAGTATGAATTTGGCTCTAGGGTGCTTGGGGCAAGTTTTTCCGTCTAGGAGGTGGTTCCTCCAGGACAAGTCTGTGTTTTCAACTGGCGTCTTGCAGAACGGACACCTGTTGATGCCTTGAAAATAAAAAAGGGGATTTTGAGAAGAAACTTTTATGCCGATATTTTAATTTTCAAAATCCTATGTACCTTGGCACTCGACGAGGTGTTCCTCGAAGTTTTCCTTTTCGACCGCTTCGGTACAATTGTCGCACGGCCTGTAGAGTTCTTTCAGGTCGCAGTCTTTTAGTAGATGGTTGTGGATCCCCGTGCACTCGACCACCTGGAGAAAATCGATGATGTAAAACGTAACGGCGTTATGACAAAACTTTCTCAAATACCTCTTGACAGTGGGTGCACCGGGTCAAGAGTGGGCAGTATTTCCAGTAATGGATGTTCAGCCCCTCTTCGGTCAAATGCTCGCAGGTTTGAAAGCAGAAAATGCAGTGCCTGTCCAAGTAGAAAATTTCATGAAAAATTACCGACAACAACAGAGTTAAAATACTCACTTGTTATTGCCAGGAAGGGAATTGGGAGTTTCTACGTTCTGATCGACTTCGGGACTCTCGCTCATGTTGGCTGCGTAAGAACTCACTGAGGATTTTATGTGTTGTCTCGTTTCCCGATTTAGGTCCATCCTTGAAAAGGCGAAACGTGAGGAGACGGTCTGAGTCAAAGATCGTGTTTTACCTTTTGACTTCGAGATCTATCTTGTCGAATTCTTTCATCAGTTGTCTGTACAGGAGGTTCCTTCTTGTGATGTCGTCGTCTGGAGGAAGTTGCTTTCTCACAAGGCGAGGGTTGACCCTGTAAACGAGTATGAGAACCCTTTCAGCGACCTTCCTCACGGCCTCGGCCGGATGGTGGAGCCCGGACGCGCCGAATTCGGCAAGAGTGCGGGCAGTCATCCCGCTAGCTTTGTCAGTCGAAATCCCGATGCTGAGGATGAGCTGCTCTACCATTTCGAGCTTTGAGAGAGCCAGCCTGGGGTGTGTGGAGGCCGTGAGAGCACGCGTCAGATGAACTGGAATGATGTTAAGCTTCCTTAACAAACAAACATAAAGTTAATAGAGTCGAAGATGAAACTCATCCTCCTAGTAGCTACCTAAGTTGTGGAGAATGCGCCATAGTGAGGATGGTGTGGACGGCTAGGTTGTGCACTCTGGGGGTTGGATCGCCGGATTTGGAAAACAGCTCAGGGAGAAGTTTGTCAACCGAGCGACCCAATTCTGAAGTAGTCACCCTGAAAGTAAAAACCTTGTTGTTAACCAACACAACACACAACAATTAAAAACCAATTACCTTGGCCCGGTGTATCTACTGAATAGTTGAGTGACAAGACTGGAAGCGACTGTGTAGACGGAAAGCACTTTGTCCCTGATGGCTCGGTGAAGAAGGAAAGTGGCCGCTCTGAATATCTTATTCGTTGTTTCCTGGCTTTCCAGAATACATTCTAGATCTCTCAAACCGTCCTCCTTGTCCACGTACTGCCTCGAATAAAACTTTTCAACCTACGAACACGATTTAAAATACACTTTTCATGTATTTTGCCTCTAAAATGTATTATTCTGGCTTACAAGTGCGATGCCAAATACTGAAATGGGAAGCGAGGCCTGTTTCTTTTCTCTCTCGTTCATCTTGAGGCAATTGGGGTTAATGTTGGTTGTTGTCTCCTTCACCGTGACGCTGCGAGTTAAACAAATAATGTAACTGTTTTGGGGGCTGAATTAATTATCGTGTAAAATATTTATTTAAAAAAATTAATTAACCGACATAAACTTCAACGGTTCCACACATTCTCCCACTGTGATACAATCTCTCTTTGTAATAATTGGGAGACCTTCACGAAGATTCAGCGTCACTTTAAAAGTTAACTTTTATAATAGGTAATTTTAAAGAAAAAGGTTATCTAAAGTGTATTTTCTGTATTCAAAGCCCACAAATGATAGAACCATCATCCATCTTCTGAAGATTTGGCCTAACAGGTTGTCCTTTTCATACAACCTCTGACCTGTCCTTCTGTACAGTATTTTATACAATTATTGTTGGCCAGAACAGATTAGCCTGTCCATTTATTGGAGGACAGTACACAGAAGAGAGTTCTATTACCATTAGCGGAGGACAAAAGACAGATTTCTGTTCTTTAATTATTGTATAACAGGACAGTGTGCTCTGTTGAAAATATTGTATGACAGAACAGAATACTCTATCTAATTAGTGGAAAAGACATAAGAGATTTATATGTACAATTTTTACAGAACCGAACATAGAGCTTTGTTTTTCAATTATTGTTTGACAACAGAGTGCCCTGTCAAATTATTGGAGGAGATTATTCAGAAGATTCTTTGTTCAATTAGTAGATAGTATACAGATCTATATTCCTTGATTATTGTAGAACAGACCAGTATGCTCTGTTCAAATTATTGTATGACAGAATCTGTCCAATGTCCAATTAGTGGTGGCCAGAAGACAAATTTTTGTTCTTCAATTATTGTATTACAACAGTGGGTTCTGTTTAAATACTGTAGCCCAGAGCAGAGGGCTCTGTCAAATTAGTGGAAAACAGAAAACAAAAGAGAGGTCTCCATTCAATTATTGTTTGATAGTACAGAATGCCTTGCTCAATTATTGTATGACAGGACGGAGTTCACTGTACAGTTATTGTAGGCCATAACAAAGTTTTCTGTAAAATTAGTGGAGGAGAGAAAACAAAAGAGAGATCTCTATTCAGTTATTGTAGGGCAGAACATATATCTCTGTTCTTCAATTATTCGATGACACAAGAATAAACTCTGTTCGCTATTTATATGACCGTGCTCTAGCCAATTAATGGTGGACAGAAGAAAGAACACAGATCTCTCTCTCTCTCTCTCTCTCTCTGCTCTTCAATTATCGTATGACAGAGCAGAGTGGACTGTACAATTATTCCAGGAGAGAAACAGAGTGCTCTGTCCAATAGTGGTGGATAGAAGAGAGAATACAGATATCCCTCACTCACTCTCTTTCTCTCTCTGTCTCTCTCTCTCTCTCTCTCTCTCTCCTCTCTCTCTCTCTTATCTTCAATTATAGTATGAGAGGAGTTCTGGGCCCAGAAAGTCCATGTAGGCCCCCTTTTTGGCCAACATGTCAACCTTTTCGTTGCCTCTATGCCCCGAATGTCCAGGGACCCATGCCAGGGTCTGCTGACTTCCATGCAGTTCCAAACACTATGCCTTCGCCTAGCATGAGGCTAGGGCCCTAAGTGCTGCGTGGCTGTCAGAGTCTTTCTTACGGGAATATATTCCTAGCCTTTTTATTTCCCTGGCTCAGTGTTCAATCGCTATGATTTCAGACTGGAAAACTAGCATATTTACCTAGGTTTACAGACAGTTCGGTCTTGGGGTTTATCCCGAAGAACCCAGCTCCCGTCCAATAGTGGATGACAGGAGACAGAAATGAGTTCTCGGTTCAATTATTGTATGACAGAACAGAGTAGGCTGTCTATTTATTAGAAGACGGTATACAGAAGAGAGTTCTCTGTCCAATTCTTGGTGGGCAAAAAACAAACTCTCTCTCTCTCTGCTCTTCAATTATTGTATAACAGGAGATTGTGCTCCGTCCAGTTACTGAAGGTCAAAATATAAGTTTTGCTTTCCAATCAGTGGAGAACAGAAGACAGAACATAGAGTTCAAACTTTAAATGACAGAACAGTGTAGTTTGTTGACATTATTGTATATGAGAATAGAATGCCCTGTCCAATTAGTGAAAGATTGAAAATAGAAGAGAGTTTTCTGTACAATTATCGTATGAAAGAACGGTCAGTTATATTCTGTCAGAAAAGAGGTCATGTTTAATTCTTTTGGGACTATGTTCAGAACGTTTGTCCATCGTGATTTAAACCTTGCTTTCTTGTTTAATCAAATACTTCTGCACTGATCTGCATATTATCAAGCTAAATCTAAAAATTGTAAATGTGCTGTTTATTGAGATGCATAAAATAGATAAAGTGTAAAGATGTAGACAGTTGATACTGACAGTTTATACGTCCTACAATAATTTAAAAAAAGGCTATTCGGAATAGCGGAAATGACAATTGATTTTGATGGTAATTTTGCTATTCACCTTCTTTGCGCAGCAGGAATTATACGCTCATCGTAGGCTTCGTAACTGGACGGGGATGCGGTCGGTTGCTTCTTCTTTTTCAGGCTGCCTGTCCTGATCGGCTGGACAATCGTCGCTCCTTTGGATATCCTTCGAGGGAGATAATTATCTAATTAATATAAGACGGACATATTATAGATGTTCTCGTACTTACACTGGAGCGTAATGGAGCGGGGAAACTGGCGTGTTTTGGCTTTCTTGAACAGGCACGTCTGGCGTTTTGACCTCTTCGCTGAGGGTTGTGTTCGAATCGGTGATGTCGGAACCCGGGGCGTCGTTTTTCGCAAGGGCCTTTTCAGTAAGAAAAACAATGAAAATTAAAAAGCCTAGGCCTATTGAATGTATCCAAGATGCACTTACGCCGGATTCTTCGAGCAAGTCTGTGACACAGAGGGAGGCGTAGGTTTCACTCCTCAGCATGTCCATCTGTTCTTTTTTCTTGTTCGCCTTGGCGTAGTCTTCGTTCGCAATCGCTTGGAATTTACCCACTTCGAGACGGCCCAACTTCTCTCCGACAGTCCTTAGGGTGAGCATCGCGGATTTGAGCCTCGCCGCGTATCTGAACCGCTCACCTATACCAAACAAATCTATAGTACAAGAGACGAAGGAAACGCGTCTGGATCACCTTTGACAGCTTCGGACTTTCGACATTCCATCTGCCGGATGATCCTCGCCACGTCTCTATCAACGTACATGTCGAAAGACAGGTCGTCGAAAATAGACGCCTCAGTCGCTTCTTCCTTGTCTTCGCCGAGGATCTGTACCGCAACCAGCCCGACCTAGTTTCTTGAATTTTTAGCAAAGCCAGAATTATTCTCAACCGCTTAGACATACCTGGTTATGCACGTTAAGTTCGTTTTCGTGGTTCGATAGAAGGGTGAGCTTTATGTGGGATGATTTGGCAGAGGACGGCGGTATCGTTACAGATTTGAGCTCTCTACTTTTGTGCGATGAGGATCGGTTATCCCCTAGTATGACATATCCTAGGTAGTCGAACGGGAGGCTCGATATAGGAGATTCGGACGACGACGACGACGACCACAGCTCAATCCTATCAGCTGAAAATAAATCGTAGATAAACCAATAATTTGTTCGTTTCTGATCATCCCAGGCCTTCAAACTACCAAAGTGCGGATAGTTGTTCGTAACACTCACGTATCATGAACTGATGGGCCAAAATCTGCACTTGGGTCAGGAACACGGGTTTTTCAAGCTTGAGAATCAAGTCCTGGGGATAACTCGGGTCCTTCTGGCTCTGCCAACCGCGTACCGTCGGCCCTTGGGTGTCAAGCTCCGAACACCTGAACTTTTCATCCTCGCCTGAAATGAAAATCCAATAATAAAACCTAAATCTTATATAATTGTAAAACAGTGTTCTTTATTTTCTCGTATGAAATATTAAAGTTTACTTTTCAAAACTACTCGTCTCACTTTAATTAAGGAGAATTGGATTCGTTAAACATGCCTTGTGTGGAACGCAGTCTGTTAATTTACGGTTTACGCCAGCCGAGGCGTAAAATATTTATAAGCATGTTACCCATAACATAAGATAATATGCCATTAAATTTTAAATCTGATTTTCCAGACTCCGCCTTTCTGAAGCCCAAAAGATCCATCAAATTTACCATTGTTCTGGAGTTTTTTCTGTATAAACTCTTTAGACAAGCAGGATACTGAGTATTTTTGCAATTTATGGGACAGTTTAGTATAAAAGGCTGAACGTTAATGGACCTCGGATTAACAGGTAGTAACAATAAGAACAATGAAGTTCCATCGTAGCGCGTAGTGTTAATTGAGGTCACGATTAATAACTCGTTAAGAAAATTTTCTAAAAGGCCAACGCATGCAGTTCTTAAACCTCGAGCGGAAATATCAAATCCATTCCAGGAATAAAAATGTTCCATTTTGGTCGTTCATTGGGCGTAACCCGACGCGAATACTCACTCGTGGCATAGATGGTCTTGAATGGTATTTTTCTCGGCATTTCCGGACTTATCACATTTCAGAAGGAGATCTTTCGGGAACTTCGGGTCTCCTGGATCCCGTCGCCGCCGTAGGGTTCCGGGAAGGTTCTAGGTACCGGGCGCAGGCTCGCGGGGGCAGGATCGATAAAACCGACCGCTTTTAATTTACGGGAGTGGGACGAAGATTGGCGTAGGTCACGACTTCCTAGCCCCACTATCCTCTTGTTTTAAATAAACGCGATGCTCATATCCTTGATATTCGTCTGTCACAAACTAGGAAGCTATGTGTTTTGTAATCTGGGAAGAGCTTCTAACTCTTATCCGCCTCGGACGAAAAATATCTTCAAAGATTCTCCAGTCCCTATTGGGAACGCTCAAGAGAGCGAATTTCATGCTAAAGGATCCGTTGGCTCCAATAACCTCAAGGCGAACCCGAGATGTCTTCAGGTGTAAAAGGAAGTCCGGGCCTTCGAGTCGTAAGTGTAAAGAGATTTCTGTCCAGGTTGTCGCCCATTTTCGGTATTTACGATGCCGTGATGTGAGATATCGTCGTCCCACGCGCCTCCGCCCTGAAGAGGATCATTAAGATCGGAAACGATTAGGGGCGAGCATCAATCCTTCCCCCCTCACCTTCCCACCGTTTATACTTACAAATGATAGCCTTCGAGACGGCGGATCGCCCCTCAATTATTAAAATGCTATTCAAATAGAGGAAGTACGGACGGATGGCGACTCCCCGGTGATTTACCCTTTCTGGGATAATTCGGATTCGTTCCTCGGGCCTTTTCTACTTGGCCGTGTACCAAGAGATTGGACAAATAGCGAGCAAAGCAGTTTAATCATGAGACAAACCATATCATGAGGCACGGATGCCAAAATATGTTGATTATTTCAATAGTTTTTGCATCAGCGACCGATTTCAAATGTCTGTGGGATTCTTTATGTCATACATATTGCTTATACTTTGAATTTTTTATTTGTACTGTTGTTCTCCGCAACTTGGATAGTTTGCAGGCTATATTTGCAGGAATCTTCAATTCATCTCTACATCTGCGATCCACCGCTTTGAACATCCTTCAAGGTCCACTTTTATTTAATGCAATAGTTTTGGGGCACCAGTATCTTTATTTTTTTGATCAAATTTACAGTTGATCTGTAATTCTCTTAATGCAATTCTGTTCTAATCATTCCTCTCTTTCACTCTCTCTCCCTCTCTCACTCACTCTCTCAACCTCTCTCATTCTTTTTCCTCTCTTTCTCTATCACTTTCACTCTTTCCTCTATCTTTCTCACTCCTTCCCCCTCCTCTCTCTCTCTCTCTCTCTCTCTCTCTCTCTCTCTCTCTCTCTCTCTCTCCCTCTCTCCATGTTTGTATCTATTTATTCATCTAGCCTTCTATTTTTCAATTGTCTTACTTTTTCTTTTTTGTCATAACCTATATTTTTTTCTTCCTCTAGAGCTAACCTTTATAACCGCACAATTTTCAAAAAACGTACCGGAAAGTAAATCCAGAATTTTTTCGCTGTTCTTGTTTGCAGATTCTCTCTCTTTCTCTCTCTCTCTCTCTCTCTCTCTATCTATCTATCTCTATCTATCTATCTATCTATCTATCTCGCTCTCTCTTTCTCACTGACTCCCTCAATCTCTCTCTCCCCCTCTCTTTATCTCTCTTTCTCTCTCGCTCTCTCTTTCTCTTTCACTCTCTCTCTTTCTCTCTCGCTCTCTCTTTCTCTTTCACTCTCTCTCTTATTCGCACTATTTCCTCTCTCTATCTCTCTCTCTCTCACTCACTCTCTCACTCTCATTCCATCAATCAATCAATCTATCCTATCTATCAATCTATCTATCCATCTTTGTATCATTTACACTCATATTTACCCATCTAGCTTTCTAATTTCCAATTGTCTTACTTTTTGCTTTTATTTTCTTAACATATATTTTTTCTTCCTTTATCTATCTCTATCCTTACATCTTTATAACCGCACAATTTTAATTCCAAAAACGTCAAACCCGAAATTTTTTTAGCTGTTCTTGTTTGCAGATTCTCTCTCACTCTCGCTCTTGTTGACTAGTGCCATTTCTTCGATTTGCTGTATAAATATTGAATTTGATAATATATGAATGCTACAGTTGTACGGTACCAGAACTTCGTCTTCATTCTGTTCCATGCCTTTCGCTATCCCTAAACACCTTCAACTTCTACCTAAGACACTGTCTACATTCCGAAGGCTATTTGTTCCGTTGTCATCTGCCATTTCTTCGATTTGCTGTGTTAATAAAATTTGCAGATATATATTCATCAAGTGCCTCCTAATTGTTCTCCATTTGATGATAAACTTGGGGTTCCAGTAGCTCCATGTTTTGAAAATTAATAGAACTTTCGATGTTTTTGACCTCTTGTGATAGTCAAGCTTTTGTCATAATATCATATTCATTTTTCTGCGGGTTTTCGCAGTTATAAGTGAAAATTGAAACATTTAAATATTTGAACGATTTCTTTGTTTTGGCATTTTTGTACACCAGGACAGTTTTCGATCTCTGTAAGAGTCTTCTCCCCCCTCTCACTCACTCTCTCTCTCTCTCTCTCTCACTCTTCTATTGATTGCCGTCATAACACAACTTTTATTACCAATATCCCAATGATTTTTCATAGTCTGCAGTTATGTAAGAATCTACTCATCTACTCACTCCCCCCTCTCTCTCTCTCTCTTGGTTTCTCTCACTCTCACTCACTTACTCACTCTCTCATCCATCACTTATTCACTAATTATTTTCTCCTACTCTCTCACTCTTCCATTGATTGCCATCATCACACAACTTTTATGTTTTTTTGATTTTTCATATTCTGCAATTTTGTAAGAATGTTGGTTCTCTCTGTTTCTCGCTTTTTCCTCACTCTGTTTCTTTCTCTATCTCTCTTTCTCACTCAGTCACTCTCTCATCCCTCACTTATTAATTAATTTACTTTCTCTCTCTCACTCTTTACTCTTTCTCTCTTTCTCTCACTCACTCTCTCATCCCCACACTTATTCACTAACTTATCTTCTCTCTCTTACTCTTTACTCTCTCTCTCTCTCTCTCTCTCTCTCACTCCCTCCCCTCTGTTTTTCTTTATCTCTCACTCACTCTCTCATCCCTCACTTTTTCACTAACTTACTTTCTCTCGCTCTCTCTCCCTCTCCTTCTCCCTCTGTTTCTCTCTCACTCTCTTATCCCTCACTCATTCACTAACTTACTTTCTCTCACTCTCTCACTCTTTACACACTCTCTCTCTTACTCTTCCATTCATTTCCATCATGACCCAACTTTTATTACCAGATATTCCAATGAATTTCCATATTTTGCGGTTCTGTAAGAGCCCTCTCTCTCTCTCTCTCTCTCTCTCTCTCTCTCTCTCTCTCTCTCTCTTTCTCTCACTCTTCCATTCATTTCCATCATGACCCAACTTTTATTACCAGATATCCCAATGAATTTCCATATTTTGCGGTTCTGTAAGAGCCCTCTCTCTCTCACTCTCTCTCTCTCTCTCTCTCTCTCTCTCTCTCTCTCTCACTCACTCACTCTCTCTCTTTCTCTCTCTCGCTCTTTCTCTCTCTCTCCCTCTTTCTCCCTTTCTCTCTTTCTCTCACTCGTCCATTCACACAACATTTATTACCAGATATCCCAATGAATTTTTCATGTTCTGCGGCACCGTAAGAGTCAGGGGAATCCTTAAAAAATCCGAGCCCTTTTTACGGTGCAAAACGGCATGGGAAATGAAGAAAGGATGTTTGCCGATGTTGAAGTTCAAGATATGGATCTTCTCGGGCCGCTGGACGCCTTTTCCGCTCCTCCTCTCCCCGCAGCCGTCGTTTCCCGAGATAAGTAAACGGAGGATCTCTTTCTCGCAAGACCTGGCGCAATCCTGGGCCAAGGGGGCATTGGGCAATTACGAACCCAAATCCGAGGATCAGAAAGTCTGATGTACGCACTAAAACTAAAAAAACGCTCATCGATACATCCAAGATGTGTAAAAATCAACATTCATATATTACTGAAAAGTCATGATTGGCATATTTCTTGAACATTAATGCTATTTTAATTAAAGTTTGTCTCCTGACCCCCATAAATTAAATTTGTAATACCTTGGCAGTTGTACTATACAAAAATTCCACCCAACTGATTTTTTTTTCATTTTCTCGATAAAAGAAAATTCTGTCCTTAATTTGTTTCATTGTTTTTATCAATAAATATTTGTTTACGCTATGGAATATCAAATAGACGTAGACATACTTAATCCTTAATCCAAAACAAGGATAAATGATTTTTCAATGTTTAATTTTTACGGAATTTAAAATGTTTATTCGGTCTCATTTGAATTCTGAAGCAATAAACTGTTTAGTTTCATCTTTGTTTTCTTAATTTCAATTTTTAAACTTAAAAATGCAACTTAGTGCTGAGGATGTTGCGCGTGATGTGGCACTTATTGATGATGGACGTTTCATCAAATATGCGGCTATTGCCATCGTAGTTCCCTACGAAACACTGCGAGACGCCGTTGGACGTTTTCGAGAAACTGGGTCTTACCATAGAAGGCCCGGGTCTAGACGCCCTAGGGTAACAGAACCACAGGATGACCGTTTTATGACTGAGAATTTTCCGAAACCGGCAGCTTACTGATGTACAAGTGACTCATCAGCTCCAGAAAGTTCGAGGTGTCTAAATTTCTGAAAGCACTGCTCGAAAGACTAAATCAGTATGGACTGATGGTTTTTCGCCCCGTAAGAGGACCAGAATTGGCCAGAACACACAGAGTTGCACGGCTCCCATTTGCTCGAGAACTCAGCCATTGGTTTTTGGACGATTGGTCTGCTGTACTTTTTACAGATGAGTGTAGATTTCCCCTACGAAATGAAAGGTACAAGGCTTGTAATTTTTCCCAGAGCCAACCTTTTCAACGTAGCTCAGTGATGGTGTGGGCGGGAATTTCAACGGAGAGTCGCACAGAGTTGGCTGTTGTTCTTGGAAGGTCTTTAACGGCCAGTTGCTATGTGGATGAAATTTTGGAACGTCATGCGTTGCCTATCTTCGATGAAATCAGCGTCAATCCTATTCTAATGCACGATAATGCCCGTCCACATGTCGCTCGCATAGTACAAACGTACCTTCAACAGCATAACATCAGAATCTTAGCCTGGCCAGCCCGTTCTCCAGATTCGAACCCCATCGAACATTTATGGGATAACCTGCAGAACGTCCATCACTTCCTGATACACTCCACGATCTTGAAAGGACCGACAGGTAGAAAGTATGCTGAGGCGTCTTCCAGATGTAATTAAGGCAAGGGGAGGAAATATGCGATATTGAAATGCTAATTAAAAATCTAAAACAAAATTAAAACAAGTTTAATCCGTCCGTCTTTTCAAAATTTATTTTTTTAATTTTCCTTAGCAATTTACATTTTTAAAAATTTTTTTTTAGACAAAGACAAAATGATTAAACGTTAAAAAACGTGAAACTTTGATTAATATATAAAAATATATACAAATCAAGTTGTATTAAAAGTGGGCGGAATTTTTTGCCTATCAGTGTATTTCGATTGGTTTGGGAATATATCTTGCCAGATATTCCAGACAGTCAGTTTATTTTTAAGTTTTAAACTTTTAATGTATTATTTATAAGCAGGTAGGGTAGAGACAATGCTCAAAATCAAAGTAACTCGTGTAAGTAAATGATAAACATTTGTACAAAGAGACAAAATTGGGTTTTCTTTGAATATGAAAATAAGCGGAGCGGTGGGGTGGTGAGATAATTAATAATCGCCCTGGAAGTTTATAGAACAATGGGCCTTTCCTCCGTTTTAAGTCCTAATCTATGCAACTGGGCCGGTGAGCGATAAAAAATTGGACATGAAATATTCGTCCTTAACGTGTCGGGAAATAAACCACCGGTCACAAAAACCATCATCGAACGGGTCGTTTTTTTAACCTACGATATATTAATTTGGTTTCAAGTCGAAGTGGTCAAAGTCTTGTGCTATCGTCGAGGGGGACTGACTATTAAACACATGTTTTCTTCCAATTTCACTCCCCTCCTGCCCCGCGACCTTCTGACTTCTAAATCACCCTTTTCCTTTCACACGCTCCTTCCTTCCGGTCAAGTTGACGTAGAGTCAATAGGAATAAAGTAAAATAATTCAAGAGGAGTTTTTAAATATCCTCGCTCGATCGTCGTGTAAAACAGTCTGACAATACGAGTGCAAAAGTAAAAATTTGAAGGCGCCGACAATTGAGGATAGAACAGAAAAAGACATTGGCTGAAACAGATACAGACAGAACGACATAAAAATTATATTTACTTTAACACTCAATACCTTTAATATCTCTTACTACTTAAAACTGTTTGTTAGTTATTATTATTGAAAAAATCTCAAAAAAGGCATGAATAAAAGAGACAGGCGAACACGAATACAGTACAGAAAAAACGTCTAAAAGAAAGAAAGAGAGAGAGGATTCTTACAGAACTGCAGAATATGAAAATTCATTGCGATATCTGGTAATAAAAGTTGTGTGATGATGGCAATGAATGGAAGAGAGAGAGAGAAAGAGAGAGAGAGAGAGAGAGAGAGAGAGAGAGAGAGTCAGTTTATGAGAGAGAGAGAGAGAGAGAGAGAGAGAAAGAGAGGGAGAGGGAGAGAGAGTGCGAGTGAGAGAAAGTAAGTTAGTGAATGAATGAGCGATAAGAGAGTTAGTGAGTGTGACAGAAAGAGAGAGAGGGTGAGAGAGGGGGGAGAGAAAGGGTGATTTAGAGGAAGAATGAATGTGGTTTTGTTTTACAAATCTCGCAAAATTAGGTCGCGAAAGAAATGAAATGAAAGAGAGAGAGACAGATAGAGAGAGAGTGTGAGGAAAGATAATGAGTATGTGAAAAGGTAAAGACAAATAGAAAAACACAAAGCTAGACAAATAAATAGCTACATATATGATAAATAGATAGATACGTAGAAGAATATAATAGAAGTTAAGAAAACAAAGGAAAAAAGTCAGACGAATGAAACATGGAAAATTAGATGAATAAATAGATACATAGTTACATAGAGAGGAAGAAGAAAAAATCGCTAAGAAAAAATAAGGAAAAGTAAAGGCAAGTATAAAACTAGAAAGCAAGGATAAATAAGTAGATAAATGTATGGAATACAAATATCACTAGGAATATATAGATAAAAGAGGGAGAGAGCGAGAGCGAGAGAGAGAGAGAGAGAGAGAGAGAGAGAGAGAGAGAGAGAGAGGAGAGAGAGAGAGCGAGTGGAATGAATGTGGTTTTATTTTAGGAATCTCGAAAAATTTAGGTCGCGAAGGCCTCTCTCACAATAAAGGAGAATTAATAAAAGAAAGAAAGAAAGTAAGAAAAAAAAGAGAGAGAGATGGAAAATGTTAGGGAGTGTGAGAGGGAGAGAGTGAGTGAGAGAATGAGTGGGATAGTCAGTTTATGAGAGAGAGAAAGAGAGGGAGAGAGAGAGAGATAAAGAGAGAGTGAGAGTGAGAGAGAGAGAATGAGAGAGAAAGAGAGAGAGAGAGAGAGAGATGTAAAAAGTTAGTAAGTGAGAGAATGAGACAGCCAGTTTACGAGTGAGAGGGACAGGCATACGAAAGACCAGGACCAGGTTAGGCAATACGAATTTTAAGAATTTCTTTTGTTCATTTAATCTCTCACTTCCCCCTAGGGAAGAGAGCACTACTAAAAAATGAATTCTTAGACCAGTCTGCATCTTTCTTACCTACTGCTAAAAAATTAGTGAAAAGAGGAAGAAGTGTGAAAATGTAAAAGGGGTATGGAGGGCAAAATGTAAAAACTCGTAGATTGATCAACATCTAGCTGGGCAACTGCCCAGGATCCAACTGGATCCTGAGGTACAAAGAAAGTTTAAAAAATGGAAAAAAAGAGAGCAATGACTGCAAAACAATACTGTGTAAACACTACTGTCAATTTAAATATCCTGTTTTTTTCACTATCCTCTTATCTATTTTCTTCTATCTCACATCTCTACCTATTTTATTTATTTATTTCTATTTTTCTGACTAATATTTATTTATTCGCCTTGCTTTCTATTTTTAAATTCGTCTTTTCATTTTCCTTTCCATTTTTTGACCTCTACTTCTCTCTCTCTCTCCTTCTCTACCTCTACATCCCTTTCTTTCACTCATTCTTCCTCGCTCTAGCTCTCTCTCATTCACTCTTTTTATCCATCAATCTTTTTAGTACGTCTACAAAAAGAACATCTCTCGAAGATTTCTGTAAGCTTCAATCCTGATGTTCTTTACTGCAAACCTAATAAATGCAGCCCGTGAGTAAAGGCAATTTATACCAGTGCAAAAGAGTTGCTTTTTTTCAATTTAAAAGACAACTCGAGGATTTATGTTTCGTTGTTGACGCGGCAAGAATTGTTCCACTTGAGTTGCAGGAGTCCTCAGATTACCACATGTCAATTGAAAGTGTTGAAATATTAAAAGTTACATTAAATAAGTAGTCATCATGGTTAATTGCACATCTCTGTGTGATCAGAGAGGATCAACCTGCAGGCTCATCAAGAGATCTCATGTTTCGACTTTCTGAAAATTTTCTCGACATCCTTTTACGATTTACACAGGAATCGTTTTCTTTAAATATTTATTTTTGCGTTTTACTCTTTATTTTTCTCTGTTATAATACCCTGGTAAATTAGTTTTTCTTCTAACTAATTTTTTGTTAAATAGAAGTGTTTAAAAGGTATGGAAGGAAGAAGAACAAGAACAAACAGAAAAATTTGTTTTACTCTTTAATAAATAATTTATTCACCCATTTTTCTCATTATTATCATTAGTTTTTTTTGTAAAAAACAAACCTTAAAAATATCTTCCGACGTTAACAAAGACTCCTTCAATTTACATTCCATTGTCTTAAGGCAACGATTTCTAAATATGCTATTATAAATCTTAAACTTTTATGATTAAAACAATAAATAACGCAACATCGATGGCCTTTTGACCCCCGGCTGAATGGGAACTAATTAACATTTATTATAGTAAATATTTAATTAAACAGTATATTCTCGTATAAAACAAAACAAAAATTCAATAAAACACATTTAACACAAGTAGAAATTTTATACACAAACGTAAACTGTTGTAAAATTTTAAACAAGACATCCAACAATTTTTTGGAAGAAGAATCTTCAGCAGCCTGACAAAAATTGAAAAAGAAAATCTTTATTGTTATGGTTTTATCCGCCTGATTCATACCATTTATTATGCGTGTTTTTAGCGAATATTGCTTTGGAAAATGGACGATTTTTAAAAATTGACTCTATGTTTTTTAAACTAGAAGAAACTTATTTTTAGAGTGATTGGATTTTTTTTTCTCTCGGTTAAATGGTTAAATTTGAGCAAGCTGCTTTCAGAGTTCGGATTAAAGATGAAACGAGGAAAATATTTACGTATTTCAACGGCTTGTACTTTCAAAAAATACAATTCAGTGCGGCCGGATGCTTTATAAGCACTTTTCCTTTGTGTACTTACGTATTCATTAAATTTACCTAAATTACGATACATTACAAATGCTAATACGTTTTTACAAATAACTTCTAACACTAAACAGGAAAACAACGCGTTTTTTTTACACAACAAAAATAAAACCGGGCAAAGATCAAATCTTGTGCAACACGCTTGAAAGCTTTCGCGAGACCGTTTGTCACACTCCCCTTATTCGATTTACAATAGATTTATCACAATTTCTTGAAATTTACTAATTGAACCAATATAATCTCATTATTTCTCTACAACTAAGATGAGAAAAGTGGAAATGTTACAAAGGGTGAGAAATTTCGGCGAATAATCCAAATCACCAATTAATAAAGCAGAAAATCAGTAAATAGAATGGGGGGGGGAAATATGAAAAAGAAATAGATAAAGGAAAGCTTTTTGAAAAACCAAAATAATTCCAGACAGTGTGAGGTAGCAAATACTAAAAAAAGGGATACTAGTCATATAGATCTTCCTTAAAAAACTACTTTCTTTTGAGCTAGAGACCTCTATGATTTTTGAATCATACTTTAATAGCTAAGTTTATTCTCTGTTTTATGTCTGGGAGAGTCTACAGAGCCATTTCACGACCCTGGCGTTCGTCTGAACGACGGACAAAGGGTCTGAAGGGCCAGGTTCGAGGGCGTCAGGGGCGGAAGCCGCCCTAGAACTGCGACCCGAACCATCCGAAGACCTGGAGCTGAAGAATACGGGAGAACTAGTCCTAGAATCAGGTCCACTGTCAGCCAACGCCCTGAACAACAAGGTAAATTGTATGTACTTAATTTATATTTAAAATCTTTAAAAAATAAATATCTACTAAGAAACATAAAATAATCTTTGATGAAAAGAAAGTGAAGTTGAGGGAAGACGATTTTATGTCATTAGTGAGATAATATCTTCACCTGTACTCCTCGCATGAGAGACCGAGATGTTCAAAAAAGTCGTTGAGGTCTTTTGAAACGCTCAACACTGGTTTTCTGCAAGAAGGCGGGTCGTCGGGCGACTTCTCCCATGCCCAAGACCTGGATCGTGTGATCTTACGATGTTTCGGCTGAGTCCAGGTCGAAAGGCGATCTTCGACCTTTGAAGCTGAGCCACCGGCGCTCAACAGACTCGAGGACTGAGACGGCGGCTTGCCGTAGCTTTTCTTCGACGAGGACGAGGACGGCGGCTTCCCGTAGCTTTCTTCGGAAAATGAGGACGAAGTATCGGTCGAAGGTTCGGAAGAAATCGTCATCTTTTCACCCGGGTCGCTGGAAAAAAGCCAAAACTTTTCCTTTCTTGTTATTCATCCTATGTTTACTACAATGTATACCTGGCATCCTGCTGCAGCGTGTAGCTAGTCGATTCTTTCGACGAGATGCTCAAATCGGGCAAGCTTTGATACTGAACGTCGCAATCCGTATAGAATTTGAAGTTGAGGTCTTCGAAACATCCCCAATCCGAGATGTTCTCCTTGCTGGAATCGTCGAGCAACCTCCTCAACTTGGACTGGAGCTGGTCTGTATCCTTCTTCTTGCATTTTTTCGTATATTCCCTTTTCACAGGAAGGCGCGAATCGTCTGAAAATGGGTTTTTCGGTAAAATATTTCTGAGGATGGAATTCGTATTGTTTTTGTACCTTGGCACTTTGGTGACTTTATGTACAACGACTTTGTCGCCTGCAGTATCTCTACAGCGCTCTTCCTCTTAGCTATTTAAAAAAAAAAAAAATTAAAAACAGCATTTGTACGATAGAAATGATTAAAAATGACGAAATCGACTTTCAATCAAATTTCATTAATAATTTAATTATAAAAAAAAAACTGCGGTAACATTAAAGATTGTTTACATCAATGCCGCCCAAGTTCAGCGGTTTTAATGTTCCGACTAGGTTTCCTTGGTCAAAAGGTAAAAACTACGATAAGATTTGATGGCGGATCGTACCTGAGTGCGTCCTGAGCCTGACCAGGTCCCGGGTTAGCCCTTGGACAGCCGACATGTCCCGTCCGGAAACTCCCGGAGGATCCGGGACTTCTCACATTAGAAGCTGACAAGTCGCCGCTGTCGGTGGAGCTTTCTCACCCTCAACCCTCGCCCCGGGGCGACTCGGAATCAATAACCGCAGTGTGGCCAACCCCGCCGCCACCAACCTTTTTCCCCTTGAATGTGAAATTATACTTAAGTAAGTCTAAGTAGTTAACGACTAAGATAGTAAAGTATACCCAATCATAAGTTAAGAGTTAATCAATAGACTCTTCTTTAAATTCTGAGGTCCTGAGGATTTAAAAACATTCCTGCCCATTTAACCTTTACCATTCTATTGAGGATTGACCCTACTTTGTGTCCTTACGGTGGAAAGTGATCCTTGAAGAATTTTAGAACTTTCCTAGGTGCCGTCATCGTCATAATCGCCTAGTAGTGCGACTACCCAATGACTTGAGTAGCCTTCTCACCTGGGATTTCGTCAGTCATTCAGTTGCGATTCTGGAGGTTACTTTTGCGTCTTGGCCTTCCGACCTTCCACTTTTTAGCTAGCTCCAAGAGAATCTATTTCGAACTTTGCATCCTGACTTACCTAATAAATTTAGTTAGCGCATAAAGATTATTTTATCGTAGGTTACCCAGTCAGAAAGCTCAACCATACTACTCTCAGATTGTACCACATGCCAACGCGTCAAAGTATTTAATGGCACATGCCCTACGCACACAAACAAGGCAGATTGTGAGATATGAGCTAAGAATATGCACCAAGAGGATAAATGATAGGATTATCCAGTTATCACAGGAGTATAATCCGTATTTCTTTCTTTATACGATGGCGAACTGGAAAGGAGCCTGTAGAAAGAGAGACACTACCAATCGTTCGGCTTGAATTTTTTTCATTAAAGATATAAAGCTGATTGTCAAGACTCTTTTCAAAAGGTTAATTCCAGAACAAAAAGTCCGGAGTTTTAGCCATGTAAAAGATACAGAGAACTCGCTCCATTTCCCGCCATCGTCCATGGTCGGATTATGGTCCATTAAATGTCTTTTCCTGAAGGGCCGATGCCAAAAGGACACAACTGACATAATAAGGTCCTGGGATTAGAAGGCTTCTTTTCTGCCCAATATCTACATTTTGTGCAGTCAACTTTTGAAAATACACAAGATAATTTTTTTTCGATTCGTTTTTATAGTTATAAACCTCCTCGCACTAAGGCAAACCACTAGGGGTGGTCTATGGTCCATTAAATGTCTGCTCCTGAAGTTTCAATGCCACAGAAGGACACAACTGACAGACTAACATACAGACCAAACGCATGATGTAACAGACATAAAGCGAAAATTGTCTCAGAAGAAGCACCTAGAGGACAAAGGACAGTCATCCCAAAACAGGGTATGGAGTAGAGTCAGCGCGTCTTAGTATATAAAGTGACGACCTGCTCAGGAGCCTGTAGAAGATGTGGGTGACGCTACCAACCATTGTGCTTCTGTCTGAAAAATATAAAACTGATATTCACAGAGAAAATCGAACAATCAAACGTATTAAATATGTTCAGATTGAATGTTTATTTTTAATGTACGATTACAATAATAAGACAGATGTGAGGACAGAGCAAATTCTGCAGATTATAGTTCTTTGTCCGTAAAAAGTAAATTTATCTATGTTGGTATGGCTTCATAGAAACAGTAGTGTCATCGGTGGAGGCTGTACCTTCGTCCTGGGCATTAAAGGATTTATTTTCTGCCCATTTACGCCTCACAAGGAAATGATGGGGTAAAAGTAAAATTCACTTTTGGTACTGTCAACTTTTGAAAATACACAAGGTAATTGTTTTCGTTGGACTTCGTTTTTAATAATAGACCTCCTCGCACCTCCCAAACACAAAATTCTAACGTGTAAAGGGTGTAATTGTTGAAATGTGACCAGACAGGTTTTGTTTGAGGAGGAGTCTTTATTCTGTACGACAATTTTAGTAATGAACCGAAATTGTTATGACTTATGTCTCAACGTCGGAGTGAAAGTGTCGCGTGGGCGTCATTTATTCCCCGATTTTTATTTTCCCCGGCTGTCCGTCTGTGTTTTTGTGTCCTGGCCTGTAGTTAGCCTCGGATGACATGTGTGGTCTTTACGCCGGTTTTTTCTTTTTCTCTTTCTATTTTTTTTCTCTTTCTTTCTTTTCTTACCCTAATCAAAACCACACCTTTTCCAGGGCGTGCCCGGAGACCCCAGGGACGTCGGCGTGGGCGCCCCCGGTGTAAAAAAACGTGCACAGCCCGTCGGCCGTCAAAAATTGTGTTTACGAAATTAGGAATTGTCCCACTAATAAGCCTACAACTTGTTTGATTCGGCCTATTAAAAAAAAAAATTCAAACCATATCGGCCTAATTGATGATATACCTCCATTGATGGAGTACTCGTTTCATTTCAGGTATTTCTTTGACTTCAACCCCCAGTCATTTATACTGAAACATGCCCTATAAAATCAGAACAGCGTACGAGATGAGGTGAAGAAAGTCTAAGGCTTTGGTTAATGGTTCGAGGTGACACGTGAAGAACTTCACGGTTCGGATGGCCCGGCTCGAAGAAAAGTCATCCTCCGGGGAAAATGCTTGAGGACGCGCCAAAATTGAGACTTTACGAGCATCTGTGTCAACTCTCGGATTGTTATTTTCACGCCTTGGAGACGACGACGACGAGTTCTCTGATTCGAAAATAAGATCTGAGGATGATGGGTTTCACTTTCCCCAGAAACCGTGATGTGGAAAAAGCGAATTTTTCTTTATTAAAATAAAAACATATTCAGATTTTATATCGAAAGTACACTTAAAAAAGCTTAAACCTGATTCACTCCTCGTCTAATTGTAACAATCAGGCAAAAAGGGAAAACTGTCAAATCCTTTTCGATCATAATTTTCAAAAAGAGCTAAGAGAAACTTTTGATAAATTGAGGAAAGCTAACACGACGAATTAGAATCGCAAATCAATTTCCTGTCGACCTTTTCGTTTATGACCTCAGAACAGCATTAAAATTAACCAAGAGACAAAGAAAATTTTTATTTCCAGTCTGAACGCATTGCACAATTGTCAATTTTTATAATTGCGAAATGTCACAAAATATTATCTATGAATGATTCGGTAATTAAAAACACTTACAATTTTCATGTCAGAATAGAAATGTTATGTTTTAAATTGCTTTCATTATATAATCACTTCATCAATCTTAATAGTTTCAAATTAATTCAATCTAATTAATTCTAATAAATACACAACCATAAGTGTCATTTTTATTAACGATCTTTCATTTTATAACACTATAACTTATAGTTGATTTAAAAGTTAGCAGACCGTTAAATTAATCTTTGTTAATCTGCAAATAAGTTTACTTGCTGAAAAACTGCCTGCAAAAAATATAACTACAGAAATTTTTTCAAGCAGGATTGTGAAATAATGTGCCTTACGAAAATATTTCACAGCTAACTGGTAGCTGACGAAGTAACGAACTGTTTAATATATGATTCTGCGATGTTGAAACGCAATCAAAAGACGGAGATCACAGAATAACACACAGGCCAACAAGACGAGATGGAGAAACGTCCTTGAGAGACCAAACCGGCGAGAATAGGCGGACCCTGAGCTACCAACTAAAGGTACGCTTACTAGATGAGCATGGAACCCTTAGAGGAGGATAATAGGAAAGAATAAAATTGTGAAACGTGTTGAGTTCTGTAAGGTGATAGACATGTAGATATAGTCATCCTTGTCCGCTCATGCTTGTTGGTTTTGTGTATCACATCCGTTTTGCAATTCCTCCATTATTGATGGTACGACAATAGTCCATTAAAAGCCAATACCTGAGGTTATAACTTAGAAAAATACACAATCTACATAAAACACACAGACCAACCAGACGAGATGGAGAAACGCCTTTGAGAGATCAAACCGACGAAAATAGGCGGGCCATGGTGATCAAAGTAACCAACCAATTAAAGCTACGATTATTAGATGAGCATGGAACCCTTAGAGGAGGATAATAGGAAAGGATAAAATTGTGGAACGTATTGAGTTCCTTGATGTGATAGACATGTAGATATAGTCATCCTTGTCCCTCATGATTGCTGGTTTTGTGTATCACATCCGTTTTGCGATTCCTCCATTTTTGATGGTACGACAGTAGTCCATTAAAAGCCAATACCTGAGGTTATAACTTAGAAAAATACACAATCCACAGATAAGCAAACAACCGACCCTACAACATGTCGAAACCCCAACAACACGCGATGGATTGACTCCAGCCGATTCCATATCTTAAGTGTAATATATATTTTTTTCATCCATAAAATTTTACAAATTTACAGTTAATCTAAGATTATCATCATGGTCTCTCATTTGTGAGGTGTCGGTTCAGAAATAAAAGGATAAAATAACACACAGACTAACCAGTAGAAATAGAAGCGCGGCTGGCAGACGAAACCAGCGAGAACAGGCGGACCGGGATGATCGGAACTAGCTACAATACATCTGCTAAATTTGCTTGTATATAAGTATGGACATAGTACAATAAGAAAAGACAGTAGACGTCCTGAATGTTATTCTTATATTCGAGCACAGACAAACAAGTGAAGATGGCTAATGCCGAAATGCATTTGACAAACCAAAGGATGATCCGAAATGACCAAATATCTTCACAACATTATATTTTATTAATTAAATAATAATAAAGTCAAGGGAGCGTTGGTGGCCGCAACGGTTTAGGCGTTGACACGGCGCTCATCGCTATAAGCTAAAGGTTCCGGGTTCGAATCCAGCGGCCCCGCATTCGAACCCGACATGCTTACAAATGGGCTTTTTTACGAAACAACACCTCGGGTCGATTATGACCTCTGCTGTTGCGACCCCCGAAAAAAAAATTAAGTCTGTCTTTTAAAATTTAAATCGAAACCGAAAAAAGTCTTAATCTCCTAGTAAATTAGTTCTACTCAAAATAAATTAAACGGTTCGTTTAACAAGGCTCGGAGAGATAAAGAATTAAAATTAACGTGAAAGCGTTTTGCATATCGTAACTTTTGGGGTCCTACATGGTAAAAGGCCGTGGTTCAGAAACGGTTCACAACATCGAAAATAATCCGAGGTTTTCTAATTGTAACAATTAAATTTATCTTCTCTCGTATGCGTATGTAAATTTGCGCCTAATCCGTTTTTAGACACCGAGGAAGTTGATAATTAAGTCAGTTATCCTGGTAAAATCCGACAACCTATGATTTAAATCTATTCGTGGATATGGAACCCAGATGGAAATTAACAAATTACGGCAGTTTGTTTTAAACGCAAAAACAAATTTTTTGAACTAAATACAGTATCCTTATTTCGATTGTGTCATCGGATACGATTTGTGACGAAAGACCCTCTGTACACGCCCATAAGAAGTCATGCCTAAATGTCAAACGTGCTGAAGAATTCGACTAGAAAGCAACGGATCTTATGGTTAACAAACTTTACTTAAGCAACAGACAATATTGAAGCCGATACAAATTGAAACATCAACCTGGTGGACAAGTTGTTATGGATGGTGAGACCGCCGAGGTATCATCAGAGAATTTCACGGTAGCGCCAATACAAAAGAAAGGATGATCGTATCACGAGGGAAATTGTGAAATGTGATTTACCAGTGGTAGTTAACCATAATGTTGCAAGTTGTAAGAATTGATTTCTTGAATAAGATATTAACGAAAAACAAAAATTTCATAACGTACATTTTCCCCAAAAATTGCATATACCTATAGGCAGCAGTTCTTCTATATCAAGATAGCCATTAACACATTAGCAGCAAAACAGACATTCTCTCCATAGCAAAAAACTATGTCTGGAGAGATTAAAAATTAAACCACCTTGGTAAGAGAAGATCAGATACTGATGGCTCGTTAGGTGATATGATCAGAATATTTGAAGTTGAACAAAACCTTCAGATCAACCTTAGCATCAAAAAATATAGGATCGTGAAAAGAACATTGTGTTTGACGAACAGTCGGTTACCGATGGATCTAGGACGTAAGAAGGTTCAAGGGGCGAAAGGTATTTTGGTACCCAAATAAAAAAGGCTTTCTGAGACATATGTACACCAAGTTCATGTACCCAATTCAAACTGCTCATAGTAAACAAAAATAATACAGCCAGACACCCAAGCTGTCATGAAAACGCTGAAGAAGAATATCATCAACTTTGCCATTTTAAGAGTTGCGTTTGTAAAACGGTATGGATTGCAGGGCATCCAGGAGTTGGAGGAAATTAAGATGCATGTCATTTTTATGCTGGAAGGAGCATTCCACAACTCAGAACTCAGGCTCATGCATACCAAAACCATCAGACAGTATTTCATACAATTGCAACAATATATTAAGTTTAATGAGAATATAGGAAACAAAATAAAAAAAGCATGTCAGAAACCCAAGCAGTCATTAAAACTCTGAACTCTAACATCATCAGCTGTTTTATGAGTTGGACATATAGAACTGTATTGGATTCCAGGACATTCAGGAGTTG
Organism: Cimex lectularius; assembly: GCF_000648675.2. Lineage (NCBI taxonomy): Eukaryota > Metazoa > Arthropoda > Insecta > Hemiptera > Cimicidae > Cimex > Cimex lectularius. Next base: position 3,153,397 of record NW_019392688.1, on the reverse strand, counting down.
GAGGATTTAAGATGAAAGGTCCTTTCTTGCAGTAGCATTTCAAAAAATCAAATTCTCAGAACGCAGGGCATATGTGCCCAAATCTTCAAGCCGAAGTTCATGCTGTTGAGACATTTACTAAATTAAATTTGAACATAGTCTACAAAAAATAATATAGCATTGTACATCTGATTATCAAGTAGTCTGGAGAGAACTGAATTCGAACATCATCAGCTTCGCCATACTCAGAACGCATAGACATGTGCGCCAAAATCTTGTGAGTGGAGACTTGTACTCAATTCACTCAAAGCATATCACCCAAGCAGTCACAAAACCACTAAACTTGAACACCATCTCTGCCATTTTATGAGTTGGATATTTAAAACTAGATTCCAGGGCTTGTAGAAGTTGAAGGAAACGATTTTAAGGCGAAATTTTAACGAGATTTGCAGAATCGACTCTCTGCTTGGGTCCAGTACTTAAAGAAGAATGAAAGGAAGAAGAACAAGCTGTCACACTTCTTAAATCCCCGAACCGTTTTGTAGTAGATAGATCCATACAATCAAAAATCAGCTTAAAAAAGTAGACAAGGTTGGAATGAAAAAAATATAACAATGCAGACAAGCAACAATCCAAAAACCACTTTGTGGGATTGGAAACGTAACAACAATCAATGGATGCAAGAATCCGGATCTCAACAGCTTTCTTGACGGTTACTGCAAACCAATGGGCATATGGGAGATACTGATCAATGATCAATGTGTAGATACTGCAAGGAGGCTGAGGAACCCCTCGGGTTCTTCATTTCTCAGCTGGAGACGGTTCGGGGCCGTGGAATACGTACAACTGGTCAACTGATAGAATTGCTTGATGAACTATGGCACACCAGCGAACTACAACATGGGATACAATAGCTTTTAAAATGAACAATAAAGTCGCTCTTCTTATTTTACATTCATTCTTTCAAAAAGCGATATGGTACGCTTGGACGCTTGGAACATAAGCGTTGGCAGGAAGACCCTTCGGTTTTCTTCTTTTTCCGAACGATTTGTCCTAGGTTTTTTTTCAGTTAAAAGTTTGACTGTGACCGGCGAAACAGCACACATCATCTCTCTTGTTATCTCTTTCATTTTCCACGGGTTTAGGGGGTCGCGAGGGCGTTTTTATTGAGTTTCGGCCGTTCACGCATGGCCGGCGGAGCGCGGTGAAGAATACACTTGTAAAACTTATCTCCCTTCCCCTCCTTCCTGTCGAAATGGACCGTTCCAGTCCTTAAAAAACACACGGCAAACGTTATTTTTCACTTGTGCACTTGTGCAAATCCCGTCTGTTATGGGGAAAGTTTCTCTTGTCGCCTGAATTTCTGAGGAAAGGGGCTAGGATTTTTGAAAGCTGGCGTATTTCCTTATTTAAAATTCGCTAAAACCCCTGAAACACGAACCTGCAAGCCTGGTTATATAGACTCAACCGATTAATACATTGTAAAACGTTATTTAACAAAAAAATGTTTGTAAGATTTCTTGCTGAAGTCGGGCGGGGGTGATGAACTTGCAGTTTGGCCGTTTCCTGTCACCCAGGTCTGCCTATCCTCGGTGTCCGTTGTTACTTTTTGTTCCGGCCATGGTATTGTGTTCAGCATCTGAAACTTGTGAACTTTATATATGCTTGCATTAAATTGAGCTTTGCTTTTGCTGATATCTATTGAAAACGACAACCCATATGTCTTGGAGTAGTTTTTATTTTAACTTTTCTAAAAGTACTTCTGCAACTATGGCTGTAGTAGAGTCACACATGTTTAATAAACAGATCAAAATCTGATAGGCGGACGTGGTTGAGCGGAATTGACCAAATTACAATCTATTCGTATTGATCTTCTTAAATGATTGACGACAATGGATAAGGAATTGACTAAAATGCGAATCCTTATCCTTTGACTATCAGACAATCTTCTCAAAAGAACCACACCACGTTCATACACTGACAGGCAAACAATTCCACCCATTTTGTAATATAACTTGATTTGTATATATTTTTATATATTAATCAAAGTTTCCCGTTTTTTAACATTTAATAATTGAGTCTTTGTCTGAAAAAGTAAAAAAAATGTCAGTTGCTAAGGAAAATGAAAAATTTAAAAAAAGGACGGACAGATAAAATTTGTTTTAATTTTGTTTTAGATTTTTAATTAACATTTCAATTTCGCGTATTTTCTCCTCTTGGCTGAATTTCATCTCGAAGACGCCTCGGTATACTTTCTATCTGTCTGGAAATGTCTCTTTGCTGGAGGTTAGCCTATTCTTCACGAAGAGTCCTTTCAAGATCGTGGAGTGTATCAGGAAGTGATGGACGTGCTCTTATTCGTCTTTTGAGGTTATCCCATAAATGTTCGATGGGGTTCAAGTCTGGAGAACGGGCTGGCCAAGCTACGACCCTGATGTTATGCTGTTGAAGGTACTATGCGAGCGACATGTGGACAGGATTAGGATTGTTAGACAATAGGATTGTCGCTGATTTCATCGAGGATAGGCAACGCGTGATGTTCCAAAATTTCATCCACATTGCGAGTGGCCGTCAAAGACCTTCCACGAACAACAACCAACTCTGTGCTATTCTCCATTGAAATTCCCGCCCACACCATCACAGAGCTACGTTGAAAAGGTTGGCTCTGGGAAAAATTACAGGCTTCGTACCTTTCATTTCGCCTTCTCCACACTCTTTAACGCCCATCTGAGATCGTAGGGCAAATCTACACTCATCTGTAAAAAGTACAGCAGACTAATCGTCCAAAAACCAATGGCTGTGTTCTCGAGCAAATGGGAGCCGTGCAACTCCGTGTGCTCTGATCAATTCTGTTCCATCAGTCCATACTGTTTTATTCTTCTTCGAGGAGTACTTTCAGAAATTTGGACACCTCGAACTTCCTGGAGCTGATGAATCGCTTGAACAACACTAAGGTGCAGGTTTCGCAAAATTCTCAAAGTCATCCTGTGGTTCTGTGACTAGCTGAGGCATCCAGACCAGGGCCTTCTTTGGTAGGACCCAGTTTCTTGAAAACATCTAACGATGTCTCGCAGAGTATCGTAGAGAATCTCCGAGAATAAGTGCCACACCATGCGCAACATCCTCAACACTAAGTTGCATTTTTAAGTTTAAAAATTGAAATTAAGAAAACAAAGATGAAAACTAAACGGTTTAATGCTTCAGAATTCAAATGCGACTGAATAAACATTTTAAATTCCGTAAAAATTAAACATTGAAAAATCCTTTATGCTTATTTTGGTTTAAGGTTTAATTGTGTTTACCTCTAATTGATATTCCACATTTAAAAAATAGCATAAATAAATATTTATTGATAAAAACAATGAGACATATTAAGGGCAGAATTTTCTTTTATCGAGAATTTTCTCCTGTCAGTGTATTTATTTAACTATTAAATTTGATCGGAAATTTACTTATACTGAAACGTGATTTATTGATCGATTTGATATGTGTTGAATATTAACCTTTAATAAATTGACTACACTGGTAAACATGTCTGAAAATGGGTGCTTATTAATTGAATATCGAGTAATTGACAATATTGATGTTAAGAAAGGAAAAATGCAAGTTTATATTTTTTTAAATCGAATTGGTTTGATAACAGTTTTAAGATATATGTCTGTCATCTTGGCTTCATTGATTAGAATTTATTAGAGAAAGAATTATTAAAAATTGACTAAAACTCAAACTCAAACAGTAAGTTAGTATTTACTCAACTTAATTGAATGTTTGTGCTGGTTGTTGTTATCCTTCAGATTTGTCACATGCTTTTTTCGACCCTTGTTTGTCATTTCTTTACTTTCCTGTGTACGTTAAATGAATCCACTGCATTCAATTGACTCCAATGTAAAAAAAAAGACCAGAACACCAATGTTTATACTTTGAAAATAGATTGCTCTCACAATATTGTTCTTCTGAACGTAATACCGTACTTATAAAATTTAGATTTTTAGGTTTTAATTTAAATTGTTTTTACTATTATAGTAAAATTTACATTATCTAGGGTAATGAGAATGGACACTGATAATCGAAAAATCTTGGATCATTGTGTTTAATTTTTTATTGATCCAAATATTTTAGATAAAATTAATTAAGAAAAACGTCTAAAAAATATTTAAAAACTATGAGCTGGTCGAGTTCCAGCAAGCTGCCAGGTCTTTATCGAATCAATTCAACCTGTTTTTCTCACCCTCATATCTCTGCTTCTAATTCCATTTATGATGGTATTTTGAAATTTGAAACATAAATTAAGGCTAGGTCGCTTAGGAAATTGTAAAAATTTGGTCATTTTGTATTAAGCCTTTTCGAAAGGGGAGAATTTCAAAATTTGCATTTTTGTTTACTGACTGACTCATTGATCATCAAAATTATACAGCCTTCCCATGTAGGTAGAAACGTGAGATTTGGTACAAAGGTAGGTCGTATATTGAAAAAAATTGTAAGAATCTAAAAATTGCAATTTTTCTAAAATTAATGCCGCTTGAGGGGGGTTGTCATATAATCAAAATTTTAAGGCACTTCACGTATTAGAAGAAATGCGATATTTGGTACAAGTGTAGGTCTTACTTTGTAAGTAAAAGTAAAACTCTTAAAATTTCAATTTGCTCAAAATTGTTGCCACTTTAGGGAGGGATGGGGTAGTCTCATCATCAAAATTATAGGTATCTCCCGTGTAGGTAATAACGTCAAATCTGTTAGAAAGGTTGGTCGCATGGCTTAGTGTATAACTTAGAACGGATTCCGACCAAGTTTGAAGTCATCTGCCGATCTAATGTGCACCGGCAGTGATTTCTCATTTGCTCGGCTTACGCTAGTACCATTCCTAGAAATCAAGGATTAAGTTTGTAATGCTTTATTAGACTTTGGTAGCTCAATAGCTCAACCAGCGTACGAGGTTCAGGTTGACAAGCCAGTTCTTCTGATTAACTTTGATCATTCTCAGGATTACCGTCTACGATCATTGTATAGGCCAGATTTGACTTCCATTGTAAGAAAAAAATTTCAACGCCGGAAAATGAAATATCGCACTTGGATATCTGTGCCTGGTGTTGAAAACACCATTTTTTTGCCATTCCTCAGCTCCTCAATAGAGCCCAAAACTATCTTGCAAGATAAAATCTATGATATGCATAATCGTTCCTGCGCCTTGAAAAAAACCAAGACGACGTCTATGATGCTAACGCGAAAAAATATGATAATCCAACAAGCAGTGAAAAAAGGGCCAAGTTCCAGACCACCTCCAAAAAATTAGCCTATCAATGTAATAGCTACGTTGTGGTCTAGTCCGTTCTTTTTATAGTCCATAACCTGAGAGAACTCGAAAGAAAAGGTAAAAGTTTCAGACTCACTCGCAAAAACGTCTGCCTAGCAAAGAAATGATATCTACATTGTGGCCAATCTCACTTTACTCTTACTTTTATGAGCTGTTATTTTATTTTTATTGCTTAACACTTGGCCAGTTTCTGAATGAGCAATGAGGAGACTGGAATTGTTTTCTTTTCTTCTGAGTTCTCTACCTTCCCTTCATTCTCCTTTCCTATCCGAGCAACCTAGTCCCGGCTAGGTTAGGCAGACTTTTTTGGGATAGATTATAATACACATGTACGTAGATAAAAATTGGATACGAATTAAAAAAATGTCTTTTTTTTCCTCACGATATCGCGAACGGTTTGCTCGTCAACTCCGGCCTTTATTTTTACACGTCCACTATATTTAACACGATTTATTATTCATAATTTTTGTTCCATTATTTTGTCCGTTTTTGCGACATTTTTGCTGCCAACATTGGATCGAGATCAAAGCACATCTAGATTTGTTTTGCAGTTTACAAACGAACCATTGGGAGATTCATAGAAAAAAAGACTTTCATGTCACCGTTCTTGCAATAAAAATTAAACTAATTGAATTGTTTTTATCGCTAAAGGAAACAAAATTGTACCCAGGTTAACTGAATCCTCGAATAAGCAAACCTTGGATAATGGGAGGTTCTACTGTATATTCTTTTAGCTACGTTCATGAGAATATTACTGACTTTCATAGATTTTTTCATAGGCTGGCATAAATAGTCTTTGTTAATAAGTATCATTAAATTTAACCATAAAAATATTATTATAAGGAATCGTTATAAAAATAGTATATTTGGTAACAATGGTAGTGGTAAATTAATTCCCTAGTTCAATAGGCCAGCAATATATTTTTTAAAATTTATTTATTTATTTGTAGCCTATACATACTTGTACATAATACAAATGTGATCACAATGTATATTGTTCACCGCTCGGTCAAAGCACTAACACTGATGCAAGCGCTGCACCCGGAGGACGCATGCCATGAGAAGCCAGCCAGTGCTGGCACTCATTTTAATGGATTGAGGGGCAAGGAGGTCTCGGGGCCATCGTCGTTTTAGGGCGACGTGGTGGATTCTCGGGATGGGAATATGTGGAGAGGGCTCTAGCGGTAGGGTTAGAATGGATCGATAGGTTGGTATGAAATTTTTGGAATGGATCAGTTCGTGGACAAAAGGAACATTGAGGTCTTTGTGGATAGTGAGGTTAGAGACGTAAAAAGGAGCTTTGACGATTTGTCTGAGGACTTTTGATTGGAAGGACTGGATACGCTGGATATTGGATGGTTTGGCGGAGCCCCACAGTTCCACACCGTATGTCCAAAGGGTCGAAGTAAAGTCTTGTATAAGGTCAGTTTAGTGCTGATGGTCAACCCGGATTTTGATCCTAGTAGTCTGCTTAATTGTCCAAGTCTTCTGTCGAGTTGTTGTCTTTTAAGTCTTGTGTGGGGATTACACGTCAGTCTGCTGTCAAGGTGTAGTCCTAGGTATTTGACTTGAGTGGAAGTCGGTATGACTTCATTGTTGATGAATAGTGGAGGGCAAGACTGCTATTTCAAAGTGAACGTACATTGGATGCACTTTTCTCCTTAATCTTGTCCGCCACTTTTTGTACCAACCTTCGATGAGCTCGAGGTGTTCTTGGATATTAGAGGTAGCCTTGGTAGGATTCAAGTTAGAGGACAATTTTGCGGTATCGTCCGCGTAGGTGGTAATGATGGTATTGGGGTGAGTAGGTAGGTCAGCAGTATAGATGGTATAAAGGATAAGACCAAGGATACTCCCTTGTGGGACACCGGCTTGTATTGGCCTGGTTTCAGAGAACTTATTACCGCACCTCACTCTGAAGCAGCGGTCTGTCGGGTAGGATTTCAGGATAAGGTAATAAGGAGTGGGTAGGAAGCGTTTGAGTTTATAAAGTATGTCCGGGTGCTGTGGCCATCAATATAAAAAAATATTCCATTTGGCCAATATTAATTTCGCAATGATGTATCATGATCATCTTAACGATAACTATAATCATGATATGCTGATAATATCAAACTTAAAAAAGTTGATGATAATATAAAAAAAAGGAAGCAGTGGAAATTGGGGTGTAACTAGACACTTGACCTGTCCAATATTCCAATTTTGGGCAAAATCAAATATTCAAATTTGGCCAATACTCATGTCACAATTATGTAAATTAACTATCTTAACGATAATTATATTCAAGATATGACGATAATATCTGAGTTAAAAAAAGGAAAGTGTGGAAATTGATGTGTAAATGGAGAAACTACTCGAACCGTCAAATATTCCTATTTTGGGGCAAAGTCAGGTATTCAAATTTGAACAATAATTATCTCAATGTAAAATGTAATAAAATGACCATCTTAACAATAATTATATTCATGATATGATGATAATATCAAAGTTAAAAAATGGAGAAGTGGAAATTGGGGTGTAATTAGAGGAACTAATTGACCTGTCCAATATTCCAATTTTGGGCGAATTCAGATATTTCAATTTAGCCAATATTCTTGACACAATTATATAAAATAACCATTTTAACGATAGTGATATTCAAGATATTACAATATCAATGTTAAAAAAAAGAAACTATGAAAATGGGGGTGTAAATCGAGGAGCTACTTGACTCGTCCAATATTCCAATTTTTGGCGAAATCAGATATTCAAATTTGGCCAATACTCTTGTCACAAGTATATAAAATAACCATTTTAACGATAATGATATTCAAGATATTACAATATCAATGTTAAAGAAAAGAAACTATAAAAATTGGGGTGTAAATCGAGGAGCTACATGACCGGTCCAATATTCCAATTGTGGGGCAAAGTCAGATATTAAATTTTGCCCAATATTCACGTCAATGATGTCAAACCATCATCGTAACGAGCTTTATTTATTTTCGTGACATCATAAGTAAAGTGATCTGATAAAATTGTAAACAGCGGAACTGTGCGGTTTATCAAATATTTCAATACACATCAAAGTCAAATATTTCAATTTGGACAATATTGACGTCATAATCACATAAAAACTATCATCGCAACGATATCGAATCATGTTTATAAAATTATCCTCATGCTAAAGTTTAAAATTATTTGATCGTGTCATGATGATTTGAAACTATAATCTCAACGATCTTTAGTTTCAATTGATTAATATAACAATAAAAATTAATTTCGTAAATATTTATTCAAAAAGCTTTTTGCTATATTTATGTATGTCTATATGGACTTGTCTGTTTATATTAATTGAATATTGCTAATATTTATTTTCAATTGGCTTTGGTAAGGTTGAGATCATCTCATAAATATTAATTTAAGATTTGTGATCACAATCTTACACTTAAATGTAAACCAATAAAAATTAAAAGGTCAGTACCTGTCTCCATTTCTCTGAGGTTGGTCTGAATCCTAAATGTCACTTGATAAGATCAGTCAATAAGATTAAATTTTCTTACATATTATTTATATTTGACATAACTGCAGGTTTCAGTTGAATAAATAATATTTACGTCAATAACAATTGAGAAGAAGAAATAGTAGATAGTACAAACTTGATATTGTTGGACTCTGGAAAACCTACGCATATAAATATCCATTCTGGAAATTATAGTGTAATAGACTTGACATTTGCCTCTTCATCTCTTGCACCATCGGGTATATCGATACAGGGGGACACAGCAGGAGTCTTCTATTTTAGCGACCACCCATATTCATCCGTAGCTCTATCTGTTTAGAAAAATGTGTGTACTACAAACGATACAATTTGAAAAAAGCTAACTGGTCTGCTTACTCCGCAGCTGTTACCTTTCCAACAACGACAGGCGACATAAACATCGATGCCGAACACGTGACTGAAGCGATTAAGGCTGCCGCGGCCGAATCAGTGCTCAATAAAACGCAATGAAGTTCCCTGGTGGAACGGCATGTGCCAGGCGGCCAATATCGAAAAAAAGCGGACCCTCGAACTATTCAATAGATTCCCCACAGAAGAAAACCTAATGAAATTCAAAATAGCCCGATCTAAGGAAAGAAGAATTCTGAATGACGCCAAAAGGAAAACGCTTCAGAATTATGTATCAGAAATGGACAGTAGTATGACAAACAAAGAAATTTAGAAAAGAGTGAGTCAAAAACACCGGCACCCCGAGGGCTGATATAACCTCTGCTGTTGCGAACCCTCGTAAAAAAAAGAAAAATTAAAAAAAAGACACAAATATGAGCACGCTATATATGTTGGGCGCCGGCGATGACCCTGGTAGTTACCCAGCAAAAAAAATTATATTAGGTAATTTTATTGTTTTCATCAATTTTTTAAGCCGTAAATAACTTATTTGATTAGATTTTAAATGTAAGTAATTATCTGCCAGTAAAATATTGCCCCCTGGAAATAATAGTAAATATTACTTTTGTTGTGGGGCAAAAAATAGCACATCTTCGTAAAGTTTTTATGAAATTAATTATTCTTTTTATATTTAAGGTCTTGGTTGTGATGAAAAAGTTAGTGTCACGAGTGGGATTCGAATCCACCAGCCGAAGGACGTGGGTTCGAATCCCGCTCGTGACAATAACTTTTTCATCTCAACCTAGATATTAAAAATAGAATAATTAACTGAAATATTGAATATGATCAATTAGACTAAACATAAATGGTTTTTATTAAAACTTATTTAAAATTTGAAAACACTTAAAATGAAAGATAAAATAATCCTAATTCCTAGTATAAGCTCCACCTTTCTGAAAACAGAATGGTATTATAATATATAATGTAATATTATATTATGTAATATAATATATATGATTATTCGAAATCGTGAGATGCGGTGTAGGTGTCAGAAAAACATTTTCTTTATCGTGCCAACGTTTCGATCTTTATTGAGATCATCTTCAGGGCCTGGGATTTACAAATTGTTGTTATTGTTGTTTAAATTTAACAAATACATGTAGGATGTAGAAAAAGTGAATTTATACAATACAAAAAATATTTTTTATATTCAGTCAAAGTATTTTTTACCACATCCTAAAGGTATTTGTTAAATTTAAACAATGTTTGTAAATCCCAGGCCCTGAAGATGATCTCAGTAAAGATCGAAACGTTGGCACGATAAAAAAAATGTTTTTCTGAAACCTACGTCAGACCGCATCTCACGATTTCCGAATATTCAATGTAATGTACATTAAAATTAATAATGTGATTATTATGGGTTTTTTTCTTTTGTCCTTGTCTCTCCTGCTGACAAGATCAAGTCTTTAACTTTCTGAAGGCAAGCAGTTTTTTTGATTCATATTTAAAATTTACTTATTGTTTTCCATATGCTTCCCTTGTAAATCACCAAGAATTCAAATCAAATAAACTGCTCACAAATGAATAGGGATACTTGTAATTTATTCTTATCCTATTAATTACCCGATATATTCTGAATACCCGATATAGTTGGATATAACAAAAACCAACAAATGTTAATTCGCATTTTTAACAGCGAATTTACTTAAGATTTGTAAACTTGAAGATTACTCATTTTGTAAAAGATCACCCTTTCTCGTCTTTTCTCCATTTTAATTCAGTTGTATTCTCTTTAACCATCATCTTGAACCAGAAGTTCGCATTTGTGAGAATGATTCATCCACAGGCAAGGGGATATCGCAGAGGCAGTGGTCTTCCGGGCTTTAGCCAATAAGAGGCCTGGTAGTGGATCTCAGCACAAGGGAGGACAGACATATTGTCGTTGCTGGAAACGGAACCTTTTCATAGTGCCCGCCAGATTCTAAATGAAATACAAGTGTTTTGCCTTTATCATCAGTTGGCCTGACATCGTATGCCCCTTTGAGACGACCTGCAGCAACAGTCCGCCACCAACAACTCAGGAGAATATGGAGCAGTGAGCGCCTAGAAGAGAACACCAATTGAAATGCTGTTATGTTTACTGATGAGTTCGTGCTCTCTTCAGTGCAGTTTGGAGGAACGGTCTGGGCTGGGATTTACACTGGAGGAAGAACTGGATTGTCGAAGGCAACCTCACCCCAGTCCGTTATGTCCAAAAAATTATCGAGTAATACATTTCTCAAACCAGGGATCTCATTGGCAGGGTTTTTTGATTTGTGGATAGACAATGGCAGACCTCATAGAGGCAGAGTTGATCATCGATGTTTAAAAAACCTGGGAATTTCCCATCTGCCCCTTCCCCATTGTCTCCAGACCTCAATCCCATTGAGCACATGTGGGATGCGTCTCAGAGAAGGATTTTCGATGACCATCCGCAGCTAGTTGACCTGCAAAAACTGAGTGCAGCGTTGCAGCATCTATGGAGTGAAATTCCTTATGAAATTAGTGACAACCTTATTAACAGTATGATATAATAACAGAGGACATAATTGTTTAAAAAATTTATTGTGTCCAATAAACAAAATTATGGAATTAAATTTTTTTATATTGTTCTTTTTCAAAATCACTTAGTTAAATTTTCTTTGTGTAAAAAAACAATAATTTCTTATAAATTTTAATGCTATTTATAATAAAAGTAAAATAAAATGCTAGGGATGGTAAATATTACAAAATTGGCAATATCCCTATTCATTTTTGAGCAGTTTATTTCTATTCTGTTGTCAATACTGCATTTTAAACTGCTTTGTATTTTAAATGGTTCCTAAAAGGAAGCAGAAAGTATTCAAAATCAGCTGAAGTTGTCGGTCCGTAATCTAGGATGTGGGATATCGTACCCGTTCCAAGTTTCCTGGAAGTGGGATTTCAACCCTGTTCGTTTGAGGGTAACTCCAAAACGACTGATCCGGGAGGGGCCGATCCCTGGAAGAATACATTACCCGACCCCCGCCCTTGGATTGGACGGCGACCCGAAGGATAGGCGTGCCCTGGTCCCCTCCGAGACGAAGGAAAAGAGAGAAAGAGAAGGCCCGTTCCCCGAGTGCCGAGGGAGACGGTGAATGGGCCCGTCCCCTTCTCCCACTGATCCCTTTCCCCCACCGGTTAAGAACTGGGAGAATGGGAAATGCTCAGTCAGGTCCGGAGCTGAGACCGGGGTGGTCCGTGTTTTTAGTTTTCCCCATTTTTTTATTTATTTTATTTTTTTCATTTTCGTACCTTTTTCCCCCCCGTTGTCCCAACTTTTTTTGAGTGTCAAGTGACTTCTGTGGTTTGTCTTTAGTTTTATTTTTTGGCCTGTTTTCTTTTATCCGTTCGGCTGGAAAATCATGGAAACCAGGGAGTTGGACGACGGGACGCCGGTCGAACAGAATCTGCCACCGCACTTCTCCGCCTACGGGTAAGATTTTCTAATTTTCAAGAAAATCCCTTTTAAAATAGTCGCAAATTTCAATAAAACGAGAAAAAAAATTCAAATAGGGCAAATAAAAATTCACTTATTTGCCTTTTTATACAACAAAGCGTAAAAACCCCACGATATAACTAGGTTAAATAAACAATTGCAAGTTGTTTCTTATCCAGGACGGACTTCTTGGTTGAAAAAGCACAGTTTAAACAACAAAAATCTCTTAATATTATTAATCAGTTTCATAACATGTAATTTTTTTGTGTGTAAAAATTGTGAAACTTTGGGTGAAAATAACAGAACTTGTCCGAAATGGTCAAATATTCCAGTGATTATTTCGCCAATATTCACCTCAGATGATGTGATACGACGATCCAAACGACCTTTAATCATTTGCATGATTTTAAGATAATATGAAACTTAAAAATAAAAAGATCGGTGAAAAATTGGGTTTAAAAGCGAGACTACGCGACTTGTCAAATATTCATGCACGGGACGATGTCGATTTGTCCAAATTTGACCAATTTTTAATTTTAATGATGTATTTTATATCTATGTATATGTATTTATTCTAACGGACTTTAATAATTTTTATGGCATTACGATGATAATTAAAAAATAAATAGATTTAACCATTTCTAATTTAACCATTATTTATTATACCTTAATGATGGAATAAAATCTTCTTAAAGATATTCAATCATTTTCACAATGTTATGATAATTTGATATTTAAAAAAATGGATCTATGAAAATTGGGGCGTAAACAGCGGAACTACGCGAATTATCCAACATTCCAGTACGGAGGGAAGTCAAATATTTCGATTTGGTCATTATTTATTACACCTTGATAATGAAAAACAAATCTTAAAGATATTTTATCGTTTTCATGATCTTAAGATAATTTGATATAAAAAAACGGATTTTTGAAAATTTAGGTGTAAACAGCGAACTACGCGAATTATCCAACATTTCAGCACGGAGGGAAGTCAAATGTTTCGTTTTAACCATTATTTATTACACCTTGATGATGGAATATAAATCTTTCTAAAGATATTCAATCATTTTCACAATCTCATGATAATTTGATATTTAAAAAAATGGATCTATGAAAATTGGGGCGCAAACAGCGGAACTACGCGAATTATCCAACATTTCAGCACGGAGGGAAGTCAAATGTTTCGATTTATCGATTATTTATTACACCTTGATGATGGAATACAAATCTTCCTAAAGATATTCAATCATTTTCACCATCTTATGATAATTTGATATTTAAAAAAATGGATTTATGAAAATTGGGGCGTAAACAGCGGAACTACGCGAATTATCCAACATTCAGCACGGAGGGAAGTCAAATATTTCGACTTGGTCATTATTTATTACACCTTGATAATGAAAAACAAATCTTAAAGATATTTAATCGCTTTCATGAGCTTAAGATAATTTGATATAAAAAAACGGATTTATGAAAATTTAGGTTTAAACAGCGGAACTACGCGAATTATCCAACATTTCAGCACGGAGGGAAGTCAAATGTTTCGATTTATCAATTATTTATTACACCTTGATCCCAAAAATATTCAATCATTTTCACGATCTTAAGATAATTTGATAATTTGAAAAAATGAATCTATGAAAATTGGGGTGCAAACTTCTTACACGGGGCAAAATGAAATATTCAAATTTTGCCGATAACAAGTTATAATGTTATCAAACGACCTATAAATCTTCTAACGGAAGTGAAATGTTAAGTTGCCCGTGAAAAATGGGGTGCAAATAGGGAAATAAAGGAATGTCAAATATTCCAATAAGAGACGAATAATTAATTATTTCGTCAATATTTACGTCATGATGATGTAAGACGATCATGAAAATTGGGGTGTAAACAGTGAAACTATGATATATTTCAAAATGACACTTGTCAAAACTGACGTCATTATGATGTTCAATCGTCTTAACCATCTTTTAACCAATTCCATTATATTATGATAACATCACAGTTAAAATAAAAGGATCTTTAAAATTGATGGAACAATGCGAATATAGTCAAATATGATGTAGAATATTGAAATTTTGCCAATATTGACGTCATGATGTTGTGAGTCGTTGATTTTAACCCGTCTTTTAATCAATTACATTATATTATGATAACATCACAGTTACCATAAAATTATCTTCATCATTTCCAAGATATTATGATAACATTGCAGAGAAAATAAAACGATGTTCGAAAATTTGTGGATCATCGAGAATATTGGCAATTATAATGCAGACTATTGAAATTTTTTGGCCAATACTGACGTCATGATGATGTATGATCATCCTAACGTTTATGACTTTTCCAAAATATGAACAGTTAACTATAAAAATGTTAGTGAAAATCGGGCAGAAAAAAGCAGTACTACGCGATTTATTAAATTTTTGAATTCGAGGCTATGTATAGTATGGCCAATATTCACGTCAACATCTTATGAAACTATCGTGGTAATCATTTTGATTATTTTCATGCCGTTAATGTATGAAAATTAAAAATAAAAGGATCTGTGAAAATTTGAGCCTACACGGCGAAACAAAGCGAGTTCAAATATTCCAAATTTGACTAATATTTACGCCATGATGATGTGAGTTGAGATCCCCAGCCAAATTTTTAATTATTTTATTAGCATTACGATAATAAGCTAGTTGAAGATAAATAGACCTGTGAAATTTTAGGAAAAGATAGCTGAACTACTCGAACTGTCAAATATTCCAATTTGGGAGAGTCATGATTGAATGATAAAGTCCAATAATCATAAAGTCCAATTGGGCAAATATTGACGGCACAATGTTCTCAAATGATATTTTAAATTATTTTCATGATGTTACGACAATATGAAAGTAAAAAAAAAAAAAAAATTGGGGTGTACACGGCGAAACTAATCTACAACGGCACGAATGATCATTTGGTCAACTTCATGTCTTGCGAGAAAAAAAAAATCAATGCTACGATTTCTAATCATTTTTATGGCATTAATATAATAATAAATTATAATAATAATAATTTATTGATATATTGATAAATAATAAATTTAAAATTATTATGTAAGGAAAATTGTTATGAAAATAAACACCGAAACTAGGCGAATCATAAAACATTCAAATTATTATCTTCCAACTAATTATTTGGCCAAAATTATGACGTGAAACAATCACCCTAAATATCTTTTAATATTAAGACATTATGATAAAATGTGGAATAAATAGAAAATGGAAAAAAGAAACTCAGTTAAAAATGGAGGAATTTGTAAAAATTGGGCAATAAAGAGCGGAACTAGGCGAATGGTGACATATTCCAATTTGGCCAATATTGGTTTGACAATGATGTAAAATGTCCTTTTAACGATAATTAAATTGGGGTGTAAACAGAGGGCCCCAATATTCCAATTTTGGACGAAATCATACATTCCAATTTGACCAATACTCATGTCACAATTATACAAAATAACCATCTTAACGATAATTATATTAATGATATTACAATAATATCAAAGTTAAAAAAAGGAAAATATGAAAATTGGGGTATAAATAGAGGAACTACTTGACCTGTCCAATATTCCAATTTTGGGCGAAATCAGATATTTAAATTTAGCCAATACTCATGTCACATTTATATAAAATAATCATCTTAACAATAATTATATCCATGATATTACAATATTATCAAAATTAAAAAAGGAAACTGTGGAGGTTGAAGTGTAAATGGAGAAACTACTCGAACCGTCAAATATTCGTATTTTGGGGCAAAGTCAGGTATTCAACTTTGATCAATATTTATGTCAATGATGTAAAATTGCCATTTTAACGATAATTATATTCATGATATTACAATAATATCAAAGTTAAAAAAAATGGGGTGCAAATGGAGGAGCTACTTGACTCGTCCAATATACCAATTTTTGGCGAAATCAGATATTCAAATCTGGCCAATATTCATGTCACAATCATGTTAAATAACCATTTTAACAATAATGATATTCTCGATATTACAATAATATCACAGTTAAAAAAAGGAAATTATGAAAATTGGGGTGTAAATAGAGAAACTATTCGAACCGTCAAATATTCCTGTTTTGAGGCCAAGTCAGATATTCAAATTTGACCAATATTTATCTCAATGTAAAATGTAATAAAATGACCATCTTAACGATAATTATATTCATGATATTACAATAATATCAAAGTTAAAAAAAGGAAATTATGAAAATTGGGGTGTAAATCGAGGAGCTACTTGACTCGTCCAATACTCCAATTTTTGGCGAAATCAGATATTCAAATTTGGCCAATAGTCATGTCACATTTATAAAAAATAATCATCTTAACGATAATCATATTCAAGATATGACGATAATATCAAAGTTAAAAAAGGAAACTGAGGTTTAAATGGAGAAACTACTCGAACCGTCAAATATTCCTGTTTTGAGGCCAAGTCAGCTATTCAAATTTGGCCAATATTTTCGTCATAATTATGTCATACGATCTTTAATTATTTTCATGACATGCTGAAAATCAGAAATAAGATGATCCGTCAAAATTGAGATGTAAACAGCGGAACTAAGCGGTTTATCAAATATTTCAATACGGTTCGAAGTCAGATATTTAAATTTGGACAATATTCACTTCATAATCATATAATATCGCAACAATCTTGAACCATGGTTATGGAATTACATTCATGACAATGTTTAAAATTATTTGCTCAGTATAATAGCATTATAAGTTGTTAATAGTGTGTAGTACAAAAATTAAAAAACAATGATTACTGATTTATATAAGCTCATATAGTAGAAAACTGGGAGATTAAGGATAAGGCCAACGGATTGTTACCCAAACTTAAACTGCACATACATACATGCGTGTATAGAGTTTAGCCTATCGCTTCTCCTGATCAACCGGCAATTCCAGCTTTTGTGATTTACAATAAATTACCGGCAGACCTCGACAATCACCTAAGCACCTACCCCTGGTGTTGGCAGTTCAGGGTCAGACCTGGGTCTTTTCCGACCAGCCACCGAGGTCCAGGGGCTTTCAACAGCTAGGTCATTTCAGCTTCCAACACAATCAATCTCCCATTCACACTCACTCGCTATTAAATTCATTCTTTCCTATTTATACGCCATTCACTCAGTATGTGTGGTGGACCTTGACATCCCTACATCACCTTTTACACATATTATATAATTAACTTAATTGAAAATCGCTAGATGGTCAATATTTCACCATCGGCCCTCTCACAGTACACATTCACGCCAATGAATATATTCACTCTCAACGCTAGAAAACTGTAAAGTACAAAGAAAACAACCCCGTTTACTCCAAGAATCGGAAAAGGTGACCCAGATACTCAGTGCCTTATAAAAGTACGTGTCCGTGTACCTCGCATGGCCTATTCTTAATCGGGCGAGGATGGCCCTATTTCTGGATCAGATCCTTCAAAGGCCGTCTGTTGATTCTCGATACGTGACACCTACTAAATTGAAATGTTGGAGTAAATTGCACAATTTATTTTCGTTAAAATATGATAATGATATATGACATTTATTTATATATGAAACCTAGGACATTAAATTGTTAAATTCCAAGAATGTTGAGTTAATTTTCTTTCTTTTTTAAATAGTTAATCGGTAACCAAAATCGTGATTTATAGCAGCCTAAATATTATGATTATACAAATATTTAAAAAATCAGGTATAATCAATTGCCTTACTTTTATATATAATTCTATTATCAAAATATACTTCTTCGGGACGCCATAAAAAATAATTAAGTAATATTTGAACAATATTTTTTCGCGTGAGGGGGAATAGCAATTTAGCGGATCCTTACAACTCCTTACCGAAAAAAATCAATAATTTTTAAATAATTAAGATAAATTTTACATTAAAGTGGTTTGGCAAGTCGGTGAACACATGTTGAACTGGCACTGACACTTAATGGGTCCGTCTACCCTCGCGTGTTTTGACTTAACTCAAACGCTTTTCGACTTTTCGCTTTCTTTAGTGTCGAGTGTAGACGGACCCATTAAGTGTCTAGTGCCTGTTCAACTTTAGTATCGAATTGAATCAAATTTAAAAAAACGCAAAACTGTCTTATTTCGGTTGAACTTATTTACTTAAGCAAAGTTTTGAGATTCTATTCGAGAAAATAACAATCCCACAATGTTTCCACGGCAGCAAGAGCTGTACAACACGTTAAAAAAACATAAATTGAGTTTGATAGGAAATCGTTAATTTTAACTTAATTAGATAAGTCCTTGGTCTCCGCGCTTATCTATTCCAAATCGGAAATTAACAACTAGTTTAGGCCGTTGGTCTGCTTCCATCGAAGGACTTTTTTAATTAATTGTGTCCATTCGACGGCACTCAAGATATCTCGACAATTATGTATCACGTATAATATGAACATTTCTATTGTGTGATTAAAAAAATAGATAAATAAAATCTTAAGAAGGAGTCTGGATTTGTTGGTTTGTAGGAAACGTCGTTTAGATGTGATTTATGACAAATAAGTTTTTCAAGCACATGCTTACTAACCGGCTCGTCACGCATAGTCCATGAATCTTTTTATAGATCCATTAGCGTAATTGTTAAGCAATAATGTAATATATTTCAAGAAAAAGCGTGTAATAAAAGTTTTTTTTATGTGCTGTTATAAAACGCTGAACGTTGCTTTTTGGTTCAAAAGGATTCTGACGATCCGAATTGTGGATATTGATAAAAAGTTCCTTTCTGATGTGTTGCGTTTTGCCTTTTCTTAATTACTATCTAACCCATCGACTTTTTGCCGTTGATGTTGGTTTTTTTAATTATTAATTATTGACAATTACGCGAGACGGTTACCAGTGTTTATTCGTGGCGAGCGAGCCGTGACGGACCCTCCATTCCACGGGAGGGGGGAGCCGAGATCCAGCCGGATTCCTGCCAAATGTGTCCTCGTGGAAGACCTTTTATTTGCATTTTTTTAAAAAATATTTTACGACTTTGTTTGAAAAAATGGCCGAAAGGATATAATTGTACGCGTGCTTTGTGTAATTTGGACAGTTCGGATGTTGTTGTTTTAAGCTGGTTAACATTTTTGTATAGGAATAGGAGCTCTGTGCGTTATATGAAAGAGAGAGAGAGAGAGAGAGAGAGAGAGAGAGAGAGAGAGAGACAGACAGACAGACAGAGACAGAGAGATAGATAGTTAAAGTATATAGTTAGAAATAGAAAGATAGTTAAAGAGACAGAAAGTTAAAACTAGAGAGAGACACAAACAGGTAAAAAAAGGAAGAGGAATAGAGAGAAAGAGAGAGAGAGAGAGAGAGAGAGAGAGAGTGAGTGAGTGAGCGAGCGAGAGAGAGAGAGAGAGAGAAAAAGAGAGAGAGAGACAGATAGTTAAAATATATAGTTAGAAATAGACAGATAGTTAAAGGGACAGAAAGTTAAAAGTAGAGAGGGAGACAAACAGATAAAAAAGGGGAGGAATAGAGAGAAAGAGAGACAGAGATAGGGTGATAGGGAGAGAGAGAGAGAGAGAGAGAGTGAGAGAGAGAGAGAGAGAGAGAGAGAGAGAGAGAGAGAGAAATACAGGTGGGAGAGGGAGAAAGAGTCAGACAGATAAATAGAGAAAGATAGAGAGCGACAAACATATAAAAAATGAAGAGGAATAAAGAGAAAGAGAGACTGAGAGAGAGTGAGAGAAAGAGTGTCAGACAGATAAGTAGAGAAAGATAGAGAGAGATAAACATATAAAAAAGGAAGAGGAATAAAGAGAAAGAGAAACTGAGAGAGAGAGAGAGAGAGAGAGAGAGAGAGAGATAGTTGTGAGAGGGAGAAAGAGAGTCAGACAGACAAATAGAGACAGATAGAGGGAGACAAACAGATAAAAAGAGGGAGAAGAATAAAGAGAAAAATAGACCGAGATAGACAGAGAGTGAGAAGAGAGACAGAGATAGAGAGAGAGTGAGAAGAGAGGCAGAGAGAGAGAGAGCGGGAGAGACGGGGAAGAGAAAGAGAAAGAGAGATATAAATTAGAGGAGAGACATTTGGTTGAACAATTTAAAAACTAATATTTTTGTACTATGTCGACTCCAACCATACTGGTCAGCTTATTCTCGCTTGTTTAATCTGTGATACACATTTCTAATTTTCTATATGAATACCGGAATCAGAAACAGAATTTTTTTTATCTTAAAAACTCTCTCTCTCACTCTCTCTCTCTCTCTCTCTCTCCCTTTAAAATATACACATATTGATGTACGATTTTGAGGAAATAAAGTGTAATTGAATATCATCATTTCAACACTTTGATCATCTCCTTGATCCTGGTCCGCTTGTTCTCGCTGGTTTTGCCTGTCGGATGCATGCGACAATATTCTTCCAAGTTTGGCATTTGGTCTGTGGTATCATGATTTTTTATAAGTTAGATCTTCCAGATCAATCTACATGCATCACCTTCAGATAGAATTGAGTTAGAGGATCCGCAGAAATTTCCTCCACAAGTTTCAAAAAAGAAGCCAAATTTCCAAAATTTCTGTAATAGGGGGCAAATACGACGGAGTGACTTTCCAGGGTTGAAAAGAGGATGAGGAAATATTCCGATTCCACCTCTTGGAAAATTATCTAACTCGGTTGCCATTTTGGAACGTTTTATCTTCGATGCCGTGTACGGACAATTTTGGCACTAACCGATAATACTTTGTACAAAGTGGAATCCGTCGAATTACCACACTTTTGCGGCCAATCCTTGGACCAATAAATAAAATGAGTGTTGGCAGATTCTATTGATAAAAGATTTTGATAAAGCCAAATTGAAAAAATCAAAAAACATTTATCTTTGATGCAGCAGATACAGCACCGTTGTGCGTGTGTATTCATGAAAATTCCTCAATTGTTAGTTTTGCAGTGGGTGTTCAGACATCGCTAGCTATCGTTTAAAATCATCATGATGTTAAATAACCGTGACCGGCCTGTTCATTTGATGATGAGGTGTATTTTAGCGAACGGTCCAAGGAACTTCAAATATATTTACTTTCTTGGTATACGTTTGAAATGTTTTTTTTTAATGAAGCCTAAAAGCTATGAAATATTATGTCAATCAAGATTTTGTCATTTCTTTTATTTTTCGATATTTCATTATTTACATTATTGCTATTTCTAACCATAAGACCGTGAGATAATATCGGGAATTTCAAAGTATCAAGGAATTTTTCCATAATTTCATTCTTACGATAACATACATACACAAAAAACAAGAACTAAGAACTACAAAAAACGAACATACAAACAAACACACTTTCTCTCTATGCATTTTTCAAAAACAAACACCAAAGCAACAGAGAAAACAAACAATCAACACACACATGCATTAAAAATAACAAAACTAATAAATACTTATGAGAACACACAAACAAACTCGCCAATTCGTTTTCTTTTCTCTCTTTTTTACTCACTTTTCTTTCTTATCTTGTTCAATATACATAAAACAAATTCACTAGATCTTTTTCTTTTCTCTCTTCTTTTCTTTCTTCTCTTGTACAATATACATAAAAACAAACTCACTAGATCTTTTTCTTTTCTGTATTCTTCTCCTTCTTTTCTTTCTTCTCTTATTCAATATACATAAAAACTAACTCACTAGATCTTTTTCTTTTCTCTTTTCTTCTCTCTTTTTTCTTTGTTCTCTTGTTCAATATACGTAAAACAAACTCACTAGACCTTTTCCTTTTCTCTCTTCTTCTCCATCTTCTTTTCTTTCTTCTCTTGTTCAGTATACATAAAAAAACTCACTAGATCTTTTTCTTTTCTCTCTTCTTCTCCTTCTTTTCTTAAAACAATATTCAATGATAAAATCTCTCTCTCTTTCGTGAATTGTAAGAGAGGTCGTTAGCAACCTAAATTTGCTAACTTTTTAAAACAGAACGATGTTCATTTATTTATTCTCTATCTATCTCCATTTCTCGGTCTCTCTTCATCTTTCTCTCTCTCTCTCTCTCTCTCACTCTTTCTTTCTCTTTCTCGTGAATTGTAAGAGAGGTCGTTAGCAACCTGAATTTGCTTGATTTTTGAAATAAAATTATATTCTTTTATTTCTTAATTATCTCTCCCTATATTTCTATATATTTCTATCGCTCTCTCTTTCTCTTGTCTCCCCCTTTCTATTTATCTATATACCCCTTTCTATCTACATCCATAACTCCATTATCTATCTTTATATATCTACCTGCTTTTATCTATTTTTATCACTTTCATTATACCTCTCTCTCTGTCTCTATTTCACTGCTTCTGTTTTTCTTTCTTTCTTTCTTTCTCTCTCTCTCTCTCTCTCTCTCTCTCTCTCTCTCTCTTTTTTCTCTCTTCTTCAAGGCAAACCTAACCCAGCATAAAAACACGCTCTGCTCTCTCGCACACTCTCTCATACCACCTGATACAGATTTTAGTAAATTCAATATCCAATAAATAAATTTTTATCTTTTCGAACAATTTTTCACAAAGTATGAAATGTCTTCACGTCAATATTCAATTGTTTATATGGCGGCAAGAAATTTTTTGAAAACTTGTTCAATCAGATCGAACGTTACGAAAATCCATTGGCACAAAAATATGCAAATTAATGTTTTAACATTGCTATGTTAATGATTTTACAAACTTACATAAATCACTGTATTTACTCAAAATAACACGGTTGGATTTTGAGTTTGGAAATGTTTTAATAATTCACTCGAACTAGAATACTACGACGTATATGAAATTTGGAAGGCTGATTCCTAAGGACCATAAATTTCTTATTTTTATTTCAATCATTGTCATAATCCACCTTTTAAATATTATTTAAGGTGGATTCGTAAAGACAATATTGGCTTTTTTGTGAACCTTACGATTGTGTGATATGAAAATGTTAAAAGTTTACTTACTTACTCAATAATTTGGTTTATAATATTTTAAATTCTCGAATTATATTGAACTTTTTTTGCAATTTGATCAACCCTGGTAAATTATTTTATATGTTGAATTTGATTGATCAGATTTCTAATCAATTTAGCATTATCAAGGTTTTAGGTATTTTGGTTGTGTTTTTGGTCTCGAGTTCTTTTTCTCCGCGTTAGAATCGTACATTCTCACCTAGAGATGTCTTTTCCACCTGAAGACATGCCATTTGATTTGTCCATTGAGGTCAGAATATACCACATAATTTTTGTGGTAATTTCAACTTCGAATATTATCATTTCTCATTTGGCCCGGTGTTTCCGAATGAGCATAAAATTTGAAATTTCAAGGATCCACGTTATCTCGGCACTGATCTGTCACCGTCGTTTGTTTGCCCTCGGACGGTTTTTATCAGTGCTACCCGGCGGGCTCCTCTCCTCCGCAGATAACGGCGACTTTTTTCTTGATTTGTGGCTGATTTAAGCTACAAGCAAACACCCGTATTTACGAGGAAAGGAAATGAGACACACAAATCAGTAAACGCGTCTCAATTAGCGAGTTTCGGCCTCGATTCAAATTCACCGATTGCACGGCGAGACAACCCGGACCACGGGGACAAACAGATGAGAAACTAACGGAAACGTTTTGATTGTAGAGATTTTTAAATAACTGCTATGATCTAGTAATAAAGACATAATCTAATGATGGAATCTGATTAGTGCAAAGCTATCGGCCTTGGGTGACCCCATCACGGCCCCGAACCGACAAACGTTACAACATTTGTTGAGATTTTTTAAAAATTAATAATGTAAACAAAAAACGATTTACAACAATAAGTGAGTGATCGTCATTGATTTCGACATTAATTTATATTTATTTATAGCGGAACGTAATAGGGTGAAAACAAAAATATACCCCATTAAAAATAAACGATTACTGAATTCTGAATGTACATTCAAAATTTCAGGAATGAATGATAAAATTGATTTAGTCTACTCTCTCCTCTCCTCGCATCTTCTTTTATTTATTTGAGTTTATCACACTGACCACTCTGCTTGGAGTGGAGAAAAGAGGTGTGTGTGACGTGAGAGTGAGCAACGAACATGCAACGTATTTGTTCTTTTATGTGCGCATTTGTTTTGGACTGTTTTATTTGTTGTTGTTTGACAGTTGTACATCACTTTTGTTTGAATATCTGGGTAGGTAGCAGTACATTTTTCCATCTTTCTGTCCTCTGTCTATCTCACTCTCTCTCTTCCTCTCTCCCTCTCTATTCTCTCTCGGTCTCCCTGTCTTTATAACCCTGTTTGTTGTTTGTTTCTGTATCTCTATTTATCTCGTTTTCTTTCGGCCTGTCACTCTCTCTCTCTCTCTCTCCCTCCATCTCTCTGTTTATCTTATTCATGTACAGTATACAGGTATATTGAAATAAAGATGAAGCCTTGTAGGTGATCCCCGATCTCTTTATTTCAATATTTACCAAGAATGCCGTATTACACTCAACGATAGTCATAGGTATACTATTATTATCCAACTGTCTCTTTATTCATTCACCTATTCTATGTACAGCCATCTACCTTTCTTTCTTTAAATCACATTCTCTCTCTCTCTCTCTCTCTCTCTCTCTCTCTCTTTCTCTCTTTTTCTTTCTTTCTCTTTCTCACTCACTCACTCACTCACCCCATCTCACTCTCTCCCCCTCGAACTCTCTCCTCAAAATCATGTTCTATCTCTCTCTCTCTCTCTTTTCTCTCTCACTCACTCACTCTCCCTCTCTCTCTTTCTTTCTTTCTTTCTTTCTCTCTCTTTCTCACTCACTCACTCTCCCATCTCACTCACTCACTTACTCTCTCTCTCTCTCTCACACTCTCTACATCTCACTCTCTCCCCCTCGAACTATCTTCCTCAAAATCATGTTCTATCACTCTCTCTCTCTCACTCTTCCTTTATTTCTCTTTCTCTCTCTTTCTCACTCACTCACTCACTCTCCCATCTCACTCTCTCCCCCACGAACTCTCTTCCTCAAAATCATGTTCTATCTCTATCTCTCTCTCTCTCTCTCTTTTCTCTCTCTCTCATCCACTCAATCTCTCACTCACTCTTTCTTTCCCTCCTTTTCATTGTTTGTATGGAACACATTGATTAACTTGCCAATTGCTTTTGTTTTAATTATCAATTACTTTAGTGCCTTTGGCCTACAGTAGATAATTTATATATACCGTACTTTTTCTGTCAAGTAACATAATTTATCATTTCTATTTGATATTTTATGCACATATATTTTAAATAATTAAAAAAGCAGGTTTTTTTTCGTCAATAATTCATTTTGTCTTACTTGAGAAGTTCAATTCTTGGATTTTACTCCAAGGTTAACTCTTAAAGGGAAATGGCTCATCGTAAATATAATAAAAAATTATATTAAATTTAATATAATTATCTTAAAATTATAATAAAAAATATATATAAATAAAAAAATGAATAAATCATTAACGTTTGCATATATTGCAAAAGTAGATTGTTTAAAATGGCAATTGGTAATTTAACTTTTAATTTATCTAATACAATGATGCTTTTAATAATTTTGTTATAACTAGTTTTGTTGTTGTGTTATAGGGATTATAATCCTTCCTCGCCGCTCTACAGATCTCCTTACGTCCCCTACATCCACGAGGAGCTGGTTCCAGCCTCCCAGGCGATCCCTGGGCCGGGGCCGGGTCACGACTGGGAGCGGGCCCTCTCCGGCGGGCCCTCGTTCGAGAAGAAAGCACCTTCCGCTTCGGGCAAGGAGCAGAGGATACGACGGCCGATGAACGCCTTCATGGTCTGGGCGAAAGTCGAGAGGAAAAAGCTCGCCGACGAGAACCCGGACCTCCACAACGCCGACCTGTCCAAAATGCTAGGTAAGTGACATCAAACAAACGTTTTACTGCAAAGGAAAGCTACGCAACTTTTATGCATCTCGTGGGATTGAATGTTAGCTCTAAAACGAACCAAGTTAGTTACCAAGTTAACTTGATAGTGCAGGGATGCTTCTCAGATGTGTTATCCAAGAAGACAAGAATAATAATCACTTAATTATTGCTTGTAGTTTTGTTTCCCTGTTGTTTCCACTTTTGGTGGTTATTTCGGTTCATTTGACTTTTTAAAAAAAATTATTTTTTAAAACTATTATTTCTTAAAGAAAGACACGTTGACAAGGATGGACACTATTAGAAAATTAGGTGGTAAGTTCCTCGGGTAGAGAGATTTTGCTGATAAAATTGGTCCATTTGCATCTTTCATTTGTGAGATAATTGTGAGATATCCGCTAGGTCTGCTGCAAGGTGAAACTGTACCACAAATCTTCCGATCCTTTGTATATCAGTTGTTGACAGAAGAAGACCGTCGACTAACTACTAAAGTTCGACTCTAACAAAATGAAGGCAGATATTGATTGATCTGTGATGATCAAATTTCAGATTTATCACCTCGCAGACATCATCGCATCTTATAATACATATTAGTTTTTTATTTAATATTTTTATTACAATGTGTAATTTTATTTACTCCATGAAATGAGTTGAATTTACAAATGACATGGATCATGGATGATAGGAGTTAACGTGGTTTTTTTCCCAACTATATGCGAGGAATGATCCTCGTTTAGTAGGTCACAAGGCCATCTCTTCTGTTTGTTTGGTGGGATTTAAGGGTGGTCTCTATTGGATAAGAATTGGTGTGGGAGGAGGGTTTTGTGAAAGTGCAAGATGTTTTGGGAATTATTTTTTGCTCGAAAGGGATTTCGAGGTCATTATGAAGAATGTCGTTGGAGACGTAGTGATCCTGAGGACTTTGGACTTTTGGACGGATTAGCGGTGCCCCGCAGTTCTAGTCCGTATGTCCAAATTGTTTTTTGTAATATCTTGTAGATTGTCAGTTAGTTTTTCGTTGAAAGTTAGATTTGTGTGACATTTTAAATGCCTGTCGTTTTAGTCGTGTGGGTTGCAGGTTAGTGGTTTCTATTGGATGAGGATTGGGGTGGGTTTTGTGAAAGTGCAAAACATTTTGGGGATTATTTTTTGCTCGAACGGGATTTCGATGTCATAATGAAGAATGTTGTTGGAGACGTAGTGATTCTGAGGACTTTGGACTTTTGGACGGATTAGCGGTGCCCCGCAGTTCTAGTCCGTTTGTCCAGATTGGTTTTTGTAATATCTTGAAGATTGTCAGTTAGTTTTTCGTTGAAAATCAGATTTGCGTGACATTTTAAATGCCTGCCGTTTTATTCGTGTGGATTGCAGGTTAGTGGTTTCTATTGGATAAGGAATGGTGGGTTTGGTGAAATTGCAAAACGTATTGGGGATTATTTTTGCTCGAACTGGGGATTTCGATGTCATAATGAAGAATGTTGTTGGAGACGTAGTGATTCTGAGGACTTTGGATTGTAAGGACTGTATTTCTTGGATTTTGGACGGATTAGCGGTGCCCCGCAGTTCTAGACCGTATGTCCAGATTGGTTTCTGTAACGTCTTGTAGATTGTCAGTTAGTTTTTCGTTGAAAGTTAGATTTGCGTTACATTTTAAATTCCTGTCGTTTCAGTCGTGAGGGTTCCAGGTTGGTCTTGCGTCTTGATAATACCCAAGGTAGCTATCGCAGTAGGTTTTTTGGATGGGAGGGCTATTGAGGACTGTTATATGAGGGTTTTTCTTCAAAGGGTAATGGGTGCTTTTGCTGTCATCAAATTTTATACGGTAGTGCTCCTTTCAGCTACTTGTAGAACACGTGCCTGGAACTCCTCCAAAGCAATTGTGGTATCAGGTTTAAATACATAAATAAATAGCCTGATCGTTTTGATCACTCTGTCTTATTTTCACTACTTTCAGACATTATCTGGGTGTTATTTGGTAAATGGCACTTGGGAAAACTTGAAGACTATCGAATAGTCAACCTCGCATCATACTTCACTTCTTTCGACCTAAGAAACTGATCTAATTCTTCTCATGTTCGTGAAATGCTTTATAGATTTTAAACCGTTTTCAATTGATGTTTTTCAAACGGTTATTCGCTAATAAAATCAATAAATGAACGATTATTCCTAAAATTAGTCGAGATAAACGGCCAAGTCTGGAAAGGTCCGCTGCGTCACTTATCGCCGTACCGCATCCAAGCCGTTATCAATTATCGTATTATCAACGTAAACACAACAACGTCAGCCCACTATTTTGATTATTTGACTATTGTTTTGGAAAATAACGAAACGGTTCATTCATAAACGAAGGAAACAAATTTAAAAAACGAATTACGAACCTACAACGATGGTAAATGTACAATCTATCTCGAAGTGTACAAATAGCAAACAGTTTAACAGAAAGCAATGACTTAAAACAAATAATTAAACAACAAGAAACGAGGTCAATTTGCTCTGAAAACTATCTCGCTCAGGAACAACGCACTCCAGCTTTTTAAAATAAAAACCGAAAAATGTTTAAATGAAATGTATCTATGTAGATATAAATAAATATATTTACAATATAACAATGATAAAATTCGTATTCAACCCTCATTCAGATTGACTAGAAATACCGAATAATCTTGGTATATACCTTTACAAAAATTATTACCAAATACGAGCCAGTTGAGAGAACATAGAACTGCAATGTAGAAATAATTAATTAAATGATTATTTGGAGATCGTGGGATGCGGACTGGTGTGAGGTAGGTTTTAGAAAAACATTTTCTTTATCGTGCCAATGTTTCGATATTTATTGAGATCATCTTCAGATACAATAGATATAAATACTTGTAAAATGTAGAAAAAAATGAATTTGTACAATGCAATTTTTAAATTTTATCAAAGTATTTGTACTCACTCAAAGTGTTTGTTTTCTGTGTAGATGTGTCATTCTTATGTGTCGTTTTTTTCCCATATCTGACATGTATTTGTAAAATTTAAACAACATTTATAAATCCCAGGCCTGAAGATGATCTCAATAAAGATCGAAACGTCGGCACGATAAAGAAAATGTTTTTCTAAAATCTACGTCTCACCAGACCTCTCCTCACGATCTCCAAATAATCATCGGCTAACGGTCACTAAACACCACACATAATTAATTAATTTTCTTGTTTTTATTTGCTTTAAAAGACCCATTATTGTAGTATTCTTGTTTAGTGTACAGTCCAAAGAGAGAGGAAATCGAATTAATAATTAAGGACTTGATCCAATTTTGATCAATTTGGGGAGAACCTTCATTTTGAATCTCTTTTTAAGAAATGAACGGTGTATTTCATTTTAAAAATTATGTTCTAAATCATGTCTTTATTAATGAATAGACTACATTTTCTAAAGGAGCCGAGGCTTCATATTTGCTAAAATTGTCGACCTTGTTCTGAAACTTGATATTCAAGCCTAGAAATTTCCAAATTTAATGATTATATGAAGAAAAGAAATTGCACTGAAATAAGTAAAAAAATAATAGTTAATCATTACTGATTACTGATATGCTGAAATCTGCACATGCACGAACACACATACACATATTTTATAGCTGTCGTATACTACAATAATTATGATCCCTTTGAGTTAATAAAAGATAAATAAACTTTTCAAATGAAGGCAGAAATTTGTTAAATAGGGACTCTTTGCCAAGTACATGTTGGAACTTTGAAAGTGCTTAGTCGCTTAGTTTCCGCGCCTGCAGGTTCTTTTCCTTCCTGGGACCGAGGTTGAGCCGCAAGGGTTTCCACAGCTAGTTCATTTCAGCCTCCAACGTAATCAGCCTCCCATTCATACTCTGACACATTGTTAAATACATTCTTTCTTATTTACATTCCATTCACTCAGTTAGGGAAGTGGAACACGAGATATTACTCCGTTATACTTCACATTCATTATATAACAACTAATTGAGGGTTGATGGGGTACTCAATATTCCGCCACTGGCCTTAACACACTGCACATTCTCGCTAATAAATACATTCACTCTTAACATACACTAGGACAGAAAAATTTCACTCGATGCTGTGCTCAAACACGATTCTCATAACAGGTGTCAATCTTACACGCTCTCTATTTGGAGCCAAGAAATCGTACCCGAAGTACGTGAGACATTCAGCAATCTTTCCCTATATGCCAGAGACATAACAGGCATTGGCCCAAAAGTAAATGTCCGCATGTCAACCTCGTATGGCCTATTCTTAATCGGGTGAGAATGACCCTGCTTCTACGATTCAGGTCCTGCGAGGGCCAACTATCGACAGTGCTTCTAATACGCAAAAGCTTTTCAAATTAAAAATAAATTTTGCCTCAATTAATAGTTTTTTCTCATCGGTCAGCCAATCAAATTAAGTTCGTGATAAAGGCTTTAATCCAGAAGCAAGTGTCCTCCAGTCGGCCTCGCATGGCCTATTCTTAAGCGGGTGAGGATGACCTTGTTTCTACGATTCAGGTACTGCGAGGGCCATCTATCGACAATGGTTCTGATACGCAAAAGCTTTTAAAATTAAAAATAAATTTTGATTCAATTAATAGTTTTTTCTCATCGGACAGCCAATCAAATTAAGTTCGTGATAAAGACTGCTTTAAAATTGTGTGCGGGTTATTACAAATGAAATTTTAGTTTTTACTTATCAAGAGAATTTTTTTCATCAAAATTGGACACGATGATTCGGCCATTTTGATCACACAAAATAGTGTATCAATAAAGAACTTTATGGTACTTTGCTAGCTTTACCAGAAGTCTTTTCAAGGTGACTGCCATAAAATGAGCAAGCATATGCTTTACAGTTAGTCTTTACTTTTTATAATTTATAAAATGGATTTAGATTCAAAGATAAGTCAATTGATAGAAGTAGTTGAAAGGTTATTAGGGTACTTTGAGTCTACTTTTATTACTTTCTTAACTTACCTAGTTACGTCCTTAACAGAAGTTGAAAGATTGCTTTTGTCGAATTTTCCTCGAACTTACCTTCTTCTTTCTTGACGAAATGTCCAGACTGATTTTCCTCCTTTTTCCCTTCTAGGACAAACGGAACCGAAATATTTCTCCCCCGACCATCGCGGTTTTTGCCCTTCCTGCAGGGGAAATGTTTAATAACAACACCATGGGAAAATGAACCGCGGGAAATGGGTCTTGGGAATCTTTTCTCCCGTTTTCCCTGGGGGAAAGGGCGTACCAAGTTACGCAAAATCCCCAGGAGGGAAAGACACACGCACGTATTTTTTTTCTTTTTTTTTTAAGTAGTGTAATTAGAAAATTACAAGGTCCGGTGAAATCGTACGAATTCATTAAGGGTTCGCTTTTTTGAGAACGCTTGATATGCGGATTAATCATTTTTGGCGGGGGAGGGCAAAAGGTTGTTGAGACTAAGCATTCAACTTAGTAAATTTTATGGCAGATTGTTTAAAATAGGTTCCTTAAGTTTGTGTAAGTTCTAAAAGCAGTGGTACAAAGTCCTCAGAGTAAATGTTTATTTCTTTTCTCCTTTCTTTTTGTTTTTCTAGTTTGTTTTGTTTTTTTCATTTTAGGGTTTGGTATCTGATTTTTGTACTTCTTCCCCCCAGATGTGGAAAGGAAGAAAGTAGCATTCAATAGGAGCAAGAGTTGTTTTTTTACCAACCATAACTTCCCATTTCTTTCCAGTCTTTCTTTGTGCTTCTGGCACGTCTGTTTGTTAATTCCGAGCTCGAATTTCCCATTCGGGTGCCGGGGGTTTAATGAATTCCGAATGAGTCCCTTCAGCGGAAACAAGGCAGGAAGTGACTCTCGGAGCTCCAGAGATCCCCCCGCCACGATAAAAAGTCAGGGGCGAAGAAGCTCCTCGCCCAGAGACAGGTGCTACACGCCGAAAACTCTTTTCCGGGGGCCGGACGCTAATTTTAATAAACGATATTTAAGTCCGGCCAGGGACTTTCTCACGGGAACGAGGAAGGACGGTGTAAGGTCAATGCTTCCAATTTGTCAAAAACAATAGCCATAAAATACTTTCTATAATTATAAACAAAAATAATTATAAATAAAACACGATAATGTATAAAAATACCATCTTCTAACATAACAGCCCCATTTAGTATAACAGCATCCACCTAAGTTTAAAATCCCACTACAAACATGGTCAGTATCGTATACAACGAAACATACTCATAAAATTAAAAAAAAATATCACGATTTATTGAAAACAATGAAAGACCTTCTCATAAAAAATACTTTACGATGTGCTTCCGTTGATTGTCGAGGAATCGACGTCCATGAATCATCCACCACTGTTAACATATTACAAGAAAAAACAATATTAATTATTTTTAGGGTTGGTTAGGGATGGTAAAATGTCGAAAACCACGTTGACTTATTCACCACCGAATTATACAGGGTGTTCTGCTACTCGTGTTACAAACTTTCCCAGTAGATTCTACGTTCAAAATGGAACGAAAAACTCCTAATTAACTATCTTCCAAATCTCAACAGTTTCGGAGTTATTCTCCTTTTTCTGATTTTAATATTTCAAGAACTTGCTTCAAATAAAACAATGATAACTCCAAAACTAAAAGGTTTTGACAAATCCGTTGATACCATTGAAAACTACGTTAAATTTCCAATAAGATGTGATCAACACTAAACTTATAAACTTTGGTGAAATATGTGTTTTAGTAGCCAGAACTTTCAACAATTTTTTTTTTCGAAGTTGAAAAAATTACTATCGTGATTCTAAACTACTATTTCCAAACCTAGAGGCCAGCAAATTTCAGAAAACGTACTCAATTTAATATTCTTTTTAGTGGTGTAATTGCTTTTTTAATTACTTTGTTCAAAGATGAAGAAATTGATGAAGGAAAGGAGAAAACCGTCGTGGTTGACGGATTGGTAAGGTCGAAAGATTAATAATAATAAAAAATAAAAAAACCTTACCAATCCGTCAACCACGGTTTTTTCCTTTCCTTCATCAATTTCTTCATCTTTTTAAAAAAAACTACTTAAAAAGCAATTAAACCACTAAAAAGGATATTAAATGGAGTACTTTTTCTGAAATTTGCTGGTCTCTAGGTTTGGAAATAGTAGTTTAGAATCGCCGTAGTAACATTTTCAACATTGACAAAAAAAAATTATTTTTCAAAGTCCTGGCTACAAAAACGTTTATTTAACCAACGTTTACAAATTTAGTATTAATCACATCTTATTGGAAATTTAACGTAGTTATCAATGGTATCAACGGTTTGTCCAAAACTTTATAGATTTCGGGTTATCATTGTTTATTTGAAGCAAGGGCATGAAATCTTAAAAAATCAGAAAAAGGGGAATAACTCCGAAACTGTTGAGATTCGGACCAAAGTCAATTAAGATTTTTTGGTTGCATTTTGAATGTAGAATCTACTGACAAAGTTTGTAACACGAGTAGCCGAACACCCTGTATATAATTAAATTATTTCATTACTGCTAAGGCTTACAATGAGCCGTGTACTTAGAATTGGGTGATAACCCAGTTGCTTGTTCGTCTCGCACCTGGCTATTCTCGTATCGCCTGGTTTACGTTTCACTCATTCACGTTTCTGCTTCATGCCATCTTCAGTGTGGAATTGTATATCGTAAAATTAAACATATGTATAATAAGATAACAATTTTCATTTCAATATATATACATTTCTCCTCCGATCATTTGGCAGACCTTGTAAACTAAATTGGCATATTCTTTATTTTGGGGTTTCTTGTTCGGTGGTTTGTCTCCGCGTTGGTTAGAAGGAAAACCTTGTATAGAGTTGAAACGTGGCTAAGTCTGATGACCAATCATCCAAAGAGCAAGTAAACCAGCAAGAATAATAGACAGACACTGTTTGGACACTTTTCTTTTCGAGGTATACTGTATAAATATAGTTTAGTCGGTTGCGATCATCTTGGTCTGTCTGCCTTCGGTTTTGATCAGTCGAGTCCTTCTATAAATCTGTAAAACCTGAAAATCAGTGAGATGATGAATGAAATGATGCGAGACAACTGCAGGTCCTAAAAGTCGCAGTCCCTAATTTATTTTGTTGTATTTTTTTTTTTTTTGACATCTACAATCCCTTGTCTGTGTGTTATTCTGTCAGTTGCGTCCATTTATATTTTCGTAAAATGAAGAAAACCAGCGGATATAGACAAACAGATTGATCCAAGACTATAAACGCCTGCATTTTATAATTCAAACGCGTTTCAGTATCTTCAGTGGTCGGTCTGTGAGTTATTCCGTCTGTCATGTCCATTTTATGCTTTTATAAAATGGTAAAAACTGGCGAGCACAGACAGACTGTTGATCCGAGTCTATAAAGGCCTGCATTTTGTAAGTCAAACGCGTTTTAAGTGTTTTTATAATCACAGTGGTGTGTCTGTGTGTTATTGCGTCCGTCCTGTCCCTTTTAAGCTTTCGTAAAATGACAGGAACAAGAGAAAATAAGCTGACATGTAAATCGTCGCAAAAATATACGTAAGACGCATTTAGGTGTTATGACATCCTCATTAGTTCTTGTGTTATTAGCCAGTCGTGTCCTTTTCGCATCAGATTGTAATAAAATTTGACAATTTTTCCTTTCCCCAGTGGTCTGTACGCTTGTTATTTTGCCAACAGTGTCCCTTTTTCAAAAATGTTTAACATGTCCGAAGTCCGTCGATTGCAAAAACCAGAGAGAATTGGCCAACCAGTTGCTATCGACATGGAAATTTTGTCGTTTGTTGATTTCTATCCCAGTAGTTTTGTTTGCGTAGTTCTTCGTCAGTCGTGCCCCTCTTATAAATTTCATAAATTGATAAGTCTGAAGATCCTAATGCAAGCAATAACCAGGGTGTAATATATAACTTTTCACTTCATCAGTGGTTTGTCTGCGTATTATACCAGATGCCGAAAATGACCACAGTTGATCGAAAACCACCAAAATAAAGTTATGCAGTATACCAAAACTTATGGTAGCGATCTTCACCAGACGAACCAAGCATTTCTTGTAATTATTTCTATCCGTATTAATATTTTGTTTTTGTATTTTAAAAACACCGTCCGTATTGTGTTCATGGCTTTTTGCTTCAGTCAAATGGGTTCCTACTATACCATTACAATAATGATTGTCTGCCCTGTTCCTCCCTATATGTAGTTCTCCTTCCTGGAGAAAGGAAAAATTATGCAGCCCCCTCTTTTCAATTATTCCTATGGAGTCTCCATAAAAAGAGGAGAATAGTAGCAAAGGTGATCAGTTATGATCGAGCTGGCCTCACGTTAAATCTAAACTGAACGAGAACAAAACTTGGTCTGCGAATATTTAACAATCGTTTTACACAAAAAAATAAAGATTTGAATTTGTTTTAACTATGTGCGTAAATTAAGCGTGTTTTTGTTTTGAATATTTGTCAAATCCAAAAGGTAAAAATTGGAATTGAAGAGATTGAAGATGTGGTCTTTGTTTTTGAAGTGGTCGCGTCGACTGGATTATTTTAGGCGGCGAGGTCCTCCTTTCGTGGTGTGAAAAACCGTGTCGAATCCCGGGACGGCTTTTCGAAGGAGGTTCAATCCGCTTTTTTTCCCGTTTCGAAGGTCCGAGGAGGTTTTTTCACTTTTCTCCCCGTCCCGGGACTAACGGGGAGCCGATTTCTGCCCAGTCACTACGGGCGCTCTTTTTTCGGACGGGCAGGATTCCGGGGGGGGAAAAGGCACGGGGTCACCTTCGCCCTGGGAGATGTTTCCTCCCGGAAATAAAACACGGCTGGAATAAAACAGCACATTGATTTGATGAAATCCGAGCGAAGGTACCGTGAAAGGAAAACCACTCAAGAAATGTACATCCTTACAAACGTTCAACTTCCTTTGCCGACCCAACATCTTAAAAACATACATTATTCCAAAATTTCTAACAAAATTCACATGATGGCAACACTCCCTAATATTAAGGTCCTCGACTGCTGTGAATTTTCTAAAAGGTTCACATAGACACTGCTATGATCTAACGCATAAGTTGCGTAAAATCTTAAAAAAAGAAAACAGAAAACAATATAAACTCTCACAGACTGGAAATCATTAAGCCTCTTCACTTGTGCAACAGTCGCTAATAAAGGATCGCCCAATTTGAATAAAGTCACACTATAAAAACTGTAAAATTCTACTTGGGAACCATTTTCTAAGATGATAGCATCACAAGTAAATCATCATCACTATACCGGAGTCGACCTCCGCCGCCGACAAGTTGTTTTGTCAAAACGAAGACAGTGGAAAATAATCGTTGTAGGTTAACCTACAAATCGCCTATTAATTTCTTGAAGATAGGAAAATATAGTTCAATAAGAAAAATCCTTTCGTTCCAACTATCACACCCAGAAAATAAAAATTCCATTCCAATTTCAAATCTAAATCCTTAAGACACTGTGCTTCAAGATGAGACGAAAATCTTAGGCAAATTAATGCATCCTGATTAGTACGAAATCGCCAAATTAATAAACAATTAATATTTTAAAATGGCTTAAAATAAAGTAGACAATTTTGAAGAAATACAATCTGGGAAAATTCGTCCAAAAAGCAACTGTCTTCTGAACCTGAGACAGAGGTCATCATTTCGTCACTGCTACCAGATAATTATGAAAGCCCGAACATTCAAATTTAAAATTGTTCCTCCAATAGATCAATTATAGCAGAAATTTAAAACAAAATTAAATATCTGTTTTAAATAAATTTAAAATAAATTAAATGTAAAAACAGAAAGTTTTACAATTAATAAAGTAGTTAAAAAAAAAGAGTTGATTATTTTACCAATATGAGGGATGCTTTACCAAGTTATCTGCTTAACACATATGTGATTATGATTATTTGGTTTTATTTTCACTATTTTTGGGGCTTAAATTTTGTTGTTCCTTACACTTTTAGATTTATTTGTATAGAAAACCCGAACATTCAAATTTAAAATTGTTCCTCCAATAGATCAATTATAGCAGAAATTTAAAATAAATTAAATATATATTTTAAATAAATTGAAAATAAATTAAATTTCTGTTTTAAATGAATGTAAAATAAATTAAATCTAATAACAGAAAATGATACAATTAATAAAGCAGTGCAAAAAAAAACAATAAGGGCAAGTTTTGATTATTTTACCAATATGAGGGATGCTTTTCCAAGTTATCTGCTTAACATATATTTGATTATGATTATTTTGGTTTTATTTTCACTATTTTTGGGGCTTAAATTTTGTTGTTCCTTATACTTTTAGATTTATTTGTATAGAAAGCCCGAACATTCAAATTTAAAATTGTTCCTTCAATAGATCAATTATAGCAGAAATTGAAAATAAATTAAATATCTATTTTAAATAAATTGAAAATAAATTAAATTTCTGTTTTAAATGAATGTAAAATAAATTAAATCTAAAAACAGAAAATGTTACAATTAATAAAGTAGTGCAAAAAAATAAAAAATAAAATAAGGGCGAGTTTTGATTATTTTACCAGTATGAGGGATGCTTTTCCAAGTTATCTGCTTAACTTATATTTGATTAGGATTATTATGGTTTTATTTTCACTATTTTGGGGGCTTAAATTTTGTTGTTTTTACTTTTTTTATTTTTTTATTTTGTTGTGTGGTTTATACTTTTAGATTTATTTGTATTGCTTTAGTTGTATTTTGGTGTTAGAAATCTCCCCGTACCTATTTTATGTTTATTTTGCTTATTGAGGACGTCGGGTCATCGGCATTTTATGTTTTGCAAGGTTTTTAATTGTGTGAAAGACGTGTGAAAATGTGAACAGTTAATGTCTTTGTAATGAGCGTTTTTCGTCCTTTACATATCTAAGTTTTCGAGTCCCCCTCCCTGCTGTACATCGTATGACTTAAGTTGTGAAACTTTTCCCCCGGGTTTCGGGTTTCTGGTTGAATTTAAGCATTAGAAGCCAAAACTGAAAGTAAGACCTCGTAGTGAGTGTATTTCCGCTTGTACACATTTAAGTGTTCAAGTTTTCCGCGACGACTTAGTACGAATTAAGTTGTGAATCGCTGATGAGACACTTCAAACCAACAATATAAATACGGTTCGTTTTTTTTAAGATATCAAAGTTTCAAGTTTTCCCCTCCTTCTGTACGTCGTGAACGTATTCGAGTTAAATTGTCTACGATTTTTCTAGTTTTTTGGTTGACTTTAAACGCTAATCCGTCAGCGAAAATTCACCGTATCTATGAATTTCATGCTTCTGTATGTCGTGAAGCCGTACAACTTGAACTTTCTACTACTTAAGTTGTGGATTTCAAACAAGATATTGTTCGAGTGTGAAAAAACTGTACTCTTTTAATTCGGTTCTTGAGTTTTTAGATAAATTTAAACACTAAAAACCATCAGTGAAAATACGATCGTTACAATGAATGTTTTTTTGTTTTTTTCATCAGTACATATGTAAGTACACAAGTTTTTCCTCCTTGTGTGAAGTCGAACGACAAACTTTTTAAGTCATTTAAGTCATGGATCTCAAACAAGAGATTGTTCAAGGTTGAAACTTGTTTTTTTTTTTCGTTTTTAGATGAATTTAAATAATGGCAATAGTCAGCGAAAATAGGACTTAAGTTGTGGATCTCATATTGTGTTGAATTTAAACACCCGAAACGTCAGCAAAAATATAAACTTTATGAGAGTTTCTTTCAACGGTGGAAATCTATAATTTTCCTCCTTCTGTAGATTGTGAAGCCGTTTAACTTGAACTTACGACCGATTAATTTGTGTATCTCATATGAGAGAGTGTACTAGGATAAAAACTCGTTATCTTTGCAGCTCAAGTCTCGTGTTTTATATGAATTTAAAAATCCCAAACATCAGAAAAAATACGGACTTTGTTAGAGTTTCTTTCATCGGTGGATATCTATAATTTTCCTCCTTCTTGAGATTGTGAAGTCGTTTAACTTGAACTTACGACCGATTAATTTGTGTATCTCATATGAGAGAGTGTACTAGGATAAAAACTCGTTTCTTTGCGGCTCAAGTCTCGTGTTTTATATGAATTTAAACATTCCAAACATTAGTAAAAAAACCGACTTTGTTAGCGTTTCTTTGATCGGTGGATATCTATAATTTTCCTCCTTCTGGGAATTGTGAAGTCGTTTAACTCGAAATTACGACCGATTAATTTGTGTATCTCATATGAGAGAGTGTACTAGGATAAAAATTCGTTATCTTTGCAGCTCGAGTTTCGTTCGTATTTAAACACTCGAAACTGTGAGTGAAAATATGAACTCTGTTGATTTAATAAATATTTTTTCTGCGTAAGTCTAATTTCCTTTTTTCCACATCCTACATATATTTGTTAAATTTAAACAATGTTTGTAAATCCCTGGCCCTGAAGATGATCTCAAATAAAGATCGAAACGTTGGCACGGTAAAGAAAATGTTTTTTTAAACCTACGTCACACCAGACCGCATTTCACGATCACACATTAATAAATAATATAAATTCTATAAAATAAAAATTATTCGAAGATTAAAATAAAGATTTTGGACTGTTTTTCTTTCCATCCATATTTTTCTCACCTATATCTGCAAAACATTGTTGACATGGTCTAAAATAAAAAAAAAATCACCTTTCCCAATCTTGTAATAATTTAGAATTTGGATAAAATCCAGGGAGCCCACGTCATTTTTAAAAATTTTCAAAAAATGTCTAATTTGTATTGCTGTAGTAATTTATATTCAATGACTTTAAAGGATACTTTCATCGAATCAGAATTGACTAGAAAAACAAAACTTAAAACTTAGTTAATAAAATAATAAACTTAACTTTATATTGAAAACGTATTTTGGTTTTTGTAACAATCCTTGCCTACATAAAATCCAAAAAATAAACCGATTCGTAAATAACTTTCAAATACATGCACAACATAGGGAGAAAACATTTTTTTAAATATTTAAAATATCTTTTAAAAAGATTCTCGGTGTTTATCCAATATTTTTCCTATATATATTACCTAGTATCACCAAGAAAGGTTTCACTAAAATCGTTGATCCCTCGTCCATATCCTGAGTGAATTAAAGTTAATTAGTCGAAAGTTAAAGTAAGTTTTCAAATTTTCCTTCTACAGTACTTCGTAAGCCGTGCACTTGATTTCAAGTATGTTGAGATGAAAATTTTAGTATGTAAAGATGAAGTAAGATTAAAATCTGTTCTCTTCGTAGCCATCTTAGTTTTTGTTCGAATTTAAAGACTTGAAATCTTCAGTGACTTGGATGTGCGTTCTTTGGAACATAAAAACCTATAGTACATCATGAAGATTGGATGAATTAAAAGCAACCGATTTTAATTATACGCTACCATTCTTTTCCCAAATATATTTATTTATGATGATGACGCAGACTAGAAAGTGGAGGTTTATGTTTGCTAAGCACTACAGCCTTCTGGATAATTGTACTTTCCTATTTCCTTAGTTCAGTCGGTTGATTCGATCCTTTGAAGAAGTACAAGTTGATACAATTCCTTTCCCTGGGTTTTCTTTGTATCCCAGGTTATGTCTTCATAGTGCGGTTGATTCGATTCACATTCGAAGATGGGTGGCTTTTTCTTCCTCCTCGTTGCATGATCTACAAATGGGATAATAATTATAATCATTAAATATATTCATGTTGTGAGGATGTTTTCTCAGTGACCGGTAAGTAGTCCTATGACTCCTTTAAGTTTAGCTATCTCAGTGGCAGTGAGTTTACTGTGTCTAGCACCTCTAGAGTTTATCCACTTCTCCTTTTTTGAATCCTTAATGTTTTTATTACCCCGGTCTTGCACACCCTCTGGCCAGTGTGTCTGTCTTGTCGTCACCCAAAATTCCTTTTTGTCCTGTCACCCAACTCTAGTGGGGCTATTGTGTTTCCCCAGGTTTTGGAGATTTTGTATGCATTCACTAATTTCGATGTGATTTTTTTTTACATGCTAAACCCCAACCGTTACACATCAAGGCAGACATTTATGGAACAAATCGATCAAAAAACGACTACAAAATGGTTGTCTGGTGTGACAGACAAAAAAACCGTGAAAAACGAGCCTCGTGCCTCCAATTACGAGATGACTGTAAACAGTAAAAATTACAGGGTGCCGCCTTCAAAATCCGCCCTTCCCCATTTATTCTTTATTATTGGTATGGGGAGAATAATAGGTGGAGAGACCGGCAATTATTTCGGCCCGGACGGCAATCACGAATCCATTCATGATTCTGTACGGATTTGTCTCCGGCGCGCTCTTTGTTTGATCGCCGGCTCGCGGATGTCTCTTGACGGCGGAGGGCTGCCCGGAAGATCGATTTTTCGCTCGGAGAAAGAAAAGAAACGTCGAACACGGACAATTATGGGCATGTGACAATATTATGATTTTTTTTCAAGTTCACCGGTCAAAAAAAACAAAACATGCAAATATGCCATTTTATATAAATTGCCCTATTGAGTTAGTTTTTATAATTTATGAACCCTAAAACTAATTATACTAATTATTTCTGAAGATATTCAGATTATAATATAATCATCATATACGTTAATGTTCAAAAAAATCGACGATATACACATAGGTCGATAATGTCAACAACAAAGTAAAAACTGCTAACAATAAAATTTAAGTTTTTTAATTTAATTTTATATTTACTTAAAATTCTGCAAAGGTGCAAAGTATAATGGGAAGAATTGACTGCAATTTCAATATTTTAAATTCGAGATGTGCACAAATTTATTTCCGTCTGTGAATAATTTGATAATGGTCATACAATTTACTTATGTACATGAAATATACAAATATTGTGTCAATAGCTCTACTTTCTCTCTCTCTCTTTCTTTCGCTCTCTCTCTCTTTCTCCTCATTCTCTCTCTCTTTCTCTCTCTCTCAATCTCTTGCTCTTTCTTTCTCTCTATCTCTCTCTCTTTCATTCTCTCTAACTCTATCCCGATCTCTCTTTCTCTCGCTCTTTCATTCTCTCTGCCACCATTCCCCTCTTTTATTCTCTCCCTCTCTCTCACACACACTCTCTCTCTCTCCCCTTCTCTCACTCTTTCATTCTATCTATCTCTATCTCGCTATCTTATATACATGATACACATATCTATACTTATATACATGAAATATACTTATATTGTGTCAATATCGCTTCCCCCACAAACACACACACTCTTTCTTTCTCTCTCCCCCTCTTGCGTTCTCTTTTTTTTATTTTTCTCTTTTTCTCTCTATCTTGCTCTTTCCTTTTCGCTCTCTTTCTCTTTCATTTTCTATATCTCATTCTCTCTCTTTTTCTGTCTGTCTATCTCGCTATCTTTCGCGCTCTTACATTTTCTCTATATCGATCTCTCCTCCCTCCCTTTCTCTCTTCCTCTTTCTCCCCCTGTCTATCTATCTGTATATCTATCTGTCTATCTATTTATCTATCTATCTCTCAATCTATCTATCCATCCATCCATCTATCTGCGGATAAGAAATGTTTATTTATACATGTCGTTTGTACATTCACACGGTTGTTTTTGTTTTTGTCCCTATGAAACTGATTTTTCTGGTGTTTTGGGTTAATTTGTATATTATTTTGTAGTCAGACCAAATAAGCTTTTGGTCTAATCTCGGTTTGCGAAATTCCTAATTCTTCCGTATTCTTCGTTTTACTTTTGAAAACAAGGAAACCCGACTGGTTGTTTTTCCGTTTCAAATCCGTGCCAAAGCTCTCCAAAGTATAATCTACCGATAGTTTTTCCCTTCCTATTTTCATTTCGAAGCGATTATCTACGAGCTGTATTTAAATTGGAATCCTGTGAAAAGTTAATTACACGACCGTATTTGGTGTGGTAATATCATAACACTATCATTGCAACCATTACTCATCACTTGCAAATGAGGATCCGCGTTTTCACGCTTTGTTTGATCACGTAAACGAAATAAAAACGTGTCTCAGGGAAATGAAATTTTCCAATCTCTAATTCTGGAAGAGTTTGTACAAAATTTATATATTTATTCTAGACCCCAGGGTTTTTCAAGTCTGATGCTCGGACAGATGACATAAAATTATAATATAAAAAGGCAGTTTGCCAATTTAATAATGCACATATTGACTCTCATAGACAATCCAAGCACTACTATAGACATCATATAAAAAGTCTATTTACGGTTGTTGTAGGTCAAGCACAAAGCTTGAAATAAACAAAGTGACAAAAGAAATTTTTAAAATAAAATGTTTGAATAATCTCGATTTTTACAAGGGTCGAGGTATTGTTTACGTTGGATTTACGGATTATTGGGATGTACTATATTAGGGGGAGGGCAAACAAATCAGTGTCTGGATCCATAAATTTATGCTACAGTTATCAATCACTGTGGACAAAAAAGGGTACGATCGGGATAAGTATAGGGATAAAAAAGGCCGCCACAAGACCTTTTGCACCTCGACCTGAATGAATAGACCTATTGTACTCCTCTATTTTTATAACTCAGTGGCCAGCTTCAGGTTATTAATCAACCTTCATAGCTTTGCCAGCGGCTCCTTAGTGCAGAATCTTGCGGCTTTTCTTCTCCTAGTTGCAATAATCTGCACCTGCATAGACCCTCACAAAAACATAAAACTTACTTTCTCCTCTTCTTCCTGGCAGTATCTTCAGCCTTTCTTTTATCAGCTGTACTTTTTATCCGGTGCAAGTGCCTTGTTAGGCGGCAGTACTCTGTCATGAATCAAACCAGAATCTTGGTTCTGGTGCGGTTTTGTCCCTCCAGATATTCATTTGAAAGTCTTGCTATGGTCTTCTGGTATCAATATCTTCGCGTGCCTCATGCCTGCAGTATTGTTCAACCAGGTTTTGGACTTATTATCTCCAAGGAGGACTGATGTCCAACCTCCTATAAAATCGCCTATGAGACCACAAACTGCAATGTGGCAATTGAAGAGCACGTTTCACGGTTGTGTAAAATAGAAATTTAAACTCATTCTAAAAATATTTCGCCAAGTTTTAAAAGTTATATGTTACTATTATTATAGTAGAATGGGACATATGTTT
The DNA here is from genome assembly GCF_000648675.2 of Cimex lectularius. NCBI lineage: Eukaryota > Metazoa > Arthropoda > Insecta > Hemiptera > Cimicidae > Cimex > Cimex lectularius. Next base: position 3,108,838 of record NW_019392688.1, on the reverse strand, counting down.
CCCATTTGTGGTCGCAATGTCATCAGAAGGACAACGAGGTCCTTTAACGTGCGCACCTGGCACATGGCCTTATCGCACGTACAAATCTCAAGATAGGAGCGACATACCTCCAATGACATCTCCCGCTTGCCCACTACGATTCCAATCCCACGTAGCGCGCTAAGTTCGGGCTTGGAACTTGGAACACTATTGCGATACCCCGCAGTTCAGTAGGTTATGCACCCTCCTCTGTCATTGAAGTCTGGTACTCTAACCCCTCTGTTCCACTTATCAAGCACTCGCCGTTCGCCTGCTGACTCGGTACGCATTCGAGGGACTTTATCGGCGTAGTCCTCGCATCCTCACATGCTTTACGCTTCCTTCGTCCGATCTTCTGCATTCGGAGGGTGCTTACGGAGATCATGCCTACAGGGACACGAATACAGCTTGTGCTTTGGAGAGTTTGCCACGCTCACCATTATTTTGTGTCTCGAAAGCCCCCTTACAACCAAGGGTTAAAGATCTGTAGAAAATATGACATAGGGCCAGGATTGAGAAAAGAAATGCCCGCGAACGTGAGGCTCACCTTTTCAGGTTGTGCCCTGCACCTCGGGCATAATGTACCACCACTCTTTGGCCCCGAAATCCCCAAGTATTGAGCTATGGCCACTCTGTGTGGAAGTAAATGGGATAGAGCAAACATTTTACGCACCTACTGTGCTTTTCTCACGTTGATACCAGTGTCTTCGGCAGTTCGGCAGTCTAAGCCTTTTGCTATAATTTTAAGTAAGTAGTGTAAGTTTTGTAAGTAGTGGGTTATTTAATATTTTCCCAACGAGGATCCAATGGATCCAGGATTTTGGAGCCTACAAATGTCCAACTGCCCATGGGGCACCTCAAATCCTCACAGGAGAATGTGATCATTGAATAGCGTGTTTCACGATTGTGTAACTTAGAAATTTAACATCATAATTTGGAAAAGTTTTGACGTAATTCGTGTCTTTATTCGATGGATTGTTATTAGGTTTTTTTGAAATCTTTGTTTTTGTTTGAAATCAGTAAGGTTGTAGAGATCGTCTAGCAATTCTCAAGTTTGGGTGGTGATTAGATATGTAGTCATCTTGACTTACGTTTAAAATTGAGAACTGTTGGTCCAAAATTATATCTGTACTGATTATCAACGCTGTATCCATTTTGTTTGAACACCTGACTTTTGCAAATCGTCCAACACCTGCCCACTGAGGTGCCCATCGTCTCGTCAGTTTCTCCAGTCGAATTTTCAAATCCCATCAGGTAAACCCTCCCCTCAACACTTTCTTAACCCAATTATTCCGGCTTCTCGCGGACCAGAGGCGGAAAACTGTCACTAATTGGTTTTAAAATTAAACGGGGCGACATTTGTCGCGTGTCGCTTCACTGTTTAAACTCGGCCTTTTTCTCTTTGTAATTGCACCTCAGCCGCGCAGGCTTCACGGTCTGCAGAGCCGAGTAACGCCGATTCCACGGCATGGGTGTGTTTTCACACCGGGCCCAAAGAAGGTGGTTTACCATTCCGAATTATAAATTTCTTATTTAGGCCCGGTCCACTTCGAAGGGGGGATCCTTGTCTTTAAACATTCCACAAGTTCAACAACCATCTTAATGGCCAGAGCTAACTTAACTTTCTTAATTAAAATTAACAAATCATAACATTTCTTCCTATTACCCTATGAAAGGAGGTTTACTTTTTTTTCTTCGAACATAATTTTACTTATATATACTATAGCTGTAACTTATATATATATATATATGCAAAAAATAACGAACGAAATTTCAAACTAAGCACATAATTGATTATAAAAGAAACTAAAATTCTTTGGTTAAACCAATGAGATGTCTAGAGGCATGCTCTCGTACTAGTTCATATCAGTAACTGTGTATCTGCGACAACAATAGCTGACCCTTTAATATGTATAATTTCTACATTATAATATAGGTAAAGTAAGCTCCACCTCTTTGATTTTTACATTATATTTTATTAATAAATACCGGCGGATCGTGATCACTGTAGATAATAGTTGCAAACTCGAAAGAATTTGCATAAATTTCGAATTGTTGTATGGCAAGATAATAGCTAAACATACTTTTTCTATGGTAACCAATTCTTCATTCATCTTCTTCATTCTTAAATTTATAATTTTTCTTTATTCTTCAATTTATCATTTTTCTTTATTCTTCCATTTATAATTCTTTTTTATTCTCCTATTATAATTTTTCTTTATTCTTCATTCTTCAATTTATAATTTTTCATTCCTCCATTTATATTTTTTGTTATATTCATTCTTCAATTTATTATTTTTTTTCATTCTTTTTCATTCATCAATATATAATCTTCATTCTCCTTTTCATAATTTTCTTCAATGGTCAATTTATAATTATTCTTCATTCTCCTTTTCATAATGTTCTTCATTATTCAATTTATATATTTTTTCATTATCCTTTTCATAATTTTCTTTATTATTCAATTTATATTTTCTTCGTTCTCCTTTTCATAATTTTCCCTCATTCTTCAATTTATTTAACTTTGTCATTCTTCAATTTATAATTCTTCTTAATTCTCCTTTTCATAATTTTCTTCTTTTTTCAATTTCTAATTCTTCTTCATTCTCCTTTCATGATTTTCTTCATTCTTCCATTTATAAATCTTCTTCATTCTTCTTTCCCTAATTTTCTTCATTCTTCCATTTATAATATTTCTTCATTCTCCTTTTCATAATTTTCTTCATTCTTCTATTCATAATCCTTCTTCAATCTTCTATACATATTTTCTTCATTCTTCCATTCATAATCCTTCTTCAATCTTCAATTCATATTTTTTGCTCATTCCTCTGGGAATTAACAACTCTCATTGAAAAACAACATAGTGGGTGATCAATACTGCATTATCTTCTTGCCGTTCGAAGAAACACCGTGTGAATAATCAACACAGATTTTTAAAATTAAGCGCAGCATGTACAAAAAAAAATAAACATGCTGAACAACAGGATAAGACAAAAACTATTAATAAGTTCATTTAAGTCAGTTTAAAACGCAATACATTTACTTAAAAATATTACCCAATTTTTAAAAACGAAAGGACTGCAAGGACGGAACGATTAAATGATTAAATCTAATTACCATCTTAAAAAAAGTGCTTTCCATATTTAAAATAAACTATCTCCCTTCCGGATATAAAAACGTCCTTTATGGGCATGGGAAAAATGTTTTATGCTACCATCTTGTTGTTTGCTACAGTTTGCACTGACGTTGGACGAGATTCTTTTATTTTCTATGTACTCGTAGGTTAGCTTTCGATTGTTCAATTTGAGATATTGAGGTTCGGTGGTAATGTACTTATAGGACCTGGCGTATCGGTCGTCATAACTAGCGATTGGCCTGTGTGTTATTTTGTCAGTTATGCCCTTTTTGTAAGAAAATGAATTCACAAACCAGATGTCAGCAGTAGTGGATTGTATGCTCTTATTGTCTTCTTGAGGTTTGTGAGATGTTTAGATTGTACTTCGGTCGTTTCCGATGATTTTGGTCTGCCAGTTCTCGCTGGTTTTGTCATGTCCGACGCATTTCGCCATATTCAATGGTGCCTTCTAAGATTTAAATACTAAATAACATAAATACAAGTAAACATTGCTGACCAAATAACATACAGACCACTGAATACGCCAAAATGCTGAAACCCGCCTTAACGTCAAAAAACCAACAAAAATTGGTATCAGGAGAAAATTGTCAACTATTCAACTACTAGATGAGTTTGGGAAAATAAAAGTTGTTGTTCTATTGCGTTCTTAGATGATGGGCTAGTATGAAAAAAAGCTTTAAAAACATTAATTAAAAACCAAAAAATTCCGAAATTATGATATGGCTACAACAGATACCACTTCTGTAGGCAAACTAGGAATAAACAACATTTTTTAAAAACTAGTTTACTTTTAGTTAATCTAATATTGTAAAATATCGTGTTAGTTCGAACAATTCTTACATAATGTGTCATACCTACACGCTCTTTAAACGGAGCCAAGACACCACTAACTTTTTGGGACACTTTGAACTTGTACTATTCTGGTATTGATGTTTATCAGGTTTCTCTTTCTTTCTCATTGAATACGCAGTATTTCTTACTACCATTTGTTTGTAGCTTGGTTGTTTCCGGTTGTACTGATATGCCTCTTCTAGCTGGTTCGGTTGTTGTTTCGGCATTTCTTCATCATCAGTCGGTTTAATTTCTGCTTCTGAGATGTTCTCATGATGAAATGAAAATGATAAAATGTAAATAAGGATTTATTTATGAGGTGATCATAGGGTATAATAAATTATTGTGCAATATTTGTTAAGGTCTGCTAGGTGACGAACCTCGTCTCAGATCGACACTGCCCGCCGTTTTGATCCATTTTACGTTTAAAAAGAATCCTATTACCAAAAAAAAAAAAGACAGACAAGTCAATGAATATGACAATAAGCAGAGACGAATTTGACCGGTGAAATCAGTGAGGATCAAGTGTATGTACTTCCAGTTTGATACTTCGAATGTACTGTTTAAGTTTGACAGATTATGAGCTTGGAGATTTCTCGAATTGTCAGTTTGTCAGTTTTTACCAGAGACAAATACTACTAAAGATGGCGAAACGCCGAAACTAATTTAACAGATAGGCGGGCAAGGATGACATGAAACGTCCAGGCAAAAAAAAAGTGGCCAAACTTAATATTTTAAATTATCTCTTAGACAATCCTCCATTGATTATCTTACAACGATATTTCGTCCGTTTTAGTCCATTTGGTTTCAAATTTGAGTGATGGAAATAGTCAAACGTATGTGTCCAGGGTGCTTAACACTCCCAGCAAACCTGTCCGAAACCGTCTTCCATCGCTATCAAGGAAATTATTCAAGAAGGAATGGATCAGGTCACCCTCGTGTTACATTTCAGATCGTTATTGTTTCGAATGTACTTTGTAATCGATATTGTACCACTGTTGAGATCAAGCGACGACCTCAAGTTAGAAATGTTAATGCCAATTTAAGGAGAAGAAATTCAGAACCTGGATTACGTGCGAGAAGGCCTGCCATTGGTGCAGAACATCTGACAAGGCACAGAACAGCTCGGTTACGTTTCGCAAGAAATCACATCAATTGCTCTGAGCAAGATTGGACTAAAATCTTGTTTTATTGTGTTCGATGATTTTGTTTGGTTTTCAGTCCAGAGAAGCTACGGAGGTAGTAGTGTTATGGTTTCGGCAGTCATTTCTATGGAAGGTTACAAACTTGATCTTCATTGAGGATTCCCTAACGGCTGCACGAGATGTTGAAGAAATGTTATCAAAGAAGTTGTTTCTTATATCCCACTAATTGGCAGTGTATTTGGGAGAAATTTTAACTTCTAACTTAACCCTTCTGTTGCATAGCGTCTTGCTACACAAAAGGACACATCCAAAAAGGGATCTTTAATGAGTTAAAAACCTGGTTGAACAATACCCCAGGCATGAGGAACGCAAAGATATTCATAGAAGTGCCACCCACAAGACTTAAAATGGAATTACTGGAGGGTAATCGCAGCATAACCAGGATTCTGGATGGACTCCTGACAGGGTACTGTCGCCTAACAAGACACCGGATAAGAGTACAGATAGAAGAAATACTGTGCAGATACTGCCAAGATCAAACGGAGAAAATTGAACTTTTTTTTGTGACGGTCTATGTAGGTCCAGATCCTTGCAAGTAGGAGAGGAAAATCCACAATTAGGATCCTACACTAAGGAGAGCCGGAAAGACTGGAGGCTGATTAACCTGAAGCTGCCAAGGAGTTATAAAAATAGAGGAGTTCAATAGAGCTATTCAGGTCTAGGTACAAAAGGCCCTGTGGCTGCCTGTTTTTATTCCTATCTGTATCCCTAAACCTGTTTTCGGATGTTTTGTTTGATGACTTCTGAAGACCGAGAGAGGGTTTGGAGAAAAACAGGAGAGCGGAGAAGCTATGGAGGTATTATGTTTTGGGCAGAAATTTCTATAGAAGGTCGCTCAAACTTGAACTTCATCGAAGGTTCCTTATAATAGATGACCTGTGCTTTAACAACTGCGTGATACATTGAAGATGTGTTATCAGAAGTGGTTGTTCCTTATAAGCTACTAATAATATTCGACGGTTTTATTTTTATGCATGACAATGCATGGCGCCTCACGTCATGATCGTTGGTGACCACTTGGAACGGGCTTCAGTTCAATATTTGGAGTGGCCAGCATGTAGTCCCGACTTAAACCTTATCGAATACCTATTAAATTCAAGAATCAAATTGATTACACGACATTTGAAAAATGGCAAAAAGGAGGGGAAATTCAAAAGGTGTGGTTGAGATGGGAGGTTGGTGTCCGAGTGTATCGAGGTCACGATAGCTCAAGTGGTAGAGCAGCGGCGTATCAAGCCGAAGATCGTGGGTTCGAATCCCGCTCGTGCCATTGGCTTTTTTTATCCCAACAGAAAACCTTAATTAATTGTAATTTATCGAATACCGTTGAGACGAGTTGTCAAAGAGGGTAAAAATTCGTCCAATGATGCTAGAGAATTTGCAAAAAATAAGACTGGTTCTGTTGGAATAGTATGAAAATGTTCCTCAGCAGTACAGTCAAAACCTTATAAAATCGATTGCACGTCGAATGCAAAGCGATGATCATCCCAAGAGGAGGGAATAATCCGTACTGAAGTGAATGTGTTCTTCATGGTTTCCATAGTGACATTTTTGGGAAAATTGTTTGATTCAGTTTAATTTTTTATTTAGTTATATGTTATATTTTTATTAAAAGATATCCAGTAAACAACAAGCAATAAAATTATAATGATTGCAAGTATTCACTTTAAAAAACCGAGGGTGGCCACTATTTTTGCCTCTCAGTGTACATAGTTGTGATAGAATATTAATCCATTTACGTTTTAGTGGTCAATTGACCAAGTTACTTCTTTCAATTAATTATTCTTTCTATGTAAGGTCGTGGTTGAGATAAAAAAGTCAATGTCACGAGCGGGATTCGAAAATGGCAAAAAGGAGGGAAAATTCGAACAGTTGTAGGTTGAGATGGAGAGTTGGTGTCCGAGAGGATCAAAGTCACGATAGCTCAAGTAGTAGAGCGTATTTAGTCGAAGGTCGTTGGTTCGAATCACGCTCGAGACATTGTCTTTTTTATCTAAACCAAGTCCTTACATAGAAAAATAATTAATTGATATAATATTAATGTTTTATCATCCTATTTCATAATTAAGACTGTGACGGCTCAATTTAAAATATATATGGCAGGCAGAATATAAATATAATTGAGTATGATAATTTGCAAGACCGGTGAACTCGAAGGGGTACGAGAAATGCAGGTGGAACGTCGGATTCCCCCTCTGATTTGCCGATATCCCGAGAAGGGATTGACGGGTCGGAAAGCGATTTATGGCGACCAGAAAGCCCCGGATTGTGATTTGAATAAAATCCGAGGATTCTTGTGGTTTTTTCTCCTTTTGCCCACGCCGGCGAGGCACAAGTCTAGGAGACAGTAGCGGCACGAGATCTTTTTAATAGGGTTTTTTGTATGTGTACTTTTTTTATTTTTAACTTGTTGTGACGTCGAATGTCGTTCCTGTGCTTTTTGGCCCTTTTTGAAACCCTCGGATTTGCAGCCATATGCAAAACAGCTCCCGGGAGTCGGCCGTATTCAAAGACCGCGAAGGGCCGACGAGGGGGGGTCCCGGACTCTGCAGATTTATTGCAGCCCAAGGAGCAGACCCACAATTCTAACAGGGACCGGGGAATAAGAAAGGAGAAGCCGAATGCCGGCTCCGAGCTAGAGATTCTTTTTCAATTATACACAAATACCCGTCTCGGACCCAGTCGAAGGACCTTTTTCTAATAAAACAACCAGTTTTTTAATCCGTCTCGGTTTAACGATGAAAAACTCTCTTGAAAACGGAAAAAATGTTGTTTAGCAATAATAATTGGCCTGTTTATTAGTTTAACCGTTTTACCGTAATCAATGCTTAATCGTGTTAAACGTATAAAATACAGTTTTTTTTGTTTTACGCGAAGGTACTACTATATTGTCTGGGCACCAGGGCACACAGGGCAGAGTGACAACCAAGAGGTCGATAAATTGGCCAAGGAAAGTTCAGTGAGAACACCTATTGGCCTGAACCCTTTTGTGGCTTACCGAACTGCCAAAAACGCGGATCCATTTGGATGTATCAATAATAAGTCCTCCGCTCAATGGGAATGTAGCCCGGGATAGAGGCATGCGAAAAAGTTTGATAAAGGACCATCTCAGAAATTATCGGCAGAACTACTAAATCTAGGATGTGCTAGGACTAGAATAATAGTTGGACTGCTAACTGGACACTGCAGAACGAATAGACTCGGGGTGGCAGTAACAAGGCTGTGCAGATATTGCAAACAGCAAGAAGAAATTGTGGGACACGTCCTATGTTGGTGCGAAAGCCTATGTAGGCTGAGATACCTAGTCCTGGGAGAGGAAAAACCAGGGCCTGAAGAATACTCTCGGGAGCCCTTGAAGAAGCTTTGGAGTCTGGTAAAACGTCTCAAGCTTAACGTTAAAAAATGGAGATGTACAATTGACCAATATTGGTCTCGGTGCACAGGTCGTAAAAAGACCATATTCTGTATAACCTATCTAACCTTGGTATGTTGGTCTGGAGGTATTAATTGATCAGACGAAAACAACGAGGATATGCAGGCTAAAATGATCGGAAACTACCAAATTAATTACATTATACACAACCGTTGTGGCAAGTATACCAAGTCAAACCTTGAAAGGCTACCAAATAGCACGCTGGCACGGTTATCAGACTGTGCTAGTTTAGAGAATCCTATTAGTTCCGAAATAGCACACTTTTTTTGCCTTACGCTTTATATATTGTATTAGCCAGATTTTATATTGTAGTATATAAAAAATTTTGGAGGAGAGGAACGGGTTTAAAATTCCAGAGGAGACGGTGGGAGTCGAACCCACGACCGTGGTGTCAACGATCTGAGAGACTGACACGTTAATTACGGACACCCATAAACACTGCACATAAAAAAATGGACAAATTTGGAAAGCCTTTTAAGTCTCATACCTAAAACCTGGAATTTTTTAAAGAAAATTTTAAGCTGAACAAGATGGCTTTTTTAAAAATGTTTTTCTAACCTCAGTCATTCATCAGTAAATTAAAAAAATCGGGAATATGTTAAGTTTTGCACTTTTTACGAAAACTTCAAATTGTGCTGTGGAGCCAGGAAATCGTTTTAGAGTGGCGTCCTGCAGCAGTCGAAGAAATTTTAATATCTTACAATTGATCACCTTCCACTTTGCCCTATGTTTCAACCATTTTCCAGTTATTCGCGATTTTTGGGCAAAAAACGTGGTTTTTTACGTTCTCATAGAAAAAACAAGATCACTCTCTTTCCCGATTTTCAAGAATGCATACATTGTGAACATTCAGACCTACGGAATCGGCAGTGTCTAATTAGCAGTCCAACTATTATTCTAGTCCTAGCAGGTCCGAGATGTAGTAATTTTGCCGTTAGTATCTTATAAACTTTTTCGTAAGCCTCTGCCCCGGGCTACATTCCCATTGAGCGGAGGACTTGACTATTGATCCATTTTGGATCCGCGTTTTCGGCAGTTTGATAAACCATAAAAGGGTTCAGGGCCAATAGGTGCCCTCACTGAGCATTCCTTGTCCAATTTATCGGCCTCTTCGTTGCTCCTTTGCCCTCTGTGCCCTGGTACCCAGACAAGGGTAATTTTGTTATTTTCCCCCATGTCTGACAGGGCTCATTGCAAACCTAAACGAACAGAAAAGACCATCCTACAGGTACACACAGGTATCACACCTCAGACCCCATGAAGAAATTTCACATATAACCTAAGTCATACAAAGAATCAAATGAGAAAGAAAGAGGGCCAAAGCTTTAAATGAAATTTGTGCCTGGATAGGAATAGGTTAGGGATAAAAGAGGCGGCCACAAGTCTACTGCACCTCGACTTGAATAGAACTAATGGGATCCCCTGTTATTTATAACTCAAGTTGCAAGAACCTGCACCTACCTAGACCTTCACAGAAACATAAAATGTGTTCTGCGGACTCCTCCTCTTTCTGGCAGTATCTGCACAGTATTACTCCTGCCTATATTCCTATCCGGCGTATGTGCTTTCGTAAGTGGCAGTGCCCTGTCAGGATTCCAACCAGAATCCTGGTTCGGTTGCGGTTGCCTTTCAGTAATTCTTTGTAAGTTTTGCGGATGGTCCTTCTATGTATCTCTTCGCGTGCCGGATACTTGTGGTATTGTTCCATCAGGACTCATTAAGGATCCATTTTAAGATGTATCCTCTTTTGTGGCAGGCTGCTAGGCTGCAGTAGGGTTCTGGGTCCAGGGAGTCCGTGTTGGCCCCCTTTTTGGCCAAATGTCAAACTTTTTGTTGCTTCTATGCCCCGAATGTCCAGAGACCCATGCCCTGTCAGGTCATTAGTGTCGCTGACTTCCGTTAGAGCCTCCATACGGTTCCACTTCCAAACACTCTTTGCCTTTGCCTCGCATGAGGCTAGAGCCTTTAGAGCTGCCTGACTGTCAGAGAAAATGGCTATCTTCCCGGAATGTATTCCTAGCCTTCTTATTTCTCTGTCACATTGTTCAATTGCTATGATTTCAGACTGGAAAACTGTAGCATATCGAAGGCACCAGCTCCCGTACCTTGTCGATTTTGGAGCCGTCAGTTGTGCCTGGACAAACAAATGAATTTACTATTTTTTTTTTAAACTAACTGTATTTATTACCATCAGTATTCTATATGCCATAACAGTACACTGTACAAGTGGCATGTATCTTAGCCCTGAGGGGAATTAACATCCATTGTTTTTCTCTTAACTTTCCGCAAGGTCTAACCCTATACTAGGGGGCATGGCCATCAACTTTTCAACCGCCTGGGGTTATCTGGGGTGGGGTGTTTCTATCGTATAATAATTAGGCTAATCGATTGGGGTAAGAAGAAGTCTTTCGGAACTTTTTTTTGTGTATGAAAGAGATTCGAGGTCATTGTGAAGAGTGATGGAACATTGACGGTTGAGCAATATTGTTTGTTTTCTAGAGCCAAATTCGACTACTGTGAAGTACTGTTGAACAGTATAATGCAGAGATCGGAATCCAAATTGATAGTATGTAATTAAATTTTCAGAGTGGAATATGAAATATGCACATATGCAACTAAAGTTGTAAAGCAGAAAATTTATAGTTCCGTTGTAACAAAAGTGGATCTATTGATATATCCTGGCTAATGGGATTGTTAATGTTTAAAAAATATATATTTTTCATATTTATTTTTAAAAATATTTGCAAAGATTTATTGCTCCCTGGAATGGAGAGTTCTGAGAATTCTATACAAATCAAGTCCAGCCTATTTATTACGTTTTGTGAGTTAAGCATAGCAAGTTTAGGCTATGCCCATCGTTTTTTAATACAGACCTTGTATCTCCCACACAGTCTAGACCTCGTCCTGTCAGAAATCCTTCTGTGGATAGTCAAAGAAAATCGTTAGAAAAAATGGAATTAAATTTAAAAAATATTGAAATGTACTTTTGAATAATGTCGATATGGCTCAAATGCACGGTACAAGACCAGTGACCAGTCAACGTACATGTCGAAATAAGCAAACCATTAATATCATATGTTTAAGTTATGACAATCCGAAATTTATGGAAACAAGTACATTTCAGAAATGCTTTGTATTCTCCTGGCAGGTTGGAGGGATGGAAACACGGTATCGTTTAGGTTATCCATGGGACGTTGGATTATTTATAAAAAACCCTTTCGAACACGGAAGTGGAAAATTCTTCCCGTTGAAAAAGGCACGGGGACAAGTTTCCGCCGGATTACGGCCGGGAATTTTTTTTTCACCAAGGACGTATTTTGACAGGCAAAAGCACTCGAGCGGAGGATGGGCCGGGACTGTTGGCGGCATGTACCTCGGGTGTAACACCGGGTGACCATCGGAATCGCTTAAACCCTTGAGTCACCGTGTACAAATAAAAAAAAACGAAAAAATCGGATTTATCAATTAAACCTTCCACCCCCACCGAGGAAGAGTATTAAGTAATCGCCTTTTTTACCGGCTTTTTTCCACTCCGGCTTCCCGTCGGGTGATAAATCGAGGGAGAATGACTTCGAGCCACGCCCAGGTACAAATGATGATTTCTTCTCCGGGTGGACCTCTTTTTTTCTATTCTCTTTTTTTCAACTCTCCGACTATCCGACATACATTACGGACGTGCGTGGGCGTGTTTTATAAACACGGGCGAACAGGCAGGCCTCTCTATTTTTGGCATATTCCGATTTACACCAGAAAACATGGATGTCGGACTTCTGGATTCGAAAACACATGGCGTTACAACATTTTACCTTTACAATCCGAAAAATTTCATGTTACCTGTATAGAAGTTCTACTAAACTAAAACCCTGACAAAAAAGACCTAATTTTTCAAGTACAGACGTATGAGCAATCATACAGCATACTTATAACTAGGGCTATGGAATATATGCATTTGCTTATTTTTTCTGGTTAACTAAAACCTACAGTTTTAACAAACTGTATATGCTTGAAAGCATTTGGAATCAATTCAAGCTATATTTATTTTCCATATTTGTGCATATATTGCCATCAATGCATATTTTTGCATAAACGGGTTGTAATTGCATATTTTTTTACATATCCGACACATCGGTATTTGGCACGTCAAATTTTACTGCTTCTGAATAGGCAAAAATATCCGAAAAAGTGCTACGGGTTCCCAGTCTTCCGTTTCCACATAATGAACGAGTTTGTGTTTGTTCAGTTGCTGCTCCTCCGCGAACTTTCGGTCGCCTTTGCTTCTCTTGGAATAGATGTAGAAAGGAATAGTGTTTGTACCACTGTAAATGTTCTCTTGCAATAGTTCAGTTGGATTCATGGAAATATTACGACCTCAGTTCTCTTCTTTACCTACCAACATATGNTCTCTCTCTCTCTCTCTCTCTCTCTCTCTCTCTCTCTCTCTCTCTATCTCTCTCTATCTATCTCTATCTATCTATCTATCTATCTATCTATCTTTTTTATGTATTTATTTTACTTTATACCATTTTACCATTATGGTCAAATGCACGTGCAACCGAAATATTAAATAAATAGATAAACGTTCCTAGAATCAATGACTGTTCTACAAGGGATAGTTCAACTGCTGAATTATGCCATTTACACCAATGAAAGATTTTACAAACCTTCAGCACAGTTTTTTTAACAATTTTACATACGCGTTTTAACTATTAAGTAAGATAAGTGTGGTACAAAGTTCGTGGTGGAAAATGGTTTCTCCACGTTCCAGACTGGTTTTAAATCGTTGAAAGTCGAAGAATTTCGCCCCTTTCTTAAACATTGAGGTAAATCAAAATTTACGATAAAAATATATAATTGCCCTGTGACTAAATGCTAAGGGGATTTGAAGAGCATTGGCACATACAAATAAATACCTGGAAAAAACTTGACTGTCAGACAAAGGATACTTCACCTGATGAATTATTAAACAAGCCACGTGCGACAAGCCGCCGTAGTTTGTCTATTTCGAACCATTTGCGATACATTTATTAACTATTATGCAAAATATATGTGGTATAATAAAATTTCATAGTGAAATATTGTTTAGATACGTTCCGATTTAGTCTAGTAGCACGAAAAAAAACCCGTTATTTTTGTAGAATTTTAAACATTTGAATAAATCCAAGGGTGTTAACAATAATTAATTATGCTTTAAATAATACATACAAATAATATTATTACATACTGCTGGAAGAATTACATCGATAAAGTTCCATCACTATTTATTTCCTGAATTATATTCCAAACACCCAAAAAAATTCATTTAAACTTTTTTTAAAGTAATTTGTTAACTATTTTCTCAGATAAGTCCGAATGGCAAAAGTTCAGACTGAAATATTGTTCATGTTCGTGTGTAAGTCTGTGGTGGGTTTTGTTTTCCACAGTCGAAATTTTCAGGAAATCCCGTTTTTAATAGTTTTAAAATTTTTCCCAAAATGGATTGGCGAAACATGCCACGAATATGCATTCTTTATTTTCTGAACTTCTTAGCACTAGCAGAGTCTGAATTTGTTTTGATATTTTACCGCGTACTTAATTCGATTTTCGCAATGTTTGACTTAACCCACCCAGCCACAAAAACGTCAAAACTACCGTGATTTTGGCAATTTTTAAAATTTAGATAATTTAATGAAGTAATTTAAAAAACATTAAAACCGTTACAATTTACATATTACGAAAAAATGACTGTCAAGCAAGTTTTTGGCTGTCTCTGTGGAATAGATTGGGTGAAGATAAAAAAATAAATTTTGATAACAACCTATAGAATAGAATAACAACAACAATATTATCAATATATATATCATTTATTTATTATAGTTTATTATTACAGTTTTTATATTTTCCAATATGGGAGAAAAACGTTCAAAATAAAATATTGTTTATACACGACCCAAACTTTTATTTAAATAATGATTCACTTTTTTTTATAAATAATTAATTACATTGCGAATAAAAGCTGAGGGAATTTGAAAACAAAAGATTAGAATAAAATTTACATCTTTTAATAAAATGACTATTAGACTAAGGGTAGTTCAACCGCTAAATAATAAATATTATTATATATAAGCTTATTATTCAATCAAAATTTTTTCCAATGTAGAGAGCAGTGTTTTATTAATTCTAGCAAGGTTTGATATATTAATTAACAATTTAAAAGATTTACAAACACATACAATCACATCTTTAGGGAAAAAATGACTGTTCAACTAAGGGTAGTTCATTACATGAATTATTAAATAAACCAATATTTTTCAAAAACGTAGCACACTGTTATTAAATTGTAGTTAAAATAATTAATTACACTGGAATAAAGGCTGAGGGCATTTGACTCGAAATGACCTTTCGACTTAGGATATTTCAACTGCTTAATTAATAAATAAGTCAATATTTTCTCAAACTACAGCACAGTTTTTTGGTAATTTTAACAATTTTACATATATGTATTAACTATTCTTCAGTTTAACTATTGACGAAAATATTTTTCACAATAAAAATAGTGAAAATATTGTTTATACATGTTCCAATTTATTTTTATAAATTTTAAAATGTCTGTGATTTTCATAAATCTAACGGATCATTTAATTGTGTTGGATAAAAGTTGAGGGAATTTTTAAAACCAAAGATTTAAGTGCAAAATCAAAGATTAAGTCCCTGGGAAAATGATTGTTCTATTGTTCTAGGATAGTTCAACTGTTGAATTGTCAAAAAGGCCAATATTTTCGAAAACTGTAACGCAGTATTTTGTACATTTTAACAATATTTTATCTATCAATGAACTATTTTCATTCCAGTTCGTTCCAATATAAATTGGAAGAAAAAAAAAGGTCCAGCGTGACATACTATATATACATGTTCCAATTTAGTTATATAAATTTTAATGCATCTGTGTTTGTTGTAAATTTACAAAATGGTTAAATTCTTCTCAAAATATTTACGGATAATAAAAATCAAAGCCAAAGGTTTTAATCCCTGGAAAAATAACTGAACGACAAGGATAGTTCAACTGGTGAATTATTAAATAGGACAATATTTTCCAAATCTGCAATGTAGTATTTTGTTTATTTTAACCATTTCAGATCTATCTAACAACTATTTTCCAATGTATATCGATGGAAGAAAAAATGTCCAAAATGAAATATTGTTTATTGACGTTTCAGTTTACTTTTATCAATTCTAAAGGGCCTTTTATTTTATTTTTTTATTTAAAAAGCACGGGTAAATTGCACCGAACATAATAAATAAAGGCTGAGGATGTTTGAAAATCAAGGATTTACGAGCACATACGGCTACATCCCAAGAAAAAATTATCGTTCGAACAAGAATAGTTCAACTGCTTAAATAAGCCAATATTTTCAATAACAGCAGTGCACCTACAGTCATACACGTATCAATCTGTTTTTTTTCTTTATATTTTCGAAGGCGTCTGTTTCGTAAATTTAAAAAAATAGTTAAATTGTGTTCAAAAGAAATAACATTGTGAATAAAGGCTGGGGCATTTTTAAAACCAAGCATGTACATCCTTGATTGATAGACCAAAGATTGTTCAACTCTAAATTATTACAAAAGCCATTTTTTTCAAAACCACAGCACTGTGTTTTGTTCATATTAATAATTTTACATCTAGCTATGAACTATTTTCCTATATTTCTATGGAAGAAAAAAAAAGTACGGAATGAAATGTTGTTTATACTCCTTCCAATTTCTACTTTTATAAATTTTAAATAGCTTGTTTTTTGTAAATTGAAAGAAAAGTTAAATTATGTTCAAAAATAGGCAACAACAAAGTAGAGAAAAAATTTATTAAAAATAAAGATTTACGAGAAGAGACAAAAATTTAGAACCCTGGAAAAATGACTGATCGACTGGTATAGATCAACTGCTGGATTTTGAAAACACCTCACATTTTCCAAAATCGCAGCGCATTGCTTTCTTAATTTTAAAAATTTGACTATGTTTTTTAAATATTTTATAATATAAATACGGTAGAACAAATGTTACTGGTGAAATATAGTTTCTTCACGTTGTTACTTTTAAAAATTTTAAAAAAAATTTTACAATATTTATGGACAAGTCAATGATCAAATTGTGTTAAAAATAATTAATTATACTTTCTACAATTAGAATTTTGAAAACAATATTTTACGAACCATACAATTTATCCCTGGTAAAAAAAATTAAAAAAATAAATAAATAAAATAAATTTAAAAAAAATTTAAAAACCTAGACTATCAAGTTCAATGCTTAAATGAGTAATTCTTGTCACAGGACTTAACGGCCAACGAGCAGTTAAACCGTTTGACAATACTTTTTTCATACTTTGATCAATGTTTCTAAAACCCTAAAAGCCGATGGGATTCGAACCCAGAAACGCTATCGTCGCAAATACGTATTGATCTGCCTAACTATTCGGTCACCGCGGTCAACTCTATCGTTTAATTATTAAATATTATTGTAATATTAAGCCCTGTTTTAACTATTTTATAATAAAAATCATTGCGCTGGTCCCAATTAAAGATATTGTGCATAATAATAAAAATATTCAAAAGGTAGAATATAGCGGAATAAATGAATATGTAGTCTTTTTTGGAGGGATTTCAGGGTACATTTGGGATTTCAAAAAAAACCTTTTTGAAGGAGGGAAGAACCCCTTTAAACGGCCAATATTTAATAATCCGAAACGATTTCTTATCATCTTGTTTCCTGAGCGTACTTTTTTAACCTGTCCGTGACGCATGCCTTCCTGCGTTGAATGACTGATTCGCAGGAGGGATTTCGAATTCAAAACCAGGCTCGAGCACGGACCACAAAGGCGTGATCCTTCATTTCGAATATTAAACAGGGACAAAAAAAAACTCCGAGCTTCCTGGACCACCGTCTCTCCCCGGCGGCCTTTTTTCCGGTAAACGGATGATAAAGGTACAGGATCGGGAGGTCCTGGATAACTGTTGTTTTTCTTTGGCCGGTTTTTTTAAAGAAAATCGCTGATATCCTTGCAACTTTTTACCTCGTTTTCTTGCGAAAATGTATCACAGTTGACCTATTGATAATCAAAATCATCGGTAAGTCCTAGATTTACTACGCTAATCTAGTACACAAATCTTCTGAATTAATGAACTTATTAGAGCAAAAGATTTTTATAAATCTTTAGGCCACCAGTTTTTTCTAGTTTGTATTTAGGTCAACAACCGTCGTTTATGACCTTCTAGACCATGAGTCGTACAGACAAAGTACACTCAAATTTCACATGTTTTAGCTCCAAAGTGAGTGCTTTTTGCACAGACGTACACCCTCCCACGGGTTATTTAATTTCGCTCCACACACATCTATGGAGCGAGAGGACGGGGTAACCGAAGACGGGCACATATCAAATCAGCAGAAAATAAACGACATTATCGCCGGACTGGCTGCTGACGCACGGAAACGCGGTGAAACGACGCCCGGTCGTTCGCCGTTCACGTTCCCCGTAATCGCGGATTGCCGTTTTACATTTTGAAATTATTATCATTCATAAAGAGCGGATTTTTTTTTATATCTATAAATCGATTTTTGTCTTTTAATTGTCATAAAACTACAGCCGGAAGAAAAATGATTTATTGAAAAAATATTGCTTTTTGAATAAATTTTATAAAATTCTATAATTTAGTTATTAATGTAAAACAAAAAACTTGAAGCAAACAAACATACAGGAATAAAATTTCAATTTACATTGGACAATGATTTTGTACTAGTTTGA
This sequence comes from Cimex lectularius, assembly GCF_000648675.2. NCBI lineage: Eukaryota > Metazoa > Arthropoda > Insecta > Hemiptera > Cimicidae > Cimex > Cimex lectularius. Next base: position 3,090,446 of record NW_019392688.1, on the reverse strand, counting down.
CCTTTAAAAAAATTTATATTAATCGTTCTATCACTAAAAAAAATTAACAACCAACAAAGTACAAGCAAACCAAAAAACGAATTAATACAAATCCGCACACGTTTACAACTCCCTGAGGAAGGCGTTAAGTATGAAAGCCCTTTTGGAGAACCAACATTTTTATTGTCGCGGTCCACCGCTAAAGGGTCTCCCTAACGTACGGGGAGATGATGGATGAACAAAACAACTCTCACCACTCTTCTCTCTCTTTCTGTTCACGCACTCTCTCACTCTCTCTCTCTCTCTCTCTCTCTCGCTCTCTCTCTCTCACTCTCTCTCTCTCACTCTCACTCTCTCTCGCTCTCTCTCTCTCTCGCTCTCTCTCTTTCTGTTCACGCACCCTCTCACTCACTCACTCACTCTCTTCCTCAATCTATCTATGTACCTGTTAGTCTAGTCTACTCTTTACTAAGTTTAAATAATTTGTTGAAATCGTGAGGAGCGGTCAAGAGTGAGGTAGTTTAGAAAAATAACTGTTTTATTTTTTCTTTTTGCCGACGTTTCGACCTTTATTCGAGTCATCTTCAGTGCATACAGTGTGGTGCTTGGTATTGTGCTCTTGTGGTGACATATTGGTATTGTGTGAAAATGATGAAAAAAACAATATGACACCACAAAAATAGTACCGCACTCTATGTCCTGAAGATGGCCCCAATAAAGGTCGAAACGTCGGCAAGAAAATAAAATAAAAAATGTTTTTTTCTAAACTACCTCATTCTTGACCGCTCCTGACGACTTCAATAAATTATGAAACAACAGGTCACTAAGTTTAAAAAAAATTACTAATAAAGAAAAGACAAAACAAATCACACACATTCTCTTCCCGCACTCACTCACTCACTCTCTCTCTCTCTCCCTCCCTCCCTCTCTCCCTCCCTCTCTCCCTCTCCCTCTCTCTTCCCGCACTCATTCTTTCTCTCTCTCTCTCTCTCTCTCTCTTTCTCTCTCTCTCTCCCTCTCTCCCTCTCCCTNTACACAGCTTTTGGTAACAGAGCATATGAAAACAGTAAAACACAAGGGAAACAAAAGTTGGAAGTCTAAGTTTCAACAAACTTTTGTGACACAACTGGTCTGGAAAGTCTGGTTTCGATACCGATTTATGTCGTTCTTTAGTTACAGCTGACCATCTATAAACTAAGCCACTCAGAATTCAAGTTTTTTTGGAAAAATGCAAAGGGAAAACCATTCCCCACGAAAGTACCCCCAGGAAATCTCACCTGGATCTTAAATACAATGAAAGACTCAATAAAATCAGAGACGTCATCGAAAATAGACCGATCTGGGTCTCGATGTATGAGACGGAGGATTTTTGAATTTTTTTTTTTTTTAAAATGCGTTTTTCTTTTTTAATAATAGCCATGTGATATTCCTCTTGCCACTGTTTCTCTATTCAATACTTCAAAACTTTGAGGTTTCCTTATTTTTTCTCATGGTAGTTTCGCATATTTTCAGTTTTAAATTGCAATTTTTACCAAATATGTTTACATATATATGCGCATATTTGACTGTTTTTATCGCATATAAATCACAGCCCTACTTATAACCTTGACAATTCTTGAATTGCATCTAACGAATTCTGACTGAAATGTTATAGGGGTTAAATTGAGTAATTTGTAAGTCATTCAGACAGCTGTTTGCAATATATCCAAGTTGATTGTATCTGTACAAATACAAAACAATGTGAAACAACAAAAGTTCAGAATGAAGTCATCCACCACGGTGAACCTTGACAACCCCCTCCCCGAAAAACAAAGTTTTAAAATAAATTGTACATTTTGATCTTTCTAATCCGATTTTCAAAACCAGCGAGGATAGACGGATCAAGGACGATCACCTCACACACCCCAACGAAATATCTCGATATTTGAAGAAAACGCTTTGCCAACTTGGCCTAGTTAAGGACGATCCGGCGTCCGCTCACCCGTATATCGGCAAACCTATCGTTTCCTGCTTTTAATTGCCTTAATAGTTTATTCCAAGGAGAAATTGGATTTTCCGTTTATTTTGTGAGGAATAAAATAATCAATTGGAAAAAAAAGTTATGGCGTGAAAATTGCAAATATAAAAGCATATAATATCCTAGAATTCTTCCTAAAATCCTTGCGGACGAGCTTTTTTACTCCTAAAGGAGGCTCATTTCCTCATCCCGGGCCAATCAACAACTAAAATTTAATTATTTGGAGAATAATTCCATTCCAAAGCCTTTGACCGGGTTGATGATTTTATCATAATGGATAAACTAACAGATTCTGGTGTTGCCTATACTGGATTGGGTTTCGTCTTTCCTGGAGGGCTACACCTTCTCCCTATTTGATAAGGATGCTCTCTCTCTCTCTCTCTCTCTCTCTCTCTCTCTCTCTCTCTCTCTCTCTCTCTCTCTCTCTCTCTCTCTCCCTCTCCCTCTCTCTTCCCGCACTCATTCTCTCTCTCTCTCTCTCTCTCTCTAAATTTAACCTCTTTTGTTGTTTTGTTTTAGTTTGTTATATTACTACTTAATGACTAGAACTTTTATTTCTAGATTTATTTTGATAATTTATAATTCAAGATTTGTACTGAAAAAGTATTTTTGTTCACTTATTCTATTAGTAATTTACTTTTTAATTGCCCAATTATTCTGTAAATTAGAATATTTACTTCAATAGGCAATTTGAAGTAAATACATACGTAGCTCAATGTAAAACGATTAGATGTAACATATTGACCACAAAAATAAGGTTATTCGAAGAAATTAATGTTTAATAAATTAGAAGTAGATTAAACTTAGTAATAATTGTATTTCACATTAGATGTAAGAATGGTCCTTGAGACCAAATCTTGGGCGATTGATAAAGCGTTCATCGTCATCATCTCTCTTTCTACTTTTTATCTATCTATCCCTTCTTTACTCTTTCGTTCTCTCTCACTCACTCTTCGAACTCTCATTCATTGAAGAAATCTGTCTCCTTTAAAATAGACACAAATGTATACCGAACTGTCGATTATCTCGTGTGGAAATATTTAATCAATTTTTTGTTTCGCTTTAAGCTGATTTCTCGTTAGCTTATGTAAAGAATACCAACCAAAGCTTGTAATAAAACAATTTCTCCTGGGGAAGAACATGCTCTGTGAGATTACGGTAAACCACCCCTGGAGAAATGTGTAATTTTTCGCAAAAGCAAGATGATTGGAGTTCGATCGTAACACAAACAAGCCTTAACAAAAGTCCAAGACCATTTTGCAAAATGTCAACGTCCTACGCTTTCTCCACGAAGCCCGGCCGATTTAAATAGAAACATGAAATATCAGTCAATCACCGGGACTGTTTGAACTTGGCCTTGCATTGTCGGCCTGATTTTTTCACCTTATAAAACATAAAACATGATGAGAAATATTTTTAAAACGTGTCACTTTCTTGTAAAATGATCTGTGATTAGTGTTTTATTTTATTATAAATTTGTTGATTTTTCTTTGCCGATCACAGGGTAAACTGTCTTTGACGAATGATTTATCGATATTTTATAAGTTTTACGTTTAATATCAAGGCTTGTTAAGTTATTTTCTTCACATATATTATTCTTACAATATCATATTTTTATTTGGAAGTTCGCCCGTCGAAAAAGTGCCTAGGACATCGTGGCCGCGGAGGAAATTCGCGGTGATTGTAAAACCTGTAAAACCCGACCTCGTTGTTATTTATTCAAATGATATTCTTAAGTCATCGCTCCTAAGGTGAGGTTGAGGAGTACCAGTGTAGGTTTTTACCTTTGACCCCTTTGGGCGGCCGGGCGGGGGGAGAGACGTGGGTGATTTTCTAGGAGGAGACGTGGGTGTGACAGGAAGTAATTAGAAGGAGAAGAGACCGAGGAGGAATAAATAATAACGGGCGAGGGGGGCTTGGAAGAAAAAAAGAAAAAAAGAAGGAAGAATAAATAACAGATCTTGCATTTTCGAATTTCACCTTCATCAAACGCTATTACATTTATTGTCTCACCTATCTTCGGATTAGGCAAGAAGACCGTGACTTCGAGGACACCTTTAGTACTGTAATCATTAACCTTTGTTTTATAACAAAAAAGTAATATCTTAACTGAATCAATTTACATCCTAAGCTGCCCAACAGTTTTCTCATTCAGTTCTTGAAGCAACTAAAAAAAACTGCTTGTAATAAAATTTACCATAAATACGGTACAATATACTGCTAATTTAGCTTGTATCGATGTTTAAAATTTGAGTTCAAGTAAGGTTGTCTGTCTTCGAATAACATCATTTCCACGTAGTTATTAAACCACATATATTTACTTTATTAGAAAAAATACTGAAACGAGATGGAAATGGGCGTATGTGTGCCAACGTACGTAATTTGAGCATGTTTCTGTTGCAAGTCTTCTAAAACTTGATTAACTTATGATTCTCATCCACTCATTCACTCTCTCCCCCTCTCTCTCTCTCTCTCTCTTTCTCACTCTCTCTCTCTCTCTCTCTCTCTCTCTCTCTCTTCTACCTTTCTTCCTCCTTCCTTCCTCTTTCTTTCACAACTTTTTCTTTGGTTGCTGTGATCGCAGGAGGATGTGAGTTATCAATCTATTTACATATTTACCTATCTATCTACATATTTATCTGTTTCTATCTATTCTTCTGATCTGTTCTTCTGTGTTTCTATCTATTTACCTATTTATACATCTATTTATATTATCTGTATATGTATCTCTGCCTCTCTCCCTCTCTCTTTCTTTCTCTTTCTCTCTCTTTCTCTCTCTCTCTCTCTCTCTCTCTCTTTCTCTCTCCTACCTTTCTTTTTCCTTCTTCCTCCTTCCTTCCTCTTTCTTTCACAATTTTTTCTTTGGTTGCTGTGATCGCAGGAGGATGTGGGTTGTCAATTTATTTACATATTTACCTATCTATCTACATATTTATCTATATTTCTATCTATTCTTCTGTGTTTCTATCTATTTACCTATTTATACATCTATTTATATTATCTGTATATGTATCTCTCCCTCTCTCCCTCTCTCTTTCTCTCTCTCTCTCTCTCTTTCTCTTTCTCTCTCTTCTACTTTCTTTCCCCTTCCTCCTCCTTCCTTTATCATTCTTTCACAATTTTTTCTCTGGCTGCTGTGTTCGCAGGAAGAAAGAACATGTGAGTTATCAATCTATTTACATATTTACCTATGTTTCTATCTACATATTTATCTATGTTTCTGTGTTTCTATTTATTTACCTATTTATATATCTGTTTATATTATCTGTATATGTATCTCTCTCTCTCTCTCTCTCTCTCTCTCTCTCTCTCTCTCTCTCTCTCTCTCTTTCTCCCTCTCTCTCTTTCTCTCTCTCCCTCTCTCTTCTCTCTTTCTCTCTCTCTCTTTTTCTCTCTCTTTCCTTCCCTCTTTCTCATTTTCTTTTTCTTTCACACACATTTATTAAAGTCGTTACTTGTTTGACTATGATGACATCTACTACATACTAGTCAATCTAGATTAGTCGATCTCCTTAATATATTGAAAAAAAAAAGCATCGAACAAGAAATGAATAATACCCAAGATAAATATTTCTATATATCTGGAAACAAAGATGGGTATGAAGTATACAAACATGTTTTTATGGATCGAAAAACTCTCACAGAATTGCGTTATCCAATTTTATTAATAACGTTAATCAAACTCAAATCTTTACAATGTACAAACAAAAATAAAACACTCTGAAACAAACACACACACACAAATTTAACACTCACACAAATGTAAATTCTTGGATTTGGAACATATAGAAATGTATATCGCCTGGTAACAAATGGACATCGGATATTATATCTGCAATAAGTGTAATTAAACTTATAAAAAATAAATACCAACATAATCATAGAAAAGTCTTTATCTGTTAGAAAAAAAAACGTATAGACAGCCGGAAGTAATTTATAGTATGCTTTAATGGATATGGCGCGTAATTAAACCTAATAATCGGCTATGTTTTTATGGGTCATTGAATTCACTGGCATATGAAGTACTAATGATCAGATTAAACTGGCAAACAGAATCGATTGTAAGCATAGTAAAACCTAAAAAAATTCTAATTTTTAGAATGAAATTCTGAACCCTGCGACATGTGATGAATGAACGAAGACAAAAGTTGCGATATCAGAAAGATTCAAATCAAAATTTGGTTTTCTATCACATTGCAGTATTGTGTGGCTGTTGTTCATTGGGATGAGTTTAATTTTGAAAAGATTCATTGATAATTCACTTATAAGATTCACCAAGAATTTTATAACTTGATTGGAAAATACAAAAAAATGAATAAATTTTTATGTATTCCAATAATTTTTTTTTGACTTGTTTTTTCTTAAATGTATGTGCGTTGGTTTTATTAATTTTGTTATTATATCCGAAATATTTTATATTGAACTATTTCAAGAAACCAAAAATTGTCAAATTTCAGTCTGTATTATTTTAAATTATCCACGATGTTTATCATTCTTAAGCTATCTTAGCTCTCTTCACTGAGGGACTTGGATAGTATTTATGTCATTAGGAGTTTTTTTTTGTCGTTTAATTGAATGATTCTGTTATCAACCATTTCTACCATTCTAACTGCTCCTTGTCATTAGCTTTAATCAAATTATAACTTAATTACCATTTTGTGCCTCGGTTAATAAAATGAGGGGATGTTAAAGGTGTTCATTTATTATTTCCACCTGGGATAAAATATTCTAGGGAATTCGGTTCAATAGATTGCGACCAAAACTTAATTTTTGATACATCAAAAGAAGTTTAATTGCCTCGGTAACTGAAACAACTACTAGGATAAAATTTGTTGACTAAAATTGCAATATGTTGCTTCATGATCTATCAACCTGGTCCGTCTATACTCGCTGGTTATGACAGTCTGGTATTATATATTGTAGAAGTGCCAATTTGACGTTTGTCCTTTTTCCATTAAATGCTTTCATATGATATACCTTGAGCACCTCCTGATCATACTGATCTGTCAAGTCTACCTCGTTTTGTATCAGAGACACAAATATTTAACCAACTTCTGGGTATTCGTGAAAACAATAAAAAGGATAATCAAGCGCAGTCAAAACCAGCGGTAATAGGTGGTCTAGGGAACTCGGAAAAAACAAAATACATCCCCGTTACCCACATTCTGGTCGTTTTGAGAGTGAGATCCGAAAAATATTCGGAGAACGTCAGCTGTTTGTCTATAGTCCTCTTCCGTCGCTAACATAAAAAGATACATTTGACAAAATAACACATGGATAAACCAAGATTAAATAAAGTAAAGCCTCTGACTGGTAAAACTAGCAATAATAAGCGTACCAGGATGATCCGGCACGACTAAACTAGAAGTCCGTCACTCTGCAGATCATCCCTGATCATCCTGCCCGTTTTGACAGATTCGTAATATATTTTGTGAACACAGCTCTTTGCCATTGACCACTTCTGTCATTGTCACAAAGGGACTGAATTGACAGAATGGCACGAGGATAAACCACCAAAGTAAGCTAAACGACGAACATTTCTGAAGGTAATGCCAACGGGATATGCAAACCAGGATCATCGGGAACGATTAAGCTACAAGCCCATCTCTCTGCAGATCATCCCTGATCGTCGTGGACGTTATGACAGTCAGACATGAAATATTTTTGGTAGACGTCAGCTGTTTGTCAACAGCCCTCTTCTGACAGACCACAAAGATAGCTAAATTTCGGAAAGCTTCTGGCTGGCAAAAGTAGCGAGAATGGGCGCACCAGGAAGCTACGAGTCCATCGCCATGCAGATCTTCTTGAGCGTTTTGACAGAACCGAAAAATATTTGGCGAACGTCAGCTGTTGTCCACTTCCATCACTGTTCCCAGGGGGACACTATTGCCAAAATAACACGCGTTTAAAAAATAAATAAACAAACAAAATAAAAAAAGGCGAAACGCCGAAAGCGTCTGAAGTCAAAATCCAAAACAGGCAGACCCAGATGATCGGGAACGACCAAGCTAAAAGTCCATCATCCCACGACCATCCTGGCCGTTTTGACAATCAGATAAAAAATTGCAAATATCAACTGTTTATCTTAACGTCTCTGTCCGAAAGACAATTGACAAAATAATGCACAGAAAAACCAATAATGATAGACAGGCCAGGAACGGAAACTATCATGATTTTGTAATTGAAGGTATTCTTGTCAGGGCAGCGAGGTGATGATCATATGATCATCAGGAGTTAGTTGTTAGTCTGTGATCCTCTTTCATCATTGGCCCAAAGGGAGGCAGGATATCACTTATTCAATAATTGGTCTGTGTGTTATTTGGTCAATCCTGTCCTTTTTCTATAAGTACAAGAAGAACATACTGACTAAGAGGATCATCCAAACTGTAATATTTACAGACTAAAAACTGATTATTCTGTCCTAATTTGGTATACTGATCTTTCATACGGAGCATTTTCTTTTTCTTTTTAATTTAATGGCTGTTTCTCGTGCAAACACGAGTGATTATGAGCACAGGTTGCGAGGAAGGGCAAATTAAAGAAAACGGTACAGCGACTCATTCAGAATTTTCCCACATAATTTTTTCTCTCTTATAGCCTGTGAGCTTCGTGTGATCTAATTTTTATTTTCTTATTCCCCCCGCCCCCACGCGTGTTTTTTTTCCGTTTGTTCCCGTGTGAATTTTCGGCCTAACGGGAAGAAACGGGCTTCCTCCTCGACGTTGCAGAAAATTTTTAAAATATCCGAATATTGATTCAATTAAATACCCATAGTTGATGGAGTCTGGCAAGTGAAGGTTATCCGGTTTAAGTTTGAAACTGTTCCCTCCAAAACGAGGAAAAATAACCAAGATTCAAAAACCAAATAATCTTTGATGCACAAAGACCTAAAATTTAAAATTTCAAAACCTTCTTTGCTACCTGCACAAAATAAATATACATTGAGCAAATAGTTAAATATACAAGTCTGACAGATCTGTTAGACCAGTAGGTTGTGGGAACTATCTTTTATTAAGCTGGGAAGGTTAAGATAGGATGTCACGAAGACATCGTCGTTTTAGACGGCGTGGAGGATTATAAAGTTGGGACAAGGAAAGAGTTTGGGCTAGTAGGTTAGGGTGGAAGGATAGTTTGGGTGGAAATTGAGGAAAGGTGTTCAGATCAAACCTTCATGAATTGGATTTTAAGATTTTTATGGATCGGTGACGTACAAGTGAGAGTTGAGGATGAGGAGAAGAATTTTGTATTAAAAGGTTTGGATTCGTTGCATGCTGGAGGGTTTATCTGGCCGAGTTAGACTCCCTAAGTACAAATCGGTCTGATGAGCGTTTTGTAACAGGTTAGTTTGTTATGTTTAGTGTTGATTTTGGTCCCAATAGGTTTGAATAGTTATATCTTTTGTTAATTTCTTGTTGTTGATTGCATGTAAGTCATCTAAGAAAAGCCCAATTTCGCGGGCTAGGTTGGATAGTGCACCGTTACTCATTTTTTTTTTTTTTGCTCGTTCAACCTGATCCACACCGAGTGCACCGGTCGGTAATAAGATTGATAGCTTCTGTGCCTAGGATAAGATTGGAGTCCATGGACGCCATGTCGTCTGCATAGGTTGTGAGTTGTGCGTTTGTAAAGGATTGGACCTAGGATATTTCCTTGTGAAATGCCAACTTTGATTTGATTAAAAATCGGCCCCGATTTTCACTTTAAGCCGTCGATAAGTGAAATACACGCAATATTGTCTATTTTACAGAGCCGAAGATATCTTTTTAAATTTGTTAAATATGCAATACCAAAACGGTCAAAAAAATAAGTAAGCTCATGGTTGTTGATATGACTTGTTTCCTTTAATTCTTGGACGATCTGTCAATTTTCCAGGCTAAAAATTCATTATCAACTTGAAAAGTATCAAGTTTATGTTTTGTTAAAAAAAAAAAGAATTGTCAACGCTTAATCGAAATGGGGGAAAAAAGAAAAACCCTGTCGAATTGACAAGCGGCCTCTATCACACCTCCCGTTGGAGTCTCTTGGATTTCTCTGTTCTGTCCGAATACCTCCGATCAACAAGGGTAATCAGACCATTTAATCGTTTTTCTGGATTAGTTGACATTTTGATCGGGAGATATTTGTGAATGAACGGTTCAATAGTAAAAAAGAAAATCTCAAAAAGAATTCGTAAGGTATCACATAATGAGAATTTCTCGTCATAATCGTAGGATTCAATTATAAAAAACTGGTTGAATAACTAAAGCTCTTCTTCAAATCCTACTTATTTGTGATTGTTAGATGTAACTGGTAAAGGAATAGATTTATTTTTAACTGCTTGGAATGTCCAAAATCGATCTGGAATGGTTTGAATTCCTCGTGGCCCTTCTCCTCGAGGCTGCTGATTAAGCGATTCGAGATAGCAGGAGGTATTTTGGAAACAGTACAAGAGGAACAGAGCCCACGTGGCTATGGGGGCGACTTCGTAATGTAAAATCGTGCTTTATTATACTGTAACTTCTTTTTATACTGTCAATAAATTTATCTGAATATAAAATATCCCGTTAGGAGAAAAAGGAGGTGACTCGGTGGAATTTAAACGGCTGAAATTGACTGATTTTTATTGCGGGTCAGTCAAACCTGGTCCTCGCCAGTTTCTACTATCAGAGGCATATAGACAAGTCTATGGCTTTATTCTGTCTAAAACTTAGAGGATGCACATGGGAAAATATCGCACAGACGGACCTGTGAAAAAGTGAGTATAGGCGGACCAGAGTGAACGAAAAAGACCCAAGCTGATAAGTTCACCACCCTGTAGATCTCAAGAAGCAATCTAAGCTTATTGAATTACTTGTACATTGCTTTTTAAAATTCCCAAGTTCAAAAGCCTCAAATAATGGCAAACACTCAACTCAATTGATTTCTAATTAATTGTTAGATATTTAAGAATGTTATCAGAAAACAAAAACATCAGACGTTACTTTTTCCTTAGCATTTTTCTATATACAATGTTTCAAAGGAAAAAAGAAAAATGTGTGTGTATCAATTTGTACTTTAAATTAAGCAAAAAGCTTAGGTTTCAAAGTCTTTTCAATGTTTTTTTTATGTTGTATGGGATTTTATTGATGTGGGAACGCCTACAATTTTTGACTTAAACAAGGTACCTTTTTCCTTTCCCCCAAAAAAGCCAAATCGTGTCTTTTTACTCGTCATCCTTCTCTTTTACTCCCTGTCCCCTCTCGCTCCCATAATTTGAATAGTCTTAATCATCAAATCGTCCTTTGTCTCTCTTCTCGTTTTTTTTTTCTTTTTTTCATTGTTCTCCTTGCGCAGGAGGCGTTCACCTCTCGTCCGGAACAGGGGAGAGCCCAAAAATGGGCAAAGTGCCGATCATGGAAATTAACCTTTTTCACCTCGCGTTTTCACCGGAAAAATGGCAGAATAAACAATTGAGAACCCGCCGTCCGGTGAACGACGATTCAACAAGTCTGCGGTAACATTCCCCCTTGGGTCAGATCCAAAATCGTCCAAAAACACTATTTTTCTATATTAAAAATTCATTTCTTCCCTGAAAGTCGTGACATTTCTAAGATATTGATTGTTGATTTTATCACTTGAACGTCGTGCAAGCAGAACCGACCGAACTGTGGAATCCTGAAGAACTCCATAACTTATTAGTGTTTTGAGTTATTCTTACTTGTACTTTAAATTGAGCAAAAAGCTTAGGTTTCAGACTTGTTGAATCGCCTATTTAATCTAAATAATATGTACTAAATAAAACGGCGTTTTCAAATCAAGATTTTTAATGACCCTTTTTGATGAACTTCAAGACTGCTGAAGATCCAATATCGGAGGTGCTTAATCCCAAAGTTCACAACAGTCTAACGCCAGAGCGATATTTTACAAGATTGTTACGACATTTGTTCGCTTATTTTGTTTTTAAACGAAAATAATCACTTCTTGACCAAAAATATTGACGCTTCCACAAGTTTGTGCTCGAGATCGTTCGGATGTCATCAAACATTAACAATTTCTTGAGAATATCCAAGCGTACTTAGTAAAGATTAAAGTCCTGGAATTTATTAGATATCCTGGCGAAATATTATAAATAAAGTTATATCTGGTCGTTAATTTATCAATCATAGGAGGCCTAACTGCAGATTCTGGAAAAAACGGGCTATTATAGGTGATTCTTACCATGAATGTTCTGTTTGTCATTAATTAAACATAATGGATATTTATCAAAACTAGATTATAATAAGCCTTGTAGAAGTATTTTGTTTGAAAATCTCCTGAAGATTCTGGAATTCACAGGTGCTTCATCCCAAACTCAACACCAAATGATATAATTTATATCCGGTCGGATATCATCAGAAATTTCTGTACATCCAAGCATACTTTGTCACTAAAGCCCTGAAATTCATAAGATAACCTAGCGAAATAAAATGAAGGTATATCTGGTTTTTAGTTGAACCTCGTACAAATAGGACAGACCTAATTGAAGATTCCTGAAGAACCCCGGATATTATTGACGCTTCATTCTTACCTTGAAAGTACTTTTTGTACTTAATAATGGTATATTTATCAAAACAAGTTTATATAATAACCCTTGTGAAGAACTTCATCTTGTCTTCTGAAGATCCTGGAATTCACTGGTGCTTCATCCCAAACTCTTCGGTATTCATTCACGGCCGTACAGCGGACAGTCAAAAACCAAACTAAACCGTTGTTAAGTACATTTCTTTACTTATTTCGTTTTTGAACCACAGTAACTACTACATGTGCCGCAAGTTAAACATGCGTCCAATATCAAAGCTCTAAAAGTCTGAGTATGCTCGACATGATTGATACAACTGATCGTCGGATGTCATCAGACATTAAAAATTTGTTGAGAAATAACCAAGCGTACTACATAAAGATTAAAGTCCTGGAATTTATTAGATATCCTAGCGAAATATTATAAATAAAGTTATATCTGGTTATTAATTGAACCTCGTACATATAGGGCAGGCCCAACAGCAGATTCTGGAAAAAACCAGGATATCATAGGTGCTATTCTTCCTATGAAAGTTCTGTTTGTCTTTAATTAAACATAATGGATATTTATCAAAACTATATTACTATATAGAACTAGATTTGTTTGAAAATCTTCTGAAGATCCTGAATTCACTGGTGGTTCATCATAAACTCTCCGGTGTACATTCACGCCTGTACAGTGGACAGTCAAAAACCAAACTAAACCGTTGTCAAGTACATTTCTTTTCTTATTTCGTTTTTGAATCACAGAAATTACTACATATGCCCAACGATGCGTTCAATATCAAAGCTCAAAAAGTTTCAGTATGCTCGAGATGGTTGATACAATCGATAACCTATCGGATATCATCAGAAATTTCTGTACATCCAAGCATACTTTGTCACTAAAGCCCAGGAATTTATAACATATCCTAGCGAAATAAAATGAAGCTATATCTGGTTTTTAGTTGAACTTTGTACAAATAGGACAGATCCGCAAATTCCTGAAGAGTACTAGGAATATTATTGTTGCTATTCTTCCTATGAAAGTTCTGTTTGTCGTTAATTAAACACAATGGATATTTATCAAAACTACATTATAATAAGCCCTTGAGAAGCACTTTTATTGAAAATTTCCTGAAGATCCTGAAATTCACTATTGGTTTATCCCAAACTCGACACCAAATGATATCTACAGATCTAGCCGCAAATTCCTGAAGAACCCGGAATATTATTGTTTGCTATTCTTGCAATGAAAGTTCTGTTTGTCCTTAATTAAACAAAATAGTATATTTATCAAAACCTTGTGAAGAACTTTTCTTGTCTTCTGAAGATCCAAGAATGAACTGGTCCTTCATCCGAAATTCTTCAATGTCCATTCAAGCCCGTCAGCGAACAGTCAAAAACCAGACGGAAAGTTTTTTTTATGACATTACTTTGCTTATTTGCTTTTCGAAGCTCAGTAGTACAACATGCTATCGGTATTGAGGTTTCGAAACGTTTTAATCTCCTGATTGATACAGAATACGGATATCATCAGAAGCATACATGTACAGTGTGCTGTGTGAAGATGCTGTTGGTCTTTTCCATACATTAGACAATAAAATGATAAATTGATGCTTACTTTGCAAAAGTACTAATGACCAAAACGAGTTGGTTTTAAGCTTTTTTAATTGTCTATTTTTTTAATTAGCAATGCTTTCTGATATGCATAGATAACGGCCCACTTCTCAAAAATGAGACCTTTCTTAATTAAATGTCATTAATTAAAAATTCCAGGGCTTGAGAGAGTGCGAAGCGCGGTAAAAACAGTTATCCTCCCCATTTCCCACTTCTCTCTCATTCTATCTTTCTCCCTCATACACTCTCGTGCAAACTCTCTCTCTCTCTCTTCTCCCTCTTTCCTTCTCTCTCACACTAGCCCCTTATCTCGGTTTTGGGATCACGTGAGAAGATTCTCACAGGAAAAACGCAATTAAACTCTGGAGCCCCTCTCCAGAATTTCCTGGGGGGGCGCTCGGAGAAATTCTTTGTTCTTCGGATCTCCCAGGAGCGCGGATTTTCCCAGGGGCTCCTTTAGTCTGAAGAAAGTCGCCGTAGTTATTGGACCTTGGTCGTCGGATAGGCGGACCGAAGGTAATATATAAGATTTTTACAAATTTTCGATCATCATTCACTCAACTTGACGTGTTTCAAGTAATTTGAGGAAGATCAGAGGGTTTTCTAGTCAGCAGGGTTTAGCCTAGTTATAAGAAATTCTTTCGATCCTGATGACTCGCAATTTCTCATTCAATTGTACAATTGATTCTCTTTGTACGACATATTAGATAAATTGTATTCATTTCCAGACTAGGTCCAATTTTTTAGTATTTTGATGTTGATTAGTAAATTTTTTTACAACTAACAAATACACTATTAGATAGCTCACGTCTACATCCTTTTTGAGGTATGTTACGGTTTCTTATGTTTTTGCTATGATTCTATTACAATTTAACGAGGATCCTTATTATTCGATCTGTCAGTCTCACGTTCATCGGGGTTGAGAGGCCAATTTTGATCTCGTGCACGGATCGTACAGGCCGCAGTTTCCAGGGCGCGCGCGACCGCACGTTGCCGCATAATTTTGTGCGTAGGCAAAAATGTTAATACGTCCCCGAGGACGGATTTGTAATTATCTGTCGTCGACGGAGGAGAAAATATAATTCGTCTGAGTCATTCCTCCCTCCAAGCGAGCTGGTACGACACTCCCTGGGGCCCGCACGGGTCAAAAACTCGCCCGGTCATGAGCTGGCCCTCGGATTTCTCGAATACAGATTATAATTAATTAATAAATTTATTACCGGGGTAATATGGCATGGTAGTCATGCTCGGACTGTCGGATTTCTTTCTGGGGCCTGCTGGGTGATGAACCCTGAAACTCACCGACTGAAGATGACAAAATGCCGAAACGCCGAAAAACTAGCGGCCCAGGATGACCAAAATCAACAAAGCATAAATACAATTAAGAAAATTCAAATATACTAAGAGTTTTAGTTTTAAGGTCTGTAGGGTAATAAATCCTAAAACAACATTTTTTTATTAATACATTTATTTATGAAAACTGGTAAAATAAGACCATCTATTACTTTTACAACGGCTAATTTAGTAATAAATAAACCATTCATTAGTGTCACAGTTTATCTAGTAGTGTAGTAATAAAATAACTTAGATCTCTTATGATCTGCTATCTAGTAAGTGGATGGTCTCGGTAATTCGGGTGGCTTTGAAGTCGAAGGTAGTGCTTATATGCATACTCTGTGATATCCGTGTCTAAGTGATGTTCAGATCTCTGTGTATGTCGATATTGCGAACATACCGAGTAGCATGTTCCATTAAAGATAAGATGATGGATAGACCTACGGTTGAACAACTTCGAAAAAGTATCTTCGGTGAGGTTACAATAGAACGACCATTCTTTAAATTTTAGCCAAGCTTTCCACGATTTTATCGTCATCAGGGCCTATTTATTATAGGAAGTTATATCAATTAGAACATATCGTATAATTTAAAAACAAAATTTAAAAAAACAATTATATTTTTCTTACTTTAACTAGATGAGTGTTGAAATATATCTTGAGAAAAAAACTGCATTTATAATAAGATTATTTAAAATGAGGTGAAGCTCGGTATCTAAATATTAACAAGATTTAGTATGGAATTAATTAAAAACAATAAAAACAACATAATATAAAATATTAAAAAAAGCTTGGCAAAAACTTAAATTGTCGTTCTGTTGTGACCTCACTGAAGATACTTTTTCCAAGCATATACCATACTTCGTAGAACTTCGTTTTGGAACCGCTGTATTACTTTGCTTCTTTTATCACACCCCCAAAATTTTCTACCATGCATCCATCCAGGTTTTAATGCCTGATTATAAATGATTATTTTATTTAGTTTCTTGCCCTTCTAAGCAGTTTAAAGTCATTTTAATTATCTCATTCTAGGGATCTTTGTTTTGCAGTTGGACGTTTCGGATCAATCTTTGATTATGTTGAATTTGAATAAAATAAATACAAAAATATATCATAATTTTTCCTTGAATTATATTCATGTATAGAAATAAAATTAATATTAAAAATATTTCAAAGATTTCTACAAATGAAACATTATTTCAAACACAATTATCATATCTGTATTTTCTAATTTTTAAAGCTTCATGATTTTTACTGATGAATTATTGTGAGGATTCATGATGATTTTTATTATTACTTACATGTATCGGCCTTTATATATAAATTTGTATCATAATTTATTTCTTTTATTATAATAAAAATTTAATTTAACTTTACAACTTCATTCCGGCACAACTATTTACATATATGGAAAGCAGGCTGTACTGGAATAATTAAAAAAATAATAAATCGTTTCGTTGAATTATACTGAGGTTTTTATTTAATATTTATTTTGAATAATGGTTTATTGGCACCTTATTTATTTTAAAATGCATTACTAGTTTCGACGCTCGTTTGGTGGCATTCTTTTCAAGTGTTTCGTTGAAGCTATAACATATTATAATAAAACAATTTTTAAAAATCTAAATATACAGTCTATTATATTTTTTAAAATTTTCAATACTATATATTATACACTTTAAACATTATTACGTTATTTTCTATATTTTTTTAACTGTTCAATACAAAAAAACCATTTTAAAATTACTTATATCCAACATAACAGGTTATGTTTTTTTCTAATTTTTTTAAAAAAGTTTCTTTTTTGTTTATATCTATTGCACATACATTAAATGTTGCTGTTAACTTGTATTTGTCTTTTTTTGGTAGGAAATTGGTAAACACAAAAAAAAGAAGAAATTTTTTAACAGTTCAATACAAAAACAACCGTTATAAAATTACTTATATCCAACATAACCGGTTATGTTTTTTCTAAGTTTTTTAAAAACGTTTCTTTTTTCTTTATATCTATTGCACATACATTAGACGTTGCTGTTAACTTGTATTTGTCTTTTTTTGGTAGGGAAATTGGTAGGAAAACAAAGAAAGAACAAAGAAGAATTTCTTTTTAACTGTTCAATAAAAAAAAATTATAAAATTACTTATGTCCTACATAACAGGTTATGTTTTTTCTAAATTGTTTAAAAACGTTTGTTTTTTTCTTTATATCTATTGCACATACATTAAACGTTGCTGTTAACTCTTTTATAAAACTATGCGTGGTATTTAGTGACCGTTTATTAATGATTATTTAAGGATCGTGAGATGACACATCTCGCGATCCTCAAATAATTATAAAACTATATTGATTTTCTTTCTGCCTTTCATTCTCAGTCTGTCGGACAGAATTCTTCTTCCTTCTTAGACTTCTTGCCATTTCAGTGATAGGCCTGTATGTACAAACTTTGGTATAAAGAGGATAAAAAGGACCAAAATGATCTGACCAAACTACAGTCTCAGTTTTTGTTTTCCAGCACTGTTTATTTTTTGTTAATAATTAGTTTTTATCGATTATCTGAGTCGAAATTGATAAAACTCCCTTAGTCTGAACGATATGATAATGATGGTATATTTAAAATTTAGTTAGGGAAGAACCATCCCGGGTCGTTAAGTAGTCCCGACGTCTTGTCATAACCAGGGCCGTCTGCCGAATTGAAATAAAAAGCTAGGTGAAAAAAAAGAGAAGAAGATGAAGAAGAGCAGACGATTAGATTTTTCGGTGGGCGGAATTTTTCCCTTTCTTCATCTCGGTGCCACACCTTCGATTGTTCGCCCGGTGACGAGTAACGGTCTGAAAAGGACGAAAAGGCAGGGTGCGACGCGCACCGGGGATAAACGGGCTAAGGGGGAAGAAGGCACTGTCGGATGAGATTAATCTTTTAAAAAAATAGGTCAAAAAATGTTTCAGTTTAAAAATAAAATTGTGATTTTTGTATAGCATGTTTCATGGGTATAGTATGGGTTTGTTGGTGTTCATTTAATATTGTGCCAATTGGGAGCCTTTATCCCGTTGGATTCATATTTCCCAACATCGCCCACAGAGTTATCGGGCCACGGTCCTATTTCATTATCGAGGATCGGACGAAAGAGAAAAAAAATCCCTTTGTCCTCATACAAAAACATAATCAAAAGCCTTTTGTCAGGAGTTAATTAGGCGCCGGGACGAAAACGACTTTCCTTTCATTTCCCCCCATCCCTCGCCCGACATTTCCCCGTCGAGGATATTAATTTGTTAAATTAACCCTCTGACCGGGTGGGGAGTTCATTATGTCGCAGCTTGAGGCCTTCATTGTTTCCTTTGCAGTTAAAACTAAGATTCAAATAAGGTTTTGCCTGAATAAGTCGGTTGTAATCGGTACTTTTTGATATGTTTCAGGTAAGAAGTGGCGGAGTCTCACCCCTCAGGACAGGCGACCGTTTGTTGAAGAAGCGGAGCGGTTGCGTGTTATGCACATGCAAGAGCACCCCAACTACAAATACAGACCGAGGTAGATTATCTGTTTTCCTCCCCGGCCCGAACAGCCTTTGTAACACCGCTAATGTTTGTTTAAGAAGACGAAAACAGGCGAAGAGATCCTCCGGCCCGGGTTCCCCGCAGGGCTCCGGCTTAGGCTCCTCCCTCAGGGCGACCGGGAACCCCGGAGGAGCCGAATCCGGGAATCCGAGCTTCTCCTATTTCCTGCCGACGACTCCTGATTCCTCGCCGTCCGGAAGCCCGACTCGGGTACCAGACGAAATGGAGGAGGACTTCTCGCCGAGGACAACGGGCGCGGAAGAAGAAAGGCTTTATCAGCATCCTTCCACCTCGGCCAACCCTGACTACTATAGGTAACTATCCGACCTCTCTTGTAATGATACAAAAATCAAAAAACTAATATAACGAACTTTCAGGTATCAAAATTACAACCGCCCTTACGGCTACCCTCAGAATAACACGATCTCCGCGATGGGCGTGGCGAAGGGGATGGTTATGCTCTGCACGAACCAGAGACTCCTTGGGACTTACGAACACTCGGGAATAGTCACGGGAACTTTCTACCCTCCGATAGCGACTTCTCAGGACCAGCAGAATCTAGTCGGCGCCTCCCAGAGCGCCGTCTACTCATCCGTCAATTCCCAGCGCAGCTACTACCCCCAGCAAGAGCCAACGAACTACCCGGTCTACAGGACATGTCAATACAGAGGTAAACTGAAATTCAATACTATGAAACATAAGCACGATTCAATCTAGACTTTTAACATAATTGATAAGGGTGGTAGATGGTCTTCCTCGAAATGAAAACCCCATACATAAAAGTATAGATTTTTTTAATTTAGTTTCGATATGCCAATTAATTTTACCTTATTGAATTATTAACATATCGAGAATTTTTTAGAAATAATTTCCATATGATTTGTATCGCAATATATACAACTAATTTAAATTTGAGTTCATGGTCTATCTTGTAGTTCACAGGATGCATTTCATCAGCCTTTCATTACAATCTTAACAAATATTTTGGCTAATGAACTCCCCAGCCAATTTTCCATAGGTTAAGTTTAGATTTCTATACTTTTTCCTCTCCCCCTTTTGCCATTTTAGAAAATGGGAACGGGAAAGGCTTGGGAAGCGATATTCAAAAATAAAATAGGACACGTCACTTCCGAAACGTATTTTACGTAACGTGGGAACCCTAATTTGCAAACTGCCTCGAGGAACAATGGGTTCTCCAGAAGAGAAAAGGATAAGAACGATATTTAGACGGTCTATAACGAGAAAATATATAACAGAGTTAGTTACCTGCCTGTGGGAAATTAGATGGTTTCATTATCTTCGATTTATTATAGGAAAAAAGATATTTGAGAATAATGTAGGGTGTCTGGATAATAATTACTTTCGAGGATAAAACGGGGGTTTTTAAAAGTTGAAGACATGGAAAAGGTGTCTCGAAGATTTTTAAGGAAGAAGGTGATCGTTGGAAAATTCTGAAAAAGTCTACCACAAGTCTCTCCATAAAGATTTTCTCAAAGTAGTGCAAGCTTTACTTCTTCAAAAAATATCACTTCGAACTTTTCAATTCACTTTTAAGCCTATCTCTTAAAAGGTCACATCGAGGGTACTCATGTACAATGAGATAGACTTTGCAGGGTTTTTTATCTCTAATTACAACAGAACCTAAACGGATCGGGCACCGCTCGAAAATTGTGGGTGTCCAGTTTTGTTTTTATAATTCCATTTTATTTTTTTTTAATTTTTTAATCGGCCCGTAATAAAAGTAAACAAAAGATGCCAAAAGCTCGATAAACGAAGCGGCCGGAGAGCCCGCGGCCCCCTTCGTCGCTAATGATTTCGAAAAACTCCCACTTCTTATCTGCCCCCTCGCCCAAACCTCCTCCCCCATCCAGGACGATGATGATTATATGTTTTATCCTGTATTTAATATAAGTCGGGCCTAGATGGGAAGGGAGCGATAAAAAGGGGGCGGGATCGCCCCGGTCTTTATAAAGTCATGATTCGGACCTTTGCCGTCTCAAATAATACGGACTTTCACGTCTCTCGATCCTCGAGGCTCCGAACCAAAAATCTCAAATTTGAACGGATACCGTAGGCCAACGTGACAGACAAAAAGAAACCCACCACTTCTTACAGGCAAAGCCGAAACGCCTTACGGACCAAAACAGCGAGGATGGGCAGACGAAAATCATAGGAAGCGACCTGGTTTAAACAGCCTGCCCACAGTCCTCGAGAGGAGATCTAAAAAAAATAGATACAAGATTTTAAAAAAGTGGTAATCTACGAGTTAACCACATCGTTATTCTAAACTGAGACATCATCCTCCAGGTCGCAAAAGTCAAGTTAGCACATAGTGATAGGGAAAAAAAGAGACGGCCACAAGGCCTTCTCCACCTCGACCTAAATAGATCAACTGTGCTCCTCTATTTTTATAACTCACTGACCAGTTTTCAGGTTGCTAATAAACATCCCTAGACTTATCAGCTGCTCTTTAGTGTATAATCCTGCTTGTTGCTCTTCCTCTCCCAGATCCAAGAATCTGCAACTACATAGATCCTCACAAAAACATAAAACTTGTTCTGCTATTTCCTATTCTTCCTGGCAGTATCATCACAGTCTTTTTCTGTCTTGTCCAGTGTCTTTTTAGGCGGCAGTGCCTTGTCAGGTGTCCGACCAGAATCCTAGTTCTGTTGCGGTTACCCTCCAGTAATTCCACTTGCGGATGGCACTTCTATAAAGAAAACGGTTATCTCTCTGAGATTTGGCACGAGGGCGATCTGATCCATTCCTTCTTGAGTAACCTCGAGTATATGGATGGAAGACACTTCGGACAGGTGTTCTGGGAATGTTAAGCGCCCTGGCCAGATACGCTTGACATCTTCCATCTTCCAACAATGATTCTAGCCGAATCTGTATCACTTAAAAGCATCACTCAAACTAATCAAACTTAAAATTGGTGCAACTTAAAATAATCAATCCACCAAAACGTTTGACAGAAGCTTAACACAAAAACCAACAAAGAAGAGATTGGCTCGGGGTTCGCCATCTTCAGCAGTATTTTGTTAATTTTGTCTCTGGTAACATACGCCAATGGGTATTCTCTTCTTCCTGGTGGTATCAGCACAGTATTTCTTCTGTCTGTACTCTTAACCGGTGTCTTCTTAGGCAGTACCCTGTCAGGAGACCAAACAGAATCCTGATTGCGGTTAGTGTTGCAGATGGCACTTCTATGAATCTCATGCATAAAAAAAACCGTCGCTATTTAGCAGCATATAAGAAACAACTTCTTATAACAAATCTTCAATGTATCTCGTAGCCTCGATGAAGATCAAATTTGTGAGAACATCCATAGAAATGTCTGTCCAAACCATAACGCCTTTCCTTACTTATTAACCTTTTCCATAGTGAAAATATTGCGGGGATTATGAACGAATTGCCTCAAGCAAAACCTTGACTCATCCAAAAACAATATTTCAGCCTAACCTTCCTCAGACAACTTGATTTAATTTCTTGAGAAGCTTAATTGAGCTGTTCTATGTCTTGTCAGAAGTTTTGGACCAGTGGCAGGCCTTCTCGCACATAATCGTCTTAAGTCTTCGCCTTACAGTGCATAAACTGATCAGCATTTCTCAATTGTTGAAGCGTTGCTTGACCTCAACAGCAGTAGAATGTAGATTACGGAGTACATTCGAAACAATAAAACGATCATTTCTCTTAAATGATACTCTAGGACGATCTCATCCATTCCTTCTTGAGTAACCTCCAGTAACTTGGTAGCGATGGAAGACGCTTCGGACAGTTTTTTTTTAATGTTAAGCGCCCTGGCCACATACGCTTGACTTTTTCCATCTTCCAACAATGCTATGATTCTAGCCGAAACAAATTTGAAACTTAAAAATGCTACAATTTAAAAAAATCAAACAACCGGATCGTTAAAAAGAAGCTTTACAGAAAAACCAACAAAGAAGAGATTGATTATTCAAAGATTTATTTACAAAATCCAATTGTAAACACAAGTGGGAGATTTTATCTGTGTTTTATTTACTCCTAATCCTTTAAAACGGCCAAATATTGTTGTAAGATAATCAATTGCCTAAGTGTATAATAATTAAATATATTAAGGGTAGCCACTTTTTTCTTTCAGTGTACATGATCTTAAAGCTTGACAATTTGACGTTTTTTGTTGCAGAATTGGAAAGGCGATACAGCCCGGGAGCAGCGGGCAGCTCTATTCAGCAACAACAGCCGCAGCAGCCTCTTGAGAACACGGACCTTCTCCATCCCCACGTGCCCGAGCCGCACCTCTACGACGTCCAAGACATGGACGAGCTCGACAAGTACCTCAAGTACCAGCAGCTCCAGCAGCCGTTGCAGCAGCAACAGCCGCACTACCAGCAGCACCTGCACGGACCCCTCGATTCGAACCACAACTACCAGAGCGAGTATCAGTACCCGATGGAAGACCTGGACAAGTATCAAGACCAGCAGCAGATCCAACAAGTGCAACAGGTACAACAGCAGGTACCGCAAGACGGCGAAGAGCAGAAACCGCTCGACGACTTTTCACACATCCTCGCCGACGTACGAAAAACATGCTACACTTCGTGTACATAATGATTTCTAAATAATTAAAATTAAAAATTAAGCCTAATAAAAAACTAGCAATATTTTTGTAAATTAGATTTTCTGTTAAATATGTTTTTAAATAAATTTTAAGTTTTATTATTATTTAAAAATTGTCGTTTTTAATTAAAGCGTTTTTTCGTAGTTTTGACTTTTTTGTTTTTGTTATTGTTCCATATCCTTATGGCATTTTTAATTGTGTACACTCATTCCTACGTTTATGGTAAATTATTGAAATTTACCATTTTTCAAATTTTCTCTTATTCAACTATGTTCTATAATAAAAGAAAATTAACAAACAAAAATGGCTCCTTCGAGATGTTCTGCAGAATCTAGTCTACTGCAATAAGACAATTGTAAAACTTTGTATTAAAAGCAGGTTCATAGAGCAGATGAGATAATTTTTATTTTCTGAATGCACAAATTATTTAAATTAGCAATTATTTAAAGATGGTTGTGGAAAGGGAAAATTATTCTTGGCCTTCTTGATTTTTCTAAAGCCTTCGACATAAACCATTCTCTTTTTTCTAAACTCATTTCTTCTCCTTCACCTACAGAGTTCATCTCAGTCAAGCCCCCTTCTTCTCATTTGCCTCTCATTAAGGTGTTCCTCAAGGCCCCAGTTTATTTGTCTCACTCTTTTGTATTTATATTAATTATCTTCCTAATATCCTTAATATTACTTATCAACTCTACGCGGATGAGTTGCCAATCTATCTCTCATGACCTTCCAATATCAATCATCCAAGAATACATAAATACCATCATATCCTGGGCTGTTGAAAATGAGCTCTCTCGATATCAATAAGCAATAGTGTTTGGATCCCCTTCTCCAATCTTTATCTCCTATTATCCCTATTCCTCCTGTATTAACAGCCAACCGATCACTATTATCCATCTGTTAAAAAGCTAAGCATTGTCCTTCAAAAAATCCTAACCTGGAAACCCCACATTTTCCAAATGTTCCGCTGCTGTTTCTCCATCCTCCGCCCATTCTGTCTTGCAAGCCAACTCTTCCCAATCTTCATCCGCAAACACCCTGGTCTCCTCCCTTATCCATCCCCATTTCGACGGCCGTTTTATCCTCGATGGATTCACCTGCGAGCTTGTTAGACTCAAGCCTATATTATCAGGTACGCCTCAAGGGTCTGTTCTATCGCCGATACTCTTCAATATCTTCATGCACGATTTCCCCACCTCAGAAAATATCAATGTTGCAACATTCGCGGATGACTGTAGTTAGTATATGCAAGAAATGAATATATTGATGAGGCGCAGAACCGTGTTCAAGCAGCATTAGAAACAATCACTTCTTTCTGCACAGCGTGGAAGCTGGTCATCAACCCCTCCAAATGTGAGGCAAAAGTTTTCACGCTAAGAAGACCCAACATGCCCCCCCCCGTACGCTCCATAGGAACGAGCATTCCATGGAACCCGCTTGACAGCGCCATCAAGTACTTGGGTGTGTACTTAGATAGAAAACTCACATCAACAAGAAGCTATCGGAAGGGTACGCTCCATTGGGCATGCTCAACTGCACGATAAACCGAAAGTCCAAACTAAAGCCAGAAGTGGGACTCCTGCTCTACAAGTCCCTAATAAGACCTTTGGCGCTCTACGGTTGCGAGGTCTGGGGAGCGGCTTCCACTTCAAAACTAAAAAAGATCCAAATCCTGCACAACAAAGATGCAGAGTGGTTAGTCCGGAATGCCCAGCGTCACCGCGAGTTTCAACTGGAGAGCATCGAGAAACACATCAGGACGAGGTTTAGGACGTTTCACACAAAGCTTCCCCAGGTGCAGAGAGCAGTCCACTTCAACCTAGGCAGCAGGGTGGCCTCCCGTCTAAGACCAAGAACATTGCAAGACGTCTTGGGGTGATATGTGAAAATGTCTGCGATATGTGATATTTATATTTATAATGTAAATAGTAGTATAAAGAGTTTAAGCTGTTACAAAAGCTGCTATTGCAAATGGGCTCCTATGGAGCAATATCATTAACATATGCCATTATAAATCTCTTCAATCTCAAAAGCACTAAGTAAAAGAAATGTAACTATGACTAGTGAAAATATATAAAAAAATATTTAAAAAACAGACTCAAGATAATCATGCTTTCTTGGTTTCACATTTAGCTTCTCAAAGAGATTTCACATCGTTTTTCTCCTTCCTTTACCAAACAATTTCTTCCCATTCCTATTCCTACATTTATAATCTGTTAATGTTTAAGTCAAATTAAGCCTTCAATACACACTCGCCACACTCGTTCTTCCTCTACCTCCTCTCATACAAATCCACCGGTTTTAGCAGCTCCTCTCTTACCCCTTCCTACAACCTCTGGAATTCCTTACCAAACTCTATTCGCTGTGCCTCAACCCTTTCCACCTGTCTTTTTGACTATTGACCTTTAACTATTGTCAATTTAACACCGAGGTTGGTTAATTGTCTGTCAATTTTTCCCCACTTAATTTAGAACGTTTCATTTATTTTTATACTATTACATTTAAATATTTATTTATGAATTCATTTTGACACAAATTGTGCGAAATGTTGTAGTTTTCGTAATTACACCCGAAACCCCAGAACCAAATTTATTTTCTTCTTCTTAAAAACTTGAAACAAATCAATCACTTTATATAGAATAGTAGAAACTTAAAAGTTGTCTATGATTTCGATCTTGATCTCTTTTCAGATGCTTTCCACGATCTATTTATTGTCTTCTTGGTTCTTTATTCTCAACTAATGACACATATTTTCTACCCATCGTTTATTTCATTTTTTGACTTAATCGTCTTGCTCTTGTTTGACAAGTCCATCGATGACTTCAATTTTAAGCGAAGTACTAGGCAGAGACCATCCACAGTTTGAAGAGTGGAGTTAAGATCATTAGTTGGTCGTTTTTTAAAATAAACATAGATAAAAATATACGATTCTTTGTTAAACAAGGTAAAATTTTGTGTGAAAATCATCCAGTACTAAGCCAGTTGGCTAAAGACATAAATTGGGAAATCCCTCAAATTTGCTTACTAATTTTTTAACAAATAAATCAAATCCCCTTCTATAGAATTAAAAAAGTGTCCACTACGTCATTATTTTTGTATAGTGTTGACTCGTCCGTTTGTGTTTTACCTAGTATTTAAATATTTTCATGACACACCCACTATAATTTTTTTTACAATGAAGATGTAACCGAACTCGGTTCGTGTGCCGGTAAATGCGCTGACCAATCTGGATTTCTCTTTATTTCATTTCTCATTAAGCCAACTGCCTAGGATGAAAGGGATTTCCTGGAAATCGGATTAAAAAGTATATCCGTTCGATTTTTCAGCGTGTGGACGGGTTGTAAACAAGGATCTGAGGAAATCCGACAAAGCAGATCGTGAAAATACGGATTGAGAGAAAGAACTGGAAAAATGCATCGTGTCCAGAACAAGGATGTGGAAATATATGAAAGGAAAGTCAGCCCGTTAAGTCCTGAAGAAGCCGAAGCCCCGATAAATCTTGCGAAAAATATTTGCCTATCCGCCGTCTGTAATTTCCGTCGTTTCTCCTTTTTCTCCACCCGTTCTGTAAAGGGTTAAAGGGGGGCCGTCTGGCATCGTTGTGTATGGAAATACGTCGGGTTGAGTTGGGTTCAGAAGATTGGTCTGAAATTTTCTACGCAGAACCAGCAATAAAACGGTTTTACTGCCCAAGAGCTCCGGCCTTAAATATAGGTTGAGTCGTATTCCTTTTGCACTGAGGATCTGAAGAACCCGGGACAGCCAGCGGAGACGGGATTTATGCTGTAAATCCGCAGAGAAAGCCGTTTTGCTTATGTCACATTGGTCAAAAAAACAGAAAATGCAGAACTTTAAGCAAAGAAAAATATGCCACTAATCTTCAATTCGAATAAATAAAAATAAATCATAAATAAATAAAACAAATAAAATCAAAATCAAAAATAAAGGGCTAAAATAGGAATATTTTAGCATGGACGTGTATCATTAGTTCTATTTAAAAAGTTCAAATTTATTCCATTTATTGAAACTTAGAAGTAAATATTCGATGTGACTTGAGATTTGATAGGTGGTACAGCTTTGCTTTTTTGTTTTTTGCTAAAGATTTTCCTATATTCATTTCTTCTTATTTTCGTTTTGTTCACATTTTCTAAACATTGTGTACTTTTAGTTTAATTTGGACGGTTTTTTCTTGATTTCAACTTTCTGTTGTATTCTTCATTTTGTTGCTAACTTTTATTGCTATAGTGCGAACCAATATAAAGTTTCAAATTTTGCTACCAAATTTCAAAGTCATACTTTGGGGGAAAAAATCTTTTCAGCCTTGTGAAGAGCTTTTCATGGGTAAAACAAAGGAAATGTGGTATGATTTACAGAAAATAATAAGATAAAATTCACTGTTTTACTAACAAAATTGTTAGTAACCTTCAAAAGTCATACTTTGGGGAAAAAAAATTTTCAGCCTTGTGAAGCCTTTCATGGGTAAAACAAAGAAAATATGGTATGACTTACCAAAAAGTAATAAGATAAAATTCAATATTTTTTACTAACAAAATTGTTAGTAACCTTAAAAATTGGGAAAAAAAGTCTTTTCACCCTTGTGGAGAGTTTTTCATGGTTAAAACTAATTAAATATGGTATAATTTACCAGAAAAATGTAACGTAAAATTCAATATGTTTTACTAACAAAATTGTTGGTAACCTTCAAAAGTCATACTTTGGAGGAAAAAAAATTTCAGCCTTGTGAAGAGCTTTTCATAGGTAAAACAAATTAAATATGGTATAACTTACCAGAAAATTGTGAAATAAAATTCAATATTTTTACTAACAAAATTGTTAGTAACCTTAAAAGTCATACTTTGGGGGAAAAAAAGTCTTTTCGCCCTTGTGGAGAGCTTTTCATGGGTAAAACTAATTAAATATAGTATAATTTACCAGAAAAATGTAAGGTAAAATTCAATATGTTTTACTAACAAAATTGTTAGTAACCTTCAAAAGTCATACTTTGGGACAAAAAAGTCTTTTCAACCTTATGAAGAGGTTTTCAAGGGTAAAACTAATTAAATATGGTATAACTTACCAGAAAAATGTAAGGTAAAATTTAATATGTTCTACTAACAAAATTCTTAGTAACCTTCAAAAGTCATACTTTGGGGGAAAAAACTTTAAAGACTTGTGAAGAGCTTTTCATGGGTAAAACTGATGAAATATGGAATGATTTACCAAAACGTAGCAATATTTAATGCAATATTTTTACTAACGGTTGTTTGTTCTTACAAAAATAATGAAAAATCAAGATATTTAATGCAAATTTGAAAAGGTTATAGAAAACTTATATAGCATTGCCGCAGGATAAATGACTTTACGCTTATAACTGTAAAAATTTTAAGGGAAATCACGGAATGAAAAATTTAAAGAAAGGACTAAGTATCAAAAGATCTGCAAACACTTAATAGACGTTTGTGGGAAGGAAACAAACAAACGGGGAACTCTGTGTCAACATTGATAATGACATATCATTCTAACTTAATGGCCAAGGATTCACAAACTTAAACGAACTTCGTTTGGCAAAAGATAATTTTATGTTCTGCGAATATATATGTAATATTAATACTGCAAACCGAAGAAAAATGAGAGAACAATCGAGGAATGACACAGCAGAATCAGATGAAGGATGAAGTCCACTCCAATCTCTAGTCTTTATTTTTAATTTAAATTAAAAATTCAAAGTTAGTAGTAGAAGTGTAGATTTATTTTAAATTTTAAATTTTAACCGTTTAACCCTACAGACTATAAACACATTTAAATCAGGATTAAAACGTTTAAAACGATTTTAATTAAAATAGAAAAAGGGCATACTATTTCTTTGGATTCTTTGGCAAGGCTGTTTTCGTGATAGAAAAAAACCTAGGTAAAAAAAAAATCAAATACCAAATGAATATTCTGAAAAATATAGACCTAAAGTCGATATTCACCTTGATCCCGGGCATGTCCGGGATTCTCATCGCTGAGAAATGACAGGGGCTTAAATTGGATTCCTTTGATGACTGCGAGGCTCGGCTGGAAAACAAATCGGTGAACATTTATCACAACTATGTCAAATGGAAGAAGGGGAAAAAGTTTTATTGTGGTGGGTTTTTTAATTGTAGGAAGAGGATTATCTGAACCAGGTTGCAGGACAGGAACTGCAGGTACTCCATTTACCCAACACGATCGACATGTTTGCGCCAAGACGTCTCCTAAATAGGTCCATTACCATTTAATGGTTGGAGAGCACAGAAAACCATGCTCAACATAAGCAAACTCTTTCAAGTTGATGTTTTTCATACTTAAAGGGGACGACCACGGCACGGATTTAGACCAAACTGTTTTGGTGATTCTACACTCCAAAATAGTTGGACACCTAATCGCCACTTCGTGTGAGTTTCAGGTTTCGCTAAAAAAAATATTTTTTAAAGTTGAAATTTTCCGTTTTTTAATATTTTTATTTCACCATTCTACTTACTGAAATCGACTATGTAAATATGTCATTTTACGGTATTTTTTATGTATTTTGCAATAAAACTGTACTAAACCCAAAAGTCTTTAAAAAACGAAATATTTTTCAAGTAAATTAGGTTATAATTTTTTTGCGTGAAACTAATATGAAATTTCGTTTTAGCACCTCTAGAAACCCTTGAAATATAAATTTTTGTATGAATTTAAATTTATCTATTTTTTTACCTCTTAATTTTTTTCGATTTTTAAGAGGTGCGTATATTTTTGATCAATTTTGAGTTTAAAAGTGGCCACTCTTTATAATTGTCCAGGGAAGAATTGTCACTGTGCTGAAATTGTTGAGCCATTCCAGGAAGACAAACAAGATATATTGGATCTTACGATTTCCAGCGAAATAATCCTGGGAAGGCGGTCGTTAGGAAGTTTTAGGACCCTGCAGACATAGATAGTATGTAAATTTAATGTAAACAAGATTTGACCTAGTTTACTTGAAAAATATTTGTTTTTTAGAAATGTTTTGGTAATTGATAAACTTTGATAGCTTTTACTACGTTTTTCTTATAATCTTCATAAAAAATGCTGTGAAATTTATATTCACATAGTTGATTTGAGTAAGTAGAACGGCGAAATAAAAATATTAAAAAAACGGAAAATTTCAACTTTCAAAAAGGTTTTTGGCGAAACCAAGGCTTAACACAGTATGGGGATAAAAGTGTTGGCCACAAGGCCTCGACCTGAATAGATCTATCGTGCTCCCCTATTATTTATAATTAACTGGCCAGCGTCAGATTATTAATCATCCTTCATAGCTTTCCCAGAGGTTCCTTGGTGTAGGATCTTGCTTGTGGCTTTACTTGTCCTAGTTGCAAGAACCTGCACCTACATAGACCTTCACAGAAACATAAAAAGTGTTCTGCGGTCTCCTCCTCTTCCTGGTAGTGTCTGCACAGTGTTTCTTCTGTTTGTACTCCCATCCGGCGTATGTGCTTTCTTAAGTGGCAGTGTCCTGTCAGGATGGTGGCGCAAAATAATTGTGTAGCCCTGAGGGCGTGGCAACCTCTGTAAAGCATAAGCTGTACTCGTGTCAGCCTTGGGTCGGCATGGGGCAGCGGGTGCCTTATCAGAGGTACACGAGGGTTAGGGCACCAGATCCTGTCTGCATAGACGGGGGAGGGTGCATAGCCATCTGTACTACGGGGTAACAGAAATGTTCCAAGGTTCAGCCCCTGTTACAACGGGAATGGACTCGTAGTTGGCCGTGGAGAGACCCCTGGCGGGTACTTAGAGGCTGTCTTCTATCTGTGACCTTCGCACGAAACTTGCGTATGACCATCGTTATGCACCCGGCATCACGGGATACGGCGGATCGAACAGCAGCGTATAAGCGTTGAGGACGCTATGATTATGCTGAAAAGTCCCTCGAATGCGGCTGGGCACGGGTAGTGAATCGGTTGCTCCTACTCGAGTACGCTTTGCACATAGGTGGAGGCTGAGCTCGATTGGAGGCTTTTACCGTAAGTGGTCTCCTCTAGGGCGGTTAGCAATTCCACTTGAAACGAAACCGCGGCCGGAGCGGATCCAGTAGTTTCTACGCTAGGAAGCCCCACTACTCTGGGAGGTAGAGTGGCCTTCTCTATCTAGGGAGTGCGCGGGAGCCCAGGCTGATGTATTTCGGCTTAGGAAGCCCTTTTCGCGCGGCATACGTTTCGATGCTTACTTAATGCGGACCGACCACTCGTAATGGGCAAGTGGGGAGCGAGGTTGTCTTGGTCCCTCGGGTCTGAGCTGCCTCTACACCAACGGCAGTAACACCTTTCTGTCGTATGCGGAGGTGCGTCAGCTCTCATCTTGAGAATCAAAACGTCCGATAAGGCTGAATAGGCTATGTGCGGACGTTAAAGATCCTCATTGTCCTTTTTAGGACGACCGAGTATACGGGAAGCAATGTCCTGTCAGGAATCCAACCAGAATCCTGGTTCGGTTGCGGTTGCCTTCCAGTAATTCCGTTGTAAGTCTTGCGGATGGTACTTCTGTGAATCATACCTGTGGATTGTTCCATCAGGTTTTGGACTCATTAAGGATCCATTTTAAGATGTATCCTAGCAGGGTTCAGGATCCAGAGAGTCCATGCTGGCCCCTTTTGGGCCAACATGTCAACCTTTTCGTTGCTTCTATGCCCCGTCGAGTGTCCATGGACCCATGGGTGCCTATACACAATTAGACTAAATCCGGGACACACCAACCTCGATGACCCTTGTTAGATAATCTTTAATTAACAAACCTACCATGTCAGATAGCCAAGCAGTCATGAGCGCGCTGAAACGCAAAGAGGTTATGAATTGCAAGACCAACTTATCAGCTGGGAATGGTGGACTTATGGAACAGAATCCTGTATTGAGTTCCAGGGCATGGAGAAGTAAAGGTAAATAAAATGCAAATGATTTGTTCTTTTTGAAAGAATGTGGTTGTTCCTTTTCGAACCCTTTTGCAGGATGATTATATACACTGCCAGAGTTTTATAACATTAAGCAACCACTATGCATCAGAGGAGCAGGAACTTAGAATTCGATCGTGTTTCTGGACGAGGCACTACAGAATCAATATGCCAGATTCTGCCAAAAAGGAGGAAGAAAACCAAACAGATTCGCTGAAACCTTAGTTTCAGTTACGAACGTACGGTGTAAATTCTTTATAAAGAAACACAAACTCCAACACAACTGTGAAATTAGAGTTTTCTCAAAGATAATATCAATACAACACTACTATAACATCCAGGACAAACTTTAAAAACTGGTGTTCTGCAGGTATTCTGGATTGGACTATGGTCTAACATTCTGCTTTGAAGGTTCTGAAAAAAGGTAAACAACGGACGGACAACACACAGAACGACTGAAAATGCGGAATCGTGAACTAACAACCAATGAGTGATAATAAAGATGATTATAAACTTATTCCATGTAACAATGTTCTGTAATTTCTTGATGTTGAGGAAGTGATGAACTTGTAGCCAGTTCAACGCATACAGTGATTAGGGATGGACTGCTCAATGGACGCATATATTCTGCAGAAGAGTCAGCAACCACTATGCATCAGAGGAGCAGGAACTTAGAATTCGATCATGTTTCTGGACGAGGCACTACAGAATCAATATGCCAGATTCTGCCAAAAAGGAGGAAGAAAACCAAACAGATTCGCTGAAGCCTTAGTTTCAGTTACGAACGTACGGTGTAAATTCTTTATAAAGAAACACAAACTCCAACACAACTGTGAAATTAGAGTTTTCTCAAAGATAATATCAATACAACACTTTAACATTATAAATTGGGACTACATTTTTCCCAAGTGAAAAATATTTTTCATCTCATTACCCTGATTTGTTCTATCTGTCCTCCGCTTGGAATTTGTTGGATTTTTGTTTTATCTTTATTATCTGGTAATAATAAAGCTGTTTAACTTAATAAGTCATTAAGCAAACAATAAAAGTTGGTAGGGGTTGTTGAAAGCTCGCAACTCTCTTCGGCCATCAGAACAGCACAGTAGCATTTATTCAAATGAGATAACATAAACAGAAAAGGGTTTCTGAAAGGGGGAGGAAGGATTAGAAATAAAAGGAAAGGATCCCGAAGACTGGCCGGTTAAAAAGAGGAATTCGCCCCCTTTCGGTTTTCAAAGAGGAGGCGAAAAAAGGTCAGGACGAGGGTTGGGAGCCGGGCGATAAATCTCCCCCGGGACTCCGGAGGACTCCGTCGTCGGGAGAAGGGGAGACGTATCGGAACGGGACAAAAGGAGATCCGAGCCACGATAAAAATCCGCCGGCTAGGATTTAAATACAGCGGGTGTCCAGTCAGAAGAGAAAAAACAACAACTGGAGAAAGAATTAAAACAAGCTACTGGCTGAAATCCGATGTATACCTCAGTGTTCCTCCTGAAGAACTCCACTCGAAATTTATTTTTAAAAAACAGGATTTAAACTTCAAATATTTACTGTATATTTCCTTTCGGCCTTCATCACAGAATCATAGCGATTCGCGATAAAGATCGGAACATCTGATCCTTCTAAAATATATATAGAAGAATACAAGAAGATAAGATGATCGTCACATTTCAAATATCCGCTAATCCCGAGGCTCATAAAAACATAAAATAGTAAATTAAGACATAGAAGAATACGATACTCATAAATCTAAGATAAATAAAACAAAACTGTCACAACTGCCACAAGGAGAGCCAGAAGACACAAACCAAATTTCCTCGAGATAATATAACAGACGTCATCCAAAATCCATTCTCCCCTAAATTTTGAAAAACTCATGAACACCACATCGCTAAACCTTAGTCTACAAAATATTATTTATCTTTACATAAATTGACTCATTTAAATAAACATATGTCAAACATAAATCAGCTGTTTTCACTGGTTTGTTTTACCAATTTATGATTTTTATAATAAAAAAAACTATAAATATTTTGTATAATATAGTACTTTTAGTTGTAAATAGATAAATAATTGCGACTACAATGTAACACGTGCAATATGTGTCCATCCATAATCCATAAAATATTTTTCAATTTATTAACACATGTCATAAAAAAAAGATGGAGGTTTTATAGTCGTTTTTGGGTCTGTCGGGCGCGTTTCGGCGTTTTTCCGTCTTCAGTGATTTGTCTGTATTTTGTCAGTTGTGTCCTTTCATATGTCGACACCTCGGACTGTCAAACCCAACTAGGATAGTCCAGGGATGATTAACTACGATTTACAGGGATGATATGGATATAGATTCATCACATCGCAAACCTAAACGTATACATTTTAATAAACGAATAAGGTTCAACCATAATTTTTCACTTACCAAATGATTTCGAAACGTTATTTTTTAAAAAATCCTCCAGCAAGATTCCTTTTTTAAGCTTTCCTCAAGCGCAGACTTTAAATGGAGCAGATACTGATAAATCTATCCATTCGTCTGCAGATAAAAACAGCGAGAATGGACGACCATGATGCTCTGGGATTAATAAGCGACTATTTAAAACACGTAAAAGTTGTTGAAAAGTTGAGAATACAGCTTGGGCGACTCAGATTAGCATGGTCCGCCTATTCTCGCTGATTTTCGCCACTTTTTCCAATCCTAAAAAGCATCCGATTGCCCTGAATAACACACAGGGGGAATATGAAGAAACGCCGATAGGACAGAAACAAACGAGAGAGTATGGGCGGACCTGGATGACCAGAGATGATCTTAGATACAGATTTATCATCTCGCAAACCTCAGCGTATTCATCTCAATAAACAAATTAGGTTCATCGCTGGTCATTCCTTTCATTTTCCATTCCAGGTCATTTTCCCCTACCAATCGATTTTGAAACCATTTGTATATATAATGTCCCAGCAGGTTAAGGTTACCTCATAATTAGGCAATTTTAATGGACCATAGTCTGATGGTGTTGCAGTTTGACTATGTGTCAGACAAAAACAGCGATAATGAGCGAACCAGGATTATTTAGGAATACCAAGCAATTATTTAAAACGTCAGATAAGGTGTTAGATTGTAACAGTGAGTGTGCAACTTGATCGACTCGGGTTAACATGGTCCGCCTATTCTCGCTGATTTTCGCCACTTTTTCCAATCCGATTGCCCTGAATAACACACAGGGCAATAATCATTGATCATGAAGAAATTCCGAAACAATTGAACGACCTACAAAACCAAAGCAGTAAGGGCGCACTAGCATGATTATTGATGATCTAGTAACATGTCCACCTTATATATCTCAATAACTAAATTAGCAACTTAGTTAACCATACTTTTTTCACCAACCAATCGATTTTAAAACTTTATTAAGAGAATATGTCTCAATGTCGCTTCTCAACAGACTTAAATACACTTGATTCTGATGATCTTAAAATATGTTCTTCAGTTGGCCGATAGAAAAGCGAGGATAGGCGAACCAAGATAACAATGGTTTATAGGTCAGACCTCAACAAGAAATCGTCCAATATCAACATATACTTTCTTCCAGTAGGTTTCATCCATCCATTTCTCCTAAATCGTCAAAAAAAAAAAAAAAAAAAAAAGGCTTTATAAAATAATACTCATCCACTGCTATTTTATCATTTGTTATCCTATACGTCGGAGGAATCTAAAACACATTCACACCCGGTTGATTAAGATATCGAAATAGAAATAAAAATTTTATACCACCAATCCTTCCAAGGAATTCTTGGAAAGTATGCGTTATAATAGAAGGTCCAATATCACATTCCACAGCAAAACCTAGTAGGCATTCTTATTTTTTTTCGAGATTATAATTGCTTTAGTTAATCAAAACCTTGAGTTAATAAAATAAGCAAGTTATTACAACGTGAAAATAGCGACGGCTTATGTGCAACCAAACATTAATTTTATTGTGATTTTTATGTATTCTTTGGGAAGATCCCTTCTGGATGGATGTGGCTAATTGACCAAAATCTGCACAATTTGTTTTCAATGTATTATTTTTCTCATTGATAAATATTTAACATGCAATTTAACAAAGCAAATGGAAATATAATTTTTTTTTAAGTTAGTTGCTTGATATTATTTTAAAAAGAAAGTCTGTATGATAAGTCCATCGTCAGTTCAAAAATCTTTATTAAACTATACTTTTCAAAATTAGTAATGTACTTACTTGGTATAAATTTGTTGGACTGCTAAATGTCCTGACGTTGGGCGTCAAACAGTTGCGATTTGTGTAGTTATTGATGACATTGATCGCCGTGTCAAGATGATTGATTACAAAATCCATCGTTTATTCTACTTGTCAGGTTGGCCGATTTTATAAGTTTTATAAGTATAAAAACTACTAAAAACCTCCAGAAGCATGCCAATCAGAAGTAAGTCCATCACCTCTACCTCATGAAAGAATTAGCAGATGGCTAAAAACCGCTGTTCGACCTAAAGATCTGTGGCTATTAGTTGAACCTTCTATAGATAAAGAAAGCCCTTGTGTACTGATTGCTGATTATACATTGTTTGCCAAAACACGCAATAAAAATGATTGATAAATTAAACATGATGGGGTCCAGAGGTAATTGGACAAATGCTTTATAAAGGTATTCTGAAATTTCTTCATCTGTTGGACCTGTAATGGTGGTCCCACTTATTCGGTTTGGCCATATGGGTTTCAGAATTTCTTCATATTCAGTGGTTAGTCTGTGCGTTATCGTCAATCGTGTCACTTTTGTACGTTTGAAATAATGGCGTAGATGGAAGATGCCGAAAACGACGAGAATAAGCGGAGAATTAAGCTGCAAGTTGCACCAGCCAGACTCTTAATTTCTAATAAGCTAATAACATATCTTGTGAGATTTCTTTGTGTGGTCTGTAGGGTGTTGAACCTGTAATTTCGTCGTTACCGATCATTTTGGTCCGCCTATCGAGGTCTTAACCCAACGGGTAGGTAAACCAAAGTTATAGGTAACGACCAAACTACATCTGATCTACATTGTGCCTGCAGATTCCTATTACAAGTTGATAGTTCGATATCTCTTGTTGAGGTCTGTAAGGTGAAGAACTTAGTTTAGTCGTTTCCAGCCATCCTGGTCCGCCTATCCTCGCTGGCGAGGCATCTCGGCATCTCCGGTTGGTGTTATTTAGTCAAAAAGGTGATTTTTGTACGTTTGGGGGGAAAAAAGGAGGAAGATGCCGTAGTCCAGCGAGAATAAGTGGACTAGGTTGATTTGAGACGACCAAACTGTACGTACAGCCTGATTATCTGAGGTGATAATCTCCGACCGTCCAGGTCCGCCCATTCTCGCTGTTTTTGTCTTTTAGACTATGCT
Organism: Cimex lectularius; assembly: GCF_000648675.2. Classification (NCBI taxonomy): domain Eukaryota; kingdom Metazoa; phylum Arthropoda; class Insecta; order Hemiptera; family Cimicidae; genus Cimex; species Cimex lectularius. Next base: position 3,052,532 of record NW_019392688.1, on the reverse strand, counting down.
ACTGCTTCCGACTTACACTTCCGACTTCTTAAAAAAGAAACCTCGCTGGGACCATTTTTCTAAATATCGTTTCAAAATCGATTGGTAAGTGAAAAATTATAGATGCTCCTTATTCATTTGTTGAAAATTAATCTTTATCTTGATCAACCCTATTCATCCTGGTCCACCAGGCTGATTAGCTGTTTTTGTCTGGCAGATGCTTTCGACATTTTTTCAGATAAAAAATTTTCCCCAGATATGATGTTTAAACTCCATTGATAAATATATGTAGAAAATCAGAGGGAATGGGCGGACCAGATTGACAAAGGTACACACTTTCGTCACCTCGCAAGCATCAAAACAATATTTCGCTGGAAATAAATGTATAGCAGTTCGTTTTGATCTATTTTCGATGGTTTAGTCTGTCAGACGCGTTTCGTCACTTTTCCATTTTCGTTGGCTTGTCTTTGTGTTTTTTTTAGCTGAGACCTTTTACAAATTTAAAAAATTGGCGAAATGGCGAGGCAGAGCAGGTTGATCTGAGACGACTGAGCTATAGGTTCATCATCATCTCGCAGACAACAAGACATCAATCAACTCGCTGGTTTGGCTTTTAATTTCATCACCTTTCCCTCAAGCTAACCCATTATTGAACATGCCCAAATCTGGTAGACCAAACCTGCGAGGACCAAGCCAGAACGACCGGCAACCGTCTACCTACAAGAAGTTTTGCAGTCCCAATGGGCATAAAACACTTAAGATGAAAAAACGATCAAACTCATTATGTACAACTTTTGAATTCGACCTTGCTGACAGGTATTTCCTAATTAGAAGGACCGGCCATCCATTAACCACTTACTATTACGGCTAGTCTTAACACCTGCTGTACATTAACAATAACATACCAACCTTAGTGAACCAGAGAATAAAATGCGATAGATTCACATTAACGGTAGAAGACTTCGGCTAACCTGTTGGTCATGAAAGCATGCTTCTTTTCAGAATCATCATATAGCTCTGGTATAGGGTTTAAAAATAGAACAGGGGAAACACCCTGATACGTTAGAAGCTGGAGTCAAACGGGAAGACTGTCGTCAACCCTACTCCTGGCAATGTCAGTGAAGAGAATGTGTTAACAAAATAAAAACAAACTGTACTATATATTTATGAAAAATTTCAATTAAATATTCTTTTTACGTAAGGTCTTGGTTGAGATGAAAAAGTGTCACGAGCGGGATTCGAATCAACGACCTTTTTCATCTCAACCAAGAGCTCACATAAAAAGAATAATTAATTGAAAAAATTAATATGGTCAATTAGACCACTAAACATAAATTGGGATTAATTTATGAAAAATACTGTTGTAGCTTCAATGTAATTATTATAAAGTCTCCCCACATCAGAGATTATAACAACTATAAAAGAAACCATGCTCACAATGGAGATAACTGGTTTCCAAATGGGCTTGCACTTGATTTTGGATTTGTATAGGCTCAAATCTGCACATGTACGTACATACAAACAAACATGCCGAGTCGAGCCTACTGGCAATAGTCCACCGGCAATTCCAGCTTTTGCTATTTACAGTAAATTGCCGGCAGACTCGAGAATCACCCACCTCGGGTGCTGGCAGTCCGGGGACAGACTCGAGAATCACCCACCCCGGGTGTTGGCAGTCCGGGGACAGACTCGAGAATCACCACCCCGAGTGTTGGCAGTCCGGGGGCAGACTCGAGAATCACCACCCCGAGTGTTGGCAGTCCGGGGGCAGACTCGAGAATCACCACCCCGAGAGTTGGCAGTCCGGGGACAGACCTCAGTCTTGGGTTGTCAACAGCCAGGCCAATTCAGCACCCAACGCAAGCAGTTCCAAACCCGTTCATACTCAAGTTCATTCTTAAATATATTCACTCCTATTTACATATCATTCATACTTGATTTTGACGGATAAAAATTGTATGATTTGTATCAAGTTCAAAGCATTAACTACAATTGAATTGCAAAGGGTGTCAATGTCATGTTTGACAATGAAATGTTTCCGTTACTTGCAGCCCAAATAGGAAGCCAAACGATTGGAAATTGACTAGTCAATCATTTAAAATTATTCCTTTGAGTTTTTACTATCGGACTCGTTATCGTTCCAATGGCCAAAATTGCCCACGTTCTTTCCCAAAATATTTTGATATTTTGCCCTGTTTCACCCTCCCCCATCACCGGATTAAAGACGATTTCAAGCCCGTCTAACGCGGATTGTATTTAATATAAAAACCGGGGAGGGTCATTTAGAGACCGTGGATAGAGATCTCGATAAGGACGAGGAGAGAGAGAGAAACAAAGACACCGCTGCCCCCTCCGCCACAAACTATCCTCCGGTGATATATTGAAGGCGAAAATTACATAGCGGCTTCCCTAATGGGACTCTCCTTATACGAGATCCGAATCTGGCGAGGGAAAGAACTCATCTCCCATCGAAATTAAATAATAAAACATTAAATAGATGGGTAATGACGAAATAAAAACGTTTGGAAATATTTTAAAAACAAAACAGGCTGAAATAAAGGGAAAACACTTCACATTTTGTTTCATGAACTGTTTTGAGAAATTGTAAAATTAAATTATTTATTTGCATACCCTCACAGAAAATTCACGGCCAAATGGGTGTTCATGAAATGATAATACGAAATTGGGGTTTTTATTCCCCGAGCAGTGCAGGCTTCTGGCTTATTCTACTTTCCTAAGTCCTTAGTTCAGTACAATTGACTCAATCCTTCAACTAAGAAGTACTAGGTCATTGTCATTGGTACAATTCTTTTCCCTGGGTTTTCTTTGTATCCCAGGTTATACTATTGAGCAAAACTTCCAAATAAATCTAGGTACCACAAAATAATGGGAACGAGAGGAAAACACCTCCTTTAAGAATGGCACTTTTCGTACACAGATGGATCTAGAACACAAGAAGGTACACGGGCAGGAGTATTCACACCAGTATCTTCCGAGCTGAGGGTTACGCAATCGAGAGATGTACTCAACTCAACTTGACTAAAACATACTACAAACTACAAAAACAAGAAATAGATATTGTGTCAGATAGCCAAGCAGCCATCAAGGACTAAGCTCAAATTTCATTAGTTCAAAGATGGTGTTGAACTGCAAAATCAAATTAAACGTATTAGGTATGCAGAACAAAGTCAGCCTCTGCTGGGTCCAGGACACATGGGAGTAGAAGACAATGAGAAAGTGGACACCCTTGCAAGGAAAGGAGCTGCTACACTGCTGATAGGACCTGAACCCTTCTGTGGCCTAGGAACCCACACTATCAATGAGTATCTCAGACAGGAAAAAAAGGAAATGAAGGAACAATGGAATTCACTCATTGGACACAGGCAATCAAAGAATATCCTAACAAATTTCGGAAGAAAAGAAACTACAGAATGTGTCAAAGGAGGCAGGAATAAATTGTGAATCCTAACAGGATTCTTAACAGGACGCTGCAAACTAAACAGACAGAAAATTGGTATAACCCAAGACAGCACATGCAGATTCTGCAAAGAAACAGAGGAGACACCAACACACCCATTAACTGTGTAATCTGTGGTGCAACATTTGCTCGCAGGAGGAAGTGCTTTGGGACGTACAATGTGACCACAGAAGAAATTCAACCACTGAAACTAGGCCTACTAATCAAGTTCCTTGATGAAATAGGACTTACCGGTGTGCTTTATAAAATACAGCTCTTAAAGGGCACAGTATATTACACCCTGATTAATACATTTGCGTCTATATTTATTTCTCCTCATTGCATAATCTACAAATGGGATCATAATGTTGTGTACAGGTTTTTTTCAGATTCCAGTAACAAAGTATATAGTCTTATCACTCCTCTGAGTTTAGCTCTAAATGTATCAGTAAGTTTGCTAAGGTGAGGGTTGCTTTGGCATAAGTTTACTGCATCTAGCACCTCTACAGTTGTCTTTTTTGGATCCATTCTGTTATCGAGGATCTGTTTGTTTTTGTTATCTCAAGAATAGGTTCAGAGTGGTGATTTATATCACCCACCGCAAGAAAAGTGACACAACTCAACAAAAGAAAATTTTACAGTAGAGATAGAAGTTTATTTTTGTTTTTATTTATGCATTGAGTACATGCCATTACTGTTGGCAATAAAAACTGTCATGATCTATCAATATTGACTTTAGTTTGTCCAAGTCTTAAGAGAAAACACAAAACTTTTTAAAATCCAGCTGAACTGCCCCTAAAAAACTATAGCTTTTTGAGTCGTCACACGTGTATATATTGGCTCTAGGTAGTTTTTGTCGGTAGCTCTAACTCTAATGGTGACCAATGAATGTCTGTAAGGATATTAATTTCTTAGTGATAGTAACACAACATACAAACATAACAAATAAACATAAATATCCATTATAAAAACATATTTATACAACATATATATATTATGTAGGGTGGGCGACCAAGACCCGAGGGGTTAAATGCCTGGGTAGACTCGTACCCCATCCCTAAAAGGTCCTTGGTTGGCTCACATGTCCTGCATAAACCTCTTGGACTTGTTCACAAACTCCAAGATTTTGGACCATTTTATCTTGGGGAGTGATTTGGTGATGTCCTCTCCTTCAAAGATTTCATATATTTATACAACTGATTTATCAATTGTTTTCAATAATGTGAAATTAATGTAGGCCATGATGATAACCTTTAAATAGGTCAAAAACTTGGAAGTAACAACTAAATTTGCTTTTTTCTTCAAGACCTTGACCCAGAGAGTTTGTGAGTGAAAAATTGGTCGATGGCTCTTACAATGAAGGGAAAACGGAGCAAAAGAACTGGACTGTTAGATTCAATTAAGGACATATAATCACCTTTTTTTGCATACAATATAATTGAGGTTAGTCATTATTTACAATATTTAGATTTTCTGTAGCATTTTTGACTTGCAACTTTGAAGCTGAGCTTTCATGCTTTCCAGAGTTGTCAGTAAAATCTGAGAAGCCAGAATTATCAGCAATACAGGTCATACGTTTCTTCTCAATGCTCGTTATCAAATTGGAACAAGAAGATCCAATATCCGTAACACTTTGCACTAAAGTAGTTGTCAAAGAAGTGCAATTTGAAAACTGACAGACTTCATTACCATTATTAATGGCAGTTTCGTTCTTGTTGGTTGTCATCGAATTTAGAATCAGTTTGTCCATTTGATGTAAGTCATTTTCACAAATATTTAATATATTTGTACATATATTGTATATAATGTGCAAATAAACTCTAAAATATGAATGTATCAACCCACCAATTCAAAAGTGCATGATGCTGCACCTTTTGAAAAAAATATATATATAATCCGGTTTTTAGAATTTTTCGACTTGTGTCACTTTTCTTGTGGGTGTGCGATATACTGTTGAGGATCTACCTCTGGTCAGTATGTCTGCCTTTTCATAACATAAACTTCCCTTGTGTCCTGATACCCAAGATATCATCAGGTTTTATGTTTCTCCAGGTTTTGGAGATTTTGGTTGCATTCACTGAATAATTTTGGTGTGAATTTTTACATGCTAATGCTTTAATCCGAAGAGAACTTTTTTGTCAGTGTAACCTTTTAAGATTTTCTAAGTTATCATTGATGACATTTATTTCAGCTTGACAGTCTGAGGTGCACTTTCCTAATTAGTTTCATTCATGTTTTGGGCTTGGGTTCTTTCATATCTATCTGTTGAGCTATCTGTACACCATATCATTATATCCAATTTCCTCCTGAATTCTTCTTCTCTTTCTTTTGAGACTTTTTGAGAAGTTGTAGTGTTTCTGGTATCATGTAGTCAGTTCCCATTTCTAAAAATTGGTGTCTGCTTTTATTATTTATTGTTGTATTGCCTGAAGGGTTTAGTTCTCATCCAGTTTGATTGTTTCTGGAGCCTATATAAGCTTTTCCTCGCTTCTCCTTGAAGCAGGTTTAGCAGTGTTTCTAGTGCAATTGACAGCGTTGTTTTCATTGCCATTGTGATTTAGGTTTACCAGTCTTTGTATGCTGCCTAATGTTTAGATAGCTAGTTTTTGTTTAACTTTGGTCCACCAGATTAGTAAACCACAGGAAAATTTAAGTCATATTGCTATCCTTTTCATACATGAAGAATAATTAAGCATGCACAAACATTTAAGATTAAGATATTAGAAAAGCATTTAAGTTGAATATTTATATTATTGTATGTAATACTGATATTTTTTGTCTCCTAGTGTGTGTTAAGAGTGAATGTTTTTATTGGCATGATGGTACAGCTTGAGAGGGCTGATGGTACAATATCGAGACCCCATCAACCCTCAATTAGGTTAGGGCGTAAGGTGTAAAGGGTGATATGGGAACTCCACCACCCTGAGTGAATGGGTTTGGTTTTAGGGATGATTTTGTTGGGGCTGAAACGACCTAGCGGTTGGTAGCTCCTATAGCCGAACCTCGGCGGCTTGATTGATAAGACCATAGTCAGATACCGAACTGCCTACACCCAGAGGTGATTCTCAATTTACTTTAAAGTACAAAAGCTGAAATTGCCAGTGTACAATTTGAAAAATGGACAGTATGAAAAGTGATTAGCGCTGAACTCACAGGTACATGCGTGTGCACATATGAGCTTATATAAAGCACTAATCCAGATAATTAGTTTGTCCAGAGAGAAACACCGTTGAATCGGACTGAAGTTGAAAAGGTATTTATCAAAATGTTTCAAGCAGCGCTGAAACCAAACATTAAGAACTTATTATCGGGGCAACTCTTGCTCTTATCTGCAGGATGGGAGACTAAGCACTTTCAACTGTTTCAACATATACTTGAAATGGAATCTCTAATTTACAAGTTTCTGCCTACATTTCAAAAATCCAGATTTATTACCTTTTATTAAGTCAAGGAGTTCATAGTACAATAGAATTCAAAATAGAAAACACTACAAAACACAGTCTCAAATTGCAAAGTGGAATTTTTTTGTAGCTTTGTTAATTACTATCATTTTTTTGAATATCAATCAAAATAATTCCTTTTACTATATTTTAACAATTTTTATTAGAGCACTTGATTACCAACTAAATCATTAAAAAAATTGTATAGTTTTTTATTTTGTTTTTTCTATCTGATCTGGCCACGCAAAAAATAAATGTTTGGTACATTTTTCTCTTTATAAACAAATAATTTATTCTAAATCATTTTCTTCATAGCTCAATCATCACCTAACATTATGGTCTGCCTATTATCGTTGGTTTAGTTTCATCATGTGCTGGTTACCCTGTTTTTATTAGTCTTTCAAGTGAACAGGATGATTGGACATGATCAATCTACAAGTTCACCACTTTGCAAAATCTCAACAATTATTTTCTTTGTGAATAAATACATACGGGAGTTCAAGACATACTTTATGTTAAACTTATCTTTATACAAGTAAGTCGATAATAAATCAGTTTCCCAACGATGTTGAATAATCAGGGGATCCAAGTTATATTTATATTTAAGGTTATACCAGAGGCTCAATATTTTTTATGAACATGTTTAAATTATATTTTCATACCAAATATCATTGGTATTGCAATAATTTTATAACTGACAAGCAAAACAATTCAAAAACGATGAATTGTGATGATTGAGGTTCACAAAAATTTAAATTTGGGGCAAAATTAATTCTAATTGTTTTGAATCAAAAGCTACAAAAGAAAGGTTTTATTTAAAAAAAAATTAACAAACCTATTATTAAACACAGAATTAAGGTTCAGTTATCACAATAATTTACATGTTGATTCATTACTCCTTTTTGGTTTTAATTTGAATCTGTTTGGCCCGAGAAATTATGAAACACATATGCCAAAGAGGTGTATATGCAAAAGCAGCATGGATGAGTGTCGCTGAGCCGTAAACCAATGAGTCGAGGGCAGCCAGTGCAACGGCCTCCGACAGGGCGGATGGGAGGGCTTTGATTTCGAGTTCGCCCGTTTGCCTCAATTGTGACAGGCCTGTAAAGAAGCTGGCGATCGCCAGGGGATGAAAGAGGAGGCAAATTACCGCTCTCCACCACGTTGAAGAACCGCTGCACACTAGGAGGACCATCGGGACGATCAGTACGCCATTGACGAACGCCAAGGAAAAGTTGGACATGGACACTGCCAGGAGCATCGTTGCTGCATGAATAAGGGCTGATATTTTAAGCAGGGACCATTCTTTTGGCGTCGACCTAAAAATTATTTATTTGTTGCAACTATTTAAGTCAGATTTTACATTAACATACAATGGTTTTTATAGTGATTCCTTGATCAAAATGGTTGATCAATCAAATTTTTTTATTAAAAGAGTCTGGTTTGTAGTTTTTAAGAATAGTTGATTAAGATTAAGGATTTGTTTTATTCTAGTGTTCAGCAGTAATATTTTTAACAAATTTGTCAAATCTATGATGATTTTAAATATTATTAAATTAGTTCAATGCATTAAATATACATTGATTTATATTATCAATCTTTACAATAGTTTTAAAGTCGTGTAGTAAGTTTCTAATATGTTTTTTATTTTTATTATTTATATTTTTATGAGGAAATTTCACCTATAAGGTTGTATTATGCAGGTGTTTTTTGTTTTTGTTTTTTAACCCATTTCTAAATATGTCAGACCATTATCTTACAGTGATGAGTCACCGTATTGATGCTGCAACCATTGTGGCCACCGACAGCCTCAGAAGTTTCTAACATCAAATATAATCAATAATTTATAAGAAATATTTAAATAAATTATTGATTTTTAAACCCTGTATAGAATGATTAGGAGAGCTTATATAATTTTTTTTTCTGAAAGCTAGTTTTGTACAAAGTTTTGTTTGTTGCTTACAAAATTTTGTTGATATATCTTAAGGGTGACTTAAAATTTTGTATCAAAATTGTTTTTTAGAAAAACTCACAAATGCCCAAATATCTCGATGGTGAGAATGCCAAAGACGGATAAAACGACAAATCCTGTCAGAACGGCTGCTCTTGTGCTGAAAATTCCCCGTAGGAGGTCCGAAAAGAAAACTGGTACATGAAAAGCCATAAGGCCGAGCACAAAGCAGTACAGTATCGCTAAAAACACTCCTCCAACATTGTAAGAATAATCCTGGAAAAAAAAGTCATAAAAAAATTATTGTGTAAAACAAGCAAATTTATATTGCAGTTTAAAAATCTTTTTATTTGTGCTTACAGGAGATTTTTGATCGGAAAGGCTTCGTAAGCTGACCTGGTCGGCGAAAGCTTTTATAAGAAGTGGAGCTGCTTGTGCTCCAATACAAACAATATAGAGTGCTATAGATATAAATTTGTCTGTGTCTGCTAGTATATAGAAAAAATAAGACTGATGGAACCTCTCGAGGAGATTGTTTATAGAGCGAAACACCCCTTCAACCACACGCCCCACACTCCTCATAGGTACACCATGCCCTGCACCAACCTTTTCCTCACTCTCAACAGTCACTGCCTCTATCCCAAACCTGAAATTTCAAAAAAAAAAAAAAACTAAAAAACTAAAATCAAAGCAAGAAAAGGACTTTTTTTTAGTTTTATTTAAATCAACCACCTATGGAAAAGACCGTGATTCCCATCTGGTACTCCAGTCGCTTGTCCGAGCACCATTGTCGTCATGGTCCCGAGTGAATAAAGCCATTGTTCCTTAGGAGAAAGACTATGAAGTTTTTCCTGTAAATTAACCGTTTAAAATGTAAAACTTTATGTCAAAAAATAGTAACGTACCCTTCCGGCAAAAGAATGTTTTACCCTCTCCTTGGCACAAATACGATGGACGAGATTTACAAGGTCAAGATTTGGAAGCTGACCGTTTAGCCCGAGGAGCTTAACCTCTAGCCTTTCGATACGGGAGCTGTGGATCTCCAAATTGAGAGCTGCCTGAATAGATCCCCCTCTTGCTTCAAGCTCACCAGCTTCCAACACTCCTATAACACAGAGAAAAAAAATAATAAATAAAAACATAATTTAACTGATCTACTTTATTTATAGTTCTTTAGGAATAGGTATAAAAGAGGTGGCCACAAGGCCTTCTGCATCTCGATCTGAGTAGATCTGATGTCTTCTCCTGTGTTTTATAATTCATTTGTCGGTTTCAAATTGTTAAGCAACCTCAATAGCCTTGACATTGCTTTCCCGAATACTCAGTCATCCTTAAAAGGACAATGAGGATCTTTACGTCCACACCTAGCCTTTTGGCCTTATCCGACGTTTTGATTCGCAAGATGAGAGCTGATGCACCTCCGCATACAACAGAAGGGTGTTACTTCCGCAGCGTTGATGTAGAGGCAGCTCAGCCCCGAGGGGCCAAGACAACCTTGCTCCCTGTTTACCCATTCTGAGTGGTCGGATCCGCATTAAGCAGTGAACCGTATGCCGCGCGTAAAAGGCTACCTAAGCCAAAATACATCAGCCTGACCTCCCGCGCACTCCCTAGATAGAGAAGGTCACTCTATCTCCCAGAGTATTGGGGCTTCCCAGTGTAGAAACTACCAGATCCACTCCGGCTGCGGTTTCATTTAAAGTGGAATTACTAACCACCCCTAGAGGAGACTGCCTACGGTAAAAGCTTCCAATCAAGCTCAGCCTCCACCTGCATGCAAAGCATACTTGAATAGGAGCAACCGATTCACTACCCATTTCCATCCTCCACTACTCACATATTCAAGGGACCCTGTCAGCATAATCATAGTGTCCTCAACGTTTATACACTTCGGTCCAATCCGCCGTATCCCGTGAGGCCGGGTGTATAACGACGGTCATACATAAGTTTTGTACAAAGGTCACAGATAGAAGACAGCCTCTTCTCTAAGTTCCCACCAGGGGCGTCACCACGAACCACTACAAGTCCATTCCCAGTGTAACAGGGGCTGAACCTTGGAACATTTGCTACCCCTTAGTACCGATGGTTATGCACCCTCCCCCGTCTATGCAGACAGGATCTGGTACCCTAACCCTCGTGTGCCTCTGATAAGGCACCTGCCACCCCATGCCAACCTGAGGCTGACACGAGTACAGCTTGTGCTTCAGAGAGGTTGCCTCAGGGCTACACCATTATTTTGCGCCCGGACACCCCACTTGTAACCAAGGGTTGGGAGGGGTCGCAAGGAAGAATGAAGGAACCTGGATTGACAAAGGGATGTGGATGAGGACACAAGGTACACCTTTCTTGGGCCCCAAGCCTTAACCACATTGTACCACCGTCGTTGTTGCAGTTCCACATTAAGTGGACCAAAATAGCCTTGGCAGTGGCTTCTTGTGGTTTTTCCTATCCTAGTTGCAAGATCCTACACCTACAAAGACCTTCACAGAAAAATAAAATGTGTTCTGTAGCCTCCTCCTCTTCCTAGTTAAGTTGTTTCATCAATTTTGACTGTTTTGTTTTTCAAAAAGATCATTTAAATTTTATTTTAGGCCATTTATAAGCAAATAATCCTGTATTTTGGTCATGTATCATCATTTTGATATGACTATCCGTGCTGTTTTGGTCTTTTAGATGAGATTCCTTTGCAGAGTGCAAGAGGAAATCCCACAAAAAATAATCCAAGTTGATTAACTCATTTGTATAAGCTTAAATCTACACACGTACATACACACGTGTTCAGAGTTAAGCCTATCAGAGTTCACCGGCAATTCCATCTTTTGTCATTTACAATAAATCACTGGCATGTCTCAAGAATCACCAACTTGGATGTTGGCAGGCTGGGGTCAGACTTTCGTCTTATCCGTCTAGCTGCCAGGAGCTATCAACAGCTAGGTCATTGCAGCTACCAAATGCAATCAGCTTCTAGACCAAACTCACTCACTCTTTAATACATTCTTTCTTCACACAGAGTTGCATGGCTCGCATTTGCTCCAGAACACAGCCATTGGTCTTTGGACGATTGGTCTGCTGTATTTTTTACAGATGAGTGTACATTTGCCCTATGATCTCAGATGGGCATGAAAGAATATGGAGAAGACGAAATAAAAGTTATGAAGCCTGTAATTTTTCCCAGAGCCCACCTTTTCAATGTAGCTCAGTGATGGTGCGGGCGGGAATTTCAATGGACAGTTGCACAGAGTTGGTTCAATTTGTGGAGGTTCTTTGACGGCCACTCGCTAGGTGGATGAAATTTTGGAACATCATGTGTTGCCCATCCTCGATGAAATCTGCGACATTCCTATTCTAATGCACGATAATGCCTGTCTACATGTTGCATAGTGCAAACGACCTTTAACAGCATAACATCAGGTCTTAGACTGGTCAGCCCTTTCTCCAGTCTTGAACCCCATCAAACACTGACGAATAAAAGCACGTCCATCACTTCCACGATCTTGAAAGGCCTCTTCGTGAGAATGGGCTAACCTCCAGCAAAGAGACATTTCCAGACTGGTACAAAGTGTGCCGAGGCATCTTCGAGAGGTAATTAAGGCAAGAGGAGGAAATACAGGATATTGAAATGTTAATTAAAAATCTAAAACAAATTTTATCTGTCTTTTTTTCATTTTCCTTAGCAATTTTCTTTTCTTTTTTTCTTTTGTAGACAAAGACACAATAATAAAACTTTGATTAATATATGAAAATATATACAAATCAAGTTATATTACAAGTGGGCGGAATTTTTTGCCTTCGGTGTATAATATATAAATTTGTAGCTTGTCTCCTATCATCCAGGTCCGTCTATTCTCGCTGGTTTGACAATCAATCACTTCAGTGGTTGGTCTGTATATTGTTCTATCAGCCCAGTCCCTTTTATGTATGTTACTGACAAAAACCAAATATTGAATCTACGACGTGCCCGACGTTTCTCAGTGGTTTTTGCTATCAGTTGCTGATGGTATTTTTTTACCCATTTTTACATGAAAACCCAAAAATAACTGCTGTCTCGAGGTACTTAAGGATATTTTCCCCTTAGGCCTTTTTGGAGGTTTTTCTCTTTGATAATCAGGCAGATTTTGTTTGTAATGAGAAAGTTTAATAGTTCGATAAAACGGAAAAAAGGAAACAAAATGGAGAAAGTATAAGAAGAAAGTCAGAAAAGCAGTTCACTACTTCGGCCAACAAAATTTACGAAACGTCTGATTTTTTTCTTCTGGTTTTGATGACTAGCGGATAGCTCGAAAAATCAACTATTTTTTAGTTTGAGATTACTCAAAATTAATTTTTTTTTTAAATCAAGACCAAATCAGCTGGCGCTTCTTTTTAAACTGAAAAAGCAATGCCCTTTATTTAAAAAATAACTATACGTTTTTACTATATTTTGTTCAAAATGTCCTATTTTTTTGATGAAATTTAGTTCCTAAGTAGTTTCATAGTTAGTAATATTTTTTTACGTTTGTCCTTTATAAATATACAAATATACACACGATGTATTTTGTTGAAATAAATACAAAACCTGGACTTCTTGGAAATTCTAAGATCTATAATCGCCATTGTATATGGGATAGCGGTTCCGAATACGCGAAAAAACGCTTTCATCAATTTATCTAGTATTTTTAAAATTGTTTATTTTTTCAATTTTTTAAATTCGTACTGCTTTTGTTTTATGAATCAATTGTTTTCCCAGTGAAGCTCTGGTCGCGTCGCATTCTGTTTTGTGTGGTCGTTCGATAAGGTAAGTTGAATTTTTAATTCTGATTTTTTTTTTAAGTTGAAGTTTTTCTTAATGGGACTTGAAGGGATTGATAGGTGGGTTAAATTATTCTTAATTTTCAATTGCTTTTAGTTTACTTGGATCTGAAGGAACTTTATCTTGACGAACCTAGTCTGTTGGTACTTCAACTTCAATTTTTTTTGTATTTTGTCTTTTAATGTTGGACTTTGCTTAGAAGAAAGACCCCGTGATTTAAATTATTCCAATATTCCAAATAAACACCGTAGGCCCCTTTCTCAAAATTTTTAAATTCAATTGTAATATCCTGCCCCTAAAAACCTCACGGTTTTTTTAAACCTTAAAAAATATTTTTTCTTCGGTACATCGCTAAAATCTTTCGGACCTTGCAACTGCAACTCTTATCTTTTGAAACTTGTTTTTGAAATATTGCTCTTAATTTTTCCCAAAATGTTTTGACTTGAGAAAATTTTTTTTTTTCTTTTTCAACTGTTTTGATTTATTTCAACTTTGAATCTCCGTTTATAACTCTTCCACGATCAAAAACTATTGATCTTCCCTCATCCTAAGCACAAGTTTGCTGTCCTTTTTTTATTTTTTTTATTTATTTACTTTTTTTTTATTTAGAAGCTTAATCCTTTCTTTTCATTACATTACAAAACAAATAGCCAATTTATTGTTAAAAAAATAATTCCTTTTTCATCTAAGGTACAAAACCATAGATCCAACAAGCCCAACAAGAAATATGGATTCATTTTCAAAGAAAACTTGGAACCAACTAACTTTTGGGTTAAGACCTTAAGTTATTTGGTTTAAAGGTTTTTTTTTCCAAAAGGAGTGTAGATTTTTTCTTATCAGATCTTCTCAAAAACAAAATTTATCATTAATCTCTTCAATTTTTAAAAAAAAAGCTAGATCATATAGGTGAATAAATTTGTGGATTGTTTCTTTCACTACATGTTTTTAAAACATTTTTTGTTACACTGCTTAGTCAATGAGTTTCAATTTCTGTAATGTTATTTTCAGAAGAGGTTCAAAAACGATAAGGGACGAAAAGAGAAGGGGTTAAAACCAGAAGGAAAATAAATCAGCACACCAATTATTAAAAAGGAACCGGATGACGTCAGGAGGAAAATACTAAAGACTTAAAAGAAATCTAAAAAAAAAAATATTGAACAACTACATCTTAAGTAGAGTTTTATAAAAAGAAGCCCGAATGAGAGGATCTTGGGGGAGAGGGCTGCTATTGGCCGCAGCTCTCACTGCACTTCTATGCTTCAGTGCTGTAAGCACTGAGGACTCTCCTCCGAGCAAGGAAAGCAAACCATCTCCACCTGTTGGACCAAGGGCTGGTGGAAAACAAGACTCTGCTAGTGGTAGTGATTCCGCTAGCGGAAGTGGATCTGGCGGCGGCGGTGGAGGTTCAGGAAGTCCAAGCTTTGGTAAGCAGTTAGTCTAATAGCTGAAAAAAAATCAATGGCAAAACAAAAACAAAAAAGACAACTATTTTTTGTTTCAGGAATGATTTGGAAACCAAACCCCTTTCTCCTACTCGCAATAGCTGCTCTTCTTTTTGGACTTGACCGCCGCCACCACCTCACTTTTGGAAGGTAAAAAAACTATAAAACAATGGCACGAAAAAGGACTGTTTACACCGCAATTTCTCTCCATTTTCCTACTTTTTGTTAATTGGATAAAAACTACTTGCGCTTTTCCATCTATTATAGAAGAAAAAATGTAAAAGATAAAAACACAAAAATTAATAAATAGTTCATGTTAATCATCTGAATTACTTTTGTTTTTTATTACAGTAGTGTATTTTCTTGTTTTTTGTATTGTATTGTATAGAGGACAAAATTTTCAACCAAATTCTACCAAAATTAAAATTTTCAGCCAGAACTTCTAGTTTCTCAGTCAATGACCACAAATTTCCAGTC
The DNA here is from genome assembly GCF_000648675.2 of Cimex lectularius. NCBI lineage: Eukaryota > Metazoa > Arthropoda > Insecta > Hemiptera > Cimicidae > Cimex > Cimex lectularius. The sequence goes on along the minus strand of NW_019392688.1, from coordinate 3,036,997 downwards.
TACCACAATTAAACAAACGTACTCAAAATTGCCCACTAAGTGAAATTACCTGCTAAATTCTAAAGAAATTGTTTTGACCAATTCTGCCAAAAATTTTGAACAAATTCAATCGTTTGTTGAACAGAATATTGACAAAAAATTAAAACCAATTCCCTCTACTAACTACTCACTCTTGTTTTTCCACCATTTAACACAAGTTTCTAAAACAAAAAATATTTACAAAACGTTCGTTTATTCACTCAAAAATTACACCATAAATTCATGTAAGTTCACAGAATTTTCTGCCAGAAATCTTTCCACCTTTTTCAAGTTTTTGTATTTAAATAAAAATTATATTTGTTTTGATCAAATTTTCTATTAAATCCAACTGATTCCTTGGTCAAATGTGTTTTTTTAACAAAAGCAACCAGAATTTCCTGCCGGAACTTCAATCTTTTTTCCCAAAAATTTTCAGGCCACAATTCTTCAATTTTCTGAATCAAGCTCACAAAACAAAATGCTGACAGTTCTAATTTCAGCATAAATTTTTCCAACTCCAACTAGTTTGACTCAAGAGTTTAACCTTAAATTTTGTGTCTCAATCTTGTTAAAATTTGGTCAAATATCTAGAAAATCTTTAAAACTTAGGAAATATCAAAAGTATAAAAAAACTAATTGACAAATGATTTAATTTTTTCTAGTTTTAACAGATGTTTTCCAGCTTTTATGTACACATAAACTGATTTCACTGCCATTTTAGCTCTATTTTCGACATAAAAAATTGTAAAAATTCTGCCAGTTTAGGAAAACATTCACTATTAGAACTCTTAAAAAAAATATTCACAAAAAATTTAGCAATTTTTTAGACAAATACCCAGATATTTGTCTTAAGCTTCAGTTTTTCATGCTGTAAAAGTTGTCTCAGTATTTTCTCTGAGCTTACATTTTGTACATCAGCTGGTATGCTTCAAGCCAACTTAAAATATCTCAAATCTACCCACAAATAAGCTCAAAAAATAAATTGTCTACCCAGTTTTTGTTGCTAATTTTTAGCTAAACTTTAACACAAATTCTTACAGCTTTCAATCTTTTTAAGGCAAAATTTGAGGAAAAAATTAGCTACAATAATTTTATTCAATGACCAACTGTAATCATGAATATGAATTTTTAAATTTAACTTTCGTACCACAACTGGCAACTTCAAGCCAAAAAATCTATAAATATAGCTTACTGAAAATTAAGCTCAAAAACTTATTATTCATGCTTATTCTTGTACAACCCACAAATAAGCACAAAAAATAAATCTACCCAGTTTATAGAATGTCACCAATCTGTTTTTTCACAGCTTCAAGTTTTTTAAGGCAAATTTGAGAAAAAATTAGCTACAACAATTTTATTCAATGACATATGTAATAGAATTTCAAAAACAACTTTGTACCACAGCTGGCATGCTGTTCAAGACTATCTTGCCTACAATTAAGCACAAAAACAAATTTCAAACTGGTACCCAGGCATCATCAAAACAGAATTTGCTACCAGAACTTTTGTTTCCAGCATTTTTTCTACAACCTTATACAAAATCCTAATTTCCTAAATTTTAACAAGATTCTTCAACAAATTGTTGCAGCTTAACTTTTTAAAGCTTGTAGAGAAAAATGCAGCCACACAATTTGATTCAATAATTTTTAACGAATGAATTTGAAAAAGCAAACTTTTGTACCACAACTGGCACACTTCACAAAATTCTTCCACAGCTTATTGAATAATTATTTGTAATAGTCAAGATATGAATTTGAAAAGTTTAGCTTTTTTACCACAGCTGGTATGCTTCAAGCCAACTTAAATCTGTAAATCTAATTTACCCGCAAATTTTATAAGAACCCAAACCGACTCTCAATTCAGTCTACTCAAAGTTTTGCCAAAAAAAAATTTCTGCCAGAACTTTTTCCCTACAACTTCCAATCTTAATTTTCTGAATTTTAACTACAATTTTTTACCAATTTCTTCCACAGATTCAAGCTTTTTAAAGTACAATTTGTGGAGAAAATAATTTAGCCACACAATTTTATTGAACAATCATTTGTAATTGTCAAGAATATGAATATAAAATGCTTCGGTTTTGGTACCACAGCTGGTATATTTTACTTAACCCAGGTTTAAAAAAAATCAACCACAACTTTAAGTTTCCTGAGCTTTTTCCCTACAACTTTTTCTAATCTTAATTTTCTAAATTTTAATGCAACTCTTTACCAAACTCTTTCAAATTCAAGCTTAAGGCTCAATCCGTAGAGAAAAAATTCTTCACGCAACTTGAATTTATAAAATCTAGTTTACCCAAAAATTGTATAAGGACATAAACCTAATGTCAAACTGGTCTACTCAGGTCAGATAATCTACAGCTGTTCCCAAATCATTTTTCTAAATTTTAACACAATTTAACTTTAGATCAATTTGTTAAGAAAAATAAATAAAAAAGACACGATTTTGTTCAATAATCATCTGTAATTGACAATAAAGCATAAATTCTAAAAAGCTTACCTTTTGTACCACAGCTGGTCCCGTGGTATGCTTCGAGCCATGCCTGTGTGCCAAGAAGTTCATGTTGTGTTATTAGCAAGATAATATCCTTGGCCCAATATTTCTGTTCTAAAAACACAAAACTAGAAACCCTCGAATAAGACAAATAATTACACAAAAGTTTACTTCGGAAATAGTGGGCGATCGCAAGGAGCAGTGCGATGGACACCTTTGTGCTTGGATAGGGTGAATCTTTCCCTCGGAACGGCACAGACAGAACGATGGCTTCATTGGATGACCCTCCCCCTCTTATAATACCGTACACGTTCTTTCCTTCATAGCTCTATAAATCACACATTAGTTTTAAGAAAACAACCAAGACAGTCGCAATTTACCAGCCCGCGGTTTAAGGGGTGTTTGAGAGTAAAGTTGTGAACGTAGGATTCTATGCCCATCTGGGTGAAAGTCCCACGGATCCAAGATGTCGGAAGAGTGTCAGGCTCCCTATCAAGCACTGCTTCAAGCAGCTCGACATAATGCACGACATCCCTCGACACATCCGAGTCAAGCGCAACGAGGCCAGGAAGAAGAGCGTTCTCCGAAAGGTAAGTACCTGGGGAAAATAACAAAAGTTGCCCATTCTGCATACTAGCAGTATTTCAAGGGATTCTTAGGCTTGCTGATAGCTTAAAAGTTTACAGTCAGTTGACCTGGGAAAGTTTACCCAGCAGGTCGAACCAAACAAGCCTAGTTTTAAAAACTGAAAATTTGCAGATACTCGTCTATAAACGGATTCTGTGTGAAATTACCAGCGTTTATCTGGTCGTGGGCGAGCAGGCAGTACCAAACAACGGACAGTAAATAAAGAAAAGCGCAAATCCCTCCGTGGTTTTTAACAAGGAACTGAAACGGACGTCCCCGCAGACCAGACGGGTCTGTGAGCAGTCCCATTATTTCCACAGAAACAGAGCAAGAGAAAAAATAAAAACCTTAGCTTAACACTGATCACTGTTTACAAGTTCGCCGGTTAGTAAACTTCATTATCGTTATCAGTCATGACAATGAATCCATTCACGGGCTTCGATTTTTACGATGATCAGAAAAGAAAAAAATTGTCTACCACAAAAACTCAAATATTTTAATATAAAAATATTATTACAAAATTTTAAAAGTAAAAGATTTTCAAAAAAATCATGTTCGTCTTTGAATAAAATCTGCTGTTTAAAGTTTACTTAAAAGTGAATAAGCCCTTAAAGAAACAAAGAAAAATCGTTTGCGAAAATTTTCTAATCAGGAGGATACGATTTTTTTTTGGCCAAAGTGCCTTCTGTTGGTACTCCACTCAACCCCACTTCGCCCTACCGAGTACCAGACGGCAGACCGCCTCCAAACTCCAAAGTCCGAACAATTGACAACATTCCGAACGGGAATAATAAAAAGTAAAGAAAAAATGCTCTTTCGAAAAGTAAATTTATTCCCGTAATGGGATTTTTATTCTTTTCTAAATTAATCGACGAAATGGGCGACGGAGCGAACGAAGATTACCAGTCGGATGAAGACATTTTCTGTAAGTACACGGTTTCACATTTTCCTGCCGACGTCTACAATTTTCCATTCACACAAAATTAAACATTTCAAAAAATTTTTAGAGAAAAAAACAATAGTATAGGCTATATTTTACCCTGTTCTCATTAAAAACAAAAAACAAAGATATTTTATTCAATCGAACATTTTTCTGTTATCAGTTGTTTTTTTAAACATTCCGGTATTAATAATTTTCTCATGTCATATTTGCATCGTTTACGTAGCAAAAATTTTAAGTTTCCTTCCAAATAGAGAAACAACTTGATAAGCAGAAACTTGAATATATATATTATATTGGAAAATATTTCTTCTACGCAAAGACAAAAAGACCTGATATGAGAATTGTACTTAAGCACTGCAGCGATTATTTTGGTCCAATGTACCGATTCTTGGAGGAAACAGTTATACTGTATAGTCTGATAGTTTATGTCGAGAGTGAATGTATTTATTGGCGAGAATGTGTAGTGTGTTAGGGCCAATGATGGCATTAGAGTACCCCATCGTCCCTCAGTTGTTATATAATTGGTATAAAGTGTGATGGAAGAATATCAAGAACTCCACCACTGATTGATTGAATGGCAATGAAATAGGAAATAAGATATTTAAGAATGAATGAGAGAGGCGTCGGCGAACTGTAAGATCCAGGGTTCGAATTCAGCAGCCCTGCATTCACTTACATTTTTTTTTTTTTCTTTCAAAAACACCGGCACTCCGAGGGTTCATATAACCTCGTAGTTGAAATATCCTTGTTTAAAAGAAAAAGAAAAAGTTGAGAGTTTGAATCAGCTTGGATCTGGGAACTGCATGCGTTGAGAGATCGACCCTGGTGGCTGGATGAATAAGACCAGGGTCGTCCCCCGGGCAACCAACACTCAGATTACAAGGCCTGCCGGCAGTTAATTGTAAATTACAAAAGCTGAAATTGCTGGTTGACTGCTAGAAATGATAGGCTTAATTCTATACCTATGTGTCTGTATGTACATACATGTGTAGATTTGATTATATAAATCCAAATCCGAATAATTTTTTTTAATATAAAAAAACGTATTTGTTAATTTTCTATAATAATTATTAATAACTTGTTTGTTGTTGTTTACCTTTATAGAGTGTGCTTAATTCTTTTACACTGTTTAGATTAAACATAAAGAAAAACAGTTCAATTTCATCCTTTACAAAGCCAAATTGTCAAGTGAGTTAATTGGCTTTTTAAGTTCTCTTTGATGAAATAAATTTGGATAAAAAAAGTTAATTTTTTTGTTAGATCTTGCCTGGGCATATGCTTTGACCAATGATGGACGTAGAGTCTGTAATAGCCCAAGCCCTGAGGGCCACGTGCTTGTAGACCATCCACTAGGGTCTACAGCGGTTTAGAGCCACTGGAAGTGTCAATTGAAGAGAAGGTAGTGGTTGACCATGATGTACGACAGGTAGAGATGATAGTTTATTGCTCTTACCTATAGGTAATCAACTTCAAATGGCCTGTAATATAAGGGTGAGGTCTAAAACTCATCAGAAGGCTTTGTGAGAATAGCCTAATCTCTAGACGTCCTGCATCAGGTTCTTTGCTACCAAAGAGGCATCGAGTAGAAAGTTTTTGTAAATCAGCTTCTCACTTGGACAATGGGGGGGCTGCTCGTTCCACAGACGTGGAGAACGTTTTGCTTCATCAGTCATAGCCTTTTCAGAGTCAGTTACGGTATGGGGTGAATCTCCAAGTCCGTACTGAACTTATACTGGACTGATCTGTGACTGCACTAAGATACACTTAGGAAGTTCTACTGGAAACTATGGACCCATTCGCTCCAATTATTGGGGACAACTTCGTGTTAATGCATGATAATGCTTGACTGCATGTAGCTCATCCATTACTTGGAGGATGTAGGGATTACCACAATGAATTCTCTCGATATGAATCTTATGGAACTAGGGTCTCCTGTTTTGATTTTTAAGGAAAATGGAGGCTTTCTTCCACCTTTAATTTGTGTAGCTGTACAGTTTATATGTATATAGTGGTGTGTATTTGTATGAATAAATAAGGAAGATGGCCAATGGCACAATACCAAGTGCGTACTTAAAAAAAACAGACAAAAAACGCTGAGTTCCCCCTAGAAATCTTTGGTTTTCCTTACAAATTTGACTTGTGGTTTTTCTGCCTCAAAGAAAATGGTATTATCTTGCTTTATTTTCAAACAAGAGCAGTAATTGATATTTTTTCTGTATAGTGTCACCCAGGAAGAAATCGTTGAGAAAACTGTTGCCGCATTGTTCTCCGCAGCAACGGCATGATGGCATAATGAAAAAAAGAGTAGATACTATGCGGGCGATGATGGTCGGAATACCGCCGCCACCTGAGATGACCAATCCCGACTATAATCTGCTCAACATACTCGAACGTTACGAGTCCGGACTGGAACAATATAAATGGAATCAAAGTATGTATTTCAAAATTGTTGTCCGAAGCTGTTTCCACATCTGGAGCCTGTTTCAGATCCTAATTTCAAGGAGGAAGGAGAGAACCCTCTCGGAATCTGCCTCAACCAAGATCAGTCTTGTGAGGAAATGGAACAACTTTTCCAATTGTTCGGATCTCGTTATATTTTCAATGAGACGTACTGCTGGACGGGGCGAGTTGTCGTGAACATGACGGAATCGGCCAAGAAGCGTAAAAGAACGAATGGATGGTCAGCTAGTCCAAAGACGAGGCTGAGCTACCTGTCAAAACGCAGGACTACTTTTAGGGTAGTTTCACCTCGAAAAACTTTTATGTTTGTCAAGTAAGTTTTCTTCCTTTAAAATGAGTTTCCATTTTTTTTTTTTTTTTTTTTTTTTTTTTTTTTTTTTTTTTTTTTTTTTTTTTTTTTTTTTTTTTTTTTTTTTTGTAGTCATATTTTATGTTAAAACATTTGCAGAGAAGATAAAAAAGGAAGCAATCCAGTTCTTCTACGTCCAAAAAGAGCTTTATTCCAAAGTCCAGAAGAAAAAAGCACTAATTACAAAACACCAGAATGGCAAGTTTTATATTATGCACATTTTTATTTATGAATGACTGTATTTTAACTTTCCACATTTCCCTAGTGGTCGTAGTAGGCCTAGAGTAGTAGGAGGAGGGAGACAGGGGTCTCCGCTCAAACGTCTCACACCGTCTACTTCTTCAGAGAAGAGACGCTGCTCACGCAGCTTGTTTACAAATAACGAAGAGGAAAAGGGAGGAAGTCTGTCAAAGGCACACAAACAAGTATAACTTCTTACTTTAAAGTTAGCAATATGCTAAAAAAATTAGAAATGGTTTTATTTTTATAGAAACTTCTTTGGGCCGTGTCAAACGCCCTCAGAGAACGCGGCCTCATTTCAAAAAGTGACGGTTTCAAGGCGGCAGCGACAGAACTGTACAAAATCACGCAAGAAGCCTGGATATCTCGGAAAGAAAAAGGGCGATGCGGTTCGACAAGTGAACTCATGTTGAATATAGCTCGCAGCATGGCAGAGAGTCAAGGGTGATTATTCAATGTTTGACATTTGAAATGATGTTTTGACGAATCATCTTGTTCTCCAGTCTGGGAAGTAAAGCGGTTAAAAGTGAACCTGACGCTTCAGTGTCTCCAGCCAAAGAAAACGAGAGCCCGAATAAAAAACGGAAGAGAGAGACGCCGAAGAAAACACCAAAGAAAACTCCAAAAAAATCTCCTAGGAAAGAAACACCCCGAAAAACACCAATAAAAACGCCATTGAAGCCTTCCTCTCGTACTCCTAAGAAAATTATGAGGTAATTATTATGATTTACAGTAGGAAAGCTGTTTATCCCAACTCTAAGGGACCAGGACTGGTCTGGATGATGGAAAGTCCGGATAATCTGAAAATTTGTGATTTTATTAGGATCGTGTCATAAAAACACACACACATACGAAAGTATACATTTGTAGTTACATTTCAAGTTACATTTAAAGTAATAGTCTTTTATTGACTTGTTTTAAGTCCGGATGCGTTTGCGAAAAATGTATGCATAAAAAAATGTATGTAATAAAAAAAAGCTTTTTTCACCTCATAGCAAATAAGATACTTTTTTTTAGTTAAAAAAAAATTAAACAAAAACATGACTATCGGCCTGTCTAGCCTCGTTGATCATGTGACTAGTGGAAGTACAATTCGGCAGCCTTTAAGGATTTTGAACGACAAATTAAAGGTCTCATAGTTGAATTTTGAATTTAAACAAAATTAATATACATACTTTGAGAATTATGAAAAATTTAATAAAATATACACAGCTCCGTATAATCGGGGTCTGGATAGACGGGTTTCCACTGTATCATTGTATAACAAATTTTAATATTGAAGAGGCTACAACAGTCAAATACGCACTCATATTGAACTTTTAGGTATCCAAGCAATTGTGAACATGAGGCCCGTTGGCTTGAACCTCCTAAATACAATATAAAAACTAAAATTCTAAGTGAGATATAGAATTAAATGAATATGTATATGGTTCACTAACTGCGCTGAATTTAGCTTTTCCTAAAATTACTTTGCTTAGCTAAAAACTTTTTTTAAAGACTTTTTAGCAATTTTCATAAATAATTTCATTTAAGCTGAGCTTGCCTCTAAACGCCTGTTAATTAATGTTTACTCTGTTAAACCTTAAGTTTTATCACAAGTTTGCAAATGCGACTAAAGTCTATGTGGCTACAAAGCAAACGCAATGGGCAAAAAAAAAAAGATGCAGCAGATTAAATTATGCCACTAAATTCAAGTGAGGTTTTAAGATATCTATGAAAATAAATAAAATTCTTTGACAGAATTACAAAAGTACATTCCACTATTATATGGATTTTGACAATCTATAATTGTGTAAATTTCAAATTTGTTAAAAAATTGACTTCAATGTAATATCAAAACTATTGGCTGTCATAGCTATTTAACTTACTAGCTTATACTTCGAAGTGTTATTTAACCTTTCTGAAATGTAAGGGTTCAATTTCTTTACTGATAAAAATTATCATCTTATAGGTAAATTCCACAAATGCAACGTGGTTTGAAAAATTGAAAATGTTAATGAATTTGGGAAAATTTATGAATAAATTACAAATTTAAAAAAGTCCAAAGGAAATTTCATAATTCTTATGCATATATTACTCTTTTGACAATATACTTTCGATTTTAAAAACCAGAAAAAAATTTTGAAAAATTTATCGGTTTTTCCACTTAAATGTGTTCCTGATTTAGATTTATTAAATTTAGGGCATATAGATAATTTTATATATTTGTCCTATTTGGCTCCAAATTTGATCATTTCTTTCAGCGTATTTTCAGAGAAATAATTATGGTTATTTCCAATTAAAAAAATTTTGGTTTTGCTTATTTGTTTTATTATTGGTTACTCTGCTATCAGAAGAATCTCAATGCAAGAGGGTTGCGATGTGTATTTTATTTTAAAGAAATACAGTCGACTCTTGTTAATTCAAAACTTGATAATTTCAATTTCTAGATAATGCGAACTCCTCAGCTTCGCTTCGGTAAATCGAAACCATTCTGTGTGTTTTGATACTTGGTAACGAAATGTTTTAATTAACAGGGGGAGAAAAAGCGTGCTCTTAATCAAAATGGAGCCACCTCCCATCTTTATAATTTGCACTTTTTCTTTGATATATTCCACTAAATTTCCACATATTGTTTACTTTCTTATAGACTAAAGTTTCTTTCCAATTTCCTCTAGTTTGTTGTTCTGCGGTCAGTGTTTTGCCAATGTGTTCTCAGCAGTGTTTCTATGGTATATATGTCCAATTTAAGTAATAACTTGGAAAAATGTGTATCAATTCTTAACATTTTTTCTTTCCTCTTGATAATTTGAATTATTTTTGTGGTTGGGTTTGGAATTATCAAGAGTCGACTGTATATGATTTTTGTAGCGTTGTGGTTGTATAAGACATTATATTTTCATATAAGTGCAGGAATACGTCATTCCGTTTAGCTCTATCTAACAAGAAGCCATTCAGTTGTGTTGCTGAGGCGATTTTTTGCAAGTGCCTCTTGCATTTAGAAATTTCTGAGGAAAAAATCGCCCATGTGCGCTTACCGTAAACTGAACAACTACTATCTTCCCAGTAAACTTAGCATATACTTATGCAAAAAGTCCTCATAATAGCATCATTATTTAAAACCATAAAATATAACGGCGTCTTTTAAATAGCAAAAACTTTATGCAAAATCTCTATTCCTTTCAAGATGAAACATGCTAACATCATGGGGGGGGTATAATTTTATCATGAGCTAACTTTGGAATCATCAATTTTTTTTTTTTTTTTTTTTCGGCCACCGACACCCCTTTTTTTCCTTCTGCTATCAAAGAAATTGATATTTTCGAAGATTACCAGGCTATGTGGTGTTCTTTGGCACAAAAGTTGCTGAGGCAACTGGTGTAATGTTGTATGTAAAAATAAAAACATGAGAGAAAATGTGTTGTTTTATCGTAAAAGAGATGGAAATTGCCCGACTTATTGCTCATTTGAAAAATTAAGTTCGTTATAACTGAAAGAAAGAAAATTCAATTGATTACAAATTAAAACGCTAATCAATTTTTGTTGAAATGTGTGAATGCAATCTGATTCGTTACTTTTAACTTTTTTTTATTAGTTAAAGTTGTTTTCGGCCATTTGATTTAAAAATATTTATAATCATACTTTCACTTGATCTGGGTGGTAACATATTTCATAAAAACAATTAATTAATATATTATTTATTGTAATTGTCAGTAAATTGGAAACTTATTTGAACATAAATGCTACTTTTATTTGTATTTATTTATTTATTTGTTTAGTTTACAATCCTTGGCAGACAGCCCAGTGAGGAAAAAACCGAGAACAAGAATGGATTCACCTAGCTGATAGCAGGTGTATATATAAAATAATATATCAATCCTATTTTGTAAAATATTTAAAATAAAGATTTATATTTTAAGTACATTTTGCTCAACTTTGATTTAATTGTTTATTTGAAAGAAGAATAAAAGCCTGATCATTTCAATATAAATATATTTAAAAAAAAAGAAAAACAGATTTTTTGGCAGGTTTCCTTATCTGCTAATGCAATTGTTTGTTTTTTTTTACTTTCATTTAATCTTTACGTTTTATTTTGCCTTCCTAAAACTACCTCGGCCCTTCTTTGCGCCTTTCTTCGACTTTTCCTCTTCTGCCTGAAACATGTTTTCAGTTATTAAAACGACTTTATGATTAAACAATTTATTTTACCTTTCGCTTCATTGCATTATTCGTCGTGCCTAAAACTGAAAAAAAACCGTCCAGTCGGCCCTGCGTACTTGAGCTCTTCGCCTTGGCAAGTTTCCTCGCCCCAGAACGGACCCTATCTTCTGTGAAGTTGCGATCGCCACAGAGGAACTCGACCAGGCCGTCTTCATCTGGTTCAGTCCATTTCAACTGAAATAGGAAAATTATCAAAAATTGAATTTATGCTGATTTATAACTTTTTTTACCTCGATTTCATCAGGATCTAAAATTTCAGGATCGATGAATAACCTTCGTGCTTCTTCAAATTCCCAATCTTCTGGTACACCGTACTTTTTCTTATCAATTTTTTCTATTATATTTTCTATGGTCTTGTGCTGTCGTATGAGCTCGATGGCTCTTTTCGGACCGATACCGCGAATCGAGGGACAGTAATCGCAGCCAAGGAGGATACAAAGGTCTATGAATGATTCTTTTGCTAATTCTAAACCGGCGAGGACTTTCTCTAAGCAGAACTCCTGAATCGGCATTTTTCTCGCTTCTGAAAAAGTCATGTGGCGGAGTAACACGCTTGAACCGAAAGTAAGAGCATCCATGTCTTCGGTAGCGACAGCATAGACTTTGTTTTTCTTGACAAGGGCTGCGCATTGTGCCTCAGCTTCGCAAGGTGCTTCTACATAAGGTACGCCCATAAGCTTTAACAGCTGTTTGCACTCGTCAGTGTGTGTTTTTGTAACTTTGACAAGCCTTCTGTTGAATTTTTCCATCCCAGCAGCGTCTCCAGCTTCCGTCGCCTTTTCAAGCTCTTTTTTCGCCTCTTCCCTGCGTTCTGCTCGCTTTTCAAGCTCAGATGATTTCATTTTAGGCGGTTTCCCATCAAACACAAACACAGGCTTTATGCCATTTTCAACTAGTCGTATTGTCCTATAAAACGTGCCCATCAAATGGCTGAAATAAAAATATCATTATTGATGGTACCAATTTTAAAAATTTGTATTATTGAATCTTCCTTTATGCACCTGGTCGGCTCACCATCTACTGAAGTAAGTTGATGACCCTCACTACGCACAGCGATTAAAAACTGGTAAAGGGACATAGAGGCATCAATCGCAACTTTCCTCCCTAAAATCATCAATTACTAACTTAAACAATATTAAATTACTGACACATGGACATCTGCTTTTGAGGCAAAACCCCCGTAAAGAAAGGTCGCTCAGTGTGTACTTGATCAAGGAGGCCTTGGCCCCTTATATGGAGCAAGCAGGTATGACCCCCAATATAAAGACTTAGGCATAAGAGTAAGTGTTTGAGACCCCTGTTCCGATTTTAAGGAAAAAGGGATTGTGCAAGTATTGTACTTAATGTATTTTTGTGTGGTTATACATTTTGAATGAGTGAGGTTGTGCACTTGAATGAAAGAGGAGTCAGTGAGAAGGCTGATGGCCGAACATCAAGTACCCGTCAGTCCAGGCAATGCAATGGGGACTGATATAACTACATTATCTCAATTTAAAAAATTATTTCAATTAATCTTTTTGTCTAAGATCTTGGTAGAGATGAAAAAGTTAGTGTCAAGAGCGGGATTCGAACCTATGAACTTCGGTTCAATACCTACAACACCATTTGACCTATTTAATTATTTAAATTAATTATGCTTTTTATCTAAGGTCGTAGTTGAGATGGTCAATTATGACCGCTAAACATGAATGGATTAATATACAATTAAAGAAATAATCACTGCTAACAGCTCCTTGTGGCCACTTCATAAGTCGCTGGGAATTGAATCCTGATTTCACGACAAAAAAAGAGGGAAAATTCGAAAGATTGTAGGTTGAGATGGGGCGTTGGTGTCCCAGTGGATCAAAGTCATGATAGCTCAAGTGGTTAGAGCAGCGGCGTATTGAGCTGAAGGGTTCAAATCCCGCTCGTGATGCTGACTTTTTCATCTCAACCAAGACCTTAGTACAGTGAATTATTACTGCTAAACATGAATGAACAATTATTAGTAAAATATTTATAAATACACACTTATTATGTGTATAAGGGATGTGCCAAAAGAGGCAATACGATCATAATAGAACAGTTCCAAAACAAAGTTCTACAAAATACGGCACATGCTACTCGGTATGTTCGCAATAGCGATATACCCAGAGATAAGAACATCCTGCACATCGACACAGTATGCCTATAAGCTCTACCTTCGTCTTCAAATTAACCCAAACACCGATGCCAGTAAACGACTGAAGAGGTCTAAGGACTTTGTTCTGTAAAAGTTACGAGGTGAACTCAACTAGATTAACTGTAACACTAATGAATGAACTGAAGAGTATTTATTACTAAATTAGCCAGTGTGATATTAATAGCTGGTCTTATTTGACCAGTTTTAATAAATAAATGTATTAATAAAAAAAAAGTCTTGTATTAGGATTTATCACCCTGTAGACTATAAAACTAAAACTCTTAGTATATTTGAATTTTTTAATTGTATTTATGCTTTGTAATACTTTGTTGTTTTTGATTATCCTGGGCCGCCTGTCATTTTTATTCAGTGGGTTTTAGAGTTAATTACCCAGCAGGACCAAGAAATAAATCCAACAGTCTGGCATGACTGTCATGCCTTTTCGGCCAGTAATGAATTTAATAATTCATCGAGAAATCGCATCAAGGCTCATGACCAGGCGAGTTTTTGACCTGTGCAGGCCCTAGGGAGTGTCGTACCAGCTCGCATGAAGGGAGGAATGACTCAGACGAATTATATTTTCTCCTCCGTCGACGACAATTAATTACAAATCCGTCCTCAGGGACATATTAACATTTTTGCCTATGCACAAAATCATGCGGCAATGTGCAAATCAAAATTAGCTTTCCAATCCTGTTGAACATGAGACTATGATCTTGACGAGATGGTAGATGCTCTGCTCAGTAGCGACATACACAGAGATCTGAACATCATATGGTATACCTATAATCGCTACCTTTGTGTTCAAAGCCAACTAACACCTAGGTCATCTGTGTAGTCAGCACATCGTAAGATAACCGAAGAGTACTAAGACATTTGAGATCTAACACTTTCATGATTAAATGGTTGTACTACCCTAGGTTATCAGATTCTAATGATTCTACTTGAAAACCTTTCTAGAATGAAAGATTACAGAAGTCCATCTTTCATAGAGAAAAAGGTTCTCTTGGCGAAAAAGATCGTCAACTGTGTATATTTTACATCTCACCTAGTTCTACTCGATAGACATACATCTTGAAATAGACCTCACTCACCGAAATAATGTTTTATTTCGCTCTCTTTGACAGCAGAGGGGCAAACATCGGCGATTAATTTGGAAAGACCCAAAATTCCCATTCTGTCGATAATCACAAAGTCACAAACAAGTATACACAGAACGGAATTTTCTGGCGGGAACACCTGCCAAATCTTATCACTGTTCTTCAAAATTACACGGAAGGTTGATCACAACGAGCACCCCAAATGCCCACAATATGAAATAATAATTGAGGTTCAATTATTTTATTATTATTTAAAATTATATAGTAAACAAATACATTTATTATTGGATATTATATTCTAATTGTTAAAAATATTTCTATAGGATTAAAGTTTAAATTTGCATATAAGAAATATGAGCATGTTGTCTCCTTGAAATTAAAGGATAGCACATAAATTATATACCATCGATTTTTTTTTAAACAGAACCATCTCTTATTAAACTTCAAAATTTATTAAAAACAATCAGTTCTATAGTTTTTTGTAGCTATGTAATAATCGATTTCAATATTCACAATGTCGATAGTACAAGTTCAAATTTTATTCTCAACAAGTGGCACATAGTTTTCACTATCTTACCACATAAAAACGCTTACAATTTACAAAATGTTGAGACTACAACAAATCCAATTACACCATATGGAAGAACGCTAAATTTGCTGTAAGATACTTCTATTTGAAATAATCTGAATGACATAAAATGTTAACCAATATCAGTTGGAACATGTCAAAATTTAAAATTTTGGTCATGATTGCACGTTCTACTGAGGTTACAAAAAAATACCTACAACTTATCAAATTTCACAAAAACGTTTTCATCTAATATGCTTTACGTTGATATATCCAGGTTTTTAAATAACGTTCTAGTAGAGTTGAAAAATAACAATTGAATATTCGAAAACGTGAGCTAAGGTAAATTTGAAGGGGGGTAGAAATAAATCAATTAGAACTCGCTTTGTAAAATAAAAATGACACTTGTTTGACCGGTTGAATGCTGGATGAGTTGTTAGGTGCTTGCTACGAGAAGAACCATTGCATTTTATTGTATGAAGCTTTCTGGTATGGTTTTTGTGAGATTACACCATGTATTTTATGTATTTAAGGTAGTGAAAAGTTGAAAAACCTAAATGGACGAATATCTTCAAAATAGAGAACTTTCCGAAAATTGTCTCCTGGGCAATTTTTGCTCCAAATGAAGAGTAGAATTGATTCCCTGAGTTTCGTCAGAAGGAACTGGGAACCCGGTATAAACAGAATTTAAAATAATTGGCATCACAACAATCCGATCAAATTATAATGTCACAAAAGTCTTTTGTCTTCTGGGCCGATAGTCATAAATCAGGATAAAAATACCTCTGGACTGCAATGATAAACTATCATAAAAGTTTTTAACTACTTCCAGCAAGAGATTTTCTGCTTAGCAGGTATTCTGAAATATTACAGTATACTGTATGATCACACTGTGGGTCCATGACCTCGCAGACCTAAACAAAACAAGTCACAACTTGGAAAAGTACTTTCCATTGGGTAGACAATAGATTCAGTAGGTCATAAGAATGACCAATAAGTAGGGTCTAAATTACAAGGTCATCACCTAGCAGACCCCCATCAGGAAATTTTACATTCTTCAAAGGAAATGTGTGACAGACTAAAACAGTCAGGATAACATATCAAGATGATCAGACGATCAAATTACAAATGCATGACCTCATAGACCTGAACAAAACAAGTCAAAATTAAAGAAAAAGGATTTTCCATGGGGTAGACAATAGATTCAGTAGGCCAATAGACAGGGTCCAAACAGGTTCCCTGCATAATGGGGAAATTTAATATTTCTAACACTCACAGATGATAGATAATAATAGCAGGTGTAATAGTTATACAGCAAATCAGGGCAAAACAGAGATGATTAGCATTCCTTGATCAGAGACGATCAAACTGTGGGTACATGACCTCGTAAACGTCAACAAAGCAAGGCTTAACCGAGGAAAGTGGACTTTCCATGTGGTAGACAACCAATTCAGTTGGCCAATAAATTGCACTCCACGAAGAATAAACTGAAAGTCTACAACTGAGCAGATCCATAAGGAAATTTTACATTTTAACATCCACTTTAGATTCTTGCCTTGAAATGTATATTCCAGCTAAATGAAAAATTTACTATAAAGTTATAAAATTTAGCTCTTTTGTTTTCTCCCTGTCGGCCTGTTTTTTATAAGACTTTTTATAAAATAGCGGTCTTTTTTGGAAAAAATTTTTTGTTTGTTTTACCGGTAGCTACCGTCGGGTCAGCGCTCGCCTTGGTCGCCTGAAGAAGCGCAAAACCTCAGAAAAACCCTACAACAACTTAGCAATGCCATCTTCGTGTTTAATTCGACCGATTGTTTTAAAAAAAATTAAATCTTGGGTTTAGTTTTGCAAGAGTAAAATTTAAAATTGAACCGGTCATTTTATTATCCGTTTGTAATTTCCATTTAGAAAGTGGTGCTTTTTATCAAAATCAAGCTTATCGATGCCCCACCACAGGTCGCAGCATCGAAGAGTGGAACGGTCGATTGCCGAGTCGGCCCTCGGCACCCAACCCTGGCAATAAAGGAGGCTTCGACCCCGTATCGTGAGAACGGATCTGCAGTCAGTATTTACTGTAGATATAGTCAATAATTGATTTAGAGGCTTCGTTTACGATTTCTCAGTCGAGAATTGACAAAATGAGCCGTTCGGAGAAAGACAGGGCCAAGCAGATCCAAGATAAATGCCAACAACTCCTCAACCAGATGCTGAGGGACGAAGACAACAAATACTGTGTCGACTGCGATGCCAAAGGTAACTGGTCACGATCCCCGCCCTCAAGGGGCTTATTACAAAATTCAATTATTTCAAAAACTTTAAATTAAAAATTCAGATAAGATAAGTTTTATCACTAAGTTGATTAAGTCAAATTGGTCATTAAATAAACCAATCGACGTGGCAAATTGGTTGAAAACCGTCTCTGATATCCCAGCTCATTTTAAAAATGAAAAAACAAATACAAATTTGAATGTATTTATTGCATTTGCAACTTCTCAAGAACAACTACAGTTTAGGAAATTGAACAGAAAAAATCAAAAATATTTTAACCCAAACTGTAGCACCCTTTGTTTTACTACTTAAATGGACACTACTCCTCAGAGTCTTACTCAATTTAAAAAAAAAATGAAATTTCACCGATTTAATCAACTAGCCATGATTCTTTATTGCATAATGCCCAGTTATGCTTTTCAGTGTTATGAACCCCTCAGACAATATTACAATACTTTTCTTTGCACAATAATTGTCTTAAAATTACAAGAACAATATCTGGATCTAATCACAGATTGATTGAAACCACCATAATTAATGAAGTATCCACAATTTAGGATAAAGTAAAGCGATTACTGTTGTATAGGAGGGCTTAATGTATAACGAAGTTGTTTGGGTGTCATCGACCCGATAGAACATCTGACAATACTTTATCTTGCAATAGTTATCGTAAAATTCAAGAGTAACCAGGATCCAAACGTGGATTGATTGAAACAACCATGATTAATGATGTATCCACAGTTTAGGATAAAGTTAAGTACTTTCTGTCATATTTAATGTATAAGTCAGTTGTTAGGTGTCATCGACCCATCTTTGACCCTCAACTTACACATTAGGTGTTATGGACTGACTAGATGATATTACAGTACTTTCTTTCCCCAATAATTGTCATAAAATTCCAATAGAAGTGCCAGGATTGAAGCCCAGATTGATTGTAACAATCATGATTGAATATGTGTCTACAATTTAGGATAAAGTGAAGAAATTTCTGTCATATAGGAAAGCATCAGAACACTTAAAAGTACTTACTTTAACAATAGCTGTTATAAAATTCATGTAGATGCATGTACAATTATTACAAAGTAATTTTTGTTATTTTTTTAAAATTTATACAATAAGTGTATAACCAATTTAATATACATATATTTTAAAAAATTATCTTTTATAAGGTGCTTTATATCTTTTTAAAACATTCTTAGCACAGCCATCTATTATTTAGTCAATTATTTAGTAAAACTCATTGTAAAAGGAAATTTTGTAAATAACTATCTCATTGGTTATACACTTAATATAATGTATAAATTGTTATCATTTTTAGGAATAAATGTTACACGTGAAAATCGCCAGTTAGGCTGAAACGTTTTGAAAAAGGTTTTGTATATTACTTTACAAAAAAAATCCTAAAAAATAAATCAAAGATTATCTATCTGGGAAAAGAAGAGGAATGAAAAAATAAATAAAATAATGTAATTTCGCATCCAAAACTCTTGGATCATATAGGGATTCGTCATACAGGAGGGCCAACTTCCCCATTATTTCTCATGGACCCCTCAGACAACATTGCAATACTTTTCTTTCCTGTACAATTGTCATAAAATTCAAAGAACAATGCCAGGAGTCAAACCTTGATTGAAGATGTGTACACAATTTAGGATAAAGAAAAGTAATTTCTTTCATGTAGGGTAGCTTAATGTATAACTTGTTTGAGTGTCATCGACTTATCAGAATACTTGAAAATACTCCTTTTTTTCCAATGAATCTTATAAAATTCCAAGGGTATTGCCAAGATTTGAAGATTATAAAAAACCCATTGTTTTGATCTCTTGAATGTTATGTAGATTAATTAAATTTAGTAGAAAAAAAAATTAGTAAAAATTTAGTAAAAGTAGTCATTCCTGCCATACAGGAGTATTTATTGGCCAAATTTCCCATGGGTGAGTTTCTTTAAAACTTCCAGGCTTTCTTCACTGTTCTGGTCTGTCAGATACATTTCACCACCATCAATGGTGGTTTTGGTGGGTTAAATGGCGAAAACAAGTTGAAAGAGGTAAAACTAGGTCAAGCTGAATTAAGCTAAACATTCGAACATATTTTGCAATCAGTAAACCTTGATTGTTTTCATATAATCCTGGTGTGCTTACTGTAACACAAATGACACCAGGATAATTAGAAACGGCCAAACTATAAATTTGAAAGTGGAATGTGTGGAAGACTGCAAAAGTAGCAGGTTGAGGGCAATAATGTATAAAAGTGGTTCCCAAAGTGGTCCCTGCAGACCCCCAGTATCTTTCAGGGGGTCTATGGAAAATTAAAATTGATTTGGTGGGGGTCTCTGAACAACGTCAGGGGGTCCGCACAAGGTTTAATATAAAATAATATAGCATAAATAATAATATAATATAAAACAGAAGTACATTGGTTATCTAAAGTGCATGTTTAAATCGATTTATGTGCTCTTTGATTTGCGACACAATTTAATTAACTCAAAAAATGACATAGCCTATATGTCTGATTTATTTGCCAAAGTTAACGAAACTAATTTGAAACTACAAGGTGACCAATTAAATTTAATCAAAACTAAAAGCGTAATATCTGCGTTTGTTGCAAGACTTTTTCTTTACAAACAAAATTTAGGAAGAGGAGAATGCTCTCAGTTTCCAAATCTTTCGAAATTGCGAATTAGAGATGAAGATTTGCTTGCTTACTGTCAACACTTAATGGCTCTTCAAACAGACCTGAACAAAAGATTTGAAGACATTCTTCACTTGGATATTCCCGACTGTGTGCTGAACCCTTTTGCGCGCAGACAAACTCAGCTCCCAAACACAGATGAATCCATACTAATACAGGAGCAGCTAATTGAAATATCCACAAATGAGGTACTTAAACCAAAGTTTAAGTTGATCAACAAAGATACCACAAATTATGGTTACAAAAACAGATCCCAATTTTATATCCTGCATTATGGGTTATTGTACAGAAGTTGTTGACTGCTTTCCCGTCTTTGTATGCGGTAGAACGTGGATTCAGTGCCATTATGAACCTCATCACAAAAGAAAGAAACCAATTCAATTATACACTCATAACATCTCATCACGTTCATCCAAGTATTTAATTTTTTTATATTTTATTTTAAAAAGTATTTAATATTATAATTTATATATATTTATAATTTCAAAAATACTTCTTCAACAAAACTTTTTTTTAAAATTTGTAATTTTTATATTATGCATTTATGTGGCTTTTTCACTTGGGGGTCCGTGGGCAATTTTTGACTATAAAAAGGGGGTCCACGGGTCAAAAAAGTTTGGGAACCACTTACGTATACTAAACAGTCAGTCTGTATAAAACTCATTTGAGGCTGTCCTTTCAAAGAAGTCATCACTTATCAAATATACCATATATGATAGGAGTAATATAAGGCTAGAGAATAGCCCTTTTAAGCATATCAATGGCAGCTCCCACTCACGTCCTGCAGGTACTCATTTCTGTTCCAACTGAAAGAAGGAAAGGAAACATTTTTCTTTAATCTGAGTTCGTCTGACATACAGTGGTTTTGAGGAGCACTGATAAACCAGTTTTGAGCCTTCATTGATCATAGGATTGTAGACTCATAGCAGGACAGATGGAACAACGGTAGAAAAGGGAGGCTAACCCGTGTGTTCTTCCCCAGTATTAAATTATGAAGGAGTGCAACATGGTTCCAGCTAGAATTGTATGTATCACAAAAAGCAATGGGACATGAGAACTTTAACTCCTACCCTCCAAATTAAAAATATTCCATTCAAACTGCAGAATAGAGGATGATACAGGTTTCTGAACTGTTCTCTTTACAAGTATGCGAGAGAACCTTTGAAGATCCTCCTCCTTCGTCTCAACTGGCCACCAGATTTAAAAACTTTGGTTCTAGATAGGAGCACTTTGATGTGCTAAAATGTCTGAGGCGAGTGGCAGTAATTCAATTGTGAAATTTATTAATTAATATATTTATTTTTATACTAATTTAATCATTTATTAAAGGAAGAAGTTTTTTTAACTTTAACTTAAACCTTTCTTGAATCCACCCTCTTCTGCACTACCCCATAAACCTGACCTTGCACCTTTTCTGCTCAAAGATAAGAAAATGTTTCACACATTGCAAACCTAAAGATTAAAATACATTTTTTACAATAAGAATTTGGCAAGCATGCAAGCACAATGGGGTGTTTTTAAAAATAATTGGTTGATAATATAAAATAAATTTAATTTTAATTCTTAAATATCTTTTATGTAAAAAAGTAAACTTGCATATGCATATTTTAATCCAAAATATTTCCAAGAGGCATTTAATTTGCTTAATTAATACAGTAGATCAAATAGGATTAAAATCTCTGATTTTAAATTTGTGGATTAAAATATATTTGTAAAAGCAATCAAATTTATTTAAAATTTTAATTTTGCAATAAGTCCAGTTCATTAATTTTTAAAATGGAAAAATAAGTATAATTCCCAATATGATTATTTTTTTATTATTTTTTAAATTTATTTATTTTATTTTTAATTTTTTTTTTTGTTGAGATATTGCTATCTAAAATAACAATACAAATTTTAAAAAATAATAAAATTTATAAAATTAGGTCCTCGTTGGGCATCTTGGAACATCGGGATATTTCTGTGTATCCGCTGTGCGGGTATCCACAGGAACTTGGGAGTACACATATCGAAGGTGAAATCTGTTAATTTAGATACATGGACACCGGAACAAGTTGTCGTAAGTATTCTATTTATTTTCCAACTTCGAATTTATTATAAATCCCCCCCCCCATCCAGAGCCTCCAGCAGATGGGAAATTCAAGGGCAAGGGCGGTGTATGAAGCAAATCTACCGGACAGCTTCAGACGTCCACAGACTGATTCATCCCTTGAAACGTTCATCAGGGCGAAATATGAGGCGAAGAAATATATCGCCGGCGAGTGGGTGCAGCCACCCCTCCCAAAAATTAACTGGGATAAAGAGCTCGACGAGGAGGCTGAAAGGAACAGAAAGAAGAAGAAGGAGGCCAAAAACCTCGGAGGGGTAAGTGTTCTCTTTGAATTTGAGTTTTAAATTTAACATATTGAAAATGCTTTTAATCAGAAATTTTGTATGGTTACTTTCTCTCTTGGATTAAAACCTTGTTAATTTAACCTTCATCCATTCGGGTGGACAGCATATTGGATACATTTCTTAATTTTTGTATTATCCCCTAATGCACAGTTAGAGGCTCAGAAATGGCCCATTCATTCCCAAGTTAGACCTTCAACCAAGCGGTGGGACACTTCCACCTTAAAACCGTGCCTCTTTGTGTCAGTGCATTTTTAAAATTGAAAGGTGGTGATTTGACAGCCAAACTGCTAGCAAATATATATTTATACCACTTGAATAAAGATTTAAGTGGGCATATCTTTAAAATAAACATTTCTTTATTATTACCTAGTATTTTCAATTTTTTTCTATTTATTCAGTTTACTAGTGTGTGTATATTAGTTTGTGTATAGTTTTTTCCCCTACGAAAAAGAAGAACAAAAATTCTTCCCAAATTTTTAATCAGAAAGAAAAATGCAATATCAGGGGACTACCAAGGTTGAGTGCCAATATGATAGTTGATTTTTATGAATAAGAAAGCAGTTAACAGAAAAAAATTCACTCACATCATCAGCAATTTTTCATATGCAAAGATTTTAATGGGAAAAACACAAAATAAATAAACGCAAAGGATTGAAAATGAATATCACATTTTCAGTCCTTCGAGTTTCCTATTTGTTTTTACACCTTCATTTTTTTACTTTGTACGTGTGTGTTTTGGAGTTTCATTTAAATTTTCTGTGATTTTTGTGGTTACCCAAAAATTTTTTTGATCAAAATGGGCTTGTGAAGTTGTTTTAGAGTTAATTTGTCCTAACTATTATAATTTGCGATGAGAAAATGAAGAAAACACAATGAAGATGATGTGAAAAGACAACCAAACTGCCGTTCACATGAGTGGGGATGGGACACCAGACCACATGAGTGGATGAACGTCATTCCTTTATAGGGCATAATTCCCTGTACATTTTTTTTTTTTTTTTGCAATCCTTGTCATTTAGCAATCCTATAAATGGTAAAAATATTAAAAATTTAAAAAAAAAATTTGGTTTGCCTTTTTTGTGGTATGTATCAGTGCCCTTTGAGAAAAAAAGTTTGTGGTACGTATTGTTACTAGTAACTGTCTCCATCCTTTTTTTTTCTCTTGCAAGTAGCTGTTTACTACAAATCTGAGGAGTTTTAGGTACCGGGTATGAACTTTTATTAAAAAAATATTCAATACTTTAACACAATTTTAATTTTTTTATTATTTTGTTAATTTTTTTACAATTGACAAACTGAATTCTTATTAAAAATATTTATAAAACATATAATGTAGTTATTATACTACACATTGTTATATTATTATAATACAATTTTACAAATACATACAAATAATACTCAAGGCCTATGAAAGGGGATGAAACACTAGGCAATAGCTCCACTTTGCATTTGGTGTGTGCAATTGATGTTCTTTTTTGAGTTATGACCTTCCACATCTCCTCCTAGTACATTTATTTAGATCGAAAATTCGTCTTTCCACTATCAAAAAATTATGACCTTTATTGTTTTTGTTATAAAATTATAATGATAATAAAATATGTTTCAAAGATGAGATATAAGCGAATTTTATGAATTTATTCATAAACAAAATTGACTACATAATATGACAAAACTTACTAAATAATTAATAAAAAGAGGTCATTAATAAAATTAGAAATACTAATAATTACTTAATCTGAAAAACCGAAGGAAAAATTCACAGGTGTCAAAACATTGATATGCAATGTCTGAAAACGCTGCAGAACAAAAGCCCTGGAATAATAAATAGAAGCCTAGTGAGACAATATGATATTGGATTTGTAATGGGTAAATACGATCATTAGACATTTCAGAAGAGTACTTACTAAAAAAAAGATGTTTAAAAATGTTAATATTTTCTTTGGTGATTGATCAGCCTTCTCAGTTTAAATATATTTTTCTTTCCAAAAGGTAGATTGGCGATAAGGTGAGGAAGACAGAAACAACATTTATTTTCTTGTCGAGCTTTCGGCAGAATATATCGCCTTCATCAGGACTTCGAAAAAAATCGTTATACTATATGAACAGGTACATGTGTGGATAACGGATAGCTGGTAGAACTTTTTTTTTAATGTTGTTCTTGGGACCTAAGTTTAATATTTGACAGATATCATTAGGAATAGTGCTATCTCTCAAGTTTATCATAAATTCATTGTCAGTATGACTCTCAAGCCTAGGATATTGTTTATTGTATAATGCAATGTATTTAGAGTCTAAAGTTTTGTTTTCTTTTTTAAAACATATATCAAAAAATAGCCTCTGTTTTTCCAAAAACCTGTCTAAAACCAAGTTTGGTAGAGTACTGCAATCATAGAGATATTTTTTTATGTCATGAATTTCATTGACCAATTTTTCCAATTTCCTAATAGTGTTTTTAATTTCTACATCTAAGACATCTTTCTTTAGACCAGCCAGTATTTTATGAACCAAGTGGTTGTTAGGGGAGCCATACACAATTAAACTATTAACAGATTTTATACTGTTAATGCTGTGACTAGGAAATACTTTACCGGCTATCCGTTATCCACACATGTACCTGTTCATATAGTATAACGATTTTTTTCAAAGTCCTGATGAAGGCGATATATTCTGCCGAAAGCTCGACAAGAAAATAAATGTTGTTTCTGTCTTCCTGGCCTCATCCCCAATCTACCTTTTGGAAAGAAAAATAGATTTAAAAATGTTTGGAAAACACCAATGTTTGAGAGAGTGGCGATAGGGGTAGCTGGGCAGGAGAGGAATAAGCAAACTCTTAGGACACCACAATACACATTTGTACCACAAGGCACAAAGAAACATTTCGGCTATTTTCTTGCCATCTAATGAGAAAGGATGAAACCTAAAATTTCCAGACACTGTTACCACTTGTAGATAAATATTGGAACTGTTGACTGCGTAAAATACCTGCCAGATCCTTGGTGGTATATATGAGTACCAGAAGTACTGTATTGAAAGGGTTAAAGAAAACAGCAGACAATTTTTTCCTCTACTGAATCTTCAGTCTAAAGTTACATTTGGTTTTGATCGATAATATTTCTATTGTACTGCCTTAATATTTCAAAGTTAGACTTTAATTTAATAAAATGTGGCGATTTTTATAATTTTCTTCTCTGGAGGCCCATGGGACTAAGGTGTCAGCCCAAATAGTGAAATTTCACAAAGTTGATGGTAAAAAAAAATTAAATTAATTTACTTTTACTTTCCATTTACTGACTGGTGTTAACAAGACAAGGGTTACTTCCACTAAAAATGGGCTTAACCTTAAAAAAGTCCCGGGCTGTTTTGTTTTTATTCCGTTCCCTCATCTAGTCCTTACATTTTATCTTTCTATTTACTTCACCCTATTTCTTTCTGTCTCACTACCAAGAACGTTGTGATTTTCCTTGATCAGACTGTCTTGGAAATTCATATTTTCCAGATCTCCCGCTGGTACTTTTCCACCCTCCATCAGTTCCGTTGTGCCAGCCATTTTCTCCCAATTCTTGTGAGAATTAAATGTGTACAATAGGGGGAACGATGATCACAACAGAAGGGATTCAGTTTTGGGTCTGTGTTGTATGAACTCTGGCTGAGAGTGGATTATTGATTGGTTGTTCCTTTTGTTATTTTTTCCTCTCAACAGCCTTTTCATTTTGTAAGTGTCCTTTTTATTTTATTATTATTTCCTTCTTAAAGCCATAACAGAAAAGACCATATTTTAAATTTCATTTGGTTGTATTAATTAAAATAGTGTATTTTTTTATTTTTTTTATTTTTTTATTTTTTTGAATTCCTTCAATTAGTCTCACTTGTCCCTGCCCTTCTGATCTCTGTCCCCTTAAACCCAGAACTATCACTTTCAGTCGTTCCTTTCTTAAACCTTTAAACCAGCCTCTGGAATTCCTTTCCTCGCTCTATCCATGGTTCTGTTTGATTACTTCATGTCATTGCAACTTAGCCCCAGTTACCTTAATTGGTAAATTATTGTTACACTATATTATAAACTTAATTGTCCCTTTTAATTTTATTACAATAGATTTGTAATTTGTTATAATGGTTGGTATTATAAGCAAATTTAGCTTTACAAGAACATGGGCCATGTTGGCTGTGGCTTACAAACTTGCTTATTTATGTGAAAATAATGGGAACTTTGTGAAGTGTGGAAAAGTGTGTAGTAGGTAACCAAAGGAGTATATTGTACTTTAATGGGAAGTACGACTTTCCATTATCATTGGGGTTATGTTTATAATGTATATATTTTGTAAACAGGCTGTATTTGTGCCAGGCATGTGTCTAGATATGACTGTATTACGTAGTTTTATTATTCACGGGGGCTTTAAACCGCAAAATAAAGTTTACTGTTTCTTTTTTCTTTTTCTCTTAAATATAATTTGTATTTTAGGTTGCGATTCCAGTTCCAAAAAAATTAGATTCAGTGGTCCCTCAGGCAATCCCGAAACCTAATTCCAGCCCGAAATCATCAAGCAGAGGTACACCGCCCAGGTCGACTTCAGTACCAAAACCGGCAAGCGCTGATTTATTGGGATTGGACACGCCGACGTCTGAAGGAGCTGCGTCGCAAGGAGACGACTTCTCTTCATTCCTTTCTGCACCGAGTGCAGCGAGTACAGCAAGTACGGCTCCGAAACGTTCAGAGGAAGAGGACAGTTTCTTTAATCAGGCGTTGCCTGAGACCACGACTCCAGGTCGCCTCACAACAGATTCCATCCTTGCTCTCTATGCAAAATCCCCACAACAGCCGCAATACCAGTTCCAACAACCCTTTCAGCCTTTCCCTCAGACACAGTTCCCACATAACGGCGTCCTTCCCAAAGTGCAGCAGGTGCCCAATACCCAAATCACCTCAAATCCTTTCTACCAGATGTCCAATACACAACAAAATGTAAGTTTACTAGATTGGACCCTTTAACTTCTCTCTAGTGGCATTTGTGTATGTATGAACACTTTAATTTTTCAGATCACAAAGGACTTTTCTGCGATGAAAATAAACCAAATAAATCAACCAACCAATCTCGCCAACACGAACCTCTGGCAATAATGGATGAGTGAGAAGTTTGTGTAAATTATTATTTGAACATGTTTAAGAAATTGTATATGTATATACAGGCATATAATATGTTTATATACAGTGGGAGATATATATATTATACATAAGTGGATTTGTGCAATTTTTTCGTATGTATCATTTAACGATTTCATCTGAAACTCGGATCAATGTAAAATCGCACGTTTATATTTATGAGTGATGTGTTAAGAAATGTTATTTAGGGACTCATTTGTCTTCGGACAGTAATATAAAGGAGAACTGGACGTTTGTTTTTATTTTTCCCAAAATTTTGTTAAATTTGTTGTTAATATGGCTAACCTTTTCAGGACTAGTGACGATTTATCTTATGGTTTTTGCAGCCCTAGATGGACATCGCCCTTCCTTTCCCATTCTGACCATCAACAAACCCCTATTTTTCTCCCCTTTCTGTTCACTATTTGGACTAGCTCTCAAAATTTTGTGAAATGTGGGGTGTTTAGTGACCGTTAATTAATGATTATTCGGAGATGGTGAGATGCAGTCTGGTGTGACATAGGTTTTAGAAAAACATTTACTTTATCGTGCCAACGTTTCAATCTTTATTGAGATCATCTTCAGGGCCTGGTATTTATGAACATTGTTTAAATTATACTAACAACATTTACAATACTCCCAATAATATTGCGACACTTCTTTTTTCTGAAAATAACTACGTCTCATTGGGAATGCCCTACTTCCATCTACCTCTTGCTTCTTCCCGACTCATTACTCTTCTGTACCTTATTGTCTTTCTGATTTTTGCTTCTTGCTTGCCAAATGGCCTCAGTTTTTACTTTAAATTCATAATAATTTTTAGAATATAATTTTGTTTTTGTTGCCCTTATTGTTATATATTTTATGTATTTTTATATTTATTTTTGTTGAGCGTACATATGTAATACATCAAAGACAGATAAAGATAATCTGATGCACTCCAGCCACCTTTTACAACCTTCTAAAAAGGTCTTGACTGAATGGAAATCACATGATCACTGAATATGGCGAGTAGCTAAAATTTTCTGATACGAAAACAACAGAAGACCTGAATTATCATTTTAAAAAAATGGACAAAAATTTGCTTTTTTTGCCCATTGCTCACCTATTTTTTCAAATTGACTTGTTAATTATTTAATCCTATATGTGTGTCATAATTGACCTTATTGATTATTTTAATTAATTCTACCTTTAATCTAAGGCCTTGGTTATGAAAAAGCAAGTGTCACGAGCGGGATTCGAACCCACGACCTTCAGCTCAATCAGCTGCTGTAACCACTTGAACTATCGCGACTTAATATATTTAATAATAATATAATTATTTAATAATCAATCTGGGAAGAGTTAAATTGATTAATTGACCTAGTCAATCGATTGAAAACGCCTATAAATTGATATCCCACGACTAAACATGTGCTCAGTTAGTTCCTATGAACCCAATAGAAAGCACTACAGTCCGCTATGTGGAATTTCATTCTTGCAATGAATGTTATGACTTTTTTGAATCGTAGTTGAAGTCTAAAATAGTTTTAAATGAAGTCGTGACAGGGGAAGAGTATATAATGTTACGTAGTTATTTTTTCAAGTTTGAAGTATGTACAAAAATTTAGTTCGTAACATTTATTTTTGATCTGTACTGTAATTTTGTCATTTTTTTAAGATTCAAATTAGTAGTACTTCAGACTTATACACAAATATTTCGTTTTTATACTTAATTACGCTAATTATTTCGGTAGTGACAGTGAATTGTACAACTTTTGAGTTAAAAATAGGAGAATTATTTTTTTTAAAATGTACAAGGGTATAGCACATATACATATTATGTATAAAGCATACAGTTCATTTCTTTTCAAATCACTGTGAAAAATGTATATTTATACATTATTCAATAAAGATATGAGATAGTGAAAATTGACAAATGAATCCACTTTTTTTAGTCAATCTCTTCTTTCTAATTTAAATTATGTATACAATTTTGCCTCTATACATTGACTTTGTAATCAATACATCGATCATTTTAAAATGTTCAAAATTTATGGTTTAATTATATTAGATGTAATATTTGAACAATTCTTTAAACGTGTGTGATTTCTATGATTGTCTTTAGTCGGAGGTGCGAAATGGAAATGGAATAAGCCGAAGTTGGACAAAAAAAAATCAAGCACCGTCCAAACTCCAAAGTCCTCTTGGTGGAATATTAGTGAGGGGGAAAAAGCGAGAGTGAGCGACACCTCACCTCCGGCTCGTTCTGTCTCATTCCAGCAAACTCGCTCTCTCTCTCCGCTCGGTTACGGGCCGTGATGTAACCGGAGTTGACCCATTTTCCGCCGAGAAACGAAACTGAGCAACGCTACGCGAAAAAAGCTAAATGCCGAGCGAAAAAAAAGCGATAATCACCGAGGGGAAATTTGTAAAGCTCGCGACGACGTGATAAAAGGGCTCAGGATACGGACTTGTCCTACACACGGACTTCGGAAACGGAGATCGACCGGAATAAACCAAACACTAAAGGACTTGAGAATTATATGTGTCTGCCTAGAAAAGATTCAACTTAAACCAAAACAAATACCCCCCCCCCCAGAAAAAACCTACGGTTGATAAAATATGGTAATACCATGTACCTTACCTTTACAGATTGTGCTTTTTTTAAATTTTGCTTTACGTCAAATAAATAAAGGCTGTATACCCAAATTTTGGTCTTTTATAAACACAAGTTTATTTCAAAAAGAGCCCCAAAATATTCCAGCTACTTTGGCTACATAACACATCCTAATTCTTCACATCCTATTTATTAAAAGTTAAAAAATATCAGATTCCTTTCAATGCGAGTTTGAACATTAATAAAAGGATTTCAATTTAGCCAAACCCAGTAAAAATACCTAAAAGGCTAAAAGGTACACAGATTTATCATCAGATAGCCAGAGCCTACGAAATACATCCATATACCTATAACTATGGCTGGATCTTCCTACTGCTTGGAAAGAAGAAATATGCAAGATCCACAATTATTAGTGCTGTTAGGTGATGGACCTGTAGTTTTGTTCGGTTCTGATCATCATGATCTCTCGTTAGATTTGATTATTTCGTGGTAACCAGCGGTTCGTTTGTAAAATGGCGAAGAATGAGTATGGTGGAAACCAGCGAGATTAAGCGGACCGGATGATCTGAGAGAAGACATTTCACAAATAAATATTTGATGATTAGTGTCATGTACTATTATTATTTTCCTAGGTGCTATTTTATTTTTATTTTCGTCGGCAGAATCTTTATAAGTATGCACAATGGTGAACCCAGTTAGAAGGGGCAGATCAGGTTCCTTTAAGACGATTTTGGGTTCACCAAGTCGCCGGCCATATACTATTTGGTATGTCAGCGTGTTTTGGCATTTGGACAGTTTTTTCTAGTTGGTCTGTGTGTTATTGTGTCAGTTCTCAGTTCTGTGCCCTTTACGCGTTTGTAAAATGGCGAAGAATGAAGGGGAAACCAGCGAGATTAGGCGGACCGGGTTGTGCTAAAAGAAAACAAGAAATTTCACAAACATTGGCCATTGTCCTCATACAATTAGCACTTTTCTAGATAACACTTTGCTAATTTTTTGCTTAAACAACCTGTGTTTTTGTTTTGTCTAGTTTTCTTGTTGGTTGGGCAAATCGAACGGGTTTCGGCGTACACCATCCTCAATGGTTGTCTGTATGCTGTTTTCGTCAGCTGAATCTTTTTCTAAGTCTGTAAAATGGTGAACCCTGGGAGAATTGGAAGATCGGGTTGGTCTAAGACGATATAGCAGCAGGTTCATCGCGTCGCCTACCAGGTACTATTTGGTCTGTTAGACGTGTTGGCAGTTTTTGTAGTTGGTCTGTGTGTTATTGTCATTTCTCAGTTCTGTCTTATTTATATGCATGTAAAATGGTAAATAATGAAGATGATGGAAACAGCGGGATTAGGCGGACCGGGTTGATCTGAGAGAAAACAAATTTCATAAATCAACATTTGGCCATAGTCGTACAATGATCACTTTCCTAGATCCGACTTCGCTAATTTCTTGCTTAAACAATCTTTTTGTTTTGTCGTCCCCCATCTTCCTGGCCAGTTTGTTCTCGTTAGTTTGGCAGGTCAGGCGCCATTCGCATTCAGTGGTTTGCCTGTGTGTTGTTTTTGTTAGTCGAATCCTTGCAACATCAGGTTAAAAGGCAGTTCGTAAATTTGCGGAAAGCAGCGAGAATCGGCAATCCTGGTTCAAGCTGTAGGTCATCACATCCAAAAATCCCATAATAAATCAGTTTTGGTTGTTTAGTTCAATCTTGTCGTAGATGTTTTCCTATTGTATGTTTAGTGCGGATTTTGTACTTTAAATCGGCTGTAATATAAGCGTTAGTTATTATGTCATTTATGAATCCGCTGAAGACGTCGAGAAGCGAAACTCATCTAACAGCCCCAAAGCAGCGAGCATGCAGGTAAAGGTGACCAGAAACGACAAAACTAGAAGATATGTTGGAAGCAATTAATCAATGAAGACACCTTGGAAAGTAGTTCAAATGATTAAAAGAGAGTGAAAATTCCACATTACGGACATAAAAGCCTGATCAATGCGGAATCGGTCGGTTCAAGTTCTATTGAGACTTTTTAGGACTTTGGTGTGAAATTCATCTTAACTCATTTTCTAATTGGCTGTTTAAAACGGAACTTGCATCTATAAGTGCAGGGATAATTTCACTTAATTCAATTTCTACTGTGCAGGTCCAAAAAAAGCATTTGGGCTTTGGGAAAATTAAGTGAAATCGTGCCCCTTTCGACTTATTTTCTATTTAAAGATGTGCCTGGGAGCGGTTAGGGCCTTTAATGTTGTACTTTCTCGAAAAACGGTACTTTTTGAACCCTTGGACTTCCATTTTCCGAAGTTCACAAGGCAAATTTTTAATTGTACTAGCCCCTCATTTCTTTAAACATAAAAAATTGTAGCAACACCAAATCCCTATATAACAATTATGATCTGTACTAATCAGTGTTTAAGAAATAAGGTGTTAGATGAATTTGCTCAAAATAATCGGTCACTGTTGGGTTTTTACTTTCACCATGGGAGGTACGCGGTTCCTAGATTTTGGGTTTTCCTTGTTTTCCATTAACAGCAACTCACCAGCTGCTGGGGCTGAGGTGAGGCCGACTTGAAAAACAATTCTATGCCTTTAGAGAGTTGTCACGAATAAAAATAAATATTTCAAAATTGGTTGTGACCAGGGCGTAAGTTTTGCACAGGCATATTCGAGAAACTTTCTATTATTTTTCCCTTAAGGAATAAATTTCGAAAATAAGTAAACGAGGACCTCTGTAGGATAGGAATTACATCAAAAACATTGGAATTCGCTGCACAAACAAACATCAATAAAACCTTTATCGATTCGTTCAATAATTAGGTAAACCCATAAAGGTACAAAGGCAATAGCCATTGTACTATAATCTGTTCTTTGTATTAATTTTAAGTCAATTTGGTTGTAAAAATATTTAAAATCTACAATGTTGGTTATTCTTTTGAACTATACACACTTTATTTTTATGCCATATATTTCACCATGACGTCCCTGGGCCCTCTTCAGAATTCACTATTTAGCCAAATGAACACGCCTCACTTTTTTTCGGTCTGTTGTTCTATTTTTCTGCCTGCCTGTCTGTCTGTCTGTCTGTCTCGGTCTCTGTCTGTCTGTCTCTCTGTCTCTCTCTCTCTTTCTCTCTTCCACCCTTCTCTCTACCTACTCTGACACCCTCACTTTCTCTTAGACATCATATTTTCTGAATGTTCTGAATTAATATCCAATTGATTTTTTTCCAACACGTTTGATGTATTACCTTTTGATATCTTTTGTCCCATCTATTTAAATATATGCGAAGTACATACAAGCCTGTATATGTATTTAATATATTTACGTACAAGTGTATTTTATTTAATAGTAAGCAAATGTAAGTATTTATCTTCCTTTTCTTTATTTACTGTACAATTCATATTATAATTTTATGAGTACCATTTGATATTTCTTTATTGATACATGATTTTTAGAGTTCGGTATTTAATTTTTGGTTTATCCGTGGCATATTTGACGTATTGTCGAATGGGGAAAAACGATTTACGAGCAACTTTTTGTTTCTTTTATATATCAATGATTTTTTGAAAATTAAATTCTCTGGACAAATATTTTGTTATGGAGATGATACTTGTATCATTTTCTCAGGATCATTATTCACAATTTCAAAAACTACAAAGAAGGCAAAAAATTTACAATTTCAAAAAGTTTAAATTTTTGTAAGATGTTTTAAAGCCAAGATTTAATTCGGTTGGTTTTTTTTTCATCTTACACGTTTATTCTGTATTATGTTTGTTTATTTATTTTTCATTATGCGTTTGTAAAGTTATATTCTGTTTATTGCTCAGATGATCTCCAAAAACTCCTGCTGTCCCTTTTTGACAGCAAGCAGGGATGTACTTTGCTGTAAATTTATATATAATGTTCATTCTTGGAAACAAAGGTTTATTATTATTAATTTTACT